>NC_092125.1:156632259-157291545 GCF_043159975.1 Macaca nemestrina
CCTCAGCTGATGTCAAGGATACGTGTCTTCTCCCGGCTTCACAGAAGATATTTATTTCTCCTGACTTAGAGTCAGCTTTTCAAAAATATGGATACAGCAGTTCATGTTCTTGCCAAGGTACTCACAGACTGTTTAGCTGTCTGGTCACAACCCAAAAATCTTCTGAAATCTGTAGATTTTAGGTGTCTAAAGCCAACCTCTTCTTCCCAGCCTTTGTCCATCACCTCTCTTCATTTTAATTTGTTCATACTTATCACTTAACATGATTCAATGTATCTTTTTTTTTTAAACATATTATATTTGTTTATTTTCAGGTTCACTCTCGTTCCTTTCCCCCATTGCGTGCATACAACAGTGTTAGCTCCCTAAAGCAGGGGTCCTTATCTGGAGCCTAGAATAGCACCAGGCAGATAGCAGGTATTTGATTATTACACTAAGTGAAAGAATGAACTGCCGTAGTAATTTCAGAAGATCTGAATGTTGACTCTTGTAGTAACCATTGCCAAAGTTCCACCCATACACAGATCATCTAGATATAGAGGATGCCTTTTTTATAGAACATTTCCCTAGACACAAAATTTCAGGATTCCATTTACGAAATTAAATGGACAACAATTCCAGTTTTACGGTCTTAGATTCTTCTTTAAAAAAAGTTACCCCTAGGAATTATAATGTGTGCAGTTTCCAAAAGAACCAGTCTGAGAGAATGATGAGGGATGGCTCTTACCTGTTTCACTTAAATTGGGGGAAAACAGGGATGGTGACTGAAAATATATTTCCAATAGGAAGAAGAGAGCAAAACAGCAATACACCCTCTAGTGAAGAAAGTGGGCATGCCACACCCCATTGCAAAGAGCATCTCCTACATATGGAATTTGTTACTTCAAATCTGAAGACCTAATCCTAATTTTTTTCTTCCTCTAACTATGCTAACGTAAAATACAACACAGGCCTAGTTTGTCAGCCAAGAAGCATGAGCGTAGTCTGCATGTGTGCAAGAAGGATGGCCTTGGCAACAGCTTGGAAGTGGGGATGCAAGGTACTTCCCAAGTTCAGTTATCTCACTTCGCTGGACATAAACCAAAATCCCTTCACCTTTAATTCCAAGGGAGATTTCATAATGATATTATTTTCAGATTTGGTGAAATTCTCAATGCCTCTTAGAAGTTCATTTCTACTTAGCAAGACTCTCATTTGTGTTTAGTGAGCTTTCCCTCTAATTGCCATCAGCAGTTTTACCTACTTACATGCTTACTGAAAGCCCTACTCAACCCTATGACAGTTACTCTCAGCAAATGGGAAAACTGAAGACATGTGCATTCTCTGACTTATCCCCCATACCTGTAACTCATCTACTTCCCCATGTAGGCTAGTTTCCTCCCCTCTAGTCAGAGAAAGATGTATTCTATTCCATCTCAGGCTAATTCTTTATGACACCACTCAGCATATTCCCTCTCAAACCCCCGGAACTCACTTTAACAATTACTCCTTTGCTTTCCCATGTGATAACCTCTTTTAGTAACTTGTCAAGGCCAACAGACATAAACATCTCTTGCATCATTTAAGGACAACTCTTTCCTTAGTTCAATGTCTCCTTTTAGTTATTACCTAAGTGAATATTTTACCTCTATTTCTTTATTCCTAACTTAGTGATTCACTAAAATCCAACTTCCACTCCACCCTGCTAAAGTCAATAGTCACTTCCTAATTCCTAAATTAAATTAACTCAGGTCTCATTTTTGCTTCTCCTTTTTGGTATTCTCTTCGTCTTGAAACTCTTTCCATCTCTGACATCACTCTCCTAAATCTTCCTTACCTTCCTGGTTTGTTTTTTCTTTTGCTGATTCTTTTTCTGCATGATCCTTAAATGCTGTTACTTTGGGGACTCTTCCTTAGCCTTCTTTAATGTCTACAGATGATCAGGTGATTTAATCCATTTCAGTATTCCAACTACCATCTGGAAGATGCTAATAACTTGAAAAAATTATCTTCAGTTCATATCTGTCTTCAGAAACCCAAGTATATGTGCCTCATACATTCCTAACAACATAGTTATATCAGACCAACATATGAATAACTGAATCATCATCTGCCAACCTAAAGTCTTTTGTGTGTATACTGTTTTAAATGCTGTGAAATATTATAAATATAGTGACTGATTCTATTGCTAAGTATCATACACTTAAATCCCTCCGATGCTAGAAAAAAGAAGAAAAGGAGCAATCACCCAATAATTTCAATGCATATATCTTTCTTTTGCCATAAAATATGCTTGGAGGCTAAATTTGGGCAAGTAAAAATGCCCAGTATATTAGTTATTTATTGATGAATAACAATAATACCACGAACTAGCAGCTTAAAAGAACACATATTTATTGTGGGCCAGGAGTTTGGCACTGCTATACCTAGTCCTCTGATAGGGTCTCACAAGGCTGAAATGAAGGTGTTGGCAGGGTGTGGTCTCATCAGAGGTTTGACTGGGGAAGGATTCACTTATAAGCTTAATCCAGTTGTTAGGAGAACTTAGTTCTTGGCAGTGTTTTGTTGGCTGTTGGCAGAGACCACATTCAGCCACTAGAAGCTGCCAGAAGTCTCCTGCTATGCAGGTCCCCCAGCAGGGCTTCATACTTTCTGAAAGCCATCAAGCAAAGGAGAAACTCCAGAAGCATGGGTGCTACCATCTTATGTCATGTTATTGCATATGTGTCATCATGAAGATTCCATCCTGTTTGCCATATTGTACTGGTTATGCAAGTTACATGTCCTGCCTACTCACAAGAGGAATGTCTCACACAAGGGTGTGAACACCAGGAGACAAGGATTGGAGGCCATTTTAAGAGTATCTCTGCCACAACCAATATATCTTCCCTTTATATATAGGCGTCATAAATATTTTAAATTTTGATTGACTTCATAGTGTCTCTTCTCTAGTTAATGAATACTTGAATACATGGAGGTGTCTGGATAGTTGCTGACAATGCTCTTCATTGGATCCAAAGAATCCACTCCCTAACGTAGAAGCTTGATTTTCATATATTAGATTTCTTTCAAGGTACCCTACATAATGTAACAGGAAACTGCCATAATACAAAGAAAAAAATTCTGGATTTGCCATCCATTTCAGAATCATTCTCCCAAAAAGTCTACTAGAGAGTAATGTAATTAATTTATTTGAGTTTTGCTTTTTTCCTTCCACCTGTTCTAGGGGGAGAAGAAAGTGGGGAGAAGGGAATTAAACTAATAAACCATAAAAAATGTTCACCATGTTAGTCTACAATTGCTACTATTGCTTCTAGAAAAATACAGGTTATTCACAAAACTGCTATTTAAAAGCTGCATTACTTCTTTGATAATTCTTCGTACTGGGGTGAAGGTGCACATGACCAGTGGGTTTATTTACTTATTCAACAAACGTTTAAAGAGTATGCACTCTATGCCAGATACTGTTCTAAATGATTTAGACATATAAACTATCCTCATAACAATACTTTGAGTTAGGTGCTATCACTATCTTGATTTTACAAGATGATAAGACAAATAATAAAAGACACATTTAATAAATTACCAAAGACCACAAAATGAGTAGGGGGAAGGATCAGGATTTGAAGTGAAGCAATGTGCTTCCAATCTATGCTGTGCCTCACTCTAGACTTGGACTTTTGAATAGCAAAATAATTCAAGCCACAAACACAAGCTACATCTACTTTTTAAAATTTATCTTGTAATCCCACAAAAATATGAAAAGAACCAGGAGTAATTAATTTTTTAATTTTTATTTTTTATTTTTTGTAGAGATGAGGTATCATTATGTTGCCTAGGCTGGTCTTGAACTTCTGGGTTCAAGTGATTCTTCCACCTCAACCTCCCAAAGTGCTGGGATTACAGGTGTGAGCCCCCACTCCTGGCCCCACTTTTAATAATATCTTATTAAATCCAAACTACAAAAATATTATTTCTACATATAATCAATCTACAAATTATTGAGATGATGAATAGTTTTTAATATATAAATCCTCAAGACCTGTTATGTATTTTACAGTGACAGCACCTCTCAATTCAGACCTAGCACATTGCCGTGTTAACAGCCACATGTGGCTAGCAGCTACTGTAATGCACAGCATAGCTCTCTACCATGCATCTTTGCTACACTATGCTTTCAGTAGCAAAGCTCCAGATGCAGGTTTTTTTTTTTTTTTTTTAGTTCTTAGAGATGGGGTCTCACTTTATTGCCCAGGCTGGAGTGCAATGGCATGATCATAGCTCACTGCAGCCTCAAACTCCTTGGCTCAAGGGAGCCTCCTGTCTAAGCCTCCCAAGTAGATGGGATTACAGCCATGCAACACAGTGCCTATCTATTTTTTATTTTTTTATAGTGATAAGTCTCATGGTCTTGGCCAGTTGGTCTCCAACTTCTAGGCTCAAACCACCCTCCTGCCTTGGCCTCTCAAAATGCTGGGACCAGAGGTGTGAGTCACTGCACCTGGCCATCCAGATGCAGTATTTCAGTTTAAGGGGATATTTGATTTGTTTTCTCAACCTGAAACTTGAAAGGATGTGAATTGGAGAAACAAGACTAATGAATTATTTCATGAGATTGCAACTCCCTGAAGCCAGGGGTTATTTCTATCATCTCTCCACTATGTTCTCTGTGCCAAAACAGCATCCACAAAACAGCAAGTATTCAACAAATATTTTTGAAAGAAAGGAAGGCTTGAAGGAAGCTGGACTTGGTATTTTAACAATCAATTGCATGTATTAATGGCTCAATATGTTAAGATGGTGACGTTAGGCTCACTCAATTGAATCCATTAAATGTTACCTTGTGCTGGAGCCTATGGTGAGCACCAAGCCCTGAAGGAAATGCAGATGACAGGCCCAGATCTTGAACTTAAGGTGCACATAACGGAAACAGATACTTTAACATTACAGTGTAGGTATGGAACAGAACCTAAACAGCCTTGGGAGTGATTAATCAGCTTCTGGCAGAGGGTGGGGATAGTAGAGTGAGGGCGGCAAGAAGCCGCATTCTAAAGAGCAAAGTTGACAGATGATGAGGCTAGGCAGGAGTAGACATGCCCATTTGCAAAATAAGGCAGCCTTCTCACTTATTGTAGCTGTCCAAATATGTACCCAACTCATTTTTTGGGGTGGACTTACTCATCTGATGTAAATGAAATGGCATAGAAACTAAAACCAAAATCCTTAATATTTCAAAACAACTCTGAAACCTAAGTAAGGCAATGGAGCCAATATGCTACCTTTATTGCTATGAAATTGGGAAAAGAACCCCTACTGAATTACGTATATTAAGGACTTGATGTGACACAGCTGATATGGCCCAAATAATCACAAGTGTTTCCTTTTATTAAAAGCCACACTTCCAAAAGCATAATTTTGGTGCAGCACACCGTAATGAATATGGCTATAATACATCACATGGCATTAAAAATCAATGAAGGATGAAAATACAAGCGCAGTATTCAAAACAATTCAGATTAGGATAAAGCTGTTGACCTTTATGTTCTGTTTCCTGGTCTTAGTAGAGAAAATAGAGAGGAACAATAGAGGTGGTAGTAAAATATGGAACTATATTTCACCCTGACTGGCGCTGGAAGTCCCACAATGCAAACTGTTGAGTAACAGCAAAGTAACATGAGGTCTATTTGGGGGTTCCCTCCCAACCATGTACTCCCAGATTGTCCCCATCAAGCTCTATTTTCCTCCAATAAATCACACATTGAGAAGATCACCACTTTCCATTTTGAATCTGAAATTAGGCCCTACAACATATGGTTACTCTTCTGGAAAGCAGCATTAATAATGGCATGCACAATTATATCAGAATCAAAAATAAATGACTTTAACAGATTTATGAACAACCTTATGGATAAACTCATCAATCAAATTTAAATGCTTGAATAATGCAATAATGCCACTTATTAGACAAGCCTAAAGAGAATAGATACATTTTATTGTTGCCAAGAGTAACAAAACGCAATAGAGGTCATTGGGGATTCTACAGATAAGGAAAAAAAGAAAAGACCTCATGTCCCATTAAAACAAAAGGGACAAGCACAAAGACAAAACCCAGAGGCTTAATTAAAATTATAAGTCTACTAAAACATACAAATTAAATGTGTTATAGTCCTCTGCCACTCAGAAGAAAGAATTATTTATTTTCCCCTAGGGCTACTTTTTCTTAACATGCCTCTCATCATTTTTTTCGAGATATCAAAATTGGGGCTTTGCTAAATCTTTGTCCCTTTCCCAATAGTGATAAAGGAAACAGTCTCACTTTGCTTTTGTCTCTTCTTACTAGAGTTTTGAATCACAGCTACTTCTCCCTCTCTTTCTCTTCATCGCCTCACTGTCCTCCAATACAGCACTATTAGTGTTGAGAAATGGAAAAAATATAAATATAGCCAATGTTAAGAAAATAATGGTACATTCCTAAAATATATTTTATATATCATTAAAATACTTTTTAGAACTCTGAATAACAAGGAAAAACAAAAGCAATACAATATTAAAAATGCAAAAGCCAGATATGAAATTATGTATTACGTGTTATTTGAAGGTGTTAAAATATATACATAATTTAAAAACTTCTGTACAGTAAAAGGACATCAGAAATCAAAAGACAAATAACAAATTGGGGAAATATTTGCAATACATGATAGACATGAAGTGTATAGGTATAATATAAAGTAAACCTTTACAAAGCAATTTCAAATAAGATAAAAATCACAATTTAAAAATGAGCAGTTCACAAAAGAAATAAAATGGTAAATTAATATCCAAAAAGATGTTTGATTGTACTATTAATGAAAAATTACCTGTAAAAATGGCCCATCATTTTTACCTAACAAATGGGGTTAATATTTCATTTTCTCCTAGTAAATTTCTCCTAGAGAAATATTAGTAATACTGATAAAGGTATGGAGAATCCATCTTTTCCTGTATTACTAGTGAGCGCATACATTCTCACAACTTTTATTTCGGCAATCCTGAAATACATATCAAAATTGAACCAGTAATTCTTCTTCTAGAAATTTGTCTCAAGGAACTATTAGGTTAAGCACAAGAATGCATGTACAAGAAGCTTCACTGAAGCATTATTTCAGAGAAGAGAAACCTGGAAACAACCTACATACTCATAAATGAGGGATTAGCTGCATACATTCTAGAATATCTATCTATCCATTTGAAGAAATTCTCTGCAACAATTAAAAATACTTTTTTCATATTTCTTGATAATCGAAAGATCTCTCTGAAATTCAACTGAATAAAAGAGCCAGATGCAAGGCATGATATAGCGTGACCCCTACATAAATTACAGAGACACCTGTGTGTGTAGGTATGAATAAAGAGATGACGGAGTAATTACCAATAGATTAGTAATGGTTGCCGCTGGGTGATAGTTTAATTTTCTAAATAAGCATGCTATTTTAACTTTCGCAAAAGATTTATATGCAAAGATAAAAGTGATTCACACTTGATAGTGGAATTATAAGTGACTTCTCTTTTAGAGCATTCATTACTTTTTAACATTTTCTTTGCTTTGTACTTTATACATTTTGTATGACTTTGCTTTATTTCATAACAAGAAAAATAAAACAACAAGGAAGAGAAGAGCCATGGAATTGCTGGTGCCTACTTCCTCTGATCCTGCAAGGCAGATCCATTTGCTCAGTTTTCCCACAAGTGTGTCAGCTGGAGTGGGAGGCACGGAGCTGTCAGAGTTCTGTGAACTTGGCCAGGTTTCTGTAACCAGAGAGCCCGTCAAATCTGCATGTGGTACCTAAAGAGCTGCATGTGGGTTGAAAATCCTGGTTTCAGTGTTGCTGGCTTATGGATCAAAATGTCCTTTTAGGTCCCAACCATCGCTTCTAGAGAATTTTGTCACTAGTTACCTTTTAAAATATTGCCTCTTTAAAGTTGAGAACTGCAAAACAGACTTTTTGAAAAGGAAATTTGTATTTCCCACAGTTCAAGAGATGCAAGAAATGTTTATATTTATTAACGAAATACCAGAAAAAAATAGAATCTAGGTTTTTATTTGTATATATATATTTAAAACATATCATCCATTATGGAATGTATCGTGTAGGACACACATATCTTCTTATTGCTTGTTCTCTTCATTAAGTATCAAATTTTTGCCTTGGATGGCTGCACCTAATGATGGAGGCTTTGAAACTCCTGAAGGCATTTCCATGAGAGACTCTGTCATTTGAAATTTTAAAGCAAAGAACTCACTCTTTTTAATCTGAATTAATTTCAGTGCAGTGATGACTGAAGGAAGGAAAATGGACTCAGCTCTGATCCTGTCAGCCCTATTGTCTTCAAGATTGAGTGACTCTGATGGTAATAATAAACTGTGTCTTTGGCTTTGAATTGGCAAATTCAAATAGATTGCTTTAAGAAAACCAGGTGATGTGGTTTGGGTATTTGTGCCCTCCAAATCTCATGTTGGAATGTGACCTCCAGTACTGGAGGTGGGGCCTGCTGGGATATTGAATCATGGGGGCAGATCCCTCATGAGTGGCTTAATGCCATCCCCTTGGTGATGAGTGAGTTCTTCTGTTAGTTCATGAGACTGATCTGGTTGTTTAAAAGAGTGTAGGTAGCACCTTTCCCCTCCTTCACTCTTGCTTCTGCTCTTGCCGTGTGATGTGCTGCTCCCCCTTCGCCTTCCACCATGATTGTAAGCTTCCTTGGGCCCTTACCAGGAGCAGATGCCAGTGCCATGCTTCCTGTGCAGTGAGCAGAACTGTGAGTCACTTAAATCTCCTTTCTTTATAAATCATCCAGTCTCAGGTATTCCTTTATAGTATTACAAAAACAAACTAACACACCAGGCCATCTGGAATTACTTACTCTCCTTAGTTTCAAAACACTGAATAATAAATCTAATTGCTGCTCATGGGTCTGTACAGGTCAGGAATGTTTGGACACAAAGGATTACAGATTTCTTCAGGGTTTCTTAGAAGCTTTTGGTTACCTTAGTTGAAATTGCCCTTGGTCTGAAACCATAGGTGTTTGAGCTCATAGAACTGTGGATGCTCCAGTCGTTGTGCACCAAGGATATGGTGTAAATGGAACTTCGGTACATATATGAAAGTATGTGAGGAAACAAAGAAACACATTTGAACTAATTCTTCCATCAAGTTGTCATTGTAGAGAAAAGGGGAGAGGCAAAAATTCTGGTTATGAATATTTTAAGGAAAGAACAGCATATTAAATGCCTTGGTATCCTCCATTAAGTCCAATAAATGTTAGACACAAAGTTTGAGCTCATTAAAAGGAGTATATTCATCCAGTCACTCAGAAGATACTTGTGTGTTCTTACATAAAAGTAACTGTGGAGGGGATATTAAGATGCATGAAATGGACCTGCCCTCCAGAAACTTAATTCAAATTAATCTTCTCCTCCCAATAGAAGCATGATCTCTAGATACTTTCAGAGTATCTCTTCAGTGTGCTGCATTTCATGTCTTGCACTTGAAATTGGAATGGAACGGCTTAGTGGAATGGGAAAACAATGCTACTGAACAGAATCTGGTTTGTGGGCTTTGTAGATAGAAATAATACTTCTGGCCGGGCGCGGTGGCTCAAGCCTGTAATCCCAGCACTTTGGGAGGCCGAGGCGGGCAGATCACAAGGTCAGGAGATCGAGACCACAGTGAAACCCCGTCTCTACTAAAAATACAAAAAATTAGCTGGGCGCGGTGGCGGGCGCCTGTAGTCCCAGCTACTCAGGAGGCTGAGGCAGGATAATGGCGGGAACCCGGGAGGCGGAGCTTGCAGTGAGCCGAGATCGCGCCACTGCACTCCAGCCTGGGCAACAGCGTGAGACTCCGTCTCAAAAAAAAAAAAAAAAAAAAAAAAGAAATAATACTTCTTTATCTGGAGGTAAAGGTCCTTTGTTCACACTTCAACTTACACAGATGCACACACTCACCCACTCACACACGCTCAACAGATTAAGACAACCCAGCAGAAATCTGTCCCTCCTACTCTTTGGCATCACATTTTTGTACCATCATGCTGTACTTATTTGACCATATTTTCAATAGAACTTTCATTTGATGCATTTGCAAAAGCTCAGGAAAGTGCATGCAGTATATTTTCTTTGGAATGGCCATTAATTTTTAAGATGTTGGAGCTGATACTTTATAGTTTCTGTGAATATCTATATAGTATGTATGAGATGTGATATGAAGTCATCCTATCTTGAGATCATGCTTTTCCAAATACACTTAATTGTTCTGCTGCAAATCCATGAGATCTAACCTCAGTGGGACTAGTGATGTAACTGGTTTTTGTTGTTAGTTTGTTTGTTTGTTTGTTTTTTGAGATGGAGTCTCGCTCGCTCTGTCTCCCAGGCTGGCATGCAGCGGTGTATCTCGGCTCACTGTAATCTCTGTCTCCTGGGTTCAAGCGATTCTCCTGTCTCAGCCTCCCAAGTAGCTGGGATTACAGCTAACTGCCACCACGCCTGGCTAATTTTTGTATTTTTGGTAGAGACGAGGTTTCACCATGTTGGCCAGGCTGGTCTTGAACTCCTGATCTCAAGTGATCCACCAGCCTCAGCCTCCCAAAGTGCTGGGATTACAGGTGTGAGCCACAGTGCCTGGCTGTGGGTAATCCTTTTATTCATCTCCAGTTGACAAACAAGTACCTTCCACATGGACTGTCCCAAACCCTGTCCAATTGCTGTAGGTCTCCATTCTCTGTTCCTCATTGTCCACTTACTCTTTTTTTTTTTTTTGCATTATTTCTTCCTTTACAATACATATGCTTTTTATATTCTTTTTCTTACCTTATTTTAGTGGTTGGAAGTTCCAGTACCATACTTAATAAGAATGACACCAAATGTCCTTTCATTGTTCCTGATCTTAAAGGGAAGTATTCAGTCTTACCCTGTTAGGTATGATATATGCTGTATGGGTTTCTGTGTAGATGTTCTGTATCAAGTTGAGTAGGTTCCCTTCTCATTCTTAGTTTGCTGAGAGCTTTTTTCATGAATGGGTGCTGGATACTGTCAAACGCTTTTCTGTGTCAATTGAGATACTCATGTTTTCCTCCTTTACTCTGTTAATGATTTATTGACTTCCAAATGGTGAATTAGTATTGCATACCTCTGGAGTTTTTCAATTGCAAATTCAATTTCATTAATGGTTATAGAATTATTCTGGCCAAGGCTTGGTAGTTTGTAATTTATAAAGAATTGGTCTATTTCTCCAAATTTATGAATGTAAAGCTGCTCATAGTCTCCCATTATCCTTGTAATGACTGCAGAATTTGTATTGAAATCCTTATTTTATTTTTGCTGTTGGTGATTTCTGTCTTCTTGTTTTATAACTTTGTGAGTCTTACTAGAGGTTTATCAGTTTTATTGACTTGTTTTTAAGAATCCGTTTTTTGTTTCATTGATTTTTCTCCATTGTTTTCTTGTTTTATATATCTTACTTTTCTTTGTACTGAAGATCAATCCCCAAGATAGGAAAAGAAGAGCCCCTTTTCACTCATTTTCTTTCCAGTTCTTAGTGTCTTCCACTATCTTTTCTCCATTCTTTCTGTGTTAGAGAAAGGGTGCTTTTCCCTCTTTCCAAGGATAAATTCTCTCTTCCCAGTTTGGTTTCCGTTTTCTCCTCTGGGGCCATGCCACATTTGTAACTTTCTTTTTTCTTTCATCTTCAAGCTATGCCTTAGACTCTAAATTTGTTCCTACTACCAGTCTACCCTAAATAAAGTCTCTCAGGCATAATTCTCACTAAAATATTGTTTCATTCTTTCCTTTACCAAATCTCTCAAGCAGGTAGTCTACATTCTCTGCCATTAGCAGTTCACTTCTCATTCATTATGGCTATTTCCTATTCTCATGGCCATGACTTAACTATGATTAAATGATGGTTTACACTACAGCAACCCACCCTGAGCTCTCTATTCTTCTTTCTACCGTATGTTTTCTGTTTGGGGACTTGGGCATTACTCTATTATTTGTGTTTCCATATTCAAACTCTTCAAGAGAGTATCTGATTGACTTGTCAGTTACTCTCCAGCATAAATATCAGATTGGCCACATCTACTTATAAGATTAGCCCATAGGCTGACTTTGGGCCAGCCACGGTTCCCTGATCCAATCCGTTGTGACCAGTATAAGAAGGTAATGCAGGTACACAGCATGTGACTATGCATAAAAAACTTTTCAGAAGGAGGTAAGAGTGGGAACTTCTATGAAGCACTCAGAGTATACCACAATTTAAAATTCCCAACTGGGTATACTTACAGTGTTAGTTTGGGGTACTGGGCATTTTTAGTAAAGTAGATAAGTTGATTATTCAGTGTCAGACATTATATCTGAACTGGAAGGTTTTTTAAAAAGCCCAAAGATCAGTACTTTAAGATTTAAATTTCTTCACAGTTTCTATGGCATATGCATCTGAAATTCACCAAATTTTATCAGTCATATGGCTGTTTTCTTTTAATATGTCAAAGAATAATGAGACTGATTCATGGAAAGTCACAGAATTGACAGTAGCCTGGATTTTTAAATTTCTAAGTTTTGTTATTTCTTTGTAGAAGGTGAGATTAAAAAAATTCACCAGCACTTCAAAAGCCCAGCTATGTAGAGCTGACTTGAAAAGCTGTTCTAAGATACTTGACTTTCCTTCCCTGGACATGAATGATATGGATACGCTTCCCTTTCCCTTTTCCCTAATTTACATGTGAAATAAAGTCATCACCAGAAAGATGAATATAACACGTCAAAACATGATACAGGACATTATTTCTCACTGCCTTAGTTTTCTGCAAATATTTCCATCTTTAAGTTTCAGCCCAGCTTTCTACCTTATTTAGTGCCATATTTATAGTGTTTTCTCTGATTTTTATTAGCAGTTCTTT
This sequence comes from Macaca nemestrina, assembly GCF_043159975.1. NCBI lineage: Eukaryota > Metazoa > Chordata > Mammalia > Primates > Cercopithecidae > Macaca > Macaca nemestrina. Next base: position 156,645,172 of record NC_092125.1, read on the forward strand.
GTGAAACTGGTTATGGATCTTTTCTATTATTTTTTTGTACAATGCTAAAAGATTCATTAGTGTAGTAATTCATTACTGTAGTAATACTGCAGTTCTCATTATCACCTTAGCGTCAACTCCCTGATTACAGTTATTTTAGGGCAAGGGTATTCTGATTTGCCAAGATTATAATGAAGAAAAGTCAGAAGTTTATTTTTTTATTTTTTAAAGTAACTAAGAACTCTTGGCTTGATCTTTGGAATTTAGCTTAGCTCAGCCCCCATTCACTCAGCACTTATACTCTGTTAGGCACAGGGGATGTTAAGATGAATTAATACAGGTGCTAAAACCAAAGACTTTATAGCCGAGGAGATGAGACTATTGGATGTACGCTCAGTGCGATCACTGGTAAATTTCCTCTGAAAGACAGAGGAAAGGCACCTTGTCCTTTAATAGAGGGAGTGTCAGAGAAAACTTTTGGGAAAGGAACATACCTGAGTCATGCCTTGAAGACTAAATCGACACCCATTAAGGGAACAAGGTGGGGATTTTCAGCGAGTGGGGGAGCCATCTAGGAGCAATAACAGTGTGAACAATGGCGCACACATTCCTTGGGGCATATGAAAACCTATTAAGCTGCTTGGTACTTCTGGAGAGTAACAAGGCTGAATGGGAAGAGAGGAGCCAAGCAGCCCAAGACAGGAGGCACTGTCCGAGCCAGGCTGAGGCGTTTTCCCTCAATCTTCACGTTATCGAGGCAGCCTGGAAGCTGTTTAAATTGGGAGGGCATGATCATATTTGTTCACCAGAGGGATCAGTCAATCAGCTGCAAGGAAGAGGAATTTGAAGGGGTAAAATCAGAGGCAGTCATCCAGTTCAGAAAGTTCCTCACTCACAATTACAGAGTAAGATAACCAAGGCTTGAGAACCGAGGCATTGCTGAGACAAGAAGAGAGATGCTTACCTGAGGAAATTAAAAGGTAGGATTTTAATGCTGTTTTACAGTATCTTAATGATGTGCTAATAAACCTTATCTATGAATACAAATAAATGGAGAAGTAAACAGGAAATGGATAGAATACAGTCCTTACAATTCTTCAGTGTAGAGGCTACTTTATTTCAGTAAACCTCATTGAAACTCTATGTGCGCCTGTGTGTATGTAACAGACACAGTTCATTTAAGAGTTATCTATGTTGCTGTCCAGCTAAGGAGTGTTTATTCCCTAGGGATCAAAGTACCCAAATCTGCCAAACTCCAAAGCAGTGAGAGGGATGAGGACTGCCTGGTGCCCAGGTGCTTAGCTTGGAGTGTCATTCTTTTTTTTTTTTTTTTTTTTCTTTTGACATGAAGTCTCACTGTGTTGCTAGGCTGGAGTGCAGTGGTGTGATCTCGGCTCACTGCAAGCTCTGCCTCCCGGGGTTCAAGCGATTCTCCTGCCTCAGCCTCCTGAGTAGCTGGGACTACAGGCATGTGCCACCACGCCCAGCTAATTTTTGTATTTTTAGTAGAGACGGGGTTTTACCATGTTGGCCAGGATGGTCTCAATCTCTTGACCTCGTGATCTGCCCGCCTCGGCCTCCCAAAGTGTTGGGATTATAGGTGTGAGTCACCAAACCTGGCCTGGAGCCTCATTCTTTTGACTTTCTCTTCTATTACTGATGTTGTGGTAAAAATGACCAACACACTAGAAGCATTTTCATTAGAGATCTCTTCTTTTCCTCACTCTCAGACTGGAATAGAAGCCAGAAAAAAGATGTCAGGCACATTATCAGCTTCATTCTCTTCTCCAACTCTATTTTCTAGAAAGATGGTAATTTCCACCGAGCTGATTAACATTTTTTAAAAATAATTCTTCATATGTTACCTAGTGTGACAGTTAACTTATGTGTCAAATTGACTTGGCCATGGAGTGCCCAGACATTTGATCAAACATTATTCTGGGTGTTTCTGGATGAGATAACCATCTGAATTGGTAGACTGAGTAAAGCTTACTCTGCTCCCTAATGTGAGTGGGCCCCATCCAATCAGTTGAAGACCCGAATAGCACCAAAAGGCCCAGTAAGAGGGAGCACCTACTATTGACTGTTGAGCTGGGACATGGGTCTTTTCCTGCCTTTGGACTCAAACTGAAAAACTGGCTCTTCCTGGGTCTTCAGCCTGCTAGCCTTTGTATCAGAACTTATACCACTGGCTTGCCTGGGTCTCCAGCCTGGAGACTGTAGATCTTAGGACTTCTTAGCCTCATAATCACATAAGCCAATTCTTTATAATAAATACACACATACAAATATAAATATACATTTATATATAATGCCTATTGTTTTTGATTTCCTGGAGAACCCTGACTAATACACTACTATACCTAGGCAATAAATTTTCTACTAAAGAAAAACAAGACACCAAAATTTTACATTATTTATAACCTCATTACTCAGAGGCAACTAGAATATTGTGTGTAAGTTGGGAGTTCAGTTTTCCAAAAAAATGAATCGTAGTGTACAGATTTATTAGTTATCCTAGATCAATAATAGATTATGAATGAATAGACGTTTTGACAATATTGACAATGTTTAGCCTAATTTTTCCTTGCTTGAGTTTAGCAATGTTTAATATTGCTAGCAAGTCAGTTTTTGTCTATCATGAACCTTACTCTTATGTGTTTTTTTAGTTCTTTTAGGTTTATCTTGTGTCAATTGCTTATAACTGTAATGCTCATTCTAGGTTAAAGTCAAAATAAAATATTTGTTTTAATGTACATGCAAAGAGCAATAATAAAGTAGATGCATAAAAACTGGGTTCAAGGCAGGATGAAATAATGAGGTCAAAATTTCCTTTTCCAAATCAAAACCTGTATAGTTGAAGGAAGTGGAACTCATAGGCTTGCCCACCTGACTTTTCATTCACCGTGAGGGAGTTATTCTAGGAGGAACGAATTCTGGAGAAGTATAGCAATTCTGTTTAGAATTTCTATTTTTCTTTTCATTTGTCCTGTTAATCATTTACCAATGTACTCTGTTGATATTTATACTCAATTTTTAGTGGCATTAACACTGATTATCAACAAAGAATTATTTACAGGGAAATTATACTAACATTATTTTGGTTGAACCAAACATAAGAAAAAACTCATTGTTTGGAACATGAAGCCATAGCCATGGTAACATCAAGGTATATACTAATTACAAGAAAAGTACCTAAAAAGAAACAAAAACCTCATATTCCATATTGGTAAACACAATCCTTTTTTTTTTTAAAGGCTTATGACACACTGTCTAGATTTTAAACAGAGCATTAAAAGAGAAATATGGAACAGTTTATTCAAGCCTTGTGGTTTCTCCTTATTGAGCACTAAAGATTGTTTCAAGTTCCCATCCTTTAATAATTCATTAGTTTTCTAGTGGAAACTAAAATCTTGATGTTTAAAGAAACATCCCTACATCAAAAAATAAAGTAAAATTTAGAACAGGATGACAACTGGAGGAGAAAATTTTTTGATCATAAAAGTTTTCAGTTCTAGTCCCTAAGACCAATGTATAGCATCTGAATAGGACATACAGATTTTTTTTTCATTCCTTAAAGAGAATTAAAGAGAAAACAAGAAGATTGAGAATTTCTTTGTAAATGTGTAGTTGCTTTTAAAATGTGGAACAAGGGATGAGTCCTTTGGAGACAAAGGTGAAGCAGCTGCACGTAGCTGGATGAGGCTGGCTTAGTCCCGTCCCTCCCAGTTGTGTCATCCGTGCCAGCTTCCTACTTGCAAACTCGTGTCTCAGAAATACTTATGAGAACACAGGTACAGGAGTGCTTTCAATCAAAATTTGGATTCCCTTCTTGGTTTAAAGGTAAAAGATACTTTTTTCCTAAAAACTATGAACTACAAAAGCAAGGAAAAGTTAGCGATCTATTCTACAGGAGTATTTCAATGAGGTTTTTTTAAAATGCAGATGGCTAGATCAATCTTGCCTTTATTTTGGTAGAAAACATGTCTTCTGTTAACATTCCAAATTCTCAAGTAGAAAAAATGATTATTATTACCACCAAGGAAGTTTTATAAATGTGTTAAAATCTTAGCAGTATCAGCCTGAAGTATTTCCTAAGTGAGCGTATGTTCTGTCTTCTAATAGAAAGTGCAGTTTTTAAGAGCTGAATGTAGATCAATGGACTTTTCTCTCAGTGCACATGAAATTCTAGAGGCGAAAGGATTAGCCTGATGAATGCCTCATTTTTATCATGTACAATTGTAGTGGGTGCTGAACTTGAATTACGCTCTTTTTTTTTGGCCTTGACCACTTATTTAAATATACCATTTACCTAATGTATAGTCAGAGGAGCAGAATTTTATAATCACTGGGATTTTGAAAGGCATATAAATTACCACTGTCTGTGTCTTTACATCAACATAAATATCTCCAACTGTATGGATACAGATGTTAATACTGATAATACGCATCCTATTCACGGTATTAATAAATGCTTATTCACACTCACATTGATAACAACCTACAGAAAAGGTATCATTAGAAGCATATGATCAGTATTTTATAGTTTAAAATTAATATTGAAACTTTATAAGTGTTTGAGCAGTCATCAAACTGATATTTTAAAACCAAGATTTCCAAATCTCTGAGTTAGAACAGTCAAAAATATGAAACCTCTTATCTATGTCTAAATAAAAATGTTTGGTTGATTTCTTTGGGCAATCAGTTTTAGACAGCTAAAATGCTTTCCCCTGAAATTACAATATTTACTTAGCTTTTATTTTTTTTCAAAGATTAAAAAATCACACATCTTTAACCACTGCAATTGTGACACTGCATATCACCACCCGCGTTTTCTAATTTCATGATTGCATATATTTACACAAATTATATAAATAAGATGCAATTACAATAATTACAGAGGAATAGGCAACAATTGAAAAAAATACAAATTCTCACTAAATGATATGAAAATTGTCAGACAAACCCATACAAGAATAGAAACTACTTTAAGATGAACCCAACCAGACAACAGCAAACAATCCAGCCAAACACCTTAGTCTCAACAACTTGAAACATGTTACACTGGGAGACCTGAGGCTTAAGGCTTAAGGGTAAAGTTCTTTTCCCTTAAAATTTGTTTCCCAGTCCTAGAATGTGAATGTTTAACGTCTTGACTTTCCTAAACATATTATGACTACAGAACCTTTTTCCTTGGTGTTTTCTTATTGTTATTTCAAAGAAAAGGGAAGGATAATCACAAAATTAATGAAAAGCAAACACACTACAGACAATTCTATGGAGTTGTAATTAGGAAAGAGCAGGTCCTGCTATGATTTTGTTGTCCTTTTCTCCAACTGTATATATCATTTTCAATGATTCACAGTCTAAGAATGTTATTTGTCCAATTTATTTTGCTTTTAGTTAAGAATATTCATAAGACAAATTATGCAACTCATCCATTTGAGAGCTCTATATATTTTCCTGTAGTGTATTTTATTTGCATTGAATTTCTCACTTTGTTTTATATTGCAGACAAATATTCTTTTTTTTTTTTTTTTGCATGCCATCAGCCATGGGCTTCTTTATTAAGCACCAGATTTTCAGTACAAGTTGCCACAGAAGGAGGGTTTCAGATTCAACCATGCCCATGTGCAAGGGCGCTGGTCCCTGGCCAGGGCACATAATCAGAGACGTGATACGGCCATGCCGAGGTATACGTGTGTGCAGAAATGGACACACAGGCTTCAGGAGCATCAGTAACTGACGATTGAGATCATGGTCTTCTTGGAAGGAATACATGTAAAAATGTTGCTCAGCCCCACAGAGTTGGGATGACTCCACAGGGCGAAGGCTTGGAGGGGTGGCATCTTCAGAGGTGGTGCCCTGCAGAGGCTGAAGGTGGCATCCAATAGGCTTTATAGAGCAGGTTGAAAAGCTCCCTCTTCTCATCTTCTGGGAGGAAACTAGATTTGGCTGCATTGATGTTCAGCCTCTTAAACTCCTCTTCAGTAAAGCCCACGTCCCATTTGGTCATATGGTAATCAGTGTCGAGGGTGTACTTGAAGATGAGCGGGTCGTCTGTGTTGAGTGAGTAGTTAGCCTTGTCATTTTTGAGCCGAACGACTGCATGCTCTGTGTCCGGCTTCCAGGCACCAGTGAGGTAGCTGGACCAGGGGCAGATCTCGAAGTGCATGTTTTCCTGCCGCAGCCTGTCATAAAGGGCCTGGTCTTCCAGAGTGTGGTAGCCATGTCCCAGCCGCTCTGTCTTGAGTATGTCCACAGCCTCTTTTACTACTTCGGCTAAGCCCACCTCCCCAGCGTGGACAGTACAGTGAATGCGGCTCTTCACAGCCTCCTGGTAGGCCTGGACATGTCCAGGCAAGAGGTTGCTTCCTAGGATGGTCTCATCTCCAGCCAGGTCAATGGCCACCACGGTCTACTGCTGGTACTTCTTACACAGCTCCACCACGTCAGGGAACCAGTTGGGCTGGTGGCACATGCAGCACAGGATGGACCAGGCCTTGACCCCGAAGTCTCGTTCCCGCTCCTGCAGGCCCTGGCCCACTAGGACCACCACCTCGTCTGGGGTGAGGTCCCCTTCAGCCTGGTTCCAGGGGATTGGCTCCACTTTGGAGTTGGCAAGCAGGTGCGGACTGTACCGCACCTCCACGTACACCACACCTTCTTTGGCCTTCATCTCTATAAACTCATAGGTGATCCTTTTGATAGCCTCCCGGCAGCCCGCAATAACAGGCATGTAGTAGTCAAACTTGGCCAGGAAGTCCAGGAGGGTGAGCAGCTTGTCCATGCCAATGACGTTCAGCAGCCCCTCTGCTGTGTTAGCTGGGAGGGCGATCCCTCTCCTCCTGCCATAGTATAAGATGGTTTCAGGCTTGATGGCTCCGTCTAGGTGGACGTGCAGTTCTACTTTGGGCTTGTCGAAGGCAGGCGTCTGGGTTATGGTGCCCGCATGCGCCCAGGCGCTGCTCCCTCCGCCTATGCTCTCCGCCCGTCTCTGCCGGCTCGGTGGCCACTTGGCTTTCTCTGGGGCCCGACAAATATCCTTAACATAAAAATTGGAAAGTTTGCCTCGTTGTTTTCTTTTTGCAACAATTTTACTAGATCTACGACCGTGTCTTGCCAGCCTGTGGCAGTGAAAAATTAACATTTTGACACACCATACGTCTTCACAAAAGAACTTAGATTTGTCCCCATCCTAGCTTATTCATAGTTCCTATGTTTCAGTCACTATGCTGAGTTCCTTATTTACGTTATATTTTATGTAACACTTCATAACAACCCTGCAAGATGATCTTTTATAACAGCAGAATCCTCATTTTTACAGGTGTAGAAACTGAGGCTTTGAGAGTGTAAGTCAGAGACAGGTGTTGGCAGTTATAGAGTTTTTGAGCCAAGATGTGGATTCTGGCCTATCTTAAGCATTTATATAGACATTTCTGATTTCCAACACTGCACTAGATACAAGGTTGTGAGGATACAAAGGTGAATAACACATGGTCACTGCCTTTGAGGCACCTAATGTCTTACAGGTAAGAGAGATACAAACACCAATAATTTCAACATAAAATGAAAAGTGTTGAGAGAAAGGCCTGAAGAGTTTTTACTGTGAAACAGCTTTCTTAAGGCAATATTAGATGCTTCATGTGTTTTACCATATGGCAGCATAGCTATAATAACCACTGGGTAGTGATGATTTCAAGTAAGGATAAATCAAATTCCTTAGGAAATAAAACTAATATATAACTTCAGAAAATAAAACTTCAATTTCTTAGAGCATCAAAGAATTGCATAGAATTGTAAATTCACTGATTAGATGATTAATGGAAAAATCTATTTATTAATTCATTAACAAATGATCATTAAGTACTTGCTCTGGGCCAGGTGATGTGGCAGACTTTGAAGACGTGAGGATGAACAACAAAGACAAGAGCCCTGCTGTTACAGAGCTTACCTCAGAGAAACCCAACAGACTGTGTTAGGTGCTATGTGAAGGGAGTGCTAGGGAAGCACTCAGGCAAAGGTCTAACCTAGGTGTCCTGAAGGAAGTGAGGTCTAAACGGATGCTATAAAGTAGCCAAGCACAAAAGAGAGCTAACAGCCTTGTGATCTGGAGGAAACCTGTTGTGTAAAAGTCTTGAAAGAAAGTGCTATGATCTGAATGCTGTGTCCCCCTCAAATCCACATATTGAAATATAATCACCCATGTGATGAGGTTACGAGGTGAGGCCTTTGGGAGGTGACTGGGTCATAAGGGCAGAGTCCTCATGGATGGGATTAGCACCCTTATGAATGAAACAGGCTCCAGAGATCTGCTTTGCCCCTTCCACTATGTGAGGACATAGTGAGAAGCCCCCATCCATGAACCAGGAAACAGGTCTTCACCTGACATCAAATCTGCCACTGCCTTGATTTTGGACTTCCCAGCCTCCAGAACTGTAAGACATACATTTCTATAGTTTATAAGCCACTCAGTTTATGGTATATTTTGTTATAGCAGCCTGAACAGACTAAGACAGAGAGCACAACAAAAATAAGAACCTGAGAGAAATTTAGTCTGCTTGGAGCCATAGGTGGGAAAAGGAAAATGTTAAAAGGTAAGTAATAGATAGTATCATCAAAAAAAATCTATTTTATTAAAAAGGTTTTGTGCTAATTGTGCATGTAGGAAATAAACCCTTCCAGAGATTCTGCAGGTGGTTCTGCGTGCTAGAAACATCTCAAGTGTTCCCATAAATATAATGCATCAAATTAATATTTTTAGCATTCCTGATTAACAATGTATGAAAACATGAACCAACTATAGAGGAGGGGACTGGGACAATCTTGAGACTAAAACTTAAGTGAGCTAAGGCTGTAGCTAGAATACACTAGGTGAAGCAGAGGTCAAGACAAAGTGCAAGTATCTGTCCTCACAGCGCCATTTATAAGACTCCTCCTTGCTTAATAGGAGGAAACCTCATGTCAATGAAACACATGGCATCCAGGGATAGGGGCATGTGGACCCTTGGGTAGAGTTGGAGGAATTTAAACTCAGGACAAAGAGTGAGAAGATGTGGGCCTACACTTGCATGGTAAAGTACAGCGGCTTCCCAGAGTGTAGTGATGCAAGAAACTGTGGAGCAGGACTTTCTGTCACTAGTACAGGTACAGCCAGTGAACACTGACTAAATGTCTCTTCTACTTGTCATTGTTACTTCACAGAAAGAGCCTTTGTCTTGGACGTAGTGGTTTTTCTAAGTTGGCTTGCACTGTTAGCAAATGTGACAGCCTGCTGCCTCAAGTGCTTTTTCTGTCCCTTACTGCCAACAAGCAGGGTTGGGTGTGCTCAGAGATAATAGGAATAGGAGGCTTCACATCAGCGAGAGTAGTAAGCAGGGTCAAGATCAGAGTATATAGAATCTTACAAACCATGTTGAGGAGTTCCTCCTAAGAACAGAAACCCAAAGAATGGTTTTGGTATAGAAATGGAAAAAATGAGAGTTGAATCTTGGATCCCTCCCATGGTAACAGCTTGAAGGAGGCAAAAGAGTGAAGGGCTACAAGAAGACTCATTAGCAGAATGTTGAATGGTAGAATGATAGTGGTCCCTCTATATGGGCAACAGTGGGTTGCTGAAAGTGAGTAGATTTAGGAAATAAATCGCAAGTGGCCTGTTGGGGTGTGTGGCATCAGTGATGGCAGAATCCAAGGTTGACAACTAGATGCATGATTTTGGAAACTGGCTTAACAATGATTAATAGAAAAAATAATGAGAAAATAGTGGTAAAGGGCCAAGATGGGTGAGCAGGAGAAGGCTGAGATGATGAGTTTTACTTAGAATATGTTGAAATAAGGTACCTATGGGGCATTCAAGGGGAGTGTCTAGTAAGTAGTTGGATATGCAGATCTGCAGCTCAGGAGGGAGACCTGGGGTTGAGATATAGACAAATATTTTGCATTAATTTATACACACTTCTAAGCAAAAGAGACGAGTTCAATTTCCAAACATATACACCTTCCTATTTAAGAGAACTTTCTGTTTATATCCCATGTTATCAATCAGAAGTATCTTCATTAATTCTTGTCATACCTGTACTCAACAATCAAAAAATTATAGAAGGATTACTATTTAATAATGATATCCCTCTAAAATTAAACATTTTAAGTGGCATTAATTCTCTTTTCCATCTTATACAGACTTTCAAGAATAATTATCTGATCAGGAAGTTCAAAAGTTCAGATACTATTTTAACCACCTTTCTCAATTCAAATGCTTACTTCACCTTTAGCAACAGTCAGGAAAGACACTGCCACTTCATTTCCCCCATAGAGGAAATGATTCTTGAAAAATGCTGCCAAAAAACACCAGTGTGAGAAACCTTAATGAAGTGGCTTTATTCTAGCTCTTGGAAAGCCCACTTTGGTTAGGGGTATGCAACTTTTCTTGTCATATTCTCCATCTTGAAAGGGCTTTTAACTCAGATATATCACTGCCCAACAGAAAGAAGTGTTGGCAGGCTTTTTTAAAAAACATTACTTGAAATATTTTGTTGCCAGATAACAGCTTAAATACCATTTGCTACTCCTCAGTTAAGAAAAAGAAAAAGGAAGGGCTCATTATGGCTTTTCTTCCTCCGAAATGATGCTCTTTAAGACAAGAGCATCTTGTTTGCTTTCAAGCAGTTGGGTCATGCTAATGTTCTGCATGTTTCTGGAGCAGGGAATTCAGCAATAGCACGATCGAAGGCACCTTTCTCCATCTTAACACCAGCTAAAAAAGCACTCCCTCTAAGGAAAGCCTGCAGCAAATTAAAGAGATGAATTTATTGCTCCCTTCCCTCAAATATTCCTGTATATGTCAAATAAACCTAAATATACCCCAGCGCATTTATTGGAAATATTTTCTTGATAGTTTATACATGGACCCCTATTTGCAAAAGACTGACTCAAGAAACTAAGATTTTATTCTATGAAAATAACTTTGCAATACGGAAGTTTTGTCTTTACGAGTGGAAAATATATTTTTAGTCATTATCAACACATAGCATTTTTAGTATTTCACAGAACTCAAAGAAAATCCCCTTCACTCAATCACCATTTGAAGAACAGTGCCCTGATAGTTAAAATTATTTTCCTTAATAATTAATAAGCAAGAATAAGGCTGGTTTCTGATTTGGACATAAGCATACAGTGGAGAAATACACTGTTCCCTTCCCATTTGCACCCATCTATACCTTCTGTCTCTAAGTAAATTTGAGGGGAGGGTGTCTCACAGCCTGACCCATGCAGCAGGGAATGGCCACAATCATCGTTAACCTGACATTAGGAAGAACAGCTGGACAGTTTGCTTCCAAGATAATAAGAACGAAATGGCTAGGCTGGAAGGGGTGTGCTCTTTCCATGCCCAGGAAATCGTAGCCCCATAACTCTGACTCTTGTAAGGGGTTATCCTGCCACCTCACCCTTCCTCAGAGTCTCTACTCCTTTGAATAAGCATTAGAAATAAACACGATGTGCTCGCTGTCTTTAGGGAAAGTAAACAACAACAAGGCTATTTAGTTTCTTTTTCATTTCACCTTTGTCAAAGTCTAACTTACATAGAGAATGGTGCATAAATAACAAGTGCACAACTGAAAGTATTTTCATAAAGTGAACACCTCATATAAACAGCACCCTGATCAAGAAACGAAACACTGTCAGCACCCCAAAGTCCCTCCTCTCCTCCACTTGCCCATTCACAACCCCCCACAAGGACATATACTAATCTGTCTTCCTACAGCATAGATTCATTTAGCCTATTTTTGAACTTTATGTAAATGGGATCATATAGTTTGTATGTCTGTTAATGACTCTTTTTTTTTTCGTTTAGACAGTGTCACTCTGTTGCCCAGGCTGGCGTGCAATGGCACAATCTTGGTTTACTGCAACCTCTGACTCCCAGGTTCAACCAATTCTCCTGCCTCAGCCTCCCAAAGTCGCTGGGATTACAGGCATGAGCCATTCTGCCCAACTAATTTTTGTATTTTTAGTACAGATGGGGTTTTGCCATGTTGGCCAGGCTGATCTCAAACTCCTGACCTCAAGTGACTCACCCGCTTCAGCCTCCCAAAATGCTTAATTACAATCCTGAGGCACTACGCCTGGCCGAATAACTCTTTTCACTCAATATTAGGTTTGTGGGATTCATTCATATTGTGTGCTTTTGTAGTTTGTTCATTCTTGTTGCCATATGGTATTCCATTATGAATATACCACAATTTATTTGTCCAAATATTGATGGATTTTGGGGCTAATAAACTGTGTTGTTATGAACATTCTTGTACATGTCTCTTATTAAAGGTATGGATTCCTGTCACAGCACCCTTAACCATGAATTTGAGTCCCTTTCCCTTTCTCTTCTCAACTGAGCTCTAATATAACCTTCCTCTGCAAAGACCAGATCCCTTATTGACCTCACAGACATGTGTAGTAGACTTTCACCCTTCTTACCATCTGGTGTCTATTCATCCTTTTCCCAGGAAAATGACCTATTTACAGCCCAAGTATTCAGGTGAAATTTCTTCCCCAGAAGCATGCGGCTTGGGCCTATGCTGGTTAGAGCATCACATTCCTGTTTCATTTTTACAATTTAGATAAAATTCACAGCTGTGTGAATTCACCCACTAAATTCACTAAACTGGATGACTTTAGTTTATTCAGAGATATGTGAAACCACCCCCACAATCAACTTCAGAACTTTTTTTTGCCCTTTAGCCATCAATCTTCTATCCACACATCACCCCCAGCCCTGAGCAATCACTAATCTACTTTCTGTTCGTATGGATTTGCTTATTCCAGACATCTCATATAAATGGGATTATATAATATGTGGTCCTTTGTGGCTGTCTTATTTAACTTAGCATAATGGTTTCACGGTTTCAAGTTTCCTTCGTATTGTAGCATCTATCACTAACTACTGTATTTCATTGCATCTTATGGCCAAATAACATTTAATTGTATGGATACGCCACATTTTATGCCACATTTTGCTTATCTATTCAACAGTTGACACACATTTAGGTTTTTACCTTATGATTGTTATGAATAATGCTGTTATGAATAATGCGTTTGTCTACAAGTTTTTTGTAGCTAGATATTTTCATTTATATTGGTATATACCTGGGAGTAGAACTACTGGGACGCATGTAACTCTATGTGTCACCATTTCAGGAATTGCCAGGTCATTTTCCAAAGTGACAGCATCATTTTACATTTTCACCAGCAATGTATGAGAGATCTAATTTCTTTCCATCTTTGCCAAAAGTTATCATTGTATCTTTTGAATACAGCCATCTTAGGGGGTGTGAAGAGTTGTTTCTTTGTGATTTTGATTTGCATTTCTCTGATGGCTAATGATGTTGAGAATCTTTTCATGTGTTTTGTCTATTTGTATGTCTTTTTTGGAGATATGTCTATTGAGATTCTTTGCCCATTTTAAAATTGAGTTCATTTGTTTTATTATTGAGTTGTATGGGTCTTTATATATTCTGGATACAAGTTCCATAGGGGATATATAATTTGAAAATATTTTCTCTTATTCCATGGGTTGTCTTTTTACATCATGATAGCATCCTTTGAAGCACAAAAAATTTTAATTTTGGTGAAAACTAATTTTTTGTTGCTGTTGTTGCTCATGTTTTGGGAATTATACCTATGAATTCATTGTCAAATCTGAGCTCATGCAGATTTACCCCTGAGTTTTCTTCGAGGAGTTTTATAGATTTATATGTACATACATTTTAGATTTACATCTTTTATCAGTTTTGAGTTAATTTTTCTATATTGTGTGAAGTAAGGGTCCAATTTCATTGTTTTACATGTGGATATACAATCATCCTAGCACCATTTGTTTAAAAAATATTTTTACTGAATAACCTTGGCACCCTTGTTAAATTTGGGTGACCAAAGACATATAGATTTATTTGTAGACTCTCAATTCTATCCCATTAATCTATATGTTTATCCTTATGTTAGTAACATATGTTTGATTATCGTCACTTTATTGTAAGTTTTGAAATTGGGAAGTTGTGAAATTTGAAAGGCCTTCAACTTATTCTTTTTTTTAAAGATTGTTTTGACTGTTCTGGGTTCCCTGCAATTCTATATGAATTTTGGGATCAGCTCACCAATTTGTACAAAGAAGCCAACTGGCCTACAGAATCCCAGTTGCAACAGAGATTGCACTAAATCTGTAGATCAATTTGAGGAGCACTATTATCTTAACAAGATTAAAATCTTCCAGTTCAGGAACATGGGCTGTTTTTCTACGTATATAGATCTTCTGTAATTTATTTCAGTAATGTTTTATAGTTCTCAGAGTATAAGTCTTACACTTCTTTTGTTATGGTTATTCTTAAATATTTTATTCTTTTAGATGCTATTGTAAATAGAATTATTTCCTTCATTTCAGATCATTTATTTCAATTATATAAAAATATAATTAATTTTTGTATGTTGATCTTGTGCCCTGCAACCTTGATGAAATCATTTATTGTTTTAACAATTTTTGGTGTATTCTTTAAAACTTTCTTTATAAGTTCATGGCCCCTTTTTGCTTTTTTTCTTTTAAAGAAACAATCACAATAAAGAGGGAATCAGATGATCTCAATGTATCATTTTATAACACTTTTCTGGATATGAGAAGGTAACATTTTCTGATCCAGAGGAAAAACATGAAAAAGGAATTAAGAGGAGAGTGATACGTTCCACTTTCAGAGTTGACTGTGCAACTGGGCTGTCCAAAAAGATATCATGCATAATATTTGCTATTACAAATATGTTGTCCCATTTTATATGGCTATCTCATGTACACACTCAAGAGAAACTTAAAATCAACTATAAAATAAAGTGAAAAAGCAAAATCCAAATCAACAAAGATACTTTGGGAACTCTCAAAAAGAATAAACAGAATTTTATTTGTTACACTAAGCAAAGAATCAAGAAAATGTTAACCAGTTCAGAGGACCAAATGGAACTTCTCCGCATGTAGAAAATTCACTCATAGGTAGCACAAAACATTTCTCATGCAAAAGGCCTTATATTCCCAAAGTATCCTGTTCTCTTCTTCGTTATTTATCAGCAGTTTTTGAAAGTACCATATTTTATCCTCATGTTTCTCAGATACACTGTTTGATGACTTGTAATAAAAGCACTAAAATGATACTACAGTAGACTCTAAGAACATGTATCACCACAACCTGACTTGAATGCTTCCACATAAAAACCTAAGTGCTAACCCATACTTAACAGTGCCCACTGCTCCCTGGGCTGGAGACAATCTCAGTGCTGCCCTCTCATGGCAGATGCTGAGAGGGCATAGGTAGGTATTGGCAGGAGTAACCATGCTCCCTTTGCAATTGGGAAAAGCCCTAAAAGGCTGACCAGTATGTTGTGATGTGTAGTAAGACTTTTCATTCTACAGAGAATACATTGGTGACTAAGAAAGCACAATGTATCCTATGAATCCATAATTATTTACATCCTTGGAATATTTTGTGGCTCTGAATTGATGTGTATAAATTTACCAATTATGTGTTTTCATCAGAGAAGGATGTTGGAATTAATGTACCACAAACGCTTATTGCAACTATTCCATCTCCTCAATCTGTAAGTTCTAAAGCAAAACATCTTCTCATTCAACACTACTGAGGAACTATGTAAAATATTTACTTACGTGAGAACTACACTGACATCTAGGGAGGCTAACAATGTGCTAACTGTAAATAACATCTTATTTGTTAAAACACTGATGTTCTGAGAACATATTAATCCATAAGACTGTCTTATCTCACAGTTCCTTATCTCAATAATTATATATTCCGATAATTCTAAACAAATCAATGTGATTAAACTATGAAAAAATATTCACTAGTAATAAATGTATCTAAATATGATTTTTAAATTACTGAGGAAATAAGAAACATGTAAGAAACATAAGAAAGGTTATTCTTATTTGCAAAATGTAAAAATGAAAAATCTGAAAATATAATGGTTTTTATGTGTGTTCACTTTTGAAATGAGATTGATCGCTTCCTTGCTTTCATTTTGTTCAAAGTGAGGATGCTCAACTGCTTTGACTAGGTATCAAAGGAATTTATTAAAATTCTAGAGAGAAACCCAAATAATTGGCTCTCTTTTTGGCAGACTTGATAAACATTTTATTTTGCAAAAGTATATTTTAATTCTGGGATAACATTAAAGGTTTCTTTGAGAAAGGAATATCCCAGTGTACTGTAACCTATAAAATCTTTAATAATTGTAGCTAAGAATATAAAGTTCTGGTTATTATGAATGGTTGTGGTGAAAACACCAAACCTTACTCATGTAATTTCACATCTCAAACAGATTTCAATATTTACCCTCCTCCTATCCACCTTTCCTACATACCAACCACCTGCAACGGATTTGGTAGGATTTTAAAGAGTTTAGATGAACTGTTGGAACATCACCATCTTCGCTTATGAAGCTCCACTGCTGAAAGATGACATTGTGAAAAATAAAGGTTTTTTTCTTGGACTGTGACCTCAATTGCTGAGTTGCAAGTGACAATAGGGTGCCTATTAAGTCCTCAGGGAAGGCCCATTTGGCACAGCTGGATACAAGGGTTCCTTGCCTAAAGTTCCCCCCTGCCTCTTCCTGCGCTCCAACCTCCCATGCTACCTGACATCATTACCTACACTTGGCTGACTTCTGGCATAACTCCCCACCCAAAACTCTTTAGGCTCGCGAACACTGCTTCCACAGGGGCGGTGGCAGGTGGGCGGTGTACACAGCAACAGGCCTATCTGGGTCAACACAAGGTCAGTTACCAAGAGATTTCAATTCATGCAGCTCCAAAGTAGATTCAAGGCAAACTTAAAAAATTTTACGATGATTCAGTTTCTGTTTAAGCTTCCAAAAGGTCAAGGGAGAAACTTAAGAGATTTGACAGATTTTAGAAAGGCAATTGGTACAATTAAAATAGTTTCTTCTACAGAGGCTTTCCATAATGGCATTGTCTTGAACCAATTTCAAAGGTAAAAAACAAAAATCTAGAAGCCTACCACCTGGGACTGATTTGAAAATGTTTACATTTGTGTGCCATGGCCACATCTCAGGGTTAAAGAAAACCCGAATATAAATAGCATCTCTTCTAGGCTGGGAGCGGTGGCTCATGCCTGTAATCCCAGCACTTTGGGAGGCCAAGCTGGATGGATCACGAGGTCAGGAATTCAAGACCAGCCTGACCAATATGGTGAAACTCTGTCTCTACTAAAAATGCAAAAATTAGCCGGATGTAGTGGCACACACCTGTAGTCCCAGCTACTCAGAAGGCTGAGGCAGGAGAATCGCTTGAACCCAGGAGGTAGAGGTTGCAGTGAACCGAGATCATGCCACTGCAATCTAGCCTGGGCAACAGAGTGAGCCTCTGTCTCAAAAATAAATAAATAAATAAATAAATAAATAAATAAATAAATAAATAAATAGTGTCTTCTATTGATGGCTAATATTTCCTGAGTCCTTCCTATGTGCTGCGTATTGTGCTAAATTGGTAACACTTATTATCTTACTAAATCTTCCTAATAATTCCAATGACGTAGATACTGTTACTCCTTACACATCATAGAGTGGATTGAAGATCAAACATAATAAAGTAAATTGCCCAAAACCACTGCCAGCAAATGGCAAATCTAAGATTCAAATCCGATTTGTCTCCAAAGACACTGAAGCATTATACCATAATTTTCCACTTCTGTTTCTTATGCCTTCCTAAACTGATTTCTTCTTGTCTTTTACACCACTTCTATATCTCAATATGCTGCTTTCATCTTTCTCTGGTATGAGTTATGAAATCCAAATTTGTCCTTCCTCCCTCCTGCACACCCTTCCTCTTTCTTTCCTTCCTTCCTTATTAACAAACTTTTACTGAGCACTTACTCTATGCTAAAATATCTTCTGAGTGCTGCTCTCCTCAGCTTACACAGTTGTTGGGGGCAGGATCTACATTTTTTCATTGTGCTACACCTTATGCCTGCCAAGATGGGGCTAAATGAAAGAGTGAATATATGGATGATATTTAGAGCAAAATTCTGTTGTCTAGGAACCTCACAGTCTTGGGCCTACAGAGGTGAATTTGGGCACCCTAGTAAATGATACTTCCTGGAGAGAACAAACAAGTTATGGTGAGGGAGGGACGTACAGCTTTGAGGAACTCCCAGCAGCTAGAGGCCCTGGCTACTCAGTTGCGTATTTAATTCTCCTCGCCTTCTTTGTGCAACTGGACAGGTTGAGGTGCAAAAACTTAAAAAGAGAAATTCAGTTATGTGTGCTGAGCTTACCATGTGTCCTTTATGTTGGTTTGTCTGTTTATTGGTTAAAGGACTCCAGATATAGGAAAGTTGATTACTTTTCTTCTTTCCCAACTTTCCTCTATATCAATTAAAAGTGACCACCCTATTTTCAAAAATATGCAGTTGTGTGGCATTGCTGCAGAGTCTTCTGTTTTTTCACCTTAGACATGCAATGTTTTATTTAAAAGTGAGATTAATGCGGTGGAATATTTAAAATACTGGTTAGAATTTAAAGGAAAGTTTGGGACAGCACTTTTTGTTCTATTCCTATTTATAAACATATGAACTATTCATAAAGATGAATATCAGAATTCACATTTATCTTTGCTGTTTACAAGTAATGCTGAATGCCTTCCAGGGAAAATGGAAAATCACTGTGACTGAAGGGGAGAAAAAAAAAAACCCTAAACATGGTTCTGTTTAAGATCTATCTTAAGGTGTTGCTGCTTATTGCAAAATGCAACTTTTTGAAACAACATCAAGAAAAAAGAAGCCCTAAATAACAACAGCAGTCATAAAAGAGGTATAGTCTTTTTTTCTGTCCATAGTAACACTCTCACGAGAGTGCTTTTATGTGAGACTGTCATGTACAAGTTGTGAAATCAAGCTTCCTGCAAGTGTGAGCTCTGAGAGACTTGAGAAATTTTACAACCGTTTAGCTACTAACTCAATAGTGAACAAAGCAGATGGAATATTAGTCTGTATAAACCAAATAAATTCTCAGCTGCACAGTCATCTTCACAGAATCTTTGGAAATAACAGATCATTATTCTTTGCCAGGGCCAGTGATAATCATTTCCATGCTAGTCTTAAGCTTGTAAGTACATATGACGCCTGGTGTGGCTAGTGACAGTATATATAACTGAATTTAAAATACATAGATATGCAATTTATTTTTTATAAAAATGCATGCCAAGACAACTGAATAGGGGAAAGCAGAGTTTTTTCAACAAATGATGCTTGGACAACTGGATATCTACATGCAAGAGATGAAGCTGGACTCTCTCTTTCACATCATGTATATAATTAATCCAAATTGAGTTGTAGACCTAAATGTAAAAGCAAAAACTACAAAACTCTTAGAAGAAAACGTAGGAGTAATTCTTCATGATCTTGGATTAGGTGACAGTTTCTTAGATAAGACACCAAAAGTATAAGTGAGACAAAAATAGATAAATTAGCATCATCAAAATTAAAAACTTCTGTGCTTCAAAGAACACCATGAAAAGACAACCCACAGAATGGGAGAAAATAATTTGCTAGTCATGTATTTTATATGAACTTGTATCCAGAATATATTAAAAACACAACTCAAAAATAAAAAAAATTCCAATAAAAATGGGCCCAGAATCTGAATAGACATAATCCAGGAAAGATATACAAATAGACAATAAGCACATAAAAACATGTTCAACATCATTCTTCATTGAAGAAATGCAAATTCAAACTACAATGAGATACTACTTTATACCTGATAGGATGGCTAAAATTTAAAAAGACAGATGATAACGTGTTGGCAAAGTATCTTCACGTGGTCTTTGTGTCCTATTGTCCTCTTCTTACTGGCAGGACTGTAAAATGGTACAGCCTTTTGGAAAACCATTTGACTGTTCCATAAAAGGTTAAGACTCAGGTTACCATATGATACAGCAATTCTACTCCTAGGTATATACCCCGGAAAGGTGAAAACATGTGTCCCCTAGTCAAACTTGTACTTCCACAAATAGAGGATTGCTTAAGGGAAAGTTTTATTGTTAAAAATATACATGATGAATTATTACTACATTGAAAAATTTATATTTAATGATATGATAATTGAGGTTTTCATTTGGAAAGACTTGATATTATTTGCTGCCAACCTCTCAATATAATCATTCACTTTCTCACTTGAGAATATCTTATGCACAAATCAATAAATGTAGTGTAATCTCATTTATGTAAAAACATATATGGAAAAAAATCTTAAATTCTAACATGTTTATAATGGCTATGCTATCTCTAGTTTAAAAAATTCCTAAAATTTTTTATTTTATTTTTCGATTTTTCTGCACTTCTAAATCAACCATAGTAACCACTTAATTTACAAATAGTATTTTAAAATTTGTCATTGATACAAGCACTCACATTATAGAACACCAAGAAAAGCTGGTATTTAAACATTCAAAATGTTTCTTAAATCTGTTTTTATTAAGCAAGTTAACAGTTAAGTAAGGGAAATCCATAGAGCTCAAAAAAAAAAAAAAAAAAAAAAGAAAAAAACCTGAAGTAAAAATCTAGCATAATGAATGGGCATTGCAGACAGTGGCTGCTCTAAGTGTAACTGCTGATCCTTTAACCTAGAGTTTTGCATTTCAACAGCCATGTGGAGGGACAAGAGGCACAGTCTTGAGCCTAAGCAATGAGGGAAGACCTGAAAAACCATGACCCTAAGGAATGAGTAAACTAGAAAAAGAAAATCCAGCCAGCACAGGGAAAGTAAAAGAAAACGTGTCTGTTTTGTCCTTGGCTCTGGGTGAAGAATAAAAAAAATTCTCTGCTTCATAAAAGTTTAGAATTCATAAAAATGATATAGATTTGTGATTTGCATTCATACCATTGGCATGTGTGCACAAGGTCTGGGCTTATTTTAGTAAAGCTTTAGTTCTAGTTAGTAGAGCTTCTAGGGGCTTGGCAAAAGCAAATGCAATCTTTCTTTGAAGGAGTGCATTTTCAATATAGAATATGAAGAATTCTCAAAGATATAGTCCAGATGAACATAGAGTGATGATAAACATACACATCTGCATGAACACAAACAACACATGTAAAAAATATGTTCCTTTGAATGAAATCAGCACAAAAATTAAAAACATACTTATACTCACAAAGGTTTAAGTTATTAATGTCATCAGATACATAAATAAAATATATATAAAGAAGAAGATACTATGACAAAGACCAGGAAGATTAGGAAAAAATCTAGAAAGAGTAAATAAAATTATTAAAATACTAAGGAAAAAATACTTGATGGATGAATTAAATAGCAAATTAGATACAGCTGAATAGAGAATTAGCAAACTGAGAGAAAGATCAGAAGAAACTGTCCAGAATTCATCATAGTGAGACAAATAAATAAAACATTATGAAGAGAATAGATTAAAGGGAGACAATGTACTTACTTAAAGAGACAACAGTTTAGAATACCTAAAAAGTAATGACATTCACCTGATGGCAAACAACTCAATATTAACAATGATTGGGAGAAAACACAGGAATTAGGTTTTCTTAATGCTGAACAAGAAAGTAACTGATGTGGACAAAATAAAGATATTTTCAAAGAAAGTAAAACAGTATTTACCATCAACAGAACTTCATCAATGGACCTTTTAAAAATTATATTTCAGGAGGAAGAATGATGGAGATCTAAGTAGAAAGAAGGAATGATGGTAATCATGGGTAATATTCAGGTAAATCTGTACCAATATTGACTATCTGAAACAACCACCACAATAATGCTAATATCCAGTTTGTAAGGCTTAATAGAAGAGGACTAAAATGCTGTGATACAATGGAATGTAAGATTGGAGTTGACTAGAGTTAAAATGCTAAGGTCCTTGAATTATCTGGAAAGATGACAAAGATATTAATTAATTCACTTATAGGTAGAATCTAAAAAAGTTGAACTCATACAACTAGAGAGTAGAATGATGGTTACCAGAGGGGTGGGGATGCACCTGGGAAGATGTTAGTTAAGGGATACAAAATTTCAGTTAGACAGGAGGAATAAATTCAAGAGACTTATTGTACATCACAGTGACTATAGTTAGTAACAATATATTGTATTTTAAAAACTGCTAACAGAGTAGATTTTAAGTGTTCTCACCACAAAAAAAGATAAGTATGTGAGGCAATACTTATGCTAATTACCTTGATTCAGCCATTTCACAATGTATACATATACCAAAACATCATGCTGTACACAATAAATATACATAATTTTTATTTGCCAATTAAAAATAAATTTAAAAATAAATTAATTCATTTAAGACTTTGGTAGTATGCACGTTAAAATTTTAAGAATGTCGTTGAAAGAATAGAAATCAAGTATTTAATTTTTAAACTAGTACAGGCTAAAAATGGAATAAGAGAAGGGGAAAAAATGGTCCAGGGGATAAGGAGAGTTAAAAAAAAACCCAAAGCACAGAATGAATAAAATGCAAAGCCAGTGTTTAAATAATAGGGGAAAAAAATTCCAATATATCAATAACTTACAATGAAAATTACAATAAATGTAAATAAACTAAACATGACCCTTAAAAGGCAATGATTATAATTTTAAATCAAAAATCAATTCCAGCTATATAGTATTCATATAGGACATACACAGTATTACTCTTAATATCAGATGAGAGAAACCCCTGATCTAGGTTCTATGCTTCAGAGTCTTAAAGCTCAAGAGATGGATCTTGGACCAACAGCAACAGCATCACTCAGGCACCTGTTAGAAATGCTGACTGTCAGGCCCCATCCCAGATCTAAAGATTCAGATTCTGCATTTTAAGAAGCTTCTCCAGGTGATGCATATGTAGCATTAATGTTTGAGAAGCACTGCTTTAAATGGCACATCATATCACAGATTATAATACACAAATTATATTAAAGACCACATTGACACCTTTGTCATTCTGTCACAGCATGATCTATAATCCTAAACATCCGTGGTTGTGTCTAATACCATTCACATTCCAGAAAATGTACTTCTCCACATTTCCTTGCCCTAAATCCTTGAAGCAAATGGTCACTGTGTTCAAATGCCATAAAGATTTGTAGGTTGTACTGCAGTTAAGAAGGAGCTAGTCACTGCTTCACAGTGTATATGGTGGGAGGGGAAATAGAACAAGAAGAATTTGAGATTATGATAAAAGAGAACCTATGAAAAAAAATCTCAGGAGGAAAAAAGCCAAAAAAATAAAATAGACAAGCAGTCTACTGACATTTTTAAAAACTAGAAATAATGAAAGTGGGTAAATCTCTGTCAAGCATTCATCATAAAAAATTTTCAAACAACACATTTTATATTTAATGAAGATTTAATTACTAGCCAAAATAATAAAAGTGAGCAAGAGAATTATTCTGATCTAATTTGTAACTGGAATCGGTCAGATGAGACCTTTGTAATTTAAAAATCTTTCCTAAATGAAGATATAATTACTGAATAAAGCAATTAGGATGTTTGTGGGCCTCTATTTGTATTATTGCCTCAGGCTCTGCAAATGTTATGAGCAGACTTGGACATACATGAAATATAAGTACACAGAAAGACTGAAAATTGTAGGATGGAAAAAGACATAAAAGGCAAACACTGACCAAAGGAAATTTTAATGGCTATTTTAATTTCATCAAAACAAAAACAAAACAGACAGACTTCTGAACACATAACATGCTCACATTTAGCTATGAAAAAGAATGTAATACCAAAAACTGGCAGAAATAAACCAAAATTCTATCATTACTTACACCAAAGTGGTAGGAGTATGGGAACATTTCCCTTCTCCTATTTTTTCTATATTTTTCAAAAATATACATAATTTTTAAACAAAGAAATACAATTAGGGCAACTAATAGCTTCTTTTCTCCCTTCTAAAAAATTTCTATTTTAGTTTTGTGTGTGGAGGTGGGAACAGCTGGAAGTAGGACAGCCTCCATGGATATGACAGTTGGAGACTCAAGTGCTACCATGTGGCTGAGAAGGAAGAAAAAAAGAGGGGGTTACTTCAAAAAATGAACGGGAACACCAGTGTTCATCGCAGCATTATTTTTAATAGGCAAAAGGTGACAACAACCTTAGTGTCCATCATCTAACGACTGGAAAAACAAAGTACAGTATATCCATACAATGGAATATTATTCAGTGTTAAAGAGGAACGAAGTTCTGATACATGCTATGACACAGATGAACCTTAAAACATTATGCTAAATAAAATTAGTCAGACACAAGATGACAAATATTGAATGATTCCACTTACAGGACATATCTAGAATAGCCAAATTCATAGAAACAGAAAGTAGAATTGAGGTTACCAGGGACTGGTAGAAGGGGAAAATAAGGAGTTATTACTTAATATTACAGAGTCTCTGTTTGGGCTGATGACAAATTTAGGAAACTTCCAGTGATTGTTCAATCTAGAGGCTAAAGGAGAGCTCAGGCAGCAAAATAAAATAATTGATTTTATAAAGAGCTTGTTGGCAAGGAGCACTGGTCTTCTTAGACTCACCCTTTTACTTGAAAGCCATCAACCAAGACATAGAAAATACATCCCCTGCCAGCTGGCCATCACAGGAGAGGCAGGCTCCAGTGTCTCTAATGATGGAATTATTCTACCCATGGACTGGAAGAATAGCTAGAGTTCTGAGATTACACCAAAATTAAGATATAATACCACATATTTGAAAAATCTAAGCAATAAAGAGGAGCTCAGAGATCTTATCAAGTACAAAAAAAGGAATCAAGAAGATGGTCATAGAATTCAGTAAGTTGGGTTAAAATAAGATAAAGAAAATGTTTTATAAAACTGGAAGATGAGAAAGAAATACAAAAGAGGTTGTTAAGAAAAATGTGATAATTATAGCTATTTGTGCTGTACAATTTCTTTTTAGGAAAGACAGTATGTCAAAGTAAACTTTTACTATATGTGGTCAGGGAATTAGATCTGCACCATTTATGGAGAGGAAATCGAATCACGGAGCAAAAGCCGGGAAAATAAAGGCAAACGTGAGGCTGCATATGTACAAAGGACTGCCCCACTGCCCATGAAGATGGCGATCATCTCTAACAGTGTCCTGGAAGCCTGTGTGAGGTTATCGCGGGCCATACCCTCCAAGTAGCTACTGATCGACTGAAAGGGATTTAGAGAAAAGTGGCAAGAAGGATTAAGGGACTATTGGGAATGATTTACAAAACTTGAAAATTGCCTGAACACATTCTGTGCCTGAGCATACAGGTGGGGGATGAAAGAGATGGAAGCATGCCACAACTGAAAAGTGCTAAGGGTTGTAAACAGCAGGGAAAGAAAGGGGTTTTTAAGCTACTAGAGGGATGAATATATCTTCTGGGTTAGTAAATGGATAATTTAGTGTAAGCATCAAGACTATTTCCTAATTATTCCAACTCTAATTGAAATAGATTTTGGTTTCAAACTATTAAACAAGATAACTCTTTATAACTGGGATCTAACAGCAAAGCCATCCTTCCTTTAAACCACTGATCATGCTATCTTTAAACCACTGATCACGCTAAATATTAATTTAGCACTGCTAAATTAATGTACACATAGACCCCACATATCCAACATAGATGAATAAAAAACTAGAAGGAATACATTTAAATGTCATATATACACGTGTCGATTGTATGAAAATACATTAATGTATCAACAGTAATTACAATTTGTTGGTAGATTTATGAATAATTGTTAACTTTCCTCTTTTTTTTTTTTCCTTTTGTCATTTTGAGAAGACAATGAGTATACATTCATTTAAAATTGGGAAGGGAGCAAAATTTCTTTTTCAAAACTAGCATCCTGGATTTCTTCTTCCTTATTTCTTTTCGACGTGCTATACTGGGGATGAGGCAGAGGAAACTCTTCCCAGAGAGAACCATTCCATACTCTTATATATGGTCTACAGGCATAGTTTGCTACACTGCTGAGTTTTCATATTGATAGGTTGGCACAAAACCCTGGAAGAGATATAAAGTAAGGTCTGGGTGCCATTCCATCCTTTAAACCTTCCAAAGGTTGGGATACCAACAGCATGCTCTGTGGGGGCACTAAGAATGGTCTTTTACTTGTCAGACCAGTCCATATTGTGATGTATAACTCCTTGGAGGACCTGATCTTGCTCATCATAGAGGGACACTATAGTGCTTATGCCAGAAAAAAGCCTAGTTGCTACTCTTCCCTAGCTGTCGTAAGTCCTAGTCAGAAGAACTTGTTTTTGACTAAGTGATTCTTTTGCCCATTGATGTTCTTGTATCAAACAGCACATCAAAATCATGTTCAAATGTAACATCTCTTTTTTAAAATTATTATTATTATACTTTAAGTTCTAGGGTACATGTGCACTACGTGCAGGTTAGTTACATATGTATACATGTGCCATGTTGGTGTGCTGCACCCATTAACTCGTCATTTACATTAGATATATCTCCTAATGCTATCCCTCCCCCACCCTCCCCACAATAGGACCCGGTGTGTGATGTTCCCCTTCCTGTGTCCAAGTGATCTCATTGTTCAGTTCCCACCTATGAGTGAGAATGTGCGGTATTTGGTTTTCTGTTCTTGAGATAGTTTGCTGAGAATGATGATTTCCAGCTGCACCCATGTCCCTACAAAGGACACAAACTCATCCTTTTTTATGGCTGCATAGTATTCCATGGTGTATATGTGCCACATTTTCTAAATCCAGTCTGTCACTGATGGACATTTGGGTTGATTCCAAGTCTTTGCTATTGTGAATAGTGCCGCAATAAACATACATGTGCATGTCTTTGTAGCAGCATGATTTATAATCCTTTGGGTATATACCCAGTAATGGGATGGCTGGGTCAAATGGTATTTCTAGTTCTAGATCCTTGAGGAATTGCCACACTGTTTTTCACAACGGTTGAACTAGTTTACAGTCCCACCAAAAGGGTAAAAGTGTTCCTATTTCTCCACATCCTCTCCAGCACCTGTTGTTTCCTGATTTTTTTAAAGATTGCCATTCTAACTGGTGTGAGATGGTATCTCATTGTGGTTTTGATTTGCATTTCTCTGATGGCGAGTGATGATGAGCATTTTTTCATGTGTCTGTTGGCTGTATGAATGTCTTCTTTTGAGAAGTGTCTGTTCATATCCTTTGCCCACTCTTTGATGGGGTTGTTTGTTTTTTTCTTGTAAATTTGATTGAGTTCTTTATAGGTTCTCGATATTAGCCCTTTATCAGATGAGTAGATTGCAAAAATTTTCTCCCATTCTATAGGTTGCCTGTTCACTGTGATGGTAGTTTCTTTTGCTGTGCAGAAGCTCTTTAGTTTAATTAGATCTCATTTGTCAATTTTGCCTTTTGTTGCCTTTGCTTTTGGTGTTTTAGACATGAAGTCCTTGCCCATGCCTATGTCCTGAATGGTATTACCTAGGTTTTTTTCTAGGGTTTTTATGGTTTTAGGTCTAACATTTAAGTCTCTAATCCATCTTGAATTAATTTTCGTATAAGGAGTAAGGTAAGGATCCAGTTTCAGCTTTCTACTTATGGCTAGCCAATTTTCCCAGGACCATTTATTAAATAGGGAATCCTATCCCCATTTCTTTTTTTGTCAGGTTTGTCAAAGATCAGATGGCTGTAGATGTGTGGTATTATTTCTGAGGGCTCTGTTCTGTTACATTGGTCTATATCTCTGTGGAGTCCTTTGTAGACATTGAAAAGCCCATGACAAGCCACCCTTTCTTGCCTTTCTGGAACCCAATCAACATTTCATGTCTGTGTAGCCAGAAAGAGACACTCTCAAATACTGGGAAGAAGCAAACTGGTGTCATTTCTCACTCTAGTACTTATTCTTGATTCTGGTTCTAATTATAATATCTTTACCTGCTGTGGTTTCATTGGGGGTCTTCCAAAATTCAGATGCTGTTAATCTGATAATATTAAGAGGAGGGGCCTTTAAGAGGTGATTAGCCCAGGAGGGCTCCTTTCCTTGTGAATGAGATTGGATGTCTTTACAAAGGCTTAAAGGAGGGAGTTTGTTCTCTCTTGCCCTTCTGACTTCAGCCATATGACGATGCAGCGTTCCTTTCTTCTGGAGGATGCAGCCCTCACCAGACAGCAAATGCCGGCACCTTTATCTTGAACTTCCATCCTCCAGAACTGTGAGAAATAAACTTCTTTGTAAATTTGTAAATTTCTTTGTAAATTACACAGCCTGTGGTACTGTGTTATTGCAACACAAGATGAACTAAGATAAGCTTTCACCGCTGCAGGCTCATTCAGTTGGGTTACCCTGTTCTCCATGACATCTTTCTCTTTTATTTCTGAACTTTTGGATTAAAAGCCCATCACATTTCAACCTGAGCCCCAAATCATACACAGTTGCTACTGAGAGTAATGAGCATAATTCTTCCAGGGATCAGTGTTGGTGGGAGCTTCAGTCAGTGTGGCTGGGATTTGGTAGTGGGGAATACATACAAGTTCCTACAATGCTCTTTCCCTTTTCTGTGTTCTGGAATACAAGTGGCACGTTATCACTTCCTGCGCTCTGATTGTTCAAATCTCGTACAAGCGGAATAAAAATGAAATAAACCAGCTTTATGATTTTCAGTACAGAGCAGAGACAGATACCACTTCAGGTAAAGAGAGACAACTTGGCTATATCCCTGACAGCAGCCTGGTAGATGCGAGACATTGCCATATAACTCCAAATATATGCCCCATAAAACTGGAGTTCATTCAGATGTATACATTTGTGTTCCCAATCAAATGCTTTTGAATGAATTAGGAACCAGGCTCCTCTTGACAAATTTTACATTACTTTATGGCCAATTTCCTTCTGATGCAAGTGAAATGGAAACTTTACTTTCCTTAGAAGTTGTTAACAAACTTAAGTGATTTGAAAGAATGATAACTGCTCTGTCTATAGCTATGTAGGAAATGAAAGGAGAGAAAACCATTCTCTACCCTATACTTCCAACAGATCTATACCTGGTAAAATTTACTATGTAACAATCTCTCTGACAAGATTATTCTAGAATAAAGTGTGCCCCCTTTCCCTGTGGCACTTTTACATACTAAAGTCTCTGCCAGCACACTTACTCTACACCCCACTGGCTGGCTCTCCTGCAGGTGGAGAGTTTAATTCTTGTTGCCACCAGTATGCATTATGGAGTCTTGACAAACAGCTTGCTTCAGCCCTCACCATAATACTACTGTTTTGCTCAAGTCAGTATGTGGTATTCAGATGCACAGCAAGGTTCAAAATTAGACAAAGCTGAAGTGCCATCTGGGATCATCCTCAGCTCTCTTTACCAGCTATTGTGAGGCAATCTTGAACCACAAACCTTCTGCTGGTGGAGGAGCTGCATTCAGACTGTCTGCACAGACACAGGAGGGTGGCCAATCACAGAAACTTAGCAGGTAGAAACCTGAGGTCTCTTCATCATCCTCTGGCTGTGCCACTTACTCAAACCACAGCAACAGTCTGCTAATTGGTCCCTCTTCCTACAACCTATGGCTACGTTAACCCATGCCACACGGAAGCCAGGGTGATCCACTGGCACACATATCTGATGGAGTTACTCCTCTAAGTTACCTTTTAAAGACTTCCTCAATGCTTTCAGGATAAAATTCAATCTCCACAGCATATAACACTTCTCCAAATCTGCACTGAAATTTTATGTGTGTTTCTGCCTCTCCCAACAGATGTAAGTTTCATGGAGTTGGGGATCACGTCTTTTTTCACTGTTCATTGCTTCCTGGGTCCTGAACACAATGCTAGGCATGTGGTAGAAACACAATATTATTTAATAAATGAGGGAATGAATGAATATAATTTAACTTCCTCTTCTATAAACTGGATCAAGCCTAGAAGTTATGACTTTTGAAAAAGCTCACAACAAATAAACAGCCTGGGCCTGCCTGCCTCTCATGGTACTATACTGTTTTCAAATATGGGCATCATTGCATCTCCACATCTGGTCAACTGTTCTGGAAAGGTCAGGAGATGCTGCTCTGTATTCAAAGGGGAAACAGAAATTAAAGATGTATATGTCAGATACCTGAAGCCCTTCTGCCCTTACTTATCGTTTCTGTCCATTCCTATAATTAAGAGTCTATTAGCCAGACTTGGTGAAATCTCTTCATACTACATATAATTAAAATAGAACTTTGCCTACCCAACATCCAACAAATATTTATTTAGCTTTCATATGTCTGAGATACCGTTTTCAATTCTGTGGATACCGAGATAAATAAGTTATGTTCTTAGCCTCAGAAAGGTAAAACCTAGTCAGGGAGACATGCATGTGGAAAATAATTGCAACATTGTGTGATTAGAAGCATGTGTAAGATACAGAGAATATTTTAGTACTTACCAAGGTGTAGTAATTATAACATTTATTTACTCCACTGATTTTCCTGTGGGCAGGGACCATGTCCTTTATCTTGTTTCCTCCCTTGTGCCTGCCACATGGTAGGTTCTCAGCCAATATGTGATTGACTGACTGATGTGTAGCTGACATAAGAGAATGTTGGGTCTACTCTGCAGAGATGTTGTATCTGGGAAAACTTTAGAAAGGAGGTGCTGAAGCAAAAGCAGATAAGAACAAAACAGTAAGGTATGTTCCCTGGGTTCATGGTGCCTAGGCTGAGGGCAGCGGTGGGGGTAGGGTTGGAGAATTAGGCCAGCAAGATCCTGTTGGGCCTTGCAAGCCTTCCTGAGGGTCTGAACTTGATTCTGTAGGCAATGGGAAGCCATAGGAAACATGCAAGGAACATGAAAAGATCTGTAAGTTGGAAATGCAGTCATGCTTGCAGTTCAGTCAGTGGAGATGGCTCGTATGTGCAATCAATTTCCAGAATATGCTTTCTTATTAAAAAAGTATTTGACACTGCATTTCAGTCTGCCAGAGAATACTCAGAATCTGTGCAGTTTCCCAGGAACTCTACAGACACTTCCTTAGTCATTAAGAGTGAATATACTAAAAAAGTTTCCTTTTCATAGCTATAGCAATGATCAAGGTTAATTTTCCCTATGATAGGTAAAATGGTTTCTTATTTGCCTAAAGTAATTCCAGCCTAGAGTAAGTATTACATCTCAGAATTTAGGGGGAGTCAATGATATTTGCAGAATGGTAGTTCTTCAAACACTTGGTTAACTAAGTCTCCACTGTGGAGAAGATAATTCAGCTAAATGAGTGCTCTGGTCAGAAAATTTTGTGCAAATAATTAAACATGACACTCCTTTTGGCTTGGTTTATGTTTTAAAGGCAAAAATCTACTCTGATTTGAAAATTGTTTCAATTAATTAGTACCATGCATTATATGTGGTCTCTGAAACAACCATTGCAAAGTTGGTGGTTGGTGGAGGACTCTTTTTAACTATCCAGAGGCATATTCTCATATTCATTTCAGAATAATAAGGTGTTTAAATATTTATTACTTTTCAATAACTGGGTAGGCCCAGGCTCCTCATTTTAATAAATTCTGTCCAAATAATATTGAGTCACTGCTTAGAAGATGTTGGCACTGAATTTCCCTTATGGTAATGATGTTCACATCAGAGATTGACATTTTACCCCAGCTCTGCCACTAACGCACGACCTTGGGCAAATCACACAACCACTCTGGAATTCCTTTTGATAATTCTTAAGTTTTCCTTCTAGCTCTGAAATTCTGAGTATATTTTAAGAGATCTGATTAGTACAAGAAGGTAAAAATGAATTAGTTAAGACCTACAAATTGTGGCAGGAGGAATTGATATTTATGACGTGCAGCTATTCCTTTTCAGTAACTCCAAATGGTTAGAAACTCTTGAGGTAGGCTTATTTGAGAAGAAATACAAAATCTTTATGTAGATAT
Source organism: Macaca nemestrina (assembly GCF_043159975.1). Lineage (NCBI taxonomy): Eukaryota > Metazoa > Chordata > Mammalia > Primates > Cercopithecidae > Macaca > Macaca nemestrina. The sequence goes on from NC_092125.1 coordinate 156,677,088, forward strand.
ACTCATTCATTCAACAAGTATTTATAGAAGACTCATTATACGCCAGGCATTATGTTAAAGGCTGGGAATACAATAACAGAAAAAGAGAGAAAAAAATGCCTGGTCTCCAAGAGCTGGCTGTCTAGTAGGGAAGGCAGACAATTTTAGACAAGAAATAACAATAAAGTGGAATAAGTATTATCATGGGATCTCAACTATGAAGACAAAACATACAGCTCAGATCAAACCTGGGCTATAAGTCAGGGAAGGTTTCACTGCAGATGGGCTGTCTACGCTGAGAATATGCATTCCTGTGATTTTTATTTGTAAAGACATATTGAATAGAGCATGCAATAAAAATATTTATTTGTCCCAGGCCCAGACTAAGTGTTTAAGACTCAGAGCTTATGGAGAAGAATTTTAACACATCTCATAAATGCACATACCTCTCCAAGTTTTACCAATCATTTGATCATAAATTCACTGACTCCCATGAGAGTTCTTCCATTGGATCAAGTTCTGGGGTATGGATGACAATATTATTTAAGAGATAATCACTCCTTGTCATTCTATACTTAAGGCCCTACACAACTGTCCAAAGAGTATATAGTAGGTGAATAAGAGGTTTTAAGGAATGACTTGTTGATTAATGATATGCTTTAATTTTTCAAAGTCCTTTCACATATTTAATCTTCCATAATCCTAGTATTTGCAAAGCAGAAATTATACTATACTGACACTTCACCCTAGAGGTTATGGAAATTCTCATTTATAACAGGTATCATGTTTCTAAGACAGACCTGATTGCAAATACTCTGTCTTGTGGGGCCAACACAATTATATCCACATTCACCATAGCATGAGTGTGATGGTTAATGCTGAGTGTCAACTTGATTGGATTGAGGGATACAAAGTGTTAATCCTGGGTATGTGTGTGCCAAAAGGGATTAACATTTGAGTCAGTGGGCTGGAGAAGGCAGATCCACCCTAAATCTGATGGGCACAATCTAATCAGCTTCAAGCGAAGCTGGCGAGACTGGCCTAGCCTCTCAGCCTACATCTTTCTCCCATGCTGGATGCTTCCTGCCCTCGAACACTGGACTCCAAGTTCAGTTTTGAGACTCAGACTGGCTCTTTTTGTTCCTCAAGCTTGCGGACAGCCTATTGTGGAAACCTGTGATTGTGCAAGTTAATACTTAATGAACTCCCCTATATATATGTATATCCTATTAGTTCTGTCTCTCTACAGAATGCTGACTCATACAGATTTTGGTAGCAGGAGTGGTTCTAGAGGAAAAGAATATTAAGGATGGAGTTATTTTGTTGGTTTTGGGGTTTCTGAAGTTGGCTGCTTAATATGATTAGACCCTAAAATGCCAAGGACTCTACTTCTAATACTATGGAGAACACTGACAGTCCTTGGTGTAAACTGTTTAGAGAGTTATGCAAAATAAATGCATTTGACACTCCTGATTCACCGCTCGTGAGAGGCAAGGAGTTTAGTGACTCTATATGTAATAACTTTGATCATATGTGGAGAACCAAGAAACATAATGAAGCTGGTTGGTTGTTCCTAAGTTCAGTTGACAAAGTGATGAAAGAAAATGATGAACTCAGGGATTCTGTTTCCTGGCTTCAGAAGCAGATACTGCGCCTCAAATCTGATAAGACTGCCCTGAGTGAAAGTCTTATCTCCCGTAGAGAAAGAGCTGAAATTGTGGAAAACAGACACAAGTTCTTATTATGCAAGTGGCTGACTTGCAACAAAAGGTACGTGCACAGCCTCGCCAGGTGTCTACTGTTAGAGGCATTGATTGGAAAAGAATGGGACCCTGCAACTTGGAATAGGGACATGTGGAAGACCCCAGTGAAGCTGGGGACACTGAGTTTGTAAACTCTGATGAACCTTTACTTGCCAGAAGGAACAGCTTCCCAATCCGCAGTAGTGGCAACATCCCCTCCCAGACCCATGCTGCCATCAGCCTTTCCACTTCTGTCTGAGGAGATAAACCCTGTACTGCCTGAGGCAACAGTGATGGCCTCCCCTGAGGCAGCTGCCAGGCCAAATAGTGTTGATTCTCCTCAGGAGCCACCCCCAACACCGCTGTTTGCTTCTAGACCTATAACTAGACTAAAGTCCCAGTAGGCCTCTAGAGATGAGGTTGAGAGTGTGACCCAATAAGAGGTGTGCTACACTTGAAAAGAATTGTTTGAATTCTCTAATTTATATAAACAGCAATCTGGAGAATAGGCATGGGAATGCATATTAAGGGTATGGGACTATGGTGGAAGGAACATAGAGTTGGATCAGGCTGAATTTATTGATTTGGGCCCACTCTGCTTTTAATACTGCAGCTCCGGGAGTTAAAAAAGGTTCTAATAGTTTATTTGCTTGGTTAGCTGAAATATGGATTAAAAGATGACTCACTGTGAGTGAGCTGGAAATGTCTGATCTCCCGTGGTTTAATGGAGAGGAAGGGACCCAAAGGTTTAGGGAGACTGGGATGGTGGAGTGGATTTGTCACTTTAGACCCATCTGGGAGGGTCCAGAAGATATACCCTTGAACAATGCCTTGTGAAATAGATTTATGAGGGCAGCACCCGCATTTTTGAAGAGTCCTATAATTGGTCTTCTCTGTATGTCAGATCTAACAGTGGGAACCAAGTCAGTCAACTATAAAATTTAAATATAGTGGGAATAATTGGATCTTGAGGTGTTGGGGCCAAGTGGCGGCACTCAACTGTCAAGGCAAGGTGGGCATAGCTACCGTAATGGACAGCAGAGGCAAAGCAACAATCAGAATAGCCCCATTCATGTAGAGCTCTGGCATTTGCTAATTAATCAAAGTGTTCCTAGAAGTGAAATTTATAAGAAGCCTACTGCATTTCTACTTAATTTATACAAGCAGAAAATTTCAAAGTCAAATGGACAAAAGACTAATTTGAATTGTAAAAACAAAGAATCATCGCCCTTTAATCAATTTCCAAACATTGAGCCAGTTTACAGACCCAGAATCTCTTGAATGAAGGGGAGCTTGGATCCCCTTGAGGAAGGACCCTACTACATTACCGACAATTTATGCAGTGACTCTTCCCATCCTTCCCCCAGAAGATCTCCAGCCTTTTACCAGGGTACCTGTGCACTGGGGAAAGGGAAATGATCAGACATTTCGGGAACTACTGGACACTGGCTCTGAGCTGATGTTGATTCTAGGGTACCCAAAATGTCATTGAGGTCCTCCCATTAAAGTAGGGGCTTATGGAGGTCAGGTAATTAATGGAGTTTTGCTCAGGTCTGACTTACAGTGAGTCCGGTGGGTCCCCAGACTCATCCTGTAGTCATTTCCCCAGTTCCAGAATGCATAATTGGCATAGACATACTTAGTAACTGGCAGAACCCCTACATTGGCTTCCTGACTGGTAGGGTGAGGGCCATTATGGTGGGAAAGACCAAATGGAAGCCATTAGAGATGGCTCCACCTAGAAATACAGTAAATCAAAAACAATGTTGCATCCCTGTAGGGATTGCAAAGATTAGTGCTGCCATCAAGGACTTGAAAGATGCAGGGTGGTGAGTCCTACCACATCCCTGTTCGACTCTCCCACCTGGCTTGTGCAGAAGACAGACGGATCTTGGAGAATGACAGTGGATTATCATAAACTTAACCAAGTGGCGACTCCAACTGCAGCTGCTGTACCAGATGTGGTTTCACTACTTGAACAAATGAACACATCTCCTGGTACCGGGTATGTAGCCACTGATTTGGCAAATCCATTCCCGTCCATAAGGCCCACCAGAAGCAATTTGCCTTCAGCTGGCAAGGCCAGCAATATACGTTTACTGTCCTGCCTTCGGGGTATATCAACTCTCTAGCTTTGTGTCGTAATCTTATTCAGAGAGACCTTGATCACTTTTCGTTTCTACAAGATCTCACACTGGTCCATTACATTGATGACATCATGCTGATTGGATCCAGTGAGCAAGAATTAGCAAACACACTAGACTTATCAGTGAGACATTTGCGTGCCAGAGGATGGGAAATAAATCCAACTAAAATTCAGGGACCTTCTACCTCAGTAAAATTTCTAGGGATCCAGTGGTGTGGGGCCTGTCAAGATATTCCCTCTAAGGTGAAGGATAAGTTGCTGCATTTGGCCCCTCCTACAACCAAGAAAGAGGCGCAACAGCTACTGGGCCTATTTAGATTTTGGAGGCAACACATTCCTCACTGGGGTGTGTTACTCTGGCCCATTTATCAAGTGACCCAAAAGGCTGCCAGTTTTTAGTGGGGTCCAGAACAGGAGAAGGCTCTGCAACAGGCTCAGGCTGCTGTGCAAGCTGCTCTGCCACTTGGGCCATATGACCCAGCAGATCCAACGGTGCTTGAGGTGTCAGTGGCAGATAGGGATGCTGTTTGGAGCCTTTGGTGAATCACCGCAGAGGCCTCTAAGATTTTAGAGGAAGGCCCTGCCATCTTCTGCGGATAACTACTCTCCTTTTGTTGTTACTGGGCTTTGGTGGAAACTGAACATTTGGCTATGGGTCATCAAGTCACCATGCAAACGGAATTGCCCATCATGAACTGAGTGCTTTCTGGCCCATTCAGCCATAAAGCGGGTTGTGCACAGCAACATTCCATCATCAAATGGAAGTGGTATATATGTGATCGGGCTTGAGCAGGTCCTGAAGGCACAAGTTAGTTACATGAGGAAGTGGCTTAAATGCCCATGGTCTCCACTCTTACCACCCTGCCTTCTCCCTCAGCCTCCATGGATGGCCTCATGGGGAGTTCCCTATGATCAGTTGACAGAGAAGAGAAGACTAAGGCCTGGTTCACAGATGGTTCTGCATGGTATGCAGGCACCACCTGAAAGTAGACAGCTGTAGCACTACAGCCCTTTCTAGGACATCCTTGAAGGACAGCAGTGAAGGCAAATCTTCCCAGTGGGCAGAACTTCGAGCAGTGCGTCTGGTTGTGCACTTCGCATGGAAGGAGAAATGACCAGATGTATGATTATATACTTATTCATGGGCTGTAGCCAATGGTTTGGCTGGATGGTCAGGGACTTGGAAGAAGCATGATTGGAAAATTGGTGACAAAGAAATTTAAGGAAGAGGTATGTGGATGGAATTTTTTGAGGGGTCAAAAAATGTGAAGATATTTGTATCCCATGTCAGTGTTCACATGGAGTGACTTCAGCAGAGGAGGATTTAAATAATGACCTATTCTGTGGGCACCACTCAGCTTCTTTCCCCAGCCACCCGTATCATTGCCCAATGGGCCCATAAACAAAGTGGCCATGGTGGCAGGGATGAAGGTTACACATGGACTCAGCAACATGGACTTCCACTCATCAAGGCTGACATGGCTATTGCCACTGCTGAGTGCCCAACTTGACAGCAGCGGAGACCAACATTGAGCCCTCGATATGGCACCATTCCCTGGGATGATCAGCCAGCTACCTGGTGTCAGGTTGATTATATTGGACCTCTCCCATCATGGAAAAGGCAGATGTTTGTCCTAACTGGAATAGACACTTACTCTGGATATGGTTTTGCCTATCCTGCACACAATGCTTCTGCCAAGACTATCATCCATGGACTCACTGAACGCCTTATCCATCGTCATGGTATTCCACACAGCATTGCCTCTCACCAAGGCACTCACTTTTTGGCTAAAGAAGTGTGGCAGTCGGCTCACGCTTGTGGAATTCACTGGTCTTACCATGTTCCCTATCATCCTGAAGCAGCTGGATTTATAGAATGGTGAACTGGCCTTTCGAAGTCACAATTACAATGCCAACTAGGTGACAATACTTTGCAGGGCTGGGGCAAAGTTCTCCAGAAGGCCATGGTGGCAGGGATGTATGCTCTGCGTCAGTGTCCCATATATGGTACTGTTTCTCCCACAGCCAGGATTCACGGGTCTAGGAATCAAGGGGTGGAAGTGGAAGTGGAACAACTCACCATCACCCCTAGTGATCCACTAGCAAAATTTTTGCTTCCTGTTCCTGCAACATTACGTTCTGCTGTCCTAGAGGTCTTAGCTACAAAAACAGGAACGCTGCCACCTGGAGACACAATGATTACATTAAACTGAAGTTAAGATTGCCACCTGGACACCTTGGGCTCCTCCTACCTTTAAGTCAACAGGCCAAGAAGGGAGTTACACTGTTGGCTAGGGTGACTGACCCAGACTATCAAGATGAAATCAGTCCACTACTCCACAACAGAGGTAAGGAAGAGTATGCATGGAATACAGGAGACCCATTAGGGTGTCCATTAGGGTATTATCATGCTTTGTGACTAAAGTCAATGGGAAACTACAACCGCCCAATCCAGGTAGGACTACAAATGACCCTTTAGGAATGAAGGTTTGGGCCACTCCACCAGGAAAAAAACCGTGACCTGCTGAGGTGCTTGCTGAAGGCAAAGGGAATACAGAATGGGTAGTAGAAGAAGGTAGTAATCATTACTAGCTACTTGAGCAGCTGCAGAAATGAGGACTGTAATTGTCATGAGTATTGCCTCCTTCTTCTGTTAAAAACACGTTTGTGCATGTATACACTTGTACTAAGAAAAGATCTTCATTTTATTTCCTTTTCCTTTATCATGTGACATAAGATGTATTGACCGCATATCAGCAGTTAAGTATTAACTTTATGTAATAGTATTTGGGTTGGTGGTTGGTGTGTCTCCAGTTATATGAAGGATAGTTATATTATGTTAGGCATTATTATGACCTCATTATTGTTTTTATTTGAAGATTATGTATGATCTCAGGAGATGTGTATGGGTTCAAGCTGACAAGGGGTGGACTTGTGATGGTTAATACTGAGTGTCAACTTGATTGGATTGAGGGATACAAAGTATTAATCCTGTATGTCTGCATGATGTTGCCAAAAGGGATTAACATTTGAGTCAGTGGGCTAGGGAAGGCAGAGCCACCCTTAATCTGGTGGGCACCATCTAATCAGCTTCCAGGGAATATAAAGCAGACAGAAAAACGTGAAAAGGCAAGGTGGGCCTAGCCTCCCAGCCTACATCTTTCTCCCATGCTGGACACTTCCTGCCCTTGAAAATTGGACTCCAAGTTCTTCAGTTTTGAGACTCAGACTGACTCTCCTCGCTCCTCAAGCTTACAGACAGCCTATTGTGGGAAGCTGTGATCGTGTAAGTTAATACTTAATAAACTCCCACGTGTGTGTGTGTGTGTTTGTGTATAAATAACCTATTAGCTCTATCTCCTTAGAGAACCCTGACTAATCCAATCAGTTATGAGATTTAGCTTGGTTAAGGTGGTCGCCATATGTTACAGAGACATTTAAGAAGGTTTAACTTCATGAGTGCAGAAGACCCTATGTCATGCCAAAGGAAAATCATAAAGAGACAATATTTTGAATTTAAAATAAATCCACTTTGAAGTTGCTTTGATATCCAATTTGTTCACTTATTATTCATTGGATATCCTGCACACACGCATGAACAGATATGAGGCTAATAAAGAGTGGAATATTAGTTTGAAAGCTTTGCAAACTTCTAAGGTAATAATATAATTTAACTTGTTTTATAGATGGAGAAAGATCACAGAAATTATCTTCTTTTTAGAGTCAGTGCCTTGAATTATTGCTTTCTGATTTCAAATTATTATTCATTGCTTGCCTTATTATTGAACTTTTCTTGCTACTTTGTCTTTTCTCTGCAACTATTAGATCAAAGGTTCTTTGAGGGTAGGGACTGTGTTCTTCCTCAAGAATGCCCAATTTTGAAACTATTAGGCCTTCAACAAGTATTTACCAAGGGCTATGATGAGTTCAAAAACCTAGAAATGAATTAGCTGCAGAACTACACATTGTGATGATTAAAAACATTTCAAACAATGTTTCTCAAAGTTTAATGTGTGCAATATTTAAAAAGGAAGCTTGTTAAACATGGATACCTAAATCTCATTCCCAAAGATTCTTTTGTCTTTCCTCTTAAATCATTACCTCCTCTGCCTCCCCGTTATTAGAATTACTTTTGTGGGCAGAACAAATTTAGGAAAAATGAGACACACTAGGGTCTTGAGACTGCACTGATGATTCTCGTAGAGAAAAAATTTGACATAGGTAAGTAGGTCTGTTCTTCTCTCCTCCACCTTCACTTCCTTCTTTCTTTCCATACATACTTATTGTGCACCCATTAAACTTTAGATACTGATCTAGGTCCTGGAATTAAACTGTTCAACAAGATGTAAAAAGACACTGCTGTCACAGCACTTAGATTCCAGTTGGGGGAAGGGCAGAAAATAGACAAGTAAACTTTAAGATTATTTCAGATATTGTTAAGTGTTATAAGGAAAATAAAACAGGCTAATATGACAGAGAATGACTGTTGAAGAGGGGGCTAGTTAAAGAATGTGGTTCACAAGAAGATGACATGTGACCTGATGACTGAATGACCAGAAGAAATCAACCATGCAAAAGACTTGGGGAAGAGCTTTCCAGGAAGTGAGAAGAGCATGTGCAAAGGTCCTGAGGCAGAATGAATGTTCACAGATCAGCAGGAAAGCCAGCATACCTGGAATTTAAGAGTGAGCCAGGTCAAACTCATCTGCCATTTATAGGAGAATAGTGGTATCTTGAAATTATCCCGTGGGAAGCTGGAAAAATTATCCTGGCTGTCACATATTTAAGGAAGGTTAAGTATTTTAATAAATGTTATAAAAAAATTTATCCTGTTAAAAGCAACTACATTATTGCAACTCCTCACCTGTGAAATAGTGTTCTTTTTCTGATTTTGGGGGTTTGATGCTTTGTGGTAACAGGGTTTCATTATCATTGGCAAATTACATTTTATAATACCTGAACATTGAAAATTAGCTCACTTTGAATTTCCTTGAGATTCAAATGATTTAGCATTCATTTCAGTCATTCATTCACAACTCAAATGTCATAATATACGGTCAAATACATTATGTAAACTTGTATTTGAGAATTTATACACTTTTCTAAAGGAGGAATACTCATCCCATAATTTCAAAATAAGTTAGATGGCATTTATCCAAATTCTGGTTTTGGATTATTATTTTTCAATTTTTGCACTGACTTGTCTTACCACTCCAACTGGATAGTTACCAGTTAATAGTAATAGTACTATTACAACTAAGCAATTTTGATTTGTCTGAATAACTGAGTGCCTAAAAAAGGAAAGAACCAAGGACAAGTATGTTATTGGTATGTGTAAAATCCATCCCTGGGGGATACTTCTGAAGCAAAGAGATAGCTGCTCAGCTCTAGACCCCCCTGATCACTGCCCTTTCATAAGCCATTTCAGTAAAGGGTAGCCTGGGTGATAGTGGGCCTTCTGTGATAAGAGCCTATCCTCTAGAAATGGGAATTAGCTCACAGTTTCATTTTACAGGGTCCACCAGATGGCAAATGACCTCATCTACCCAAACGAGATCCGGACTGGAAACTGAACTGCATTCCAAGTTCCCTTCCACTCTGCTATAAGACTTGGAGCTTTCCTCTAAGGATTTCTTGATTTTGTGTGTGTGTGTGTGTGTGTGTGTGTGTGTGTGTGTGTGTGTGAGCTTGGTTATACATTAGGCTGCAGTTCTAAATGCAGAAGTTTCCCAAAGCCATGAAAATTGGCTTCTTCAGTTGTACCTAAGCAATCTTGTTATCATTGGCTTCCAAAAATCGGGACCAAGAGAGTAATGTTAGAATACAGCTATAGTACCTGAAGAGACAGACATGTAACACGAGGGAAATGAGTTGGTGGAACATTTGTGGGAAGAGGTCTGGGGAGAGGGATTGGGAAAGAAGAGAAAGACTCTAACAGAAAATGCCTTCATTATGACAAGAAACTCCATGTAGCCTTCATTTAGTGATACTGAAATTACAACTGCAGCTCACATAGTTTGTGAAAGAGGAAGTAGAGAATATGACCATGAAAAGTGATATTTTAAGCCTCAACACATGCTGCTCATCACTGACTTGACTTGCAGCATATCTTTCAACAAAAGCACATAGTGATTTAATCTCAACAGTAATTCAGTCTGCAGCCATATGAGACAAGACCATCATTGCAGACAGGCTGTAATTTGTGAAATTCAGGTGCTGGGGATTAGGACCACCTGTTGAATTTAATCTTGGAACTGTTAATGTTAACCACATCATGTAACTGAGCATAAACACTACATATTTATCAGTCTTTGGGGCCTCCAGCTATAGAGGTATGAACATTTTCCTAAATAATATCTGTAACTCTCTCCAGACTCTGTAAATCAATGGCAGATAAAAAAGGCTGTTGAAATTCTGATTCAATATGCAGCAGCATATGGCTTGGTGGTCATCACATCCAGCATATTCCATCATTTTTCTGAGGCCTGATGTGAGGGTAAAAGAAAAATAAGCAATCTGAGTATCATCTGGCAATACAATAAGAATAGAAAAGCTTTCATTTCTTACTCTGTCCTGTGCTAATTGGAAAAAAAATTCCTAGCAATATTCTAACAAATGTCTTCCACCTTTGCCTTTGCAAGACTATAGAAAGATCTCAAACCTAATTAAACAGCAACTTTTGGAGAGAATATAAACAACATTTTACATATGCACCTTCATATGACCATCCGTAAGGGAACTCTGCCCAATTTCCTGTCAGCTAAATAGTAGCAGTAAAGAGAATCAGTTAATGCATTCTGAGAAGTTTATATTTAGTTCAGTGGGACAATTGGGATAATGTCTAAACAGAAGACATACACTTTAAGATATGCCTTTGTTCCTTTGCTTGTGGTGACGTGAACTCCCTCAAAACATTTGGGTATAGAATTTTGTGAGATGTTGGTGTTCCATGAAATAATTTCATTGATATTCATATTTATCTCCAAAGACCTTCTTCTACTAGGAATTCCAATGACTGTCACACAATATTTATCATTCATATAGCACTTCACAATTCATAAAACCCTTTTACTGCATATCATTTCAATTTCCCATGTAGAGTATCAACATCCCCCCCCCCCCCACTAAATAGAAAAGGACGGTTCTTTGTTTCAGTAAAATAAGGCTCTGATAAACAAAAATTGAAATCAAATATATTTGTGTCAATAAACATTGTTTTGAACATAAACCTTAGGGTATTATACTTTGCATTAAGCTATCAATATTGTTAGCTGGTGTCTGTCCAGCAGAAGAACACAAGAAGAAAAGTATGAGAAATCTCTTCCCAAAAGCTGATCAAAACTTTCAGCAAATTTACCTTTTGATGCTGCCATTAATCAAAGCTTCTCAAGTGTTAGATAGTAATTTCCACCAAACAATAGCCATGGAAATCCATGAGCTCAGTATATCCATCATACACCAGTTACACATAAACACCACAGCCATCCACAGTCAGAAGCTAATGTCTAAACTTTCCTAGAACTCCAGCCCTAATTGGTTGCTTCCACATGCAGATACAAAGCATATAATAAGTCAACAACTAAGAGAGGAAACGAAAGCCGTAACTGTAAAATTGATAGCCATCTACTTTTGGATTTTAAGTCTACTAACACCCCCAACCTCTACTCCTGCCATAAAAATAAGTAAATAAATAAATAAATAATCGCTTCCTGATGAAATTGATTCCTCCTTTTTTACTTCCCTGAATTCTTCCCATTGCAAAATTCCACTTTTTCAAAGCAGCTTTCCTTGATCTTTCCAGGGAAGTCATCGTTCTCATTTTTGCGCCTCTACAGTACTGTTCATCTCTAGCATTTATTATACATTTTTATCTATCGGTTTATCTCTCTACACACATTTCATAGTATATTGTTTTGTCCTCAGGTATTTAAAGATCTGTAAGACTGGGTCCTGCCTTAAATTCTTTTATACCTTTCAAATCCTTAGCATTATGCATTAAACAAGTGTGTGGCAATATTTTGAATGCCACTTTTAAAAACTTTGGCTTTTTCACATGGTTAGAGCGACCTTTTCACACAAAAGGAGTATCTACTATATATTACTTTGGTTCACAACCATAAAATTTAGTAAAATAAAAGGAATAATTGGGAGATTTCAAGAAATCCTCTAGCTTTATAAAGCTGAGTGGAATTGTGTATTAATAAAAACATATGAGCAACTTCAAATAATGAGGCATACATTTAAACTGTATTAAAATATCTTCAGAATCAGCCAACTTGATTAGGATTCTCCCAGAGGCTTCACACACTGAAACCAGATATTTATTATTCCAGGGAAAGGAGGCTCAATTTTAAAAGATTCATCGTATTAATTATTAGCCACGCCATCCAGCAGCTTCCCGGAAGGCAGAGGAAGACAGGCTCACAACGATGAGTTTCAAACCAATGGAAGCTGAGTTTGTGCCTCAAGTCTTCCATGCGTGCCTGGGCACCGCTCCCCAGGGCTGAGAGAATTCAGCCCAAAGCAATGCGCTGGAGAGATTAGAGGGGAACGTTGGATCCTGAGCAGTGGCCGCGGGCTGGCTGCGCTCACCCTCCGGTTCCGGGTCAGAGGAACGCTCAGGCTGGTACCCGCGCCATCCCCAGTTTCCTCCCACCAGGGAGCGACTCGGCAGCCAAACCCGAGGCTTCAGGAACCGGACCTCCATCCACAGCTGCAATTCTGGGGATCAGGGAGTTCTAGTTCCAGGGCCGATTTCTGCTGGGAAATTAGACTTTGGGGTCCACTCACCTCACCCCTATTTTCTACAAAACTTTGTGTCTTTCTCTAAATAAGAATTCATACCAAGTTGGAACTAGCCCACCCTACCCCAGAAGGTCCACTCCCCTCCAGCCTGCGAACGGCACCTACTCACAGCGCCTCCCAGCCCCGGGAAAGGGGAAAGGCTCAGGTGTGTGGGATCCCCAGGGTGAGTGGCCAGCGCGCTGGCGGGCATGCTGTCACCTTGTGGTCCGCCACGCCAAGGTATCCGTCCAGTGGCCGCGGTCCCGCGGGGACCCCGGGGCGCGGCTGGGGGCTGCTCTCCGCCGCCGGCAGCGAGCTGCCCGTGGCCGACGCCTGCTGCTGCTGTTGCTGCTGCTGCTGCTGCGGGGACCGCTCCTTCTGGCCGCCGAGGTTGCTGTACACGAGCAACAAGCTGGTGCACATGGTGGTGAGCGCTAAACACACTGCTAGACCATGGCGCTGCGGGCGGGCGGGAGAGAGGAGAGGAGAGGGGCTGAGTGCAGACAACGGAGGAGCGCGCCCAGCGGGGACACCTGCGCGGTGGTCACACTAGTGGGGGAGATTTGGCGCGGGGTACGGCCTGGGCCCCAGCCCCGCCGCACGCAACTGGGACAGAGAAAGCACCGTACCCTTGCGTACCGCAAGGGATGCTCCGGGAGCGTCGCTGCTTTCGGCCGCCGCCGCCCAGATCTCTCGGTAGAGGGCAGGTGGTGTACGGCCCCAGGCTAAGGGAGGGAGCGCGCCGGGGCCGAGGGCAGGGGTGGGTTTGCACTTTGGGGAAGGGTCCGTCTGCCTCAGCCACCCCAGCCAAGCTGCTGGAATCTTGAGTCCTTAACACCTCTCCTTTCCTGGGGCCCTGGGGCTCTCCCTTGGCGATCCTTGCAAGTTTGAAATCCAAGAAAACGAAGAAAGTCTGCAAAGGTCCCTCCTCCCCGTCCCTCTTAGTTTTTGGCAGGCTGTTGCTTTTGGGTACCCCCATCCCTGGAGCAATCTGCCCACTCCTCCATCCCACCTGCAGCTCTCTGCCACCCCCTCGGACCTCTCGCCGGAGATCTAGGAGGCGAGGCAACCCGGGTTCCCATCCTGGCTCTGGGATTCCGAGCCAGGCAGAGCTGGAGAATCGGGAGGGAACGCGGAGCGGGTAGAAAGTTGTCCCTTTGTAACAGGCGACCTCGCGGCCCAGGGTTAGGCGTCCCGGAGTCTCCCCGGTGCGTCCAGCGGACCCTGAGCCCGGGGATCCCCTTCTTTGCCCAGTGGAGTTGCCACAACTGACTCACCATCAGGGTCTTCATTTTGGGCACCTCTTTTGTGCAGAATCCTCAGGCTCGCGTGTCCGGGGTCACTTTTTCCTGGAGGGTTTCCATGATGGGTGATGGGGCTGAGGCGGCTCTGATTTTTGCCCAGCAGCCGGCCGCGGCAGATCGCGCGCGGGAGCCGCGGGACCCGGGAAGCGCCGCTGTTGCAGAGATTAGAGACAGAATTAAAACTGAACCGGACCCTCGTAGTCTCTCAGTGATCTACACAACTGCCGCCTGCCGCCGCCTGCTGGGTCCTAAAGACCTCTGCATCCTCCTCCCCGCCCCCAAATAACAATCTGAAATTTTCAGTAGTGAAATTTCTGGACAGAGAGAGTTAACCGAGCCAGTGTACCCACTTCTTGGTCCGCGGGCTTATTTATCTTTAAAGAAGTCATCAAGTAATAAAGGAGAACCTGATTGGATTCTGAACGTGATAGCCATTTGAAAATTTGCAAACTAAATTTTCTGTTTTGCGATGTTGATAAAAACAAGTCAGTCTCCCAGATGTCAACAACTCTATCGCGTTTGCATTTATGTTCGTAGCATAGAGAAATCTATAATGAAATTATTTTTCTTAAAAAATTATTTATTATTCCGTTTTTCAATTGCTCGCTTTATAATTTTCTCTTCCCTCTTATTTTTACTTTATCAGATCCAGTTATTCTCATGGAATCTTTAGCTCACAATATTTCGTCTCAAGTATTTCATTTATTATTTTCATTAAATATTGCAATTTATATTTCTGCCTGACTTTTGAGGTTCCTAGTGTTCATCTAAATGATCTTAAAGTTTTAAAAACATTCAGCATGTCACAGCTACATGATTAACTTGACCTGTAGATTCTTCCTAATTTGGATGAAGAATTTCTGTCTGCTAGAGATAAAACTGCGTATGGCTTATTTCCTAATCCTAAGGTCTTTGGTGCTTTCCGTTGGTCTACTGTACTGACGGCACATAATTTCACATTCAGGACTTCAATTAAAATTAAAAGAACATAATTATTGTCTTATGTTGGGAAATTCACATCAATAGCTTGTTTTAAGGATGCTCTCTCCTGTGCATTGAATTACAAATGGCATTTGTTAAACGTCTAATTTACCTAAAAACGTATTTCTTGTGAAATTGCTCAGTGAAAATAGTTGTCTTAATGTATTACTTAACACCTCACCTGTAGCAGTGTAATGTTAAAGATTACATTAAGATGGAAATGATCAGCAGGCCTACTGAACCATGGGCATAATAAGAGCTTTCTCAAGGCCAAAAAAGGCATTACAATCCATTTTTAATCTTCCCTAATCTATTGCTGGACTGATGATACAACAGGAACTATTTTTATCTTATGAGGCATCCTTCCATACTTAGTATTAAGAAAGTTAAAATTATTGGTGCAATAATGAATATCAGAGCAACGTGTTTGGGAGAGGGCAAGAAAGCACATAATTTAGCCTTTCAAGGAAAAGCAAAATAGGAAGCACTGTCCAACATTGCCAGCCTTGAAGCTATTTATTCAGTTTGTGCTTTAGGCATGAATAGTATCAGTTGTTAGGGCAGGAAAAGCAGCAGCCAGAGGAGAATCTTATCAGGTCTTGGCAATTCTTTATTGTATGGTTGCACTTGACACTCAAATTAATGAAACAAAGGACCAACTTGATGAATCATTGGAAGCAGATTATCTGTGTTTCTCCAGGGATCCTTTTAGATGCTATTAGAAGCAGCTCCTGCATTTTTCAGGATTATTCCCTCTCCATCTAGCAAGTTGCCCAGTGACTGATAAAACAATTCTAATATATTTTGCCATGCCAAACAGAGGCATCATGTTTATGATTTAAGTTCATGGCGGCATGTTGGACATCTGTTACACTGTATGTTTGACCAAATTCATTAAGCTTATGGGTTTTTTCCCCCTCCTGGGATAGCAGTTAGCTAGTTGCTAAATCTACTTATGAAATGGCCAGAGTAAATTTAAAAATGTAATTCAGAACTTGATTTGAAAGATTTCAATGTCTTGGCTTTTACATATTTGATTAGATTAATGCGGCTGTTTTAGGCATTCTGGCTTGAGAGCCAGATGGACAAGATAGGGTGAGGGAAGCGAGATAAAGAAAACAAGTCATAGAATTTACTTCAATTTGATGATCACTAATGATCGCCTGTTATTTGATGATTCTGTATTAGAGAATACAATGGTGAATAAGACAGACCTTCTCCTCTAAGAGCTTACAGCCTAATATGTGTGTGTGTATGCACGTGTGTTGAGACGAGTTCATGAATAGGCAATAAAAGGCAGAGTACTATAGATTCAACACAAATTTATCAAGCACTTCCTATGTTAAGCACTTACTCTGTTGAGTACCTACTATGTGCCAGGCATTGGTGCTACCTGGATCAATAGACCACATGCTATCCTCATAGTCTATTCCCAGGTAAGTGCTTAGAATCTTTCTGTTACAACCTTTAGAAACAATCAACATACCTGATTTGTTTTTCAACTTCTAAATGCCTGCTTATGTAAGGTCTGAGGGCTTTGTTATTTCAAGGGCATCTACCTATGTTTATGTACCTTTATATGCACCTTTAAGTTAATCATTTGAATAGCTACACAGAGTAGAAAACAGGCAGCATTCACAAACACTTGACTGACTTGGAGACAAGTGGACAAGTAGACAAGTCAGTGAAGCTTTTTAGTTCGTCTAACTTGCACAGTTCAATACAAAGTGAGTTGAGAAATCACAATTTGTCTCTCAAAATCCAGATAGCTGAGATGGATTTCTCACCATTTAAAATTTTGCCACATTTCTGCCTCTGGTGCCATCACATCCAATCAAATAGCTTCTTCCTTTTGAAAAAAGGAAAAAAAGAAAGGAAAAGAAATTGAGTGTTCTGCAATGTAGGTTATGTGATAAAATGAAGGTGAGAATTGATGAAACAAGGCATGTCATAGGGCGATGAGACAGCAGGTGGAATCTGTGCTCAGAGGGAACACCAGCCTGTGCTCACGCCACAAAAGGCAGCAAGAAGCTACCAAAGGAGGAAGAAAGACAGACTGCTGGAAATCCATGAGCTCTGCCCACGATTCCTAAAATTCCTAAGTGACTTCTCAATTTAGAAACAAACGTTTCAAACATTTCAAAGATGGATTAAAACTAGAAAACAACATAATGAACTGCATTTGAGATACAATTACTTTCCACATTATGATCTCAAAGAAAAAGAAGAAAGTTGTACTACATGCAACAAGAGCAAAAATTTTAATAATGGTGGAAAGTCCCCATTGGACAAACTTGATACTTGTCCATTTATGTTTGCAGTTTCCTTAGCTCTCTTCATTTTATAGGCTAAGCCTAGTGGTTCCATTGGTTGAGAATAAGCTCCTGGAATCAGGCTGTGAGGACCCAGATTCTGACTTTACCATTTTTCAGCTCTGTGATCTAGGATATGTTACTTTGCAGGGATGTACTTTCCACATCTGCAAAATAGCACCCACCACAAAGCATTGTTGTGAAGGTTAAACAAGATACTACAAGTGAAATGTCTAGAGCAACACTAATAAATTGTTAATAGCATTTTATAGTTATGATTAATAAACTGAGCTTGAAGGCAAAACAGCAGAGCTTGACTTTTACTTCTAATTGCTGTATGACCTTGAGAAAGGGACTGTCAATATATCTATAAAATGGATATAACAAAGCCTATATCACAAATCGTTAGAGGGCTTATTAAGATACTGTGTATGTAACTGCTTTGTAAACTGTGAAGCTCTGCATAAACTAAGGTAATAGTAACTCATTCATTAATTCAACAAATATCAATTGAGCATCTACTGTGTGCCAGGTATTATTCTAGGTCATGGAGATATGAACAAGACACAGACAGACTCTGCCTCATTAGGTTTATATTTAAGCAAGGATGATAAACTAATACAATAGGACCAGGCATGGTGGCTCACACCTGTAATCCCAACACTTTGGGAAGCCGACGTGGGAGAATTGCTTGAGCCCAGGAGTTCGAGACCAGCCTGGGCAACATGGTGAGACACTGTTTCTACAAAAAAATACAAAGATTAGCTGGGCATGGTGGTGCATGCCTGTAGTCCCAGGTACTTGGGAGGCTAACGTGGGAGGACTGCTTGAGTCTGGGAGGTCGAGGTTGAAGTCAGGCATGATTGTGCCACTGCACTCCAGCCTGGCTGACAGAGCAAGACCCTGTGTCAAGAAAAAAAAGAATGTCAGATGCTAGGAAGAAAAGCAGGGGAAAAGTTAGAGATTGAAGTGTAGGAGTTGTTGTAGCTAGGATGGCAACAATTGAGCAGATAAATGAGTGAAGTGAAGGAGTTAGCCATGAGGCTATCTGGAGGAAGGTCATCCCATGCAAAGGGAACATCATGTGCAAAGACCACGAGGCAAGAGAGAGCTTGCCTAAGACCTTGCTTGGCATGTTGAAGAGATAGCAAGGGGGCTAGTGAGGCTGGAATAAAGGGAGCCAGAGAGTGGTAGAGGAGGATGGCAGAGAGGCAGTCTGGAACCAGATCATCTAGGACCTTTTCAGCCATGAAATAGATGGTGTGAAGGAAACCCACTGGAGGGATTAAGGCAGGTAAAGATTATGGATCCGTAATGCCTTGGAAAGGTCACCTGACTGCTGTGCTGAGAATAGCTTTTGGAGAAGGGAGAGTGGAAACAGGGAGATCAGTTTAGGCTATTGCAATGGTCTAGGTGAAATGAGGTCATAGAACTTTAACAAGTGACTGAATTCAAGATTTGCTGATTACTGGGTATGAGATACTATAATAGAAGTAGAGAGGCGGGAAGGAAAACTGTAAGACTTGTGGACTGGGCAGCTGGAGAATGGAGCTGCTATTTCCAATATGGGGAACACTGTGAGAAAAGAAGGTTTAGAGGCTGTGGAGGGAGAATTTGGATGTAGACACAATCAGTGTGAGATGTCACAGGCACTTGCAGTTCAGCATGATGTTGGGCTTAGAGATGTGAACTGAGTATCACAAGTAGGAATGGATGAGATCACCTAGGAATGAGCCACAGAACAGAAGAGGTCACAGGCCTGAGTCTTGAGAGTTGCAAATTTGAGTTGCCAAGAAAAGGAGGAATCTTAGTAACCACGGTACTGAAAAACAACAAATGACTATCAGAACTTGATTTGATTTAGGTGGCTGATTATTTTCATTTTTAATGGATTTTTCCATGCCAACACAGTCATTTATGTTCTCAAAGCACTTTTCAAATTTTATTATTGCACTAAGCATATTTAGTCATATCTATTTACATGTTTATTGTTCATCCTCTCTTCTAGACTATAAATTTTCTATGTCTTATTACTGTTTATATCCACCAAGCCTGGCACATAACTGAGGATAATAATATTAATCACTAACATTTAGTTAGCCCTTACTATGCACCAGCACTATTCTAAGAACTTTGCATATATCAACTTATTTAGTCCCTACAACAACCTCATGAGGTAGGTACTATTACTATCCCCATTTCACAAATGAATGAACTGAAAATCAAAGAGTCATTTGTTCAAAGTCACCAAGATAGTAGATGGTAGTGTTTGGGTAAATAAACATTTGATAAAACAAATACATTTTTTTTGTTAAAGAATGAATGAATAAGCCAGGCATGGTGACTCACACCTGTAATTACAGCACTTTGAGAAGCTGAGGCAGATGGATAGCTTGAGCAAAGGAGTTCAAGACCGGCCTGGGCAACAAGGCAAAACCCCATCTCTACAAGAAATACAAAAATTAGCCAAGCATGGTGGTCTGCATCTGTATTTCCAGCTAGGGAGGCTGAAGTGGGAGGATCACCTGAGCTATGGGCAGTCAAGGCTGTGGTGAGCCAAAATCAGGCCACTGCACTCCAGGCTGGGCGACAGAGTGAGACCTTATCTCAGCAACAATGCAACAACAACAAAAGAATGAATAGAAACTTTGTGAGAGTTCCAATAGCCAAGTTCTTCTATTAAACCCTAAATTGGTCTGATTTACAAGAATACTGTATGGATAGTTAAAATCCAATCTTTAGATAGTATAACCAAAGGCATCATTTTGTGAGGTACTTTTTTTGCTAGTTTTATTTTTTAAGATCTATACATACAATAAAATGTTCAGAATTTAAGTGTATGGTTTGATGTGTTTTGACAAAATTATGCATTTTTAACTACCACCACTGTCAAGATATAGATCATTTCTGCCACTCCAGAGAATACCTTTATACTTCCTAGGAGTCATACTACCCCTAACCAAAAAGCAAACACGGAGACCTTGTTTTGAGTTTTATCTTCCCATTCTGTAAGTTAATATAGATGACATCATACAGCATATACCTTTTATTCTGACTTATTTTACTTAGCATAATATTTTCGAGATTTATCCATGTTTTTGAGTGTATTAATATCTTATTCCTTTTTATTGTTGAGTACTATTCTATTGTGTGACTGTAGCAATATTTAAAAAACATCTTTCCTCCCGTTAATGAACATTTAGTTTGTTTCCAGTTTGGGGTGCTTACAAGCAAAGCTATTACCTTAAGAGTGGAGTGGTTGTATCATATGATAGGTGTCTAGTCAACTTTAGAAGGCTATCAGACAATTTTCCATAGCGGTTGTACCATTTTATATTTCCACTTGCAATGTATGAGAGTTCTAGATAGTTCCACATCCTTGTCAAGCCCTCGATGTGGTCAATCTTTCTAGTGTCCTTTGCCTTTCAAAAGGTTTATACAGTTTTCAAGATAAAGACCCAAATCTTGGCCAGGCGCAGTGGCTCACGCCTGTAATCCCAGCACTTTGGGAGGCTGAGGCGGGCGGATCACGAGGTCAGGAGATGGAGACCATCCTGGCTAACACAGTGAAACCCCATCTCTACTGAAAATACAAAAAATTAGCCGGGTATGGTGGCGGGAGCCTGTAGTCCCAGTTACTTGGGAGGCTGAGGCAGGAGAATGGCATGAACCTGGGAGGCAGAGCTTGCAGTGAGCCAGGATTGCGCCACTGTACTCCAGCCTGGGCAACAGAGTGAGATTCTGTCTCAAAAACAAACAAACAAACAAACAAACAAACAAAAACCCAAAGCTTTGCTTAGTACACAGGATCCTTACTGACATTGCACTCACCATTCCCTTTCAATCTCACCTCCTAATTTCTGCACAAGAACCCTTGGAACTACTCATGAAAACTGTTCTTTTAATTCACAGTCTTTACACTAATCGAGTCTTTTAAGGAGTCCCTCCACCCCTCCACCTCCTCCTGTTTCCTTATGTCTCCACCTGCGCCCTCCACCAGCCTCCCTTACTTCCTCAACTTCCAGTAGGATAGTGGTGCTCCTCTTTTATGCTTCCATAATTTGGTTAAGAGCACAAGCTTGTATCATGCAGATCAGGTTTGGCCCAGCCTCTCACACTTAACTCCCATACCACTAAGAGAAGCCACTGATTTCTTTGTTCTCAATTTCCTCATTTGTAACAGGCTGGTCATTAAACCTTTCTAGCAAAGTGGTTGTATAGACAAAATATACTAATGTACATAAAGTGTTCCTCACCCTTTTGGGTATACGGAAGGGTCCATCTGAAGGTAGGTTTTTCATGAGGGACTGCTTGTTTGGTATAAAGGGAGGCACATTCGTCTTTCAAATGTTTATTGAGCTTATAATAAAAAATAAGAGTTAATATGAACTGTGTGCCTGCTGTTGTGCTCAATACACGCAGAAGCTTATTTCACCCTCACCATCACTGTCTGAGGCAGGTAATGGTGTCACCTCCATCTTACCAACAAAGAAACTGAGATATAGAGAAGTGAGGCCATTTGCCCAAGGTCACATGGCTTGAACGTGACATATCAAGATTTGACTAGGTCTGTGTCACTGTGGAGCCTTCTCCCACAAACTCCACATTCCACACTCCACTGTTTCCAAAATGTTCTGACCTTAGGCTAAGTCGTCCTCTAAATACTGGGGATGTGAGGAAGAGAAAGACAGCCCTCACTGCGGAAGACAAACCCATATGCAGATAGTTCTTTCTGGCTGTTGTTCAGTTTTTATTTTAAGTTCCAGGTACATGTGCGGGATGCACAGGTTTGTTACATAGGTAAACGTGGGCCATGGTGGTTTGCTGCACAGATCAACCCATCACCTAGGTATTAAGCCCACATAAGCAGATAGTTCTAACCCAATATGCTAAGTGTAAAGATTGAGTTACAAACCAAGAAGTGGAAGGGGCACAGAAGAGGGACACGTAGCCATGTGAGAGCGGTTCAGATATAAATTTTGGCTGAAGAGAACTGCTCAGCTGGTTTTTAAGGAACACCAGAAGCAGGCCAGGAGAAGTCAGTGTTTCCAGGCAGAGGGGACAGCATAAACAGAGGCATGGAACCTTGTGATACGTGCTGGAAACAGACAAGCACTTCATGAGTGAGGCAGGGAGTTGTCAGAGCCAAGATGGTTCTGTACAGTTGCGCAGGTTGTGCAGTGCCTGAGGATGTACATCTAAATGGGCATCACTCATCATACATGTTGTAGATTTGTGTATTTATTCTGTCAGTTTCCTTGAAGATGACACTTAAGCATTTTGCTTTACCAGATATCAGTGTCACAACAATTTTCCAGTAGATAAAAGTAAAGTGTTGCAAATAACAGGGACCTATATAAATATGCATAAAAGTATTATTTGGGCTAGGAGTAGTCTGCTCAGAGTTGCTTTCTAGGTGAGTGTCACTGCAGATAGATGATGAGAAGGATGGACTTGTTGCGGGGAGGAGTGGAGTCAGAGAGCAACTAAGAGACTGTTGTAGAAATTCAAGTGAGAGATGAAGGCTTCAGCCAGAGCAGTGTTGGCTTGGGATGGATTTGAGAAATTCTTAGGCAGGTATATGTTACAATGGCTAAAGTGGATTAAATCCTAACTTTGTGAAGAGGATTTATAAATACAAAGCGTGCTTTTTTTCCATGCAAAATGGTGTGTATAATTCTGGTCACATTTCAGAATGATACAGGATAAGAAGAAAAAATGGCTTACATCTTATCTTAGTTTGACTTCTCTCAGAAGCATACCCTAGGATAAGGATCCATATGGAGTAATATTTGGCAGGTGAAAGAAACCCCATTGGGAGAGTAGGGAAGTGGCACAGGAAGGGAAGGCGGCCAATACATGCTGCATTATCAAGCAAGTTACTACTATAGGCAACTGGAGCTCAGTCCTGCTGGGAACCTCCTGGCAGCCAGTGTGGAACTCAGGCCTCAGTTATTCCACCTGAGGGGTGAGGGAGTAGTGATATTTATTTGGTTAAGGACTGCTCTGGGCTTGGGGCTGTGGGCGTTGATTCCTTGGCAGCACAGGTGGAAAAGCAGGTGGGTCCTGGAGGCTGGAAAAATCCCTCCGGCAGACATGCAGGTGCTGGAAGTTTGAAATTCCCAGTTTGCACTGAAGTGGTAAAGGCACAGGGATGAGGGCGGGGCATCAACAGCATCTGCTGCACATGGAAATTGCTCTGTAAAGTTCTCAAAGGAATCAAATTCATTATGTCACTCAAACCTCCCAATAACCTTGTGAAGTAGAAAAATGAGTGGTTTCCAACTAAGGCTGTGTATCTCTTATTAATGGTCAGTTCCTCCTGCCTCCACAGCTGCTGCTCCAAATAGAGCTATCTCTTGTCACAGCCCTTCTTTTTCTCATTACTGATTTGTTTAGATGCCTGTCTCCTGATCTAGATTGTGAGCAGTTTCATTTAGAAATTTTTTTTATTACTCATCTTTGTTTTCCAGAGCCTCGCAAAAAGTAGGTGCTTAGAAAATGTGATTGTGAATGAACAACTAAATGATTATTATCGTCATCACCATATAACTTTTTTTTTTTTTAAGCTTAGGACTGAGATTGCTAAGCAACGTATCCAAAGTTACCCACCCGATTAGTGGCATCAGGGCTTGAACTCAGCTCTTCCACCTTCTTCTCGAAAGTATGGGGATTCATAAACCCCAATGGCATATTAAATGTGGCATATATGAGGACAGGTCAACAACTACGAAGGAAGACCAGGACACTTCAGAAAGGAGAGCTGCTTTTCACATTGGGAATAGATATTGCATTTTATTATTTATAGTATCTCAAAGTAAAATGGGGAAAGATAAATAGGGGCAAATACTGTGACTCCCCCTAAAAGAAAACAGATATTTCCTCTAAATATTAAAGAAAAGGGACCATCCCTGCAGGACCCAATGTAACAATCTGAAGCTGAATGAGAAGCTGTGCTGTCAACTCCCTGCGCTCCTGGCTAACCAAGAGAGTCAAGGGAGATGACGGCACACACTGAGGAAGGCAGGCTCTTTTGTGCTTTTAGTAGAGCGTGCAACATAAGGGGTAGCAGCTGCAGGAAGGAAAACCAGTTCGAGTTTTCAAAATGAATTTAAACGTGCATTCTTGAGTGGCCTTGCAATATTTCTGCTAATGTAAAAGGCATGATTGATCTACATGTGTTTTTCTGCCTCTTTTCACACGTTAATTTATATCATCCTGGTGTCTCCTTACTTTTGTTTGGAAATGTTGCATATGCCATTGAAAGTAGCGGATTTTATTTAAGCAGCATTGCAATGTTAAACTTTAAAAAGTCAACATTCAGTTAAGAGTCAGTTTGAACCTTGTCTCCTCATCAGAAGATGTAAATTTGTGATTTTCAAATGTCTTTTTATCTGTGGTGCCTCCATTTTACCTCTGCGTAAGGTTATAGGTATAGGCTCCACTGTTGACCAGGTCTGTGTTTCAATCCCAGCCCTGCCACTTATAGATTGTGACCTTGAATAAGATACCAAATCTCTCTAGGGAGATGGCAATATTTCCTCAGAGGGACTGTTTTAAGGATTAAATGAGACAATGAGAAGAGTAACTAATATGTATACGGTATAGCATTTTCCATATACTTAATCCTCATAACAATTCTTTCCGGTAGGTATTGTTACTATCCCCCATTTACAGATAAGAAAACTGAGTCACAGATCAGCATCTTGCGCAAGGTCACATAGTTACTAAAGCTCAGGGTCACATAGTTACTAAGTGGTAGTGTCAGAATTTGGACCTTGGCACATAATTAACTTAAAACAAATCATATTAATTATTATCGTAAAACTCTGACCTGGAGGCTCATGATATGAATTTAAATTGAAGCTGCTGTGGTTGACATCGGATTAGGAAGCCCAGATCTCTTTCTCCCCACTGAGATGGCCACCGAGGCACTTCCTTGGAAAACAAGCATAGCTTGGAAAGAACAAGACTTCCTAATGCTGGGAGAGAAATGCAAACATTAATAAAAAGAAGTGAAAACAGGCTGATGGATCCCTGTACATTATGTTCTGTTTGTAGTGTCTTATGGATACTTCAGAAGCAACTACGTCTCCTTTTGTTCCACAAACAGACAGCTGTATCTCTTAAGATGACAGACAAGAGCCATGACAGCAGTTTTTTGGGGGGCCCATTTTTATAAGATCCGCACATAAGTATGTCAGTGGCACAACCAGATGGGTTTTGCATTAAAAGTTGTGCTTAAATGACAACTTAAACTGTTTGAAAAATGTTAATTCATTGGTTCATCCATTCATTCATTCAACAAATATTGAGAGGGCAAATAATGAATCAGACACAATTCTAGTGTGGGCTGAAGATATCGAAGCAGAAACCCAGCTATATACCCTTACACCTCCTCCCTCTATGTCACCTTGGCACTTGCAAGTCCCCTCACCACCCACCCTGCCTACTTATTTCCTCCTGTGTGAAGTTTGGATGACTACTTCTTTGCTGCACCATCTCAACCCAGATACTGGCATCCTTCCCCACGTATCCTTATATGTTCGGTGGTGTTTCTGTTTTCTCTTCCAGCAGAAGCATGCATTGTTTCATTCTCTATTTTCAGTCCTGCCCTCCCACTGCCTTCCAACCAGGACTAACTTCCCATGTGAATTTATTTCTCTTTGCAAGTCAGGTAGAAGGATAGGAGCTCATTTAACATGGTGTCTTCAAAGGGAGAGGGCTGCCACAGCACTGAATTTGCTAGATGATCATGAGGCCTAACCTCAATAACTCATTTAACACCTGGCACAGGCCCCGGCACATAGTAGGCCCTCAGTTACATGTGATTTCCCCTCTTTAGGAACATGGTAGCTGAAATGAAATACTGTGAGCTCATTTACAATTTATGTATTGTTATACATCTAGGGCTTAAATATATGGAGGTCATTTCTTCCTTTTGTAAGTTATCATCAAATAGAATTTATGAACCCTCAGATTCATGGGGTTAGGATGAAGAGTTTAAAATTAATGCAATAAAGCTACATTCTGTACTTTTGCTCTGAACTTCTTTCACACACATTTTTGTAGCTAATAATAATATTTTCCAGTTGTAAAGCCTATTTCTGACTTGGACATTTGCTACCATGGTTGGAATTGTTTCACACTTACATTAACTGGTTATATGCACCAATGAGTTGAGTTCTAATTTTTCGTGCATAAATTTGGTGCCTGGATTTATAAGCATTGTTACTTGGAAAGGGCAGCTGAAAAGTGAGATTTGAATAGAAGTGACTTGACATGCTGTGGTTTTTAGGAATAATTAATTAATTAATCTATTAAGCATTTATTGAGAGCCTGTGCTATGACCGGCAACAGGCTATGTGCTGATAGTACAAGCATGGAAGTGTTTCTCAGAAAGTTCATAGGCCATCAGCAGAGACCGTTCCATAAAGAAATGCAGTGTGGCGTGTGAAAAGTACAACAGCAGTATCTTTATGGTACGGTGGTAGCAAAAAAGCAGGAGCAATCAACCCATCATATCTTAAAATAAAGTTTTTGCTATTATTTAGGTATGATGAGGCCAACAGATCAGGAGATGAATAGATAGAAAAAAATAGTTACACTCAGAATCTTCAAGAGGAGAGGGTACAATGTGCTATGAGAGGCCGTGTGGGGAAGCACCAGGGTCAGTCAGGAGGTGGAGGTGGAGGAGGATGGACGGGGCAATGTGGGCAACAGCCTTTCTTGTGACTAGAGAAAGCAGAGCGAGCAGATTTAGGATTGGCTAGTTTCAATAATTTCAGCAGTCTCTGGCATAAGGGCTGTTTCTAGTTTTCTGGTACCTGGCCCTGGGGTGATTCGGGCAGGTAGATGAGAGCTGATAAAGATGGTGGTTGGGGGTACAGGCTCTGGATTGGTAGTTTGCATATCAAAGGCGTACTCTCAGCTAGTTGTGTGCTCTCTCTAGGAATTAGCTAACTCTTGGAGGGGCAATCCCTCCAGGGAGACAGCAAGCCCTAAAATTTCAAAGTGTCAAAATAAACAAAATTTAAAAACATGGTTGATACAACTATATGGGGCCAGAGCAGAGGCCTAAACCAGAAATAGAAGAACCTTCTGGGCGGAGGGTTCATCTTACACAAATGCCCAGGTACGTGGAAGAATTTGTTTGTGTTTCAATATATTTGGAACCTGTAGTGAGGATACAACAGGAGCTGTAAGACTGGAGTGGTGGTGTAGGGTGGTGGGGTAGGCAGGAGTCAATTCATGAAATTCACCTGGCTAAGGAATTTGGACACTATTTTAAAGTGAGCGGGGAATTGCTTCAGGGTTTTACATAGGAGGGTGACAATGATTTCAGTTTACTTCTGTTTGGTGAAAACCTATGTTACTGAATCTATGCTACTTAAAAATTAATGAGGTTTCACATTTCGTATTTGTAAGATAAACAACATGATATGTTTAGCACTTTCAATGGTTATGTAAAAAATGTTTACTCTTTCTCTCCTAGGGATTATAAATCCTTAGTGTTTTTCCTGCACCCACAAAGCAGGCAGGTAGTATAGCAGAGAGTACACAGTGATGAAGCAGTAATTAGAGGACCAGTGTCTTGGTTATTGCATTGGTTGAGTCACCTAATTTCTCCTAAGAGGCCCAGTGGTTAAGATCTTCCACTGGACCCAGACAGCGATGTGAATCCTGTCTCTACCACTGACTATGTGACCTTGGGCAAGTTTTATTTAACTTATGTCTTAACTGCCTCATATGTAAAGTGGAAATAATAAGAATGCCTGTATCATAGTATGGATAAGAAGATTTGGATTTGTTTCCCCACTCATCATGCCTCTGCCAGCACCCACTCTGGGCATACCAATGCCATATGCAATATTATGGGCTATGCAATGTTGGGCTAAAGAATGCAGATCATAGCAGAATAAAGGGCAATGGGATTATGCTCCTGGAAATCACTGGTACCGTTGTATGCCTCAACACCCACGAGCAGCTACCCTTCCACAGTGGAGGAATGCAATATTGCAGACTATTGTTGTTGATTGATGCCAACATCTTGTAAAGCTGGTTTGTTCTTCTAGATGCTGCAATAAATCAGAAATTGATAAATATTGTTTTCCTGCTACTACTCTTCATGAGTAAGATGTGGACAGGACATTTGGGAACCAACAGCTGGAAGGGAGTGATGTTTTGCATTATTGCATCTAATGACCTCCTAGCAATATTTGTGCTGCTTGTCCTTATGACTCTGGGTTTTATTTCTACAGAAGACATTATTCTTCCCTTAAATTGGAGGTTGCCAGTGCCCCCTTGGCCTTTCTGGTTCTTTATGCCATGAGGCGATCACACAAAAAGAAGTTGCATTTCAGCTGGGCTGGTTGAACTTGAGTAGCAACTTGAACAAGGGTTGCTGTTATGTAGTGAGAATAGAGAGAAGAAAGTATGGAAACGGTAGACTCTGCATGGAATCTTAACAGAACACTGTTACAACCCTTCATAGGCAGATCCACCAAGGGTTCAAATCCCTAAATCATGAAAGTCTGCATTAATTAACTGGACAGAGAACCCCAATGACTGAATCAATGATTCAAAGTAAGGGAACATAGAATGTATAGCTTTGACCTGTATTCGTCTCCTTGCTATTCTGTAGAGATGGTAGATAGGTAGATAGACATATACAGATAGATAGACAGATATGCATGTGTCTATATATATATATCTGACTCTCTATATATAGACATATGCATATATACACAGATATATATATGTGCAAATACAAATATGAACATGTATGCATATGTCTATATATTTCTGTATATGCATGCATATGTGTATATGTATCTGTGTATGTATGCATGTGTCTTTATATACATATAGATACACCCACACACCACACCACACACACAGACACACACAGACACACACACACACACATTAAAGCACTATAACATGAAAAGTGGAGCCCGAAACTTAAAGAAAAATGTTATGTTATTATGAGGTTGGTGAAGAAATAGTATTTATTACTTAGTGCTCTGGTTTGAATGTTTGTCCCCTCCCAAACACATATTGAAATATACTTGCTATTGTAACAATATTAAGATGTAGGACCTTTAAGGGGTGATTAGTTCATGAGGCTTCCACCCTGATAGATGGGCGTGGAGCTACTGTGACAGGATGAGTTCATCCTCCTCTTGTTTTCTCTTGCCCTTCTGCTTCCTGCCATAGGATGATGCAGCAAGAAGGCCTTTACCATATGCCAGCCCCTAGATCTTGGAATTTACTGCCTTCAAAGCTGTGAGCCAATATATTTCTGTTCCTAAGTTATCTAGTCTTGGTTATTTTGTTAGAGTAGCAAAAATGAACTCAAACAGTTGGTCTTTCAATCCTTATGAAATAAAGTATCCTAAATTATTAGTTGTGTGGGAAATACACCAATAATTACCAACAAAATATGTCCTATAAGTTGAACTAAGAAAGTCCCAAATGATTATAAGGCAGTCATTCTCTAACTTGACCTTTCCCCTTGCCCCTCTCAAGAAGATACGAATTTCTGTTTGGCCCAATTTTAGAATAGGAGCTGGGTGGAGGACAGAAGTCAATAAAAAAAATCATATTATATTACATTGTTGTATTCTTCATTTTGGGGTGAGAAAGTGAGTACATTTTTAGTTTGATATGCTTTTATTTTACCTGATAAAGATACTGCTTGAACTAAGTCTTAAACATTTTGGAGGTAAGCTTTGTTAGTTTTCTTGCTGCCCAGAATCTATTCTCTTGGTTTCCTTTTGGGGCATTAGTTCTTTCACATTCGTGTCAGCTAGATGGCATTCTTAATCAAAGGGTCCTGCCCTCCTCTAGCCAGTGAGTGGGCAGACATGTCCTAGGCCAATCACACTTTCCCTCCCCAGAATTTAAGAGCTTGAGCAGAGTGATGCACAGGTGAAAACAAAGACTAGTAGAAGTGGACTCATCCCCATGGTGGCAGTACTCATAGTTCACTTTTTTTCCAATAGGATCTCTGGAGCTGACCTGGTTCCTGCCCCTTCTGAGCCTGGTTCTTCTGATATTCATTCAATCTTGGGAACCATCCTATAGCCTCCCAAAAAAATTTATTTTGTCTTGTGTTTATCAGAGATTTGGCATCTAACAATCCTAAGTATGTAAGAATGGAAAAGCTTTTAAAGCAAGCAGGAAGAGGAGAGATAAGTTCTCCTGACAGAGGGAAGACACGAGTAAAGTGGTGACTGTCTCAAACAGCATGATGAGTCTGGATAATTCCAAGTAGATCAGACCAAGGAATCAGTGCAAAATTAATCCTAAAGGAGTTTTTATCCTTGTGTGGTAATTCCCAGTATGTGAGAGATGAATCCAAAGGGTATTGGACAGTCTAAAAAACAAAGTTTCTAAGAATCCCTATATGGTCAAACTTTTGAATGAAAATCCATGGAATTACTTTCATGTACCATTCTGTGAAAAAATTTGAAGTACAAGAAGTCTTACCATTCAAATGGTAGGGAACCATTTAATCTAACTCAGCAGTTCTCAACTGTAAAATGGTTAACATGCTTGTCTATCATGTCACAATTCGATACTAATATTAGTTGAAATGACAAGGTTTATAGGTGCATTGTTTCTTTTATGAATTAGAGCATATTCTAGGCTGACTTTTCTTTAATCTATCTTGTCTATTTGCATTCTGATTTGTTTCCTTGAACGGAAGACAATGGAGTAGAATTTTAACTGTGGCTCCAAGAATTGCACACAGATCACCATCTATCCTATGTCAGTCACAGAGCAGGATGAGCCACCGGTACTGTTGTGACGTTGATGATTGTAGTGGTAATGCATTGTTATGGTGTTTGTGAGTTGCGGTTTCATTTTCACTTCATGTTTATTTTTCATTTTATCCATGGGTACATTTTTACATTATTAAAAAATTCAAACATACAAAAGCTAACAGAACAGTAAAAAAAATTTTCAAAATCCCGTTATTCAGATTTCCCAATTGTTAACATTTTACATTTTACCACATTTACCCAATCTTTTCTCATAAGTGATATATACATATATACACACACACACCACATAGATACATGTTGTGTATATATAGTGTATATGGTATACATGTATATATGGTATCTCATGTATATACACACATATATGAAACATCATCTATGTGTATATATAGATATACATATATATGGCATCCTATGTGTTTGTATATACATGAGAAACCATATATGCCATATATTTATACACCATATACACCATACCGTATAGATAAATATATGATGTATATATACATATATACATATAGACTATATGTACATATATGTACACAGACACCATATATACACACCATATATGTTCAAAATATATGTGTATATGCACCATATATCTACACACACCATATATGTATACTATATATTTATATATACCATATATACACAACATATATACATATATACCATATATATACCATATGTATAAATATATATGACATATAGACATATATGTATGTATATAGGTATATGGTTTATATACCAAATATATTTGCCATATATGTGTACCATATATACATATATGGTATATATGGTGTATATGTGTACCATATATGTATATATGGTATATATATGTATACAGTATATATAGATGGTATAGATATGCATCACACATGGCACACATATATGGATGGTACATATATAGCACACATATATGGTACATATATGGCATATATAGAACATATACAGATACACATACACATATATACACATATGGTATATATGGTATATATGTATATATGGTGTGTATATACCACATGGTATATATCTATAAATATATCTATATATGATGTACATATATAAATATATGTGTATATATGGTGTATATATACATACACACCCAAACATACCATATATATATATGTAGAATTTTCCAGTCAACAGCAGAGGAATACACATTCTTCTCAAGCACAGAAGAAATATTCTCCAAGATAAACTACATGTTAGGTCACAAAAGGAGTCTTAACAAATTCAGAAAGATTGAAATCACTCCAAGTATTATTTTCAACCACAATGAAATGAAACCAGAAATCAACAACAGTAGGAAAATAAGAGCATTCATAAATATGTGGCAACTAAATAACACGCTCTTGAACAATCATTGAATCAAAGAGAAAATCAAAAAAGAATTTTAAAAATATCTTAAGAGGAATAAAAATGAAACACAATATACCAAAAGTTATACAGTGCAGCGTAAGTAGCACTAAGATGGAAATTTATAACATTAAATGCTTACATTAAAACAGAAGAAAGATTGCCAATGTACAACTTAACTTTATACCTCAATGACCTAGAAAAGAAAGAACAAACTGAGCCCTAAGTTAGCGGAAGAAAGAAAATAATAAAGATTAGTGCGGAAATAAATAAAATAGAAAATAGAAAAAAAATCTTGATTTGTAGAATCTACATGAATATATGTGTATATATGTAGAATCTACAAACCAATTTTTTTTTGTAGAAATAAACAACATCAACAATCTCTTAGCTAGACTAAGAAAAAGAAGACTGATAAATAGAATCAGAGATGATAGAGGAGACTTTACAACAGATGACTCAGAAATAAAAAAGGAACATAAGGGACTGTTATGAACAATTATATGCCAACAAATTGGATAACCTAGAAGAAAAGGATAAATTTCTAGAAACATGCATTCTAACAAAACTAAATCAAGAAGAAATAGAAAGTCTGAACAGACCAATAACAAATAAGGAGATTGAATTAGGAAGCAAAAACCTTCCAACAAAAAAAAGCACAGGACCAGATGGCTTCATGAGTGAATTCTCCTAAACATTAAAGAATTAATAGCGATTCTTCTTCAACTTTTTATAAAAATAGAAGAGGGAATACTTTCAAACTCATTTTATGAGACTAGCATCACTGATACTAAAGGCAGACAAAGACACCAGAAGAAAACTTACTGATGAACATAGATGCAAATATTCTCAATAAAACACTAGAAAACCAAATTAAATAGCACATTAAAAGGATTATACATCATGGCCAAGGAGGATTCATCCCTGGGATGCAGGGATGGTTCAATATGCATGAATAAATCAATGTGATACACCACATTAACAAAATGAAAGAAAAATATAAAATGAAAGAAAAATAGACACAGAAAAACATTTGGCAAAGTTTGACATCTATTAATAATTAAAACTCTCAACAAAATAGAAAGAACTTATCTCAACACAAGAAAGGTCATATATGAAAAGCCCATGGCTAACATTATCAGTGAAGGAAAATTGAAAGCTTTCCCTCTAAGATCCAGCACAAGGCAAGGATTCCCACTCTCACCACTTATATTCAACAAAGCACTGGATGTTCTAGAGTGCAATTAGGTAAAATAAATAGAAATAAACATCTGAAAATAGAAAAATAGAAAAAAACATCTGAACCAGAAAGGAAGAAGTTACATTGTATAATAGTTTATTTCAAACTGAAAGAAAGGAACAAGAAAAATTCCGTTTGCAGAAGACATGATTGTATATGAAGAAAATATTAAAGACTCAACAAAAAGCTGTTAGATAATAAACAATTTCATAAAGTTGCAGGATACAAAAATCAAAATATGAAATTAGTTTAGTTTTATACACTAACAATGAAATATTTGAAAAGAAAGTTAAGAAAGAAATCCTGTTCACAATAGCAATACAAAATTAAAATACTAGGAATAAATTTAACCTGAGAGTTGAATGATTTGTATACTGAAAGTACAACATTAGTGAAGGAAATTAAAGAAGACACAGATAAATGGAAAGACATCCAAGTTCATGGATTAAGAAAGAATAGTGTTAAAATGTTCATACCAAAGTGATCTACAGATTCTATATAATTCCTATCAAAATCCCAATGGCAACCTTTAAATACATAGAAAAAATTTCTAAAATTCATATAGACCCCAAAATGGCCATGAATAGACAAAGTAATATTGAACAAAAAGAATAAAGCTGAAAGCATCACTCTCCCTGATTTTAAAACATATTACAAAACTACATTAATCAAAACAGCATGATACTGGCATTATAAAAAAAAGACATATGAACCAAATGGAACAGAATATGGATCCCCAAAATAAATCTATGCCTATAAAGTCACTTGATCTTTGACGGAAGTACCAAGAACACACACTAGGGAAGGGATAGTCTCTTCAATATCTGATGTTGGGAAAACTGGATATCCACATGCAGAATGAAATTGGATCCTTATCATACCATATACAAAAATCAACTCAAAATAGATTAAAGGCTCAAACATAAGACCTGAAACTATAAACGACTAGAAGAAAACATAGGGAAAAAACTTCTTGACAAGGGTCTGGGCAATGATTTTTTTGGATATGACACCAAAAGTACAGGCAGCAAAAGCAAAAATACACAAATGGGATTACACCAAACTAAAAAGCTTATTATGGTCAGCAGAGAAAACTATCAGTAGAATGAAAAGGCAATATGGAAAGGGGAGAAAATATTTACAAACCATACATCTGATAAGGGGTTAAAATCCATAAGGAATTAAAAAACTTGATAGCAAAAAAAAAAAAAAAAAAAAACCAAAACAAAGCAAAACAAAAAACAGATTACAAAATGGGCTAAGGACCTGAATAGATAATTTCTCAAAGACATGTAAATGGACAACAGGTATATGAAAAAGTACTCAACATCTTTGATCATCAGGGAAAGGTGCTCAACATCTCTGATCATCATCAAAACCACAGTGAGATATCACCTCATGTTTGCTGAAATGGCAAAAGATAAGTGTTGGTGGGAATGTGGAGAAAAGGGAACCCTTATTTGCTGTTGATAGGAGTGTAAATTGGTTTAGCCATTATGGAAAACTGTATGGTGGTTCCTCCAAAAGTTAAAAATAGAACTACCATGTGATCTAGAAATCACTTCTGGGTGTACAGCCAAAGTAAATGAAATCAGTATCTCAAGGATACTGAGTGGAAATGGAGATGTCTGCACTTCCATGTTTATTACAGCGTTATTCACAATAGTTGACATATGGAAACAACCTTAGTATCTGTAGAAAGATGAATGAATAAAAAGAGTGGTGCATATATATACATACATATATTTAGCCTTTAAAAAGGTATCACTCATGTATGCATACATATACATATATTTATACACACATACATCAATATTTATCTAAATATCCGTTAAAAACCATGAGTTCACACTGATTTCTCCCATTCCACTCTAACACCTTAGAGCTCTTTCTAGTCTTCCCTCTTTCTATACTTGTAATCCTTTCTCTGACAGTGGGAAACTTATTTCCATTATTTGCAATACACTTATTTATTTGTTCAATCCTCCTGCACCAACCTTTAGGTCATGCAGCTGTCTCTTTGGTCCTCAGCCTTGTTGCTGCCTCTCTAGCCTTGTTGCACTTCCTGGTCTCGCTGCCCTCTCCACAGCACCACTGCCTCCTTGGACCTCCCACCCTGCAGCCAGCCCTCCTTGGTCCTGCTGTCTTTCAGCTTCACCACTTTCCTGGTCCCAGCTAGGCCATCATTTCCAAGGAAAAGGGAAGGCAGAGGAGGAGAAAAAAAAGAAAGAAGCGCTTCTTTTCTCAATAGATTGCATATTTTTGAAAAGATCTCTCACTGACAAACATCTCAATGATGGGTAAAAAAAACATCAAACGAACAAAAAAATTATAAATACATTACTAAATATGCAAAAAGTAAGGGGATTGTCCCAAGACCAGTAAACCCCAACAACATAATAAACAAAGGAATATTAAAAATTAAATCGTTAGGAGCTGAAACCAGAGGGATCCAGAGGCACAGCAACCTGGGGATGTCCTGCGTCGGGGAGGGGAAAGAAATGCAGTTACCGTTAAAATAGAACTTTGGAGATCAATGACACATACAGGGATGAGGAATACTAAACTGAGCCCTCTGCAATGCAGACAGCTGAATGGGTCACTCCCACATTCACTGGAGACACTCTAAGTGTATGCACTCTCACTGAAAGAGTAGACTAGAAATTGACACTGAAACTGGCCTATCTCTGCCAGGTGGAAAAACAGAGGTATCTTCTGGGAATTTGCTACCATTGACCTACTCTCAAGTGGCGTTTGGAATTTAAATTTATATGACCTCTGTGGCCAATGAAATAGCAACCTGACAGATGAAATTCAACAGGTTCTGGCATCCAGAACTTTTTCAGAACTTCTCTGGAGAAAACCAGACCTTATATGAGCTCGTGGTTTTAACTAATTCAATGTTAGCAAACATATGTTTGAGAATCGACAGAAACAGCCAATCAAAGATTTGAGCCCTATGAGCTTCAGATACTTGGGTTATCAGAGACATAATATAATATACCTATTACAGGCTGAATTATGTGTCTCTCCCCCAAATTCATATGTTGAAATCCTGAGCCCTGATATCTCAGTATGTGAATACATTTGGAGATAGCATCTTTAAAGAGGTAATTAAGTTGGAAGAGGTCATTAGAGTGAACTCTAATCCAATATGACTAGTGTCCTTATAAGAAGAGGAAATTTGAACACAGTCTTGCACAGAAGGGAGATGATGTGAAGACAGAGGCAGAAGACAGCCATCTACAAGGCAATGAGAGAGACCTGTAATAGATCCCACTCACAGCCCTCGGAGGGAATCAGCCCCGCAGACACTTTGATCTTGCACGTATAACCTGTTAGGACAATACATTTCTGATGTTTAAGCCACCCAGTCTATGGTACTTTGTTATGGCAGTCCTGGAAAAACCAGTATGATAATTATGTATGAAATGCCAAAGAAAAGAAAGCAAAAAACAAGAGACTATCAAAAACAATCAGATATATTTAGGAAAAAATATATAATCATTGAAATTATGAATTGCTAAAAGCATCTAGAACTCTCATACACTGATGGTAATGTTATTGGCACTGCGCTCTGGGTTCTTGTAATCTCCCAGGATGGAAAAATCAAGAGAGATCACCAGACATAGTAACAAAGAGAAAGTGAAAGTTTTTTGAGTTTGTGCACAAGAAAACGAGCACGATGAAAGGAAAAGGGTGGGCTGGGCCCCATGGTAGTATGTGGTGGGTTCGTTTTATAGGACATTTCCATAGGGAAGCGTTTCATCAGGGCATGTAGAGGAGGGTTTCTTTAACGCATGCACAGTGGCTTTACATGTTTCTTCATATATTGGAAGTAACCTTAGCATTTTAAGTCTCCACCCCAGGCATGAAGTTTAAGTCTAACTGTGCATGCCGGGGCCCTCAGGGAAGTCCCTACCCCACTAAGACAGGAACCTGTGGTTAATAGCTGCTTGGTTCCTTTGTTGCTGATTGACTGGAAGTTAGGTAAGCTACAGCTTGAGTAAGTGGCTTTTGTTCTTTTGCTCTAAACAACATCAAATCAGGAAACCAGCCTGCCTACCTGTCTCAGTGGGAATGTAAATTGGTACAAATACTTGGAAAGATTGGTTGTGTCTATTAAAAGTGAATGTGGCCGAGCACGGTGGCTCAAACCTGTAATCCCAGCACTTTGGGAGACAGAGGCGGGTGGATCACCTGAGGTTGGGAGTTCAAGACCAGCCTGGCCAACATAGTGAAACCCCATCTCTGCTAAAAATACAAAAATTAGCCAGGCATGGTGGGGTGCACCTGTAATCCCAGCTACTCGGGCGGCTGAGGCAGGAGAATTTGCTTGCACTAGGGAGGTGGAGGTTGCAGTGAGCAGAGATCATGCCATTGCATTCCAGCCTGGGAGACAAGAGTGAAACGCTGTCTCAAAAACAAAAACAAAAACAGAAACAAAAACAAAAACATAAACAAACAAAAAGACTGAATGTATAGCAAACTCTATGACTTAGGATTTCACTACTAAGTTACACCTTGGTTATATGCACCAAAACCACATCCTTGAATAGTTCAGAGCAGCACAGAGTGTACTAGCCCCTAACTGGAAACTACCACATTGCCATCAACACTGGGTAATGATAGACACATAATGTCACATTCATATGATGGAAAGCTATGCAGCAAAGAGAAAGAACAAACTACAGCTACATATAACAAGATATATGAATTTCACAAATACAATTCATGAAAGAAGTCAGATGCAAACGAGTGTATGTGGTCAGCCCCCAACATCCGTGGGTTCTGCATCCATGGATGCAACCAACCACAAATGGAACATATTTGAAAAAAATTGTGTCTGTACTGAACATGTACAGATTTTTTTTCTTATTATTATTCCCTAAACAATACAGCATAACAACTATTTACTCAGCACTTACATTGTATTAGGTATTATAAATAATCTAGAGATGACTTAAAATACGTGGGAGGATGTGTGCAGGTGGCAAGCTATATGCAAATACTATGCCATTTTACATAAAAAGACTTAAGCATCTGTGGATTTTGATATCTGAGGGAGGTCTTGAAATTAGTCCCTCACGGATACTGAGGGATGACTGTACTTATTAATATAATCCTGTTTAGATAAAATTCAAAAACAGAATAAATTAATTTATGCTGTAGAAGTTCGGATAATAATTATCTTTGATGGGGGTTGGTGACTGAAAGGAAGTACAGAGAGGGCTTTGGGGTTGCTGACAACATATTTTCTGATCTGGATGCTGGTTACACAGATGTGTTCAACTTGTGAAACTCGTTACATTGTAAGTTTAGGATCTGTAAATGTACTTTAACGTATGTATATTAAACTTTAATTAAAAGTTTGGATATAAAAATAATGCTA
Source organism: Macaca nemestrina (assembly GCF_043159975.1). NCBI lineage: Eukaryota > Metazoa > Chordata > Mammalia > Primates > Cercopithecidae > Macaca > Macaca nemestrina. Next base: position 156,716,117 of record NC_092125.1, read on the forward strand.
GCTTGGGAGACAGTGAATAGTGTATGAACATGTATTTATTCAACAAATATAATTTTTCACTTTCTTTGGTAGTTACTGGGGATATAGCCATAAAAGAAAAAGTCTTGCCCTTAAAGAGCTTATATTCTGTTAGCAGAAGGAGAAAACACATAAGCAAATGAATAAATGCATTATAAAACTGCAGGGAGTGACAAATGCACGGAAGAAAATTAAAGTACCTAAGGGAACAGATGGTGTTGACTGGAACAGTCAGGGAAGGTGTCCCTGAAGAAGTGGCAACAGAGTAGAAACTGGAAGGAGGGGAGATCTGCCTTCGCCAGTGTGTGTGGGAAACTGTGTGAAGATGTGAGAGGCTGCAAAGGCCTTGAAACTGAGAAGAACCTCATGGTCCTGGGGAATGGAAGAGGGGAAGCCCAGTCCCTCTTTAAAAATAAAAATTGGCAGTATTTAGCAGTATTTTTTCTTATGAAATGAGATGAACATCATGTCCATGAGGTTCTTCTGATAAATATTCGCGATACTATTTGCTCTGCTTGTGCACAAAATGAGGGGAGTGGGCTTTGGCAATAGGTGGATTCTTGTTTCTAAATGACATTTATTTTGTGTATTGCAGGGGAAGAGCACTGACAGCCACTGTCCTTGGCCAGGAGAAGCCACTGAAGAAAATTAAGTAGAGCAGCGGCATGATGAGACTTGTGTTTTAGAAGGATTATTCCAGCCACCACGTAGATAATTCAGAAGAAGGAGAAACATACAGCTAGAGGATGCCTGAGATGAGGAGAGTGTCATTTTAGAACTGGCAGCACAGAGCAAAACCAGCCAACAACCTAAAGCGGCGTAATAAAATCACACCGCGAAAGGGGCTTATTTCAGATGCTGGTGGCAGTTGTGCTGCCTGTGGAAGGGTTAAGCTGGTAGAGGTGTCTTTCCCTCAGGCTATAAGCTGCTAATGGGGACTGTGCTGATGACATGAGGCTCCCAACTTAGTCTTCATTTAGTAGAGTGCGTTTGCACTTAACATGCATAAATACTGATGGAAGGCTTGTTGGTCTTTTTAGTTTTTTTTTTTTTTTTTTTTTTTTTTGAGACGGAGTCTCTCTCTGTAGCCCGGGCTGGAGTGCAGTGGCCGGATCTCAGCTCACTGCAAGCTCCGCCTCCCGGGTTCCCGCCATTCTCCTGCCTCAGCCTCCCGAGTAGCTGGGACTACAGGCGCCTGCCACCTCGCCCGGCTATTTTTTGTATTTCTTAGTAGAGACGGGGTTTCACCGTGTTAGCCAGGATGGTCTCGATCTCCTGACCTCGTGATCCGCCCATCTCGGCCTCCCAAAGTGCTGGGATTACAGGCTTGAGCCACCGCGCCCGGCCAGTTTTGTTTTGTTTTTAAACTTAGATTCGAATCACTCTTGGGATCCAAACCAATTTAGTAACTCATTTTCAAATTCTTATAAATATCAAGTAAAATGCTGCTTGGCACCTTTTGAACTGCATCCTCTGCATCAAGCAAGAAAATATGATGCTGAATTATTTAGATAAATTACTGAGAAAGAAAACAGACCAGTCTTAACTGGACACCACTTCTCTTTTTTATTCTAGAACAACCTGCATCCAAGGAAGAAAGTTTTTCCCCATGCTTTCCTGTTATCACAATGTCTTCCCCCAGTCAGCCTCATTCAGATCAGAAGGGACGATTAACCCCATCCTCCCCACCATGCCTACCACCAGTGGCTTTTAATAGGGTAATGCTGAGGGAGAAGTGTCTGCTACCCTTCAGCGTGAGTGATACTGACTTCTCACTGCTGAGTAAGTCCAGCTGGCCAGGCCACACAAGGGATTTTCATTTCTATGTGGGCATCAGCTCTGGATCTCTCCTGGGGCCTATCATGAACACTCACAAGTTCTGTTGTAGTTGCTCTGCTTATAGTATAAAGGTAAAGGAACCCTTCAATCCTTCAGTTTGACTAAAAAGCATTTGTCGAGGTCCTACACATGTACTGGTTGGACGTTTTAAGGAACTATCTCATCCAGGATACCTTTGATAATTGGGTTTATTGCAAAGATGCACTGTAAAGTGGGTTATTATTAATATATTTTCAGTCTGTGAAAGAGACAGCTGTCTCCCAATATTCTTTCTCTCTTTCTTTCTGTGGTTATAGAGCCTTCACTCAACTCCACCAGATTTTAGCAGGGCACACAGCTAGAGGCATTCAGTAAAGGCAACATTTCCTAGTTCTCCTGGCAGCTAGGTATGACCACATTTTCCTGAAACAGTATGAGTGGAAGGGAAGTATGCAACTTCCATTATTTTCCTTAAAGAAATTTTGTTGCCTTCCAGGCAGGTACTCACTTTCTGTTTTCCCACTGGCTGGAAATGAGCACTGTGCTTCTGAGATAGTTTTGGTGATATGACTAGGACTACTCCCTAGGAGATGACAGAGCCCTTATCACTCAGAAGGCAGGGAGCTTGACATGTATGGTTTCCCATAAAGTTGACTGAACCACAGATCATACTCCAGAGCCAGACACAATGCGTTCAACAATAGAAAAGATATTAGCAATATATTGCCGGGCTTCTAGAACATTTTATTTACAATATATTGAGATGCATCTGTTGTCTTCTAAAGGCTCTGCTCACCCTGACTTTCTCAGTCCTTTACTTTCAGGAGGTGAGCTAGTGCCAAAGCACTCAACTCAGGCTGTCCTATCAGCTGGATAAGGGACACAATGGAAAGGTCTATTGCTTAAACATCATTCATTAATGTCTGAAATTCTTAATAAAGAAAATTCATCCTTCTAAAACACAAATTGGAAATTCATCGCCTTGTTTTAGGGGAATGTTTTCCATTCCAAAATGAAAATATCTCTGGAATATGAAGAATGATGAGGAATCTGAGATTTTACCCACTCAGAACCTAACAAATTACCCTGCCACAATTTCACAGATACTGGCAGGAGATATGAAACTCCCGGGTCAGAGACAAAGGACTTTATTTATTATTGAAGGCACAACAAGCCAGCAATCAGCATGAACTTCATGTTTACATTGGTTCTCTTTACCTGTCAAATCCTAATGGGGAGATTTGGTGGCACACCTAGGTGATGATGTGCACGTGGTGGGTATACATTGCAAATTTAAAAACCCACATCTTTTAAAGGCTATTTGTAAACCTGCTCAACCTTGGAGACATTATCTTTATTATGCTAGGTCAGGAAACATACATGTTTTCTGTTTTCAAGGGAGACACTATCTCTATCTTCCAAGGCTACTTGTTTAACAAACATCCTTGACGAGGTAGCCTGGAACAAAAACTGATAGGTGACATGCAGAAACACCATGGAGAATTGTCAACTGACACCTAAGAGAAGAATATTAAGCCTTTAGCAAGTTTACACACATGACCAAATGTACCTAAGGGCACTCTTTAAGACTGCCTGTCTAAGAACGCTTCCTCAAGAAAGGAAAGGCAAGCATATCAAGTAGCTTCCAGAGTCTCAGCGACCTGGTACTCACAGAGTGACAGATCTGGATTCAGTATTCAATACAGACCTTGGAGTAGGAGTAAAGATGTCTCCGTTGCATACCTGACTTAGCTCCCATGGCTCCCTCTGATGGGAACACGATTATCTCCCTCTTTACCAGGATAATTTCTTCATTATTTTTCTTTAAGACTCTGTTAAGGCACCTCCTTCTTTGTAAAACCTGCCCCGAGCCCTTGCCTCCAGCTGAGATAGGCATCTATAGCTGTGTTTCCACGGCGGCATTCCTTTTACTTTTCTCTGTAATACCATTTATCACACTGTATCACTGCTATATGTGTAAGATAAGTTTCCCTAAATCAATTGTCACCTTCTTGAGGGTAAAAACTGCATATCTCTTTATCTCTCTGTTTTTCTTTTTTTTTTTTTCTTTCTGTTTTTCAATAAATGAGGAACTGAACTAGGTTGGCAAGAATGTCAGTATAGTCATGTGTCAAATTATGACATTTTAATCAACAGTGGACTGCACATATGACAGTGGTCCTATAAGATTTTCATACCATATTTTTACATTACCTCTTCTATATTTAGATACACAAACACCATTGAGTTACAATTGCCTACAGTATTCAGTACAGTAGGCAATTATTCAGTAGGCATATGGTATTTAGTATGCTGGACAGGTTTGTAGCCTAGGAACAATAGACTATACCATATTGCTTAGGTGTGTAGCAGGCTACACCATCTAGTTTTGTGTAAGTATACTCTGTGATGTTCACACAATGATGAAATCACCTAAAGATGCATTTCTTAGAATGTATCCTGGTCAGTGGTGCCTGACTGCACCTACATTTGGTGTTGCATCTTCTGCTTTCTTTAAATTAAATGCAAATTATATACTAGATAATAATTTTCTGCAGAGCAATGAACTTGCTTTGAATTCCTTGATATATTTCCCTAAGAATGACATTCATATTGGGCAAGATCCTGTCTTTGGGGAGTTGCAAAGTCTAAATGAACAAGAAGTCAGTCAAGGTTAGGTTAGTTGCCAAAGAAGGCCAGTCAGTTGTCCTAGACTCCAAGAGACCAATCTTGAAAGCAATCTTGGTATTCAGAGTGACTTTACAGTTATCTGTTAGTAAAGGTGCAAGCTAAGCTTCTGTAACAAGGAGACCCCAAAACTTGGTAGCTCACCATAGATAGAAGTTTATTCTTCATGTAACAGGACCAACATGAGTAGGCAGTTCTGTTCCAAAGACAAAAATTCCATTTTAGTCTGCCATTTAAGGTCATTTTTTCCATCTCTACTGTTTGGAGCCTGAAAGCAATCAGTTTTTCTGGTCTTGCAAGACCTCACATTTCTGGACTCTCCATTTACTTCATTTCTGCCTGAAATTGCCAAATTCTTTCCTGAGATATTGTTTATCTTGTAATATTGCCAAACAGCCAATAACAACAACAACTATTAAATTTCGGTTTTCCAACCTCTCTTCTTAAGATGCCTGCTCAGCAGACACATGACCAGCTTCCTGTGCTACCTCTGAAGATGGTTTCACCAAATACGTTACATAGATCTCCATCTCTCCAACCTCAGAGAGCAGGTTTCTCAACACTCATGGCTAGGCCAATGCCACATATTTTAGCTTTATGTTTTTGTTTTTGCTTTGTTATTTGGTAGTAGCTCACCACTTCTCTTCCCAATATACGTATTCATCAAGGTAAGACGATGTGATAGATTGTATTATTATTCCCAATTATTTGCTACCCCTCCCTGTGAAAAGATCACAGTTCTCTGCCCCATTGTATCAAGGCTTGGTCACGAGGCTTGTTTTGAACAATGAAATGAAGGCAGAAGCATTGTGTACCACTTCTGAACAGAAGGTGCAAAAGCCTTCATGTGGTTCCACCAGCTCTCCTGCCTCTTCCATGTCTTGAATAATGATATTCAAGACAAGAGCTGCTTCATCCCTCTGAACCCGTGAATAAAGATGACTCATACAGCAGAAACACAGCCAATCCACAGCCATATCTGATGGGAGAACATCTAATAGTATTATAAGCCACTGGTATTTTGTGGTTGTTTTTCCAGCATAACTTAGTGAAAGCTGACACTCTTAGTCTACACTGCAGTAATAAATAAATCCCAAAATCTCAGTGGTTTGGCATAAAAGAGTTTAATGTTCTCATTTAGGGAAGGCTAGATGGGGTTCCATTTTCTCCAGGATATAGTCTCCTTTTAGGCATTGCTAAATTAATTGTCATGAACATCTATGGCTTTGAACTTACCTGACCAGCTTCTATTTGGATCATGCATAACGAAATCCACTGAGACAGGACCTCATGAAGGTCTGAATTATTATTTTATTTTCTTGTATTTCAGATCCTCTTAGCTTGTTTACATAGTTTGACTCTTGCCATTTTGAGATTTGTTTTGATTTTGGATGTACCATGTTTTTAATCATTAAAGAAGGATTAGTTTGGTTGGTCCAAAATGAATTTTATCCTGCTTTCCAAATTCAATATTCTTTTGAACTTATTCCAGGAACTGCACTGAAGTATTGGTCTCAAGATGTAGAGTGCTATTTGGGCCTCTGCAATCCTGGTGTGAGGGAGGAAGGTTTAGACCCAGGATTCTACCTCCTTGCTCAAAGTGCTCAAAACTCACATAGCATTTCTAAATATACCAAAGTGATCTGTTTACTTCTCCCTTATCTAAAGATGGTAATTAAAATTAGCTCAGTGCTGAAGCTCTAAAAGCCTTTGAACAGATTTTAGCAGCTCAGTCTGTCTTTGATCAGGAACGTTCGCTTAGGTGTTCCAACTCTTTTAAAAACTCTTCATTAAGTTTCCAAGCTTCTTGTCTAACACAACTGACCAATTGCCGCTCCAACTCCCAGTCCTAAAGGAGACTGAAATCATTTCTCTGACATTCTCATCGACTAATTGGACTTTGATTGGTGTCAGCTGCTGCCAGCTGTGATAAAACTGTTTTCAGTAAGCCTTGACATTCTAGAGATGACATTAGGTCACTTCTCACACTTATAAACAGGAAAGTTTTAGATTCACAAAGGGAAATGATGCTACGGATAGCCTTTCCTTTAACAGAACTAAATTAAGAACTGACTATGTGCCAAATACTGTCAGAATGGGGCAAAATCTTACTCCCTTTGCCAAATTTTCACTGAAAGGAGCAAATTAATGTTACTGGAAAAGATGGTGTGGCCAGGTTAAGGGAAGCATTCCCCAGCTTTGAAATTGCTGTATGTGAAGGAAGAGTCCAATGTGTGGGTGGAGAAGAAGAGACACAGTGAAAGTCCACCACACTACCAGCTTACACAGCAGGACACATGATGTGACAGGTGTGTGACTCTGTGTGTGTGTGTGTGTGTGTGTGTGACAGAGAGAGAGAGAGAGAGAGAGAGAGAGAGAGAGAGAGAGAGAGAGAGAAGCTTCATTCACTTGTACCTCTGAGAAAGGCGGCTGTTATTGGAATTCCCAGAGTGCAGGCCGGTATGAAAATAGTAGACTATAACATGGTGCTTACTACACACTAGGCAGTGTTCTATGGACTTTATGTGCAGTAACTCCTTCCATCATCACAACACCATCATGAGGTAAGTACTACCATCCCCATGTGTAGATAAGAAAATGGACTCCCTCCTAGTACTCACTTAAGGGCTTGTAATCGACTCAGATGATCAGTTAAATTGTGGAGGCTCTTAACAAAGGTGGTTGTGCCTATTAGAGGAGAAGGAAAGCAAGAGCCCCAGCTCACATTCTGGCTGCCACATCACGCATGGAAAAGAATCAGAACCATGGGCACAGAGATGAGGCTCCCGAAGTGTTAGCCCTGGGGCTGTAGCTTCCTCCCAATTTCCCTGGGCAGCTAGACTTCTCATCTCACAAAGTGACACTACAGTCAATCTAAATCCTTTCCTTTTTAATTTGTCTTGAGCCTGAAATATTTGATCAGGGACCCATATCCTCTGGGGCAGAATCTGAGTGAGTACCTCATGCTGGGCAAACACAGCCGTCTTTCTGCAGAGCAGGCAAATGGAAAACTCACTGGGTATTTTAGAGGAGGCATTGGCTCAAAAGACAGCAGATATGCTAACACACCTGGGCAACTGTTACCCTACAAGTCACAGGAAGAAGGGAATTTCCACATAATGACTCATTTGTATTTTTAATAAGAGAGTATTTCATTTATAATACAGAAGCAGGCAGTCCTTAAAAGAGTCTCTTGAAAGTAAAAAAACATTTCTTGGAGACGAAAAACATGAACTCTCAATGCATACAATGGAAGAAGCAGGCAAAAAGTGAAACATAGTAGAAAATTCAATTAATGAATAAAAAATAAGCTTTATAACTTGTCACAAGACATGAAGGAAAAGGATAAAGTAATGGAAATCATGACAGAAAAGAGATGTGGGTCATGATCCTGGTGATTTAACATCACATAACTGAAATGCCTTTAGAAGAAGATAGGTGGAGGGAAGTAACCAAAGAACTAGTCAAAGAAAATATATTTAAATGGAGGAAAAACTTGAATCTTAGAGTTGAAATAGTTAAAATGACTGTATCCCAAAGTTTTAAAATCTCAATGACTTCTCAATCCTTCAAAGCATCCCCGAATGCAGATTTGAGGAAAACAAATGGATTCATTGTAAAGGAAAATAATCTAGGTGACATCACAACTTTTCTCCTTAAAATGAACACTGTCAGAGAACAATGAGACATTGTCCACATAATTTCCAGGGGCAAAATATGTTCCCAGAATTCTAGTCCTGCCCACATTAGTCTTCAAATGGTAGAGTAGAGGAAAAACAGGTTCCAACGTGCACAGCTTCAGAAAGCATACTGTCAGTGTATTCTTCCTGAAAAAATTACTTGAATAAGTGCTCCAATGAACCAAGAAATTAATCATAATAAAGAATTTAGAAATCAGGAAGATTTTTCAAAGGAAATGTAATGAAAGATGGAACTAGTGAAATAGTATTACATTTAGATTACTAATGCTAATGTAGTTATGAAACTTACTGCAAATGTCAAAAATAAAGGGAAACAGGAGATACCTAATGTCAAAATGTATTAAAAGAACTGAGATCTAAAATTGTAGATCATTTCAACAAAAACTGAGTGTTGAGATGTGTATGTGAAATTTCACATTTTACATGAAGGAGTACTACTGTGTCATATTTGATATTTATAGAAATATATATACATATATATAATCATTTATTTTTTTAAAAAGTTTTAAGGATGGACATCAGCGTGGCAGGTTAAACCTTTTTGTTTTTAGCGGTTAAAATCCACCCCTCTTCCTATACATGCACCCACACACCTGAATATAGAAAAAGTAACAGTGAAGACTGCGCTGGTTGAGACAGAGCAGCAAACCCAGGACTTTAACCCCTGGGCTTTCTCTTCACCTGTATTTTGCTTCAGAGCCCTGTAGCAAAATCCTGCATAGATTTTGCTTCATGGAACAAAATTTGAAAACACTGCACTAGTAGGATAAAATCAATAAAACTTCCATTTTGTTAGACTACAACTTTTGCCAATCTGCTATGAATGGATTACAACTTGCCATGAGATATTGATCTCTGACCATGGGGTAGCTGGGCAGGCCTGGGGCTGCTGGAGTCCCATAGCCTTTGACTTGGAGCTGCCTCATCCGGGGCACCTTGAAGAGTGCAGTGGTCTGATAGTATGCTGTCAATCCCCACAGGCTGACAATGTGTCTTCATTCATTTTCACTCTGCACCACCATGATGTGCATGGCACTGACAAGGAGGAACTACTATCATCTGGATCTCCCTCAGCAGCCAATGTTAACCTGATGTTCTTGGGAGAGTATAGCACTAGCTCCAGGTGGGATTGGGCCCATGTGGGTACAGCTCCCTGTGATAACCTCAATATCTGCCTTCACATGTATCTGAAATTTCTGTCCATTTCTGATAGAGTGTCTTTTTAGTGGCAACTTAGCTAGCTTCAGAATGGCCTAAGAATATATGCTCATTCTGAAAATGAGAAAATTACCGTTATTTTGAGATACTTAATATGAAAAAATTCGATGGATTCAAAAGCCATTCACATTATCACAAGAAATTTCAATATTTCATTAATAGATAAAAGGAAGAGCTGTTAGTTTCTTTAAATATAATTTAAATGTGTCCATTTCGGAATAATTGTAAAAATGCTTTACTTTATTTTATCACCTACATGTGCAAAGTTTCTCATGATGGTGCTTATAAAGAATTTGAAAATATCATCATGGAAAATTCTTCAGGAATTTTGTGTAGTTATTTCAAGCATAAAATCTGACATGAATAAAAGAGTTGTGGAAGCAAGCTCAAATTTTTCATCAAACATCTTGAAAATACTCTAATTAGAAGCTTTATGTAATTTAACATTTAATGTGTTCCTCAATTTTACTGTTTGTACTATTTTACTTTTTTATAATATAAAGAAAATATATTTTACTTCTTTTACAATACAAAGAAAATATATTTTGCACCAAGCCCTATATATGCCCTCATATTTCCTCCAGTTTACTGAGTGTGCAACACAAGTATTGTTTTCCGTGTGTGTGTGTGTGTCATAATGTAAAAGAAGTTTGGAAGCACTGCATTAGGGAAACAAATATACAGAGAAAGTTTCATTAATAACAAAAATAAAGGGGCAATGAAGGAAACTCATTTGAACATTAACCATTTGGTATTAAATGAGGGGAGAAAGTTACAACACAATATATGTGGTTATTTTCACTTTTGCAAAATAAAGTTGTCAAATCCACCACTAGTGAATATCTGTGGTTGTCTCCCTAGCTCAGAGTAATGCCTCCTTTCTGTTTCCTGTCCCTCTTCAGCCCAGACACACACTTTCAATGGAGGTAGTCATATTTATAGAACATATGCATGGCTCTGTCCACAGCTGACTAAATCTGTGAAGGGTTCTCCGACCAATCCTCATTTTCTACCCAGAGGGTTTTGGAATTGTGACTAAGAATGTCCGGTCTCAGTCTGGCAGTTATCTTAAGCAGAGGGAGATTTAAAATCACAAGATGTTGTTACTAGCCATTGTTATTATTATTATTATTATTATTTGCCACAGGGTGAGGAAAGAGAGGTGAAGAATGCAGAGAACAGGTATTTTCCCAATTCCCAGCAGTGTTTAAGTCTGTTTCTAAGGCCTGGTGCATTTTTTATTGTGAGGTCAGGGGGACATTCTGCTATTCTTATCATAAATCTCCCTTTTGCTTTAATTACTTCAATTAGGTTTCTTCTGCCCACATCCAGTGAATACATTATCTATATGTTAATTCCTAGGGAAAAATGAGAGGGACATCTACACTTAAATATCAGTAGAGCTTAACTCTACACGATGGACTATGGGTGAATTTTATTTTTAAGCAAAACTTTTCCAAGAGGCATATATTACTTTTGTGATAGGAAAATAATTAAATAGAGTATTTAGTGGATAAGAAATTGGGTAATTATGTTTAAGACTAATTTTTATGCTTAAGCTCCTAATTTTAACTCTTATTATATATGGCATAAAATGGAAGACTTGACAAATAATTCTGAAACGAGTGCTTTTTAAAATGGCTATAATACTAAAATTGAGCATTCTCCTTGTTAAATAAGTATAAAAGTAATTATTTTTTAAAATTTGCTTGCTAGAGGAGGAACTTACAAACATTTTATTTTTGTATAAGTTGTACTTCATTTAGAGAAATATTTTATGAAGGGAAGGATATTTGTCCTCAATTAAAAAAAAATTAAGACAAAGTGCACCATAGGAAAAATCAACAGATTCCTAATCCTGACCCTCATAGTGATCTTACACTTCCCTGCAATGCCTGTAGTGTCAAGTGAGAGTCAATGAAGTTTGACCAATGTTATTATAGCAGAGGGTGGGGGAAAATGAAGAAGCATATTATGCTGGAGCTACCCACTGGTTGGGAGACGGATAGGAGACATATTTTGAACGCAGCACAACAAGAAAAAGGATGGAGACTCTCTAAACCCAGATTGCTTTCAAATTGTCAGAAAAATCTAGCCATTGAAACCCAAGATTTAAATTTCAGATTCTAAGAGAGTATGAGTGAGAACTTCCTTCTGAATTCAGTCTCTTTCTAAGAGAAGATAAAAACACCCAACACATTAATAATTTGGCAAAGTTGGCCATCTGACTCAAAGGCTCACACACTGAAATAATTCATCTTGAAGACTGTGTGGCTTTATGCTCAGCACAGATGGGTTTACCTGTGTGAATTTCTGTTCTTATTTAATGTTGTCGTCTTTAAGATGAGAAATGGAAGGCTGACATTTCCTGATGCATTTTTCACTGGCAAGTCTTGAGCAAAAATAATCACTAGCATTATTTGCCTGATGACAACACAATGGGGAAAAATGAATGATCATGGCCCTTGGCATCTGTACTTTGGGTGAGAAAGGATGAGAGTTTTTTTTTTTATTAGAGAGGAGCAATATTTGATTAAAGAACTATTGGACAAAAGTGCTCAAAGAATGGATCTCTTTTTTCCTTTTCATCACTTAACCCTACACTTAACACTTACAAGTTGCTTAGATCTTGCTCTCAAGTCTGTCAGTCCTAAACTGTAGGACCTAGTGGATCTGAATTTTAATGTCAGTGAAATTTGAACCCAGTAAAAAAATTACATAGGACTGACGTTGTTGTTGTTGTTGTTGTTGTTGTTTTTTCCCTCAGGTTGCCTCATCAGGCAACAAAATAATGAAAAACCTTACTGAAGCTCTTCCATGTTAGTTACTCAACAGAGTAGGGAAAGGCAAACTGGTTTGAATCCTGCTTCCTGGTGGTGAGACTTTGAAAGGTGACTTAATCTCACTGAATTTTGTTTTTCTTCTTTGTAGAAGGAGCTAATAATGCAACTTGAGTTTCCCTAATCAGAAAATCCAAAATCCAAAATGTTTCAAAATCTAGAACTTTTTGAGCACCAACATGACAATGCAAGTAAAACATTCTACATCCGACCTCATGAGTAGCAGTCAAAATGTAGTCAAAACTTTGTTTCAGGCACAAAACTATTAAAAATACTGAACAAATTACCTTCAGGCTATGTGTATTAGCTGTATATGAAACATAAATAAATTTCACAGTCAGAGTTGGCTCTCATCCCCAAAATATCTTATACACAAATATTCCAAAATCTGAAAAAATCTGAAATCCAATGCTGATCCCAAATGTTTTGGATAAATGATGCTCAAACTGTACTTACCTTCTAGATAGCTGTGGCGATAAGGTGTGATGAAACGACTTGTCATATTCCCCGATATAATGCACACTTGTGTGAATATTTGTTTTTTATTTATATTATAAGCAGAGGCTTAATTTCAGCTCTAACTTTGTCTTTCTTAAAACATTTCCACTACACAGCCTTCTTATCTTTTACAAATATGCTTTGCTCACTGCACTTGTATTCATATTTTTTTCAGAGCTGCTTAGACATTTGCTGTTTGAAGTTTTTCCAGAATATTCTTCCAGGGTCTCCGTCCTTTGCCCAAAGACTGAGATGCCATTAGTTGTTAGGATCTGGAGACTACAGTGAAGTCAATAGCTTGGAAATAAGATTCACTTCTGAGAATTAAAATACGAAACTATCACAAAGTGATTGTTGGTTGTACTTGCCTCATATGGCTATTGTGAGAACTAAAGGAGATAACATGTGAAGCCCTTCGCATGATGCCTAAACATGGCTATGGGAATGATGATGTTGATTATGCTGGATAGTCCTAACTGTGCCAAGCAAAACAATAACTTACAAGCAATAATTATGTTGCAGATTTTTTCCAATCAAAGATTAGAGTAATAGCTATAAGACAGAAACTGAAATAGGGTTTCACTCTTCCACTCACATGCTATCTGGAATGCTGAGTTAAGGAGGATTCTGAAGCTGCATTTTAGCTCAGTGAAAAGAGTTCCATGACTAATTAGAGATGTCAGCTGTGAGAACAGGAGGTGGTTATAGCTGGTATTCGTTTAGTAGCCTTCTTCTAGGTCATTTTTTTCTTTTTTTATCTTTCACTGAAGCCTTCTTAGGTGGATCAAAAGATTCCTTGATTCATATATCTTCTCCATTTCCAATTTCAAGTGTAAAAAATACTCCATGGTGACAAAAAATTGGAGAAGAACAAAATAATAAAAACCATAGTCAAACTCTTTCAGGTTAGTTACTGAAAAATTATAAGCCAAAAATGCCATTATTAATTTTAGAGTTAATTAACCGATAACAAATTGAAGTAAAAACAATGAAATTAAACTAATGCTAATTTAAAAGCAAGGATAGCACCCATGGAAAATCCTGGTCAATCAAGACAACATTAGTAATATTCTAATGACATGTTTTCATCTCACAAATAGTGGGAATTGTAACTACTATACATCCAGGCAGTAGAATGTTCCCAGTGTTGCCAAGCCTTGAAGAGTGGTCAGACTTAATAGAATACTAAATTAGAAGCCTCTGTAAATGCTGATAACACATAATTTTAGTTTAATGTGACAAAGATTACTAATGGTTCCCTCGTATCCCTAAATGGACACTAGTCATAATAATTGTATGTACTCATAGGATTTGTGAAGATTAAGTGTGATGCTAAATGAAACACCAAGGACATTGTCTAGCACACAGCACAAGCACAGAAAATGTTAGTTATTATTAGCTTGTGCAATTTTAGGAATTCTAGTGAGATGCTGAAAACTTCTTAAATTTTTCTCTATCTTCTTATGATACTCTGACTACAACACTTGAACATATTTCCTTTATGGTTTAGATCCATGTTTTTAAAAAACATAATGTCTTGGTAAGATTGACACTTCATTCCTTTATATGTTACACATATCTATAAATGCCTGTAATGAGCCAGACATCATGCAATGTCCTGCTGGGAAGAAGGAGTCACTAAGATGAATAATCATAATCCCTAACCCCAAGGAACTCTGAGTCATTCTGGGGTGAGCATGGATGCCTGGCTTAGTCTAATAAATTCTGTCATCTGGCTCAACCCACCTTTCCAAATGGATTTTCCATCACATTGTATTATGCTGTGTCCACATTGAACCACCACGTTTCTTAAGTAATTCTTGTGCTTTCCTAACTCTGTGTCTTGTACGTTCTATTTCCTCTGCTTGGAAAGATTCCCATCCTAACTTTTAAAAGAAATTGGTTAACTCTAACCTCACCTGTGAAATCTTGCTTTATTATTGCAGTCTGAAAGCAAACTGTCCTTCTTTGTAAAGCTGTAGCAATATATATTTTTGGTGAATTAATGGATGTGTGAATAAGTAAATAATTTGTATCTTGCCATATTCATGGGGCCATGGGTAAAAAATATTCTTCGGCATGTTGGATGCGTCTGCAGAATAAGATAGCAAAAGGCTGTAAAGACAAACGTCAATAGCTTGACACTTAATGCAAACATAGTACAAGCCATACTGTACACTGAGGCACCAGCTTTGTCATCAAACTCCATCTCTCCTACTCTACCATACAACCATAGCAAGTTATTCAGGTTTTCCACCTGTAAATTGAAGATTAACAATATTTCCTACAACACAGGCATCTGAGGATTAAATGTCATAATAAATATTAAGCTCTTGACATGATAAGTGTTGGGAACATAGTAAAAATTCAATAAATGTTAACTGTTATTATCATTTGCTATTTTGTGAGTGTGTCATTCTCTGTGTACCTGTGAAACACTAGACTGAGTGCCAGTCTTCAATCTGACTCTTTGGAGCCATCCTTCTGGCAGATAAACATAATTTCTTGTGCAAATATAAAACTGGAGACCATCAGGAGACCATTTTGGAGTATTAGGAAATGTGGCTTCTGGAAGTTATATTGCCTTTTTCAGAGAAGCCAGTTCTCAAATTGGCCATTTCTGTGTAGTGCCTACTCCACTCTTTTAAGTTCATATCTGTCACACTTGACAGTCATCTCCTCATTAGCTGGCAATAGCTAGACCAATTAAAAGGCAATTAATAAATAATAACTCTGGTATAGAATGATGTTGGCTTGTGGCAGAGGCGTTCAGAGACAAGCAGCCCAGCATGCCTGTCACTTTGGTGGAATAAGCTAGAAACCCAACTAAATGTTCTTTGAAAAGAACTGAAATGCTTTACTTTGAGTGTCACCAATAAAGCACAAAAAACATGACCAAAGAACATTTTGATGTGGTGCTGCTTATAGCAAATTTCCCTGATCAGGGATAAAGGCATCATTTGTGTTTTATTTTATGTATGTGTATGTGTGTTTAAGTAATGTAGGCTGTTTGCTGTAACAGGACATTTAGATAGTACAATTTAGAAAGAAGAGTGCAGTTGAGAAGATTAGAGGCTTATCTTTGTAATACTACAAAGGATGTGGAACAGCATTAGAGGTCAATCAGAGGTTCTTTGAAATCATTTTACATGAGGTACTTGAGCTATACCTCATTTGTGGCTTCACAGTTTTCAAGTGGACTAATAGGTTGGACAGTGGTTGGGTGAATCCCTCCCAAAATAGAACTGAGGAATGTTTGAACTAGGGATGAAATATAACAGGCAGAAATGCTATGTGGGAGAGGAGCTACGGAAAGAAACAGGACTTATGAAAGTATTATAGCTGGAGTGGTTGCACACCCTGGTTTGCTCAGGGGAGCCCCGGTTTATACCTATGCTCAGCCACCTTATGCATTTAGCACCTCTTTCCACTCTCAAAAGTGTCCCAGTTTGTTCATTAAATTATATAGCCGGCAGAGTTAACACTGATGTGCTCAATTTCAATCTTAGAAACTAGAAAAATGTAGCATGGACCAAAACCTGCCTTTGGCTGCTGAAATTTCAAGTTGTGTAATAGAGATTTAGAAAGAAAGGCAAAACACTGCATGCTGAAAGCCCAAGTACATTCACTTGGTTACTTAGGTGATAAAGATGACACATCTGGGGCTGCAAAATAATCAAGTGTGTTAGTACCTACTGCAAATGTGGCCCTCTAGAGGATTGAGAATCTGTTCTCCTGGGATCTCTGCTCATTGTGTGGCAGAAATGTTGCTCACTCTTCAAGTTGGTTAAAGTAAGGGAACAAGACAAATCTCATGGTTACTTATAAGATGCAGAATATATTCAAGGGGATGGGCCAGAGGGAGATAATGGTCAAAAGGATGATTCCAATCCAAGGGCTAGAACTTCTTGTCCTGGAGGCAGTCTCTCTCTTTTCAGAAAAGAGACCTCACCTGCACAGTCATTTCCTCAGGTCCCTGCAGGTCCACCTGGGAGGGGTCAATTGCCACCTAGGGGAGCAGAGTTTGGCTGTCTCCCTTTGGCAGCACATGTGCTAACAATGGAGTAAGTCCGAGAATATTAGCATGACTCCTGTGTAAGAATGTTATTGAAACATTCTAATTTTTTCAAGGCAAGTGTTATTATTTTTATTCAACATTGTACTGGAGGATCCAGCCATTGGTGTAAGGCAAGAAAAAGAAACAAAAATTGCCATGATTGGAAAACTGGTTATTCAGAGACAATATAACAATTGTCCACATAGAAAATCTAATGTGTACTATAGACATACCACACACACACACACACACACACACACACACACACACACACACGCACGCATAAATACACTAAGAGAGTTTAATAAGATTGCTACATATATGATCAATTTTAAAAAGTCAATTGCATAGCTGTACAACAACAGCCAATAGCCACAAAGTGTTCATTTTAAATAGAATGTTTCAAAATAGCAGAAAAAATATGATCAAGGAATAAATTTAAACAAAAGATATCCAAGTTATTCATGTAGAAAAGTACACTATTTTTTAAAAGATTTTTAAAAAATGTATATTTTAGGTTTTGATATACGTGTGTAAGTTTGTTATATAGGTAAACTTGTGTCATGGGGGTTTGTTGTACAGATTATTTTATCAACCAGGTATTAAGCCTAGTACTTGACAGTTATTTTTTCTGCTTCTCTCCCTCCTCCTATTCTCCACTCTCAAGTAGACTCCAGGTCTGTTATTCCCTTCTTTGTGCTCATGAGTTCTCATCATTTAGCTCCCACTTACAAGTGAGAACATGTGGTGTTTGGTTTTCTGTTTCTGTGTTAGTTTGTTAAGGATAACAGCCTCCAGCTCCATCCATATTCCTGCAAAAGACATAATCTAATTCTTTTTTATGGCTTCATAGTATTCCATGGTGTATATGTATCACATTTTCTTTATCCAGTTTATCATTGATGGGTATTTAGGTTGATTCTATGTCTTTGCTGTTGTGAGTAGGGCTGCAGTGAACATTTGCATGCATGTGTCTTTATGGCAGAATAATTTATATCCTTCTAAATATATACCAGAGGAATATACTGACTCAGCAATAAAATTGCTGGGTCAAATTTGGTAGTTCTGCTTTTAGCTCTTTGAGGAATTGCCATACTGTTTTTCACAATGGTACTAACTTACACTCCCACCAACAGTGTAGAAGAGTTCTGTTTTCTCTGTAACCTAACCAGCATCTGTTATTTTTTGACTTTTTAATAATAGCTATTGACAAAAACAAGCAATGGGGGAAAAGACTCCCTATTCAATCAATGGTGCTGGGATAACTGGCGAGGCAGAAGATTGGAGGTAGACCCTTTCCTTACACCACATACAAAAATCAACTCAAGATGGATTAAATGTAAAACCCAAAACTACAAAAATCCTGGAAGACAACCTAGACAATACCATCCCGGACAAAGGAACAGACAAAGATTTCATGAAAAAGACACCAAAAGCAATCGCAACAAAAGCAAAATTGACACATGAGATCTAATTAAATGCAAGGTCTTCTGTACAGCAAAGAACTATCATCAGAGTAAACAGATGACCTACAGAATGGGAGAAGATTTTTGCAAATTATGTATCTGACAGAGGTCTAATATTCAGCATCTTTAAGGAACTTAAGCAAATTAACAACAACAACAAAAACAAGCAACCCCCTTAAAAAGTGGGTAAAGGACATGAACAGACACTTTTCAGAAGAAAACATACATGTGTTCAACAAGCATATGAAAAAAAAGCTCAATATCGCTAAGCATTAGATAAATGCAAATCAAAACCACAATGAGATACCATTTCACACCAGTCAGAAAAGTATACAGTTTTGCTGAAAAGAAGACCTAAATAAATGGAGACATGAAGTGTTCCTGGGTAAAGTGATCGGGTCTCCCATAACCGATATGTTAAAATATAAATTGAATTCTTTATGAAACTTGGTAGATGCCATCTAATATGTATATGAAACGGAAGGCAAAACAAATAGCAAAGCACATCCCAAAAAGAGAAAAATGTGGAGAACTTGACCTACCAGCTATGGAGACTTATGATAAAGCTTTATATTAGCTTCCTATGTGGGTACATAAAGAGATCACCTAAACAGAATACAGAGCAGGAACAGGCTAACCCATCTACGGAAGCTTATTACCCAGGGAGCTCTTTGCGCACCAAGGGGAAGAAATGGACTGTACAATTGATGGTGCTGGGACAACTGACTATTCGGGTGGAAACAAGTGAAATTGAAACTCTACTTCATATTCTAAACATATCTATTTCAGGTGAATTAAAAGTTTAAAAATGAAATAAATCTTTAAACTTTTGAAAGAGAATATAGGAGAAAAATCTTCATTTACCTCAGAGTAGGGATGTATTTTTAAACAACTCACATGAAACATAAATCATAAATTTAAAAAGCAATACATTTGATCATACTGACAAAAAATTACATGCTTATCAGAAGACAGAAAAATAAAAAGAAACCTAAGAGAAAAATAAGCACAGACGTGAAAGACATTTCACAGAACAAGAAACCCTAATGCTAGTAAATATCTGAAGAAAATATCCAGCCTAATTAGTAATCAGAAGAATGCAAATTAATACAACTGTAAATTAACATCTTATACTCATCAGACTGGCAAAGTTGGACAAGTTTTTGATGAGAATGTGAGACACTTAGAACTTGTGGGACTGTAAATTTATAATCACTTTGGAAAATTATTTGGCATTTTTTTAAATTTGAAGAAAATTATATCCTATTACCTAGCAATTTCATTCTTAGGTATGTGTGGTAAAGAGGTTCTTGCTTTTGTGTACATTGTATAATAATATTCCTACTATGTTTACCCAAATGTCCATTGACAGAAGAATGTATCAATAAATTGCATACTATACAGCAGTAAAGATGATTGAATACAACTACATGCTTCAACATGGATAAGAATAAAAAACATAATTTGGAGTGAAGAAAACAAATCATGAAAGATACACAGAACATGATTTCACTTACATAACATTTAGATGTACAAAAATGAGTAGTTTATAATTTTGGGTTATATGCATATGTAATAATACTATTTTTAAAAACGATAATACTTGGTGGGTTATTACTACTATTTTTTAAAACTGTAATTCTGGTGGAAGAAGGGAAATAAAAAAGTAATGGAGAAGAATATCAAGGGCTTTACCAAAATTAGTAATTTTCTGTTTCTTAAGTTGGCTGTGGGCACAAGGATGTTCACTTAATTATTCTTTATACCTTAGGTATTCATTACACATCCTTTTTTGAATGTATGAAATATTTTATGAAAAATACATTTTTTAAAAGTTTCCAGCTGGCCAGAGACTCCCATCAACTGATTCAGGCAGTCCAATTATTTCCTTATTTACAGCTGGATTTATACTTTTATCTTTAGCTCATCCCTGAACAAATTTACTGAACATGGTCTAGTGATCAGATTAGCAGCCCTCTGTAATGCTGTAGCCAATCCCAACCTTAGCATATGCATAATACAATTTTAATGACCCAGAACAGCATATTTGGTCATCTAATATAGGCAGTTTCCCCATTAGCAATTTCATTGGAAATCCCCCAGTATGTAATTTCTATTAGTGACTTTATTATGAAGTTTCATTGCTGCCTGCTGGGGGCTGTACCAGGAACAAGATTTGATGATACCAACAAATGTTACTTTCTCAGTGAAGCCTTTCCCAATGCCTGAAGGCAGAATTTGTTGCTCCCTTCTGTTCATCCCAATAGCATTTCTTTGTTTGCAATATGGAGACGACTGATATCTATCTTATAGGTTACCACGAGGAATAAAAGAGATAATGCATTTAGAGTTCACAGTAAGCACTCAGCGAATATTTGCCATGTTTATGTTTGCATTTGTATCTATATTTATACTATTATTCATGTTCTCATTCATATTCTTATACCCCTATTAGAATGCGTGCTACAATGTGCCATGAATCAACTAATTATACATACTTCTATCCCTCTCTGTAGTCTGTAAACCTGTTGAAGATGGAAAGTGTGTTTTATTCATCGATCTGACCCTCCATGGTGCCTAGTATTGTCCTTGGTATGTACTAAGCACTCAATACATATATTGAGTATATACACACACACACACACACGCATATACATATATTAGGATTTCTATACCTATTCCAGGTTCTAGTTCCTTGAAAGCTCCTGATATTTGTGTTTCAAATATGTGCCTAGAAGATGCCAGTAGTATTTGACTTATCCCTCCCTGGCTGTAATCAAAGGCTCACTGAGATGACTGCAATACCCTTAGAGACACTGCCTGAAGAAAATAAGGAATGCCCATCCTTGGTTGGGCAGTTTGCTATTCTGGTCGAACATTTCTTCAGATGTTCTTTATTACCACCTGGCTTGGTCAGAAAATAGAGGACACAAACATGAACAAAATTCTCTTTTCCTGAGTATTACTGGTTTCTTGAAAGCTCTAATTTGGTAAGAAGACAAAGAACATTTAGAGCCGGGCCTGATCACTGGCTGAAGGCTTTGTTATTCCATATGGATCAGTCTGAGAAATAAGCGAGAGCTGATATGATGCATGGCAAGGTGGGGGCCAGAGAACAGAGGCATCGAAGATGTACAGATAGTCAATTTCTCCAAAGACCTCACGTTCTAATCCTGATCTGTGACTGAATTCAGTTGTGTAGTCACAGGCTAAAAGTGGTTAAGAATTTCTCTGTTTGAGAGACAACATAGTGTGGTGTGGTGTATAATGTAGATCTGTATAAAATTTTATTGGAAATTTGATTAGTTTAATTAATAAGCATATAAAATGTATTTGGTTAGAGGGTTTATAAAGATGTAATTATGCGGTTACATATGCTTGGAAATAATTTGTGCTGTATTAATGGAAATAGAATATAATGAATCAGTGAGTTTGGGGGAATAGATTCTAGATAGTTAGCTATTTTAAGGCACTATTAAGATGGAGAGGATGAGGCTGTGAGGTTCTGTGTTTTTGTGACCATAGCAATAATGAGAGCCAAGAACATCAATTAGCATCTCATTAAATGGGAAGAAATCTTGGGTAAGCATGGACTTGACAGGCATCCCTCTTGGTGGTCCAAGTACAAAGCCTTTCCTTATCTCACGATACTAAGATGAGCAAAATTACATGCAAATGAAGTCACCAAGGCAGAATAGAACAGGCTCATATCATCCAGCCCTGAAAGTAGGGCTTGGGATGGAGTAAAGGAATGGTTGGAGTAGACAGTAAAGTATGAGATTAAATGGGGAAGGGTTTTCTTGGTAAATAAAAGTTTTCACATTCAAGAGCCTGGAGTGGTGCACTGCTCTCACCAGCTGCTTTTCCCACCAGAGTGGTCACGATATGGCTGATCACAGGACTCAGTAAACCAAGGTTCAGAAGCCCATATTACCTCCCTGGTACTGTCACCATAGTGGGATGGAAGAAAAGCCCAAAAGCAGTGAATAGGGACACCCATATAGTAGGAAGAGTGTGACTTTGGAATCAGGCAGTCCTTTATTTAATTCTGGCCTCTGCCACTTAGAGGACATGAAATCTTGTGTAAGTGACTTAATATTTTCAAGTCTATTTTCTACATTTCCCCTAAAATGGGATTCTTTTAGAAAAGGAGAAGGAAAAAAGTGTTCCAGTATTTTTTTCTCTTTTAGAAAGAAACAAAAAAAGAAACAGCTTCTTTTTAAACTGACTTTTCTTGGTTTTGGTATTGTATTTTAATTAGGAACTGGAGATTACATATATCAGGTGTCCGATACATTGCAGGAATTTCAAATTCTCCTTTACTGATAAGAATTTACTGAGTGTTACTCCAATCAGGCCCCATGCTAGAATCTGGGAAAGAAAAATAAATGAGACGTTATTTTCTTTTATTTTTTCTTTGAGAAACTGACTATCTGGCTCAGAAGATAGGTAAATAAGCATGATGACCATTTTACAAGAAGGGGTGAAAACAACAACAACAGAACAAACAAAAAATACAAGAAGAGGTGGAAGAAAGTGTGAGATGCCTTCTAGTGTCCATCTTTTCTTCTTTTCTACAAACAAGAATTCCAAACTTTTGTTGAGAACATTGCCCTTTGGCTCCAATACTATATCCCCAACTCCATTTTATAGCTAGGTATGGCCTTGCAAGTAATTTATAGCCAATGAGAGATAAACACAAGATCTGTGTGCAACATCTGGAATGTTTCCTGAAGGTAAACACATATTTCTTTAATGTCTCCTTTTCTTTTGCTTTTTCTCCTTTGCTGTCTGTGATAGCTGGGGCTTCAGCAGTCGTCTTCTCTCTGAGCTGGATGTCTTGCAGGGAGACAATATTGTGCAGCAAAGGAGATTTACTGCCAAATCTAGATCCTTTGGTGACTATGAGGCCAGCCTCCAGCCTGGGTGTCTTACCATCAAATTTCATTTACATGAGAGAAAAATAAGCATACATTTTGTTTAAGCTACTATTTTTTAGCATTTTCTGCAACTTGCAGCCTAACTTAATCTGGTTAACACAGTAGGATATAGTGAAGGACACTAAGGAGGGACTGGTGACCTTTTAATTGGGACAACAGGGAAGGCTTCTCAGAGGAGGTGATAGTAAAGCAGGTCTGGGAGAATAAGCCTCCTTTGCGTTCCTTGATGTTGAGAGCTTGGTACCATAGTATCTATTTATAGATGTTGTTGACAATGCCTAGACCAGTTTATTAGAAGGAGGGTTTGAGAGTTCTTACGTAAATTGGTCTGCTATTTCCCAAATAAGAGAGAATGCAAGTTTTCATTGAGAGGCTGAAACAGCTGAACTGATACTTTTAAATTTGCTCAGTTTTGTATGTGTGTGTGCTGGTGGGGTGGGGATGATACTTTGGAAATGCTAATACATGTTTTCTTCCTTATATTTCCTCTTATGCCTGACTCTTCTACCACATTTGACAAACTAGTCCGTGTTCACTGGCCTAGATGAAGAAAATGCCTACATAGAAAAGAGAAAAGGGAGTTGCTCTCCTGGTTTTTGAGTTTCAAAAGCACAGACTCTGAGAAGATTCCCAGACTGCTCAACAAAGACTGCCTAAGAATTCTCTCACTAGGGATAGGAGCTAGAGAACAGCACCCATGAGTCCCTAAGGAAGAAGCTGTGTGTGTCCTGCTTTCTGGACCACTGGAAAACTCAGATGGACTTGTCAAATCTGAAAATAGAGGGTCTCTGGGACCTCTCTTAGCTAGAGCCCTGGTTAAGTGATAAACACTAGAAGAGGAGTGACTGTGTGATGCCTAGGCAGACTGGGCTTCAGAAATGCAGGATTCCCCTCAGTTCTAATGTGGCATGGGAGTTGCACAATGTTTCCTGGGTGTCCAGGAGTGGCCTAGAAACAGCAGGAAAAGAGAGCTACTAAAAGTCTGGTGGAATAGAAGAAATGACACAGCAGCTATTAGAATGAATATATCTGTGGGTAACAGTATGGAAAAAGACAGTGGGTGTCAGCATGGTAAAGTGAAAGGTTACTTTGAGGTCTTGGTGCCACCCTATACCTTGATACTGTGTAAAGTCCAGACCTTATATATAATAGACCCACCTTAGAAAAGGGGCTGAATCCCACACTGCCAATCTGGTGAAAAGCAGGTCAGTTCAGTTACAGGGGAGTAAAAAAGAGATTGTTCTTGCATGTCTGAGTGTGAAGATAGAGATTAGGACCTGCTGCTGATTCATTCATTTATTCCCTCGTTTGACAATAATTTATTGAGTGCCTGTGAAGTGGCTGGCACTGCTTAGGCATTTAGGAAACTGCGATAAATGAGACACAAAATTTCTGCCCTGGTGTAGCTTATGTACTAGTTAGGGAGACGGACAATATGTAGAAAGCACAAATATCATTATGTTATTGAGTCAGGTAGTGATGAGGACTAGACAGAAAAATAAAGCAGGGTCAGGAATGTCAGTCTACTAGAAAGTGAATATAAAGATATTAATGATGAATCTGAATAGAGTCCCTTGTTCTCATTACCAATCTTGTTGTGTGTTGTATTGATCCTGTGTTACTGACGAGAGCACACAATCATTGACCACTCTCAAGGTGAGGGATGCAAGAAATGCTGATGAAGTAGGTAAATTGTCTATCATGCTTTTTAAAGATCAGGGCTAAAGCTGAAGCTCTATACCAGATTTTGGCTAAACCCTAGGCCTGGAGATGAACTTCAGTGCAAGCCTCACACACGATCTCTTTTAACTCTTTCATACACCCCACTAGATAGAAATCTATGCTCAGTTTTGTAGATGAAAGCAGGGGTCCTCAGAGAATGTAATTAACTGGACTAAGGTTATACCAGGACTCAAACTTAGGATTTTGAGGCTCTCATTCTGCAATAAACTGGGTTAAGCATTCTAGTGGTCTTTGTGGGCTGCACCTCTGGACTCCATTTTTTTGCAGACAATTTAAAGATTTCAAACAGAATGATGGGCCTGAGAAATCTTCTGCAGCTGTAGAAGACCCTCTTTTGGTTAGGTAAGTCTCAGAGAGTCATAGCACTGCATTCTGGATGGAGGGCAGAGTAGAGAAAGGGGCTGGAGGGTATGTCAGTGAGACACATGGAAGTCTAGGTTACTCTGTGGCAAACCTTGGTGGATTAATTCAGCTGTAGACTATGGCAGAGGCGCACATCGTAGTTCCTAACCAGAGGATTAGACAGTTGGAAGGGACCTTGAGGATTATCCAATCAAATTGCCTTCCTAATCTATGAATTTTCTCACTAGGATTTCAGACATGAAGACATCTCACTTCTTTTTCCCCCCTCCAGTCTCTTTTTCTGATAGAGAAGTTTTAACCTGACTGAGCAAATGCCTGTGCTCCAAAAGGTCTTTCTATTCTAAGGGTGAGCAACATGTAATGACCAGGTACCAGTGATGAGTAGCCCTGCATTGTCTGAAAGGGACCACCAAGGACAAAACGCAGGTGTCTCTCTCCAAATTCCAGTGTGCCCACTGATTATGGCAGAAAAGGACAACTGGAGCTGATTATAACATAGTGGGGGCCCTGGACCTCAATTTCATGGCTTTCCTCAATATAGATATTAACAATTTGGCAAAGTTATTGGCCAATTGACTCAAAGAATAAGCATTAATAAAGGAATTCAACCTGAACAATGTGCTGTTTTATGACTAGTACATGTAGGTTCACTGGTATGAATTTACTGTGCTTATTTAGTGCCCTCTTTAAGATGAAAAACGATGCCAGCTGAGCGTTAATAGCATCTTTTGACGCTGAGTAAGTGTTCCCGTGGATTGAATGGTAGTTGCTCCTTCCTCAGATGGAGATTGAAAACTTTATCTTGAATATCTTGCACTGGCAAAAGCGTTCCTTGTATTTGTTAGTGCCAGAGTACATACTAATAGAACATGCACTACCACGGATACCCGGACTCTGTGTGCTCACTGGTCAAGGACGTCCTTTTCACAGAGCCTTTGTCAGTTGCCATCAAGCTAGTATAAAGGGATCTGCTAACTAACTCATATTTCAATTTACAGGTCAGCTCTTGTAATATTCACTATCAGAGGGCATATTTTGCTTTTTCATTCTGTATCTTTCTACCTCTTTGAGCCTTAAAATCCTACCATCAAGAAAAATGACAGATTTATGGAGACATTTGGGTTGTAAAATTACTCAGAGTTCCCCTAGAGATCCTGAAAGTGATGGAGAAAATGCTATGGAAATCATCCAAGAAATGTGGGGAGCACAAGATATTGATCATTCCTGGGGCTCAGATTCCCTGTCTAGAAAATCAGGGAGTCCTAAAGTATCTTTTATTTAGCTCCCATATCTCACAAATTTATAATTTCTTCACTCCTAGTAATAGATTCTTAGAAAAATCTTCCTATTCGGGCACACATTATATTTTTCATTATCTTATATATAAGATAGTGTACACTGGGCATGGTATTGGGCAGAAAATAGCTTTGGATTAGGACCCAGGAAGCAGATTATAGCTTCGGTCAATGACAGCTGTAGGGCCTTGAGTAAATCACTTCACTTCTTTAAATCTCAGTTCATTCATTTTGCAAAATAAAAACATTGCATTAAATTCTCTGTTTTTGTCTTCATCCTAAAAATCTAAGGTCATGTAGACTATTGGATTTTGTAATATGTAATGTTATAAAAATAAAACAACAACATAGAATTGTTATTTTGATTTCTTCCCAGTAAGGTAATTTTCCTTTAAATAGAAAAAGAGTTCGTCCATGGGGCTCTCATGCTGGGGAGTGAGGATGGAATAATAGACAAAACAATGCTTTCCCGACTGGTATCCATAGACTCCCGAGATGTCGTAAATGTATTCTCAGGGGTCTTCAAATCCCTAAGTCTGAGAAACGCTGGTGTTCAGGCACCAAACTAAACAGCATGAACAAGTTCATGACCACCCCCAAATATACTGCTCTGGCATATTGATGATTTTGAGTTGAAAGCACTTGAAAATCAGCAGATGCAAGAAGGACACTTGAAACTTTCTTTTTCTTCCTGAAATCAGGAGATGAAACAACTTTGAGAAGGATGCCTTTCCTATATCAGAAGGAAAGAAACATTCTTATCACTAAGAATGGAAAGTTGAGGCTGAGAGAAATCTACACAAAACAAACTTTATCAAAGGAACTTTTATCTTCCTAGTTATTTCTTCAAGATTAACTACCCTAGCCCAGCTCCCTTTGCTTTGTCACATTTCTCAATTTACTACTCTCTGTCCAACTTAGTATATAAGGTTTCAACTCTGCCTCTTTGGGTCTTCATTTTTCTTGTGAAACTCACATGAACCTTAAAAAAAAAAGGAAACTTGTATACTTTTCTCCAGTTATTCTGTCTTATGTTAGTTTAATTCTTAAGCCCAGCTAGAGATTCTAACAGAATAAAGGTGAAATATTCCCTCTCCTATAAAGACCTAGAATTGGAAGTGGATGGGTGCTAGGTAGAGTTGGGTGGAAGGTTGAGAATAGAAGGGTGTAGTCATTAGGGGCTTGAAAATAAGTGGAGTTGTGTCCAAAATGAGCAATTTGAGGAGAGTTTATTAAAGAGCCTGTTTACAACTTTGGCAGAGTGTAGGAAAACCATAAAGGGCAGTACAGTGCCCAGACACCATTCATGCCACTACATGAGCAAGGATGGAGGAAGGAGCCATCCCCAGAGTGGAAGCAGAGAAGAAGCTGTGACCTTCAGCTGAAGGTCACTTCCAGTCCATGGGAGGGGCTGCGGAAATATCTCATTTTCAACCTCCTTCCTGCCTCCAGTCACCAGCGAGGCTCCTCTTTGACTGAAATCAACCAGGGCTGGGGAGACTGCCGATACAGGCAGACAAATCAGCCTTTGAGGGCAGAAAACAAGAAGGCGAAGCAAAAGGAAGACATCTAACTCAAGGTGTTAGAAAAAAGAGATTGGAGTAAGTCCCTTTTCAAAGGAGGACTCTAATATTCAGCCTTGTTTTTACTGAAGAGGTTTTGCTTAATGTGATTCTGTTTTATAACATCCCATAAATTAATGTGCCTCAGCATTCCTTCTTTCCCAAAGATGTGTTGATTTGATTAGATGGATATGTCTTAAGGCTTTAAATTTGGAGCTAAAATCTAGAGGAATGTGATAGTTTCTTAAAATTTATACTTTCTTCTACAAACTGAGAGAAAGGGAAGAAATAAAAATTTTCTAGATTTAGCGCTGTAGGAAAATGAAATAAAAAGCATGAAGAGATGACAAGATTTCATTTTAATTATTAGCCATTATTAATGATGCCATTTTATTTTACAATGCCTTTTCTAGGTTACTATCTTAGTCTCGTCTTTAAAACAACCTTTGGAATAGTTCCCCGCCCCCCACCACTTTATAGATGAAAAGAATGAGGCCCAAAGAGATGGAGCCATTTCCTGAGGTCACCTTACTAGTAAATAGAGCTCATCCTAGTGTTGATTCCACCACACTGCTCATTACTTCAAAAATATTTAATGCCAGATTCCCTGAGGAGGAATGCGAGATTACTAATTTATTCATCTCTTACCTTTTCTTTTTGTCAATGAAAAATATGACATTTTTATTTGCAACCTAATGGACTTTTTTTTTTTTTTTTTTTTTTTGAGAATTGAGTTTAAATGATACCATCCATCACCTAGCCAGATGATGTATGGCTTCAGGAAACAAAATTAAGAGAGTTAAAGCAGTTAAGCATATAGTTTATTTCTCTTTTGCATTTTTAACAGAACAAGAATACAGTATATTAACCAGCACCTGTTTTCTGTTTTCAAAATACTATATTTAACTTCTTTTCTTTAGTTGAACAAGATTTCATGTCAAATTCAGATTCTGCAGATGGATTATTTAGAAACAAAATGTCAAGTTTCTTGTTCACACATCTAATTTCTTTTTGACCTCAGAGAATTCCCCAGATCTAATGAAACTGTTAAATAGAGGAATGAAGAGAATCTGGTTGCTATGATGCAGTTTTCTTCCTCTTTATGTATTTTTATGGTATCTATTTTTCAGTTACTAAATGGTGGTCTCAAGGATGCCCATAAGTCATGCCTAATTAGGGACCATAAATGGGTCTTCGGTAAATATTTTATTAAAAATGAGATTTCCAAATAATAGAAAAATGTTATACCTAAACTATAATGACAAGTGCTTTACAAAAATATTACAGAGAAATGGGGGGAATGAATAATATGATATATTGTCCCAATTTTAATTAGACTCACAGAATGTTAAAATGGGAAGAGCACTCAGAAAGTGGCTTGGAGGTGGAGAAGCAAACATCCATTTAAATAAATGTGCTTCTTTTAATACCCACAACATCACTAGAACATTGGAATAATTATTGTTATTTACATATGAGGGAACTGGGGCTCAGAGAAATGTTGTAATTTGTCCAACATCACACAGCTTGGAAATGGAAAAGCCAGGATTCAAATCTGGGTTTATCTGACTCGGTTGCCCAAGTTCATACCAATAAGTCAGTTGCATTAATAGGACCAGAATACAGATTTTCTGACTCATGGCCCAGCGATTTTTCCACTGATACGATGCCTCCAAGCAAGATTGAACCTTGACCCTAAGAATAAAGCCTGGGGCTCTGAATGTTTTTTGTTTCTTTCTCCTACTAATTCTCCCATATCCTTTATAGCATCACTTATGAACCTTCATTTATGTTAAATGTTAGCCAACTGAACCTGTAGCAAGAAGGAAGAGCTAAAGAGATACTCACATCTATTCTCTTTTTTGTTATAATTAACTTAAATTTATTGTGATAGTATCAGTTTATCAAGAATTGCAGTAGCTTAATAAATATTGCATAAAGTCATGTGTCTGAATGGGCATCATTGGCTTTGGGAGCTACAAGTATCCTTGGAGATAATGTAATCTTTCCTCCTATATTACTATATAGAAATTGAGTCCCAGAGAGCTTCAATAACTTATTCAAAATCATCCATTTATGTCAAGTTCTAGTACCTAGGTCTTTTGACCTCCAGGAGAGTGTGTTGTTCTCTTACATCAGGTTGTTCCAGAAAGAACAACACAACACAAAAAAATACAAAAATAACCCCAAGGCATGGTGTGCTGAGGCAGCGAACCCCAGGAAAAATTAAAAAGAGCCCTATCGATATCCATGTAGAAAGAGTAAGTCCATACAGAAAGGAAAAATCAGACTGGCCTCAAATTTTTGAGATATTTGTAAAATAGTTTTAGAAGTCTGAGAGGAGATAATAAAGGGCAATCCAAAAATTTGTATCAAGCCAATTTGTTTATGAAAAAATACAGGAGTAATATATTCTCAAACATTTGAGCTGTAATTAGTAAAGAAATTATGCCAATTATGAGAAGGGAAATGAAGAACTCTGGCATTAGAAAGCTATTACAAAAAGAGAAGGGGTTAACAAACTATTAGAATTATGGTTGCAAACCAAATTATAAATGTTGTTATGATTGACAAGGTGAAAACGTAATAATACCATTGACAAAACTGAGGTTGTGAGGTGGTGGAGATTTGGAGAAGAACAAGGAGAGAGGTACACATGCTAATGCTCTCACCTTTCATATTAGAGACAACAGATTCAATATAACATCGTTAAACTAAGAAACAGAGACATCTGTGTATTTTATGTAGTTATAAAATTAACACTGAAAGAACTAAAGGTAGGTCAGAAATGAAAATTTACAAAACAAAATAAAACCAAAATATAGATTATATTAGTCCGTTCTCATGCTGCTAATAAAGACATACCAGAGACAGGGTAATTTATAAAGAAAAAGAAGTTTCATGGACTCACAGTTCCACATGGCTGGTGAGGCCTCACAATCATGGCAGAAGTCGAAGGAGTAGCAAAGGCATGTCCTATATGGACACAGGGAAGAGAGAGCATGTGCAGAGGAACTTCCCTTTATAAAATCATCAGATCTCATGAGACTTATTCACTATCACAAGAACAGCAGGGGAAAAACCTACCCCCACGATTCAATTACCTCTCAGCAGGTCCCTCCCACGATACGTGAGGATTATGAGAACTACAATTCAAGATGAGAGTTGGGTGGGGACACAGCCAAGCCATATCATAGACCATCTAGCAAATAACTGAAAAAATATAAACAATAGGATGATTCTACAATTCATTTATATAAAAATGAATGTATATAAAATTCTTATACACACCCCCCCCACATGCACACATTCCCTGTTCATAATAATGAAATATGGATTGAATTGGGAAGGGAAGGGGAGGATCATAACTTTAGCTTTAGCATTTTTATAGTGTGTAAATATTACTTTTAAATATAGTAAACATAACCAAATACTTAAAAATAAATAAATGAAAGACGGATTAGCAATAAAGATTAACCTAACATTTTAGTGATCATCCAGGCCCAAAAATACTGAGATACGTGAATTTCTAACTACCATCTATAATTGGTAATTAAAATGCTGTTACTTCAATGTCCCAGACAACTATGTTGTACGTTAAAGGACCATGTCAGGCTGCTGCTGCTGCTGTCACCAGCACAGCCTTCAGATAAGTGGAAGCTCTTTCCTACACCCAGGCTGGGTCAATACAGTTTTATTAAATTATATGAGATCCCAAGCTTCATATTCAATCAACTTATTCTGGCCCATCTACAAAGAAAATTATTTTGATTAGAATTAGAATTTGTATTATCTCACAAATAGTGGTGCAAGCAGAATTTTCAGTTCTTTCTCTGTTCAGGCAAGTAGAATATGAGAGCAAGTTGGGAAGGGAACCTGACAAAAAGCAAGTAGTTAATTTGTCACATTTTAGGAGGAATGCTGTCTTACTCCATTTTGTGCTGCTCTAACAGAATTCTTGAGACTGGGTGATTTATAAAGAAAAGGAATTTATTTCTTACACTTCTAGAACCTAAGAAGTCCAAGGTCTAAGGGTCCACATCTGTTGAGGGCTTTCGTGCTGTGTCATCTCATGGAGGAAGGTGGAAGGGCAAGAGAGCAAGTGCACAAGTTCATACTTGTGTGCAAGAGGGGAGCTGAACTCATCCTTTTACAGGAACCCACTCCTATGATGTCTAACCCACTCTAGAGATAACAGCATTAATCCATTCATGAGGGCCAAGCCCTCATGACCTAATCGCCTCTTAAAGATCTTACTTTTCAACAATCTTGCATTGGGAATTAAGTTTCTAACACATGAACTTTGGGGCACAAATTTCACCCATAGCATTCCATTTCTGGCACTCAAAATTTATGTCCTTCTCACATGCAAAATGCATTCATTCCATCCCAGTAGCCCCGAAGTCTTACCTCATTCCAGCACCAATTCAATAGTCCAATGTTCAGAGTATAATCTGAATCAGATGTGGGTGAATCTCATCCTGAGGAGAATTCCTTTCCAGATGTGAGTTTGTGAAGTTAAAAAAAAAAAATCAGTGGAGGATAGGCATAGGATAGACTTTTCCATTTTAAAAGGGATACAAGGCAAGAAGAAAGGGGAAAGTGGTCTCAAGCAAGTTTAAAAACCAACAGAGAAAACAATATTAAGCCTTAAAGCTGAAGAATAATCTTTGACTTTATGTCTCATATCCTGGACACACTAGGGTGGGAGTTGGGCCCCCAGGGTCTCAGGCAGCCCTATTTCTTTGGCTTTGCTAGTCTCATTCCACCCTACAGCTCAAATGGGTTGAAGTCTTGTGCCTGCAACTTCCCCAGGGTGGAGTTGCATGCTGGTAGCTCTACAGTTCTGAGGTTTTGGAGGTTGCCTTCTCTCATGGCTCCATTGGGAATTGGTCTAGCGAGGATTCTCTGTGGTGACTCTGCCCTGTGATGAGTCTCTGCCTAGGTCCTCACACTGTCCAAAACATCCTTTGAAATCTAGATGGAGGCTGCCATGGCCCCACAGCTATTGCATTCTGCACAACTGCAGAATTAGCACCATTTGGATGCTGCCGAGGCTTGCACCTCTCAGAGTGGCATGTTAAGCCACACCTGGAAACACCTGAATCACAGCTGGGGTGACTGAGGGGCACTGTATTAGAATATAGGGAGACAGACTACTGAAGCAGTGTAAGGCAACAAATGCTGAGGTCCCTTGGGCATCTCTCTGGAAACCTTGCCCTCAAGGTTTTAGCTCTCCTTAAAGATCTCTGAAATGCCTTCAGGGTAATTATTTCCTTGTCTTGGTGAATAGAACTTGGCTTCCTTCTATCCATATTCATCTCTTTAGCAAACAATTGCTTGGTCACACCCTTGGTATTCTTTCTCAAACATGCTTTTTTAATCTTTACAAGGCCAGGCCAAGAGTTTTCTAAATCTTTTCATTCTTCTTTCCTTTAAATTATTAATTCCATCTTTAAATCATTTCTCTCTTCACTCATTTTACTTTAAACAGCCAAAAGAAGCTATGCAGCACCTTGAGTGCTTTGCTGCTGAGAAATCTAAGAACGTGGCTGGGTGTGGTGGCTCATGCCTGTAATCCCAGAACTTTGGGAGGCTGAGGTGGGTGGATCACTTGAGGTCAGGAATTTGAGACCACCCTGGACAATACGGTGAAATCCCATCTCTACTAAAAATACAGAAATTAGCAGGGCATGGCAGCGGGCGCCTGTAATCCCAGATACTTGGGAGGCTGAGGCAGGAGAATCGCTTGAACCCAGAAGGTGGAGGTTGTAGTGAGTTGAGATTGTGCCACCGCAGTCCAGCCTGGGCAAGAGAGGAAGACTCCATCTCAAAAATAGAAGAGAAATCTAAGAGTGCTTGGATTTCTTCCACCAGATATCTTAGTTTATCACTCTTAAGTTCTGCCTTTCACAAAGTACTAGGACATGCCCAAGGACTTTGCAACTTCATAACAAGGATGGCCTCTACTCCAGTTTCCAATACCTTGTTCCTCATTTCCCTCTGAGACCTTACTAGAATGGCCTTTACTGCCTATGTCTCTACCAACATTCTGATCCTGACCACTTAGGGCATCTCTATGATTTAAGCTCTCCCTATGGCTCTTGTCTTCTTCTGAGCCCTCACCAGAAATGTCCTTAACTATCCATTCACAGAAATCTAGGCTTTTTCTAGGCTGCTCCTGCAAACTCTCCCAGCCTTCTGCCCACTCACTCAGTTCCAAAACCACTTCCACATATTCAGGTATTTGTTATAATAACAGCCCCATTTCTTGGTACCAATTTTCTGTCTTAGTCTGTTTTATGTTGTTATAACAGAACATCACAGACTTCAACATTTATAATGAATGGAGAGTTATTTGGCTTATAATTCTGGAGGCTGGGAAGTCCAAGATCAAGGGGTCACATTTGGTGAGAGCTTTCTTGTTAACTTATAACATGAAGAAAAGCATTATATGCGCAAGAGAGTGCACACATGAGAAAGAGGGAGAGAGGAAGCTGACTCTCATTCTTTTATTGGAAACCCACTCCTATATCAACTAACCCAACCCCATGATAATAGCATTAGTCCATGAGGGGTCTGCTCTCATCACCTAATCATTTCTTAAATGTCCTACCTCTCAGCACTGTTGCATTGGGATTGAGTTTCCAACACATAAACTTTGGGGGACACATTTAAACCACAGCAGATGCTATTATGCATAACATCAAATATCACCAAGAACATTTCTCAAGCTCCCTTCCAGTTTGGCCTTCAACTAACTCTACATATATATATTTTAAAATTTATATCTCTGTTATTTTGAATATGTGAACATAAATTATTTTTACAATATGTAACACATTTTCAACTGTACTGATGCATTGCATTTGAGTACCCATGAAAAAATTTTAAGCCAGGAATATTGAATGACAACCAAGTGACTCTTTTTTGTGGGTTTAAAAGATCTAATGATGTACAAAAATACTATTTTTTTCTCTAATACAATTTATCAAGAAGTTTAATAACTATTATTTTATAATGATATTTTGTGTTATTAATGATTTTATAAGTTATTAATATATAATACAGCTGTCCAAAATGCAGACAAAAGTGTGCGTTTCGGTATGTCTGTTTGAGTGTATGTGTCTGTGCCTATGTGTATGTGTCTTTGTGGTTATGACCATTTGGACCTACAAAATTTAGTAAGAATGATCCTCTTACCATTTTATGTCCTCCTCAGGCTGCTAGAACCTACATTAGGACCAAGAAGGCAAGAATTTACATTTGGGTACAGAGCTCAGAGGTAGTTCTGTCATGGGTCTTGTCAAATCACCTTCCTTGAGGTTTAATAATTTATTTAACAAGTATTTATTAAGAACCTAATATGTGCCAGGCAGAACCAGGCACTGGGAATACAGCAGAAAATGAAGTTATGATTTAAATATTTGAGGTATTTTTTGTAGGTTGTCTTCCCTAGGTAGCAGACTCTGAGCTGAAGATGTATTCGGTTGTGCTCTTGGGTTTACCATGTAAGAGCATGAAGGGCAGAAGGAAGAACTGTGCAGAGAGAGAATACGTGGCAATATACTCTTGGTAGATTACAGTTACTTAGTGCTCACTATCAAATCCCTCTTCTTTACAATTCCTTGTTTCTGATGTTCTTATTTTTCTCTTTTCAGGCCTTTGGCTAACTAGGGGCACCATTTGCTACTGTCCACGAGTCCACATATACTCTTGCATTGAGTCACTTCACTTTTGACACAAATTGGATGGCCTGGTAAACTGTTCAAAACTCTGCTTATTGAGAGGATTTCCCCTCATTACTATCAGGGACACCACCAAGTGATGTCATATTGCTGTCACTCTTTATTTTCAGCTTTCACTTCGATGCCAAACTGACATACCTATAAACCAAATTTGGTGGCCTTTTTTTCATGCATTAGTGGGTCGTCAGGGATTGCCCAGGGGCCCATAGGTGTGGAAGAATGGGTGAGGGAGAATTGCTGGTGCAAAAACCGGGGTGGATGGCATATCGATCTGTCCTACCTCCTCCTGTAGCCTGCTTGCGCACTCCCGAATTGCTCATGCTCAATTTTGGCTGTACTACTTCCAATTTAAGATGGATTGCTGCTGGGCCTATCCAATTTTATGAGTTGGTGAATCTGACATGATGGACAGTTCGGGCTGCATGATCGTTTGATGTCCTGTGTTCTGTCTCTTCCACAAAACCCTAGGGCAAGTCTGCAAATATATATTGCTGTCTGTTCGAGTGAGCACAACTATTTCTGATTCTCTTTTCTGATAGGGGTGGAAAAGAATTTATTTGCCAGATCAATAGCTGCATAGCATATATCTGAGGTTGTGTTAATCTGCTCTAGTATAGATAACGTATCTAGTATAGCAGTTACAAATAGGGTTCCTACTCTTTGAATTTGCAGTAACACACTATCATCCTCCAGGATTCATCTACTTCTTCATAGAGGTCAGAATTATAAATTAAATGCTTTTAAGATGGGGATCACCATCTCTACATCTCTTAGGTCTAAGAGTGACACGAATTTCTTCCATTCTCCCTGAGATGTAATATTATTTTTAATTTTCTATGTTGGCTTAGAGTGTGGAACAATTTCAGAGACTTTCACTTGGCCTTCCCTACCATAATAGCTCTTGTCTTATAGGCGGAGCATTCTCTGTGTCAGTTATGCGAACTGCTAGGTGTGTTCATACTAATTGTACATGTGGGGACTGAGAAAATGAATATTAGGTAGGTCCAAGAACTCAGTGGACCCACTGTGACCTGAAACTGGGCTAGGACTACATTTATTGCCTTGTCCCTCTATATCCTCATGCTAGTGGAGGACTATAATGCGACCTTGGGTCTCTAGGTATCGGTGTCAACCCAGACTCTGTGTCCAAGGGCCCTCTCAGTGTTTGAGTAATCTTTCTTCAGTGTACAGCCACTCAAGTAAATGGCTACAGGTCAGTTTGGGGGTGGGATATTGTGATATAAAAAAATATATATTTGGTTTTCCTGTTTGGTTCCCACCACAGAGCTCCTAAAACCCTTACAGTTTCCTGAGTGATAGGAGTGAAAGGAGACTCTGTTATTAATAATAAGATCTTTTCAACAATATCTGAGTTTATGCCAATGAGCTGACTCTCGTTGGGCCCTGGGATAGTTTCAGATCAGGCGCTGGTGACCAGAAGAACCAACCATGTAATTATAGGGTTGGAACTGTCAGCTCTATCCACCAGCCTCCAGGGAGGGAAGAGGGGTTGGAGATTGAGTGCAATAACCAATGGCCAACGATTTAATCAATTGTGCCTATGTAATGGAACCTCCATAGAAACCTTAAATGACAGGATTTAACCTTAAACTCAGGAGAGATTCTGAGTTGGCAAACACATTGAGATGCTTGGAGGGAGCATATCCAGAGAGGGCATGAATGCTCTGCACACTTTTCCCCCTCCCCATATCTTGCACTGTGCATCACTTCCATTTGGCAATTCTTGAGTTGTATCCTTTATAATAAATCAGTAATAGCAAGTAAATTATTTTCCTGAATTCTGTGAGTGGTTATAGCAAATTATTAAACCTGAATATAGAGTCATGGGAACCCCCAATTTGTGATGGGAGGCATGGGACTGGCGATTAGCATCTGAAGTAAGGGCCATCTTGTGAAACTGAGTCCTTAACTTGTAGGATTTGATGCTAACTCCAGGTACACAGTGTCAGAATTGAATTAAATTGCAGGACACCCAGCTAGTGTCTTTAAATTGGTTGGCATGGATGAAGAATTCCACACGTTTTGTGTCAGAAGTGTTGCGAGTTAAAACAGTCCCTAAGGGGCAATCA
Source organism: Macaca nemestrina (assembly GCF_043159975.1). NCBI lineage: Eukaryota > Metazoa > Chordata > Mammalia > Primates > Cercopithecidae > Macaca > Macaca nemestrina. The sequence continues at coordinate 156,754,162 of NC_092125.1, forward strand.
TTATTATGTATACTTGTGTGGTTACAGGGCCCTTCTTCTTGTGACTCACCATCTCTTTTAGTCAGTGGATTCTGGGTCTGAAACCTAGCTTAGGCTGGGAAACTGGGCAAGGAATTGTAACCTTTTACTGGAGTGACTTCCCTGTTCCTTCATTCTCATCTTCACAAAATATCACTTCATCTATCCTTCATTTTTTTGATTGGGTATATTGACTAGTATTATTTTTGACTACTCATCTATTTCCCCCTCAGGAATGTCATACACAATTAATCATCTCCATATTCTCTGTAGGTCAGGTCCCCTGGCAGCTCTTCTGACTTTGTCACTCACCGTAATTGAATCCATATGTCTTCTGGCATCTGGTCTTTAATGTTTCAGGGTTTTATTATTGCCTGATTATTTGTGAGCCCAATCCTGTAATGGAATCTCCAACAGTCAGCTCTGGCCTGCAGAGGTGAGGCACCACTAAACTGCTTAGTGACAGTGGTGCCCATCTCACTAGTGCATTCTTTATTACTTTGGTAAATGGTGTATCATTTGGACTCCCCCATGGAACATAGTCCTCTAGTTGTTTTTTTGGCCTTAAATAGTATATCCACTTTATTATGGCCCGCTTTTTTTTTTTTTTGAGTCTTTCATTCCTTCCTTTTACCATATGTCATAGTTATTCCAGTTCGTGTTGTGTGGATCATCATTTTTACCATGCTTATAGGTGTTATTCTAGTAGCATGCTCACATCATCTTCCAAAATCCTTTCCAGGGTGTTAAATCTTATATCCCGAGAAAGCGCTCCCAAATTGATCAGCTCTTCCTTATCAAACATTATGTTCAACTTCCTTGATAAAGTATCCCCAAAATCCAGTCCCACGTGTATTATCCCAGCCCCTGTCATTACATGCTAGCTATGTCTTGTGGCTCCTTTGGGATACACTCTCTTTCCTGTTTATCAAGCCCAGTACGTCTCCAGCTGGGCTGTGGTGTAATTTTACCCTTATTATCTGTGTAGTGACTGGGAGGGAAGGTGAGGCATTGCTAGAGAGGAACACATTTCATCTTAGAGAGAGGCCTCTGGGTCATCCTCCCTTTCCTCTGTAACAAGCAAAGGAGAAATGCTGATTCTTAAAGAAGGGATGCTTCCTTAGGCTCAGAGTGTTCAGAGAATCTGGGAGTTAGTTTTTGCAGGTGCATCAGCATAGATGCCCCACGTGTCAGCATCACATTCTTTCTTGCCAAGGCCATGAGCTTGACATAGCTGACCTTCCCTGGTTAGGAATTTAACTTCCTTTGGATTTATGCTACTCTTCCAAGGAAGTCCTACCCTTGGTCCTCAGCTTTCTCTGCCCTCACACTGTAGGAGGTCAGAGCATCTTTGTATGCTTCCAAAGAAGTCCTTTAGCTTTCATAGTAAGTTTGTCATTTATTAAACACTCTTGACTTCTTGTTGTCTTTTTCTAGAGGTCAGTTTGATTTAGCAATGGCCACCCAATTCCATTCTACTTATAGGTACTATTTCTTCCATATTTCATAAAAGCCTAATACATCAACCAGCTGATGCATTATCTTCCACTAGTGTACCTTCTCTTTTTACCACTGGCAGAAGTCACTAGTGTACCTTCTCTTTTTACCACTGGCAGAAGTCTTCGAAGTCTGGCTCTGTCGCCCAGGCTGGAGTGCAGTAGCGCGATCTCTGATCACTGCAAGCTCCGCCGCCTCCCGGGTTCACACCATTCTCCTGCCTCAGTCTCGCGAGAAGCTGGGACTACAGGCGCCCGCCACCACGCCCGGCCAGTTTTTTTTTTTTGTATTTTTAGTAGAGGCGGGGTTTCACCGTGTCAGCCAGGATGGTCCCGATCTCCCGACCTCGTGATCCGCCCGCCTTGGCCTCCCAAAGTGCTGGGATTACAGGCGTGAGCCACCACGCCCGGCCAAGAAGTTTTAACAATTTCACCATGAATCAGGGACTATCTGTGCTCCACCTGCCACCAGTGATTGTGTTTTCGTTGCCATCAGATGGTGAGTAAGCAAGCTCCAAAATCTTGTCGCAGCATCTCTTCCTCCAGTCACTCTCAGCACTGTTTCAGATTTGGTTTTGCTGGGAAGCAGGTTCTGAGATGGAGATTAATGTGCATAATCTTTATTGGGGATGTTTTCAACTGTGAAAGGAAAACCAAGGGTCCAGAAGGAGAAGTTGGAGCTGTAATACAGTCACCACGGAGGCTGAGATGACCCTAAGAGGAGTTCCAAAGCTGGGATAAGCCTTCAGAGCTTTTCTGAGTGTGGGTGAAGGGGATTGGCTTCTGTGTTACAGGTGAACTATCCATTGGATGCTGGTTACTCTGGGGACGATGTGTGACCTAGGGTAAAATGGCTCTCTGGGACCATGACTATCTCTGTAGAAGCTGTAAGAGCTTTCTGTTAGCAGCACTCTTCACTGGGGGGGAAAATCTTTTATTCCTGAACAGGAGACTGTGTGGTGGCACATCAGGCCCCCCCATAGTTCTGATAATGACAATCAGCATTTCCCAGGGCTTGGTCTGTGCCAAGCCCTGTGCTACATGCATTGTTGACATCATTTTACCTCATCTTCTCTAGAATCCCGTGGGATGAGTACTGCTGTTTCCCCAATTGTAAAAATAAGAAAATTGAAACCAGGAAAGGTAAAGTGACTTTTCTGGGGTGACAGGTAGTAAGTAGAGGAGCTAGGCTTTGAATGGAATCACTCACACCCAGGAGCCCGCACCCAGCCTCCCATAGATTCTCAGCTGAAATCACCCATACATCAAAATTAAGCCCAACAGAATGATAATTGTGGTAAGTCCTTTGTGGTCCATTCTATGCTCAGAATATTCTTCATTCATATTCTGGCATGCAGTTTGCCTAGACTAATTTTGTCAAATTAGAAAAAGGAGGTCCTTTTTGCTTTGGTAGGTGTCACAGTTTCTTGGGCATGTGGCTTGTCTGGCCAACAGGAGTTTTTGGTGAAGAACAAAACATTCTTTCCTCCAGGGGCTTTAGATTTGCTCTAGGGCATAAGGCTTGGCAAGCCAGACCCAGGCTTGGATTTCAGCCCCTACTAATCCCTTTGGATCAGTGCCTGTGAGCACAGAACCTCATCATATGAATGCTTTCAATGCTGCTGTTAAATACAGTTGGCTCTTCAACCCCCATTTCCAGCCCATGTCTGTGCCCTGAGTTTCATAGGTGTTTGATCAATTGGCCACTAGATACCCCATTTGTAATTTCTACAAATGCCTAAAACTGTTTACTTCCAAAGCAGAATTTCTCAACTTCCTCCTCTGCCCCCACCAAAATCTGTTATTTTTTCTGTATTTCCTAACTTTGTCATTGGCACTATCTCTCAGTTGCCCAGGTTAGAAGCATGACCACAACTGCCTAGTATGTATCTGGCTCTGTAGTGATGAATAAGGCAAAAAATATCTTTCTTCTCATTGAATTTACAACTTAGTGAGAGACACAAACAACAGCTAGTAAATAAATAGGTAAAATAATTGCCAATTGAGATTGCTATTAAGAAAAACATTAACAGGATGATGTGATAGACAGAAAATGGGAAAGAGATTTATTTTTAATAATGTGGTAAGAGACTCCTTCTCTGATGAAATGACATTTTAACTGAGACATCGGGAGAAAAAGGAAGCAAGTGCAGATGTTCCACGTTTGATGAGTCATCTGCAATGCTTCATCCTCCTGCATCCCACACAGCCAGGTCTATGGCTTCTATTTTCTAAACAGCTCTTGAACCAGCCTTATGCCTTCCAGTTTCTCTGCACAGTGTTGCATTTCGGTCTTCATGTTTTCTTGCCCTAATTAGTTCATATTCATCCTAACCACCAGTATGGCCAACTGTCATTACTTTCTCCATCCAGTCTCCATTAAAAACACAAAAAATTGAAAGTATCATTGCCCATCTTAAAATATGACAGTGGCTCCTCTTCTTTATCAGGATAAAACCCAAACTTCATAGCATGCCATACTAGATATTTCTAGTTTGAATTCTGCCAGTCTTTCTAGATTCCCTCTCATAATTTGCCATGGGCATCCTTCCATACAACCATTTTAACACTGTTACAGCCCCTTTACTGTGCCATGTCCTCACCCCTCTTCATCCCATGCGTGCTTTCACATACTGTTTGTTTTTCCTGGAACACCTCCCTCTCTCCCTTGGCCATGCCAACATGCCTGGTGCTGCAAGGCCTGTGACTGACCCAGTTCTCACAGTCTTTCCTTGAGAATTGTTAGCTGCACCCTCATGATGGTGATTTTCTTTGTCATACCTGCTGTCCTCCATTGAATGTGCCTTGGTGGTTTTCTTTATTTACTTTTCTCTTGTCCACATCTCAGGTTAAAACCCTCTTGGTCAGGTTACTGTGTCTTCTGCCAAACATATTTTTCCCAGCTTTTGTGACATGTATTTTATCTCTTGACACAAATTTTATCTAAAGGCTAAATCTGGTTCATCTAACACCCTGTATGGAGGTTTGACTAGAAGGAGTCCTTTTTCATACAGAGTCAGAAACATTTATTGGGAAAAAAAGTTAAATGCATGTAGGCTCCAAAGTCCTTCTGTTTCCTAGCTAGAACTTCAGACTCACCCAGGATAGAATCCAGGTTTCTCTTGATTGCATAACTGGCTTTGGGGATATTATCATCATATTCAATATTTATTCATTCACTCAAATATCATATATTGAGCACCTTAGTGGTTCTGAGCCAACTATGAAGCTAAGTATCTGTTGGTCAAATCCCATTCCATGACTTACCAACTCCTGGGCAAGTTATTTAACCTCTCTGAGCAGTGTCTTTATCTGTAAAGTGGGGATAGAAAGCACCTCAAATGATTATTTGAGGATTAAAATAAGGTGCTGCATAAAAAGCACTTATGCCAATGCCTGGCACATAATGAGTACTCAATAAGTAGTGGCTTTAAATAATACCTACAAAAAGATATCCTAGGCTCTGGACTAGTTGCTAGGTACCTATCTTGGATTTCCCTTCAGGAAGTCAGTGAGTATTCTGCTGATTCACTGTGTCAGGACAAGTCATGTGATCAGCATGTGACAATTATAATAAACATAATATTTATCCATTTACTCAGTACCTACTTTGTGTCCATCTATGCTAAATGTGTTGCATATCTTGGCGCTAATTTTCACAGTTATCCTACAAGTGGGTATTCTAGCCCCTGTTTTACAGATAAGGAAGATGAGGATCAGAGAGTAAGGGGCTTTTCTAAGATTAGCCAGTTAATGAGTAGTGGTGTAAGTCTAGGTCTGTCTGACTCCAAATCACACTCTCTAGTTTTTCCTCGTGGTAACTACAAGGGAATTTATCTTATCGCTGAATACATGCCCCTTCTTTGGTGTTAGTAGAAATGCTGCTTCCAAACTTTCCCTCCACTAATAATCACATATTACAGCTCTGGTGGTATCATTTTCTCTTTATTTTAGATTTTTAAAAATAAACTTTTATTTTAAGTTCCAGGGTACAAGTGCGGGATGTTCACATTTGTTACACAGATAAATGCATGCCATGGTGATTTGCTGCACGGGGGAACCCATGGCCCAGGTATTAAGCCCAGCATCCATCAGCTATTCTTCCTAATATTCTCCACCGCCAACAGGCCCTGGTGTGTGTTGTTACCCTTATATGTCCATGTGTTCTCATCGTTCAGCTCCCACTTATAAGTAAGAACATGCAATGTTTGGTTTTCTGTTCTTGTGTTAGTTTGCTGAGGATAACAACTTCCAGCTCCATCCATATCCCTGCAAAGCACATGATCTTGTTCCTTTTTATGGCTGCATAGTACTCCATTGTGTATATCTGCCACATTTTCTTTATCAGTCTATCCTTGATGGACATTTGGGTTGATTCCCAGTCTTTGCTGTTGTGAATAGTGCTTCCATGAACATATGTGTGCATATATCTTTATAATAGAATGATTTATATTCCTTTGGGTATACACTCAGAAATGGGATTTCTGGGTCAAATGGTATTCTGCTTCTAGATCTTTGAGGAATAACCATTAAATTTGTTGAATTTGCCAAAAATTCAGGCACTTTTTGATAGCTTTATTGTTTTCTCTGACAATATGTTTGTGGTATACATACTTACTAAAACAAATGTAAAAAAGCATAATGATGGAAATAAAAATAATTTGATCTTTATTTTTTTCTGCACCTTTAAAGTATTTTTTTATTGTTTGACTTTTGGATAACTAATTTTACCTTGTCTAGGAACACATCATTTAAGCAATATAAAGCAATATAGAAGGAACTGCTCAAGCCTTTTCATCTTAATTTTCTTACTCGCTGATCAGTTTGCATTTTAAACACATGTAATTGGTTACCACCTAGATAGGAAGTCAAATGGAAATGAAATTCTTACCTTAAATGCAAATACGAATTCCCTTCAGACCATGAGGGTCTTTGGAACTCCTCTTTCCTCCTAAGAATATGCTTGTTTTACTTGAGCCCTGGTTACATAAAGATCACTTATGGTAGATAAAAAAATTAAAGTTACTTGATTAGTCTTGATTATCTCTTTACTCTCTTTGGCCATCTTCTAAAATGTTAATAGTAAATTAGATGAATTAGAGCAGACTGAATTGTCAAACTCTATTGTTTTCAGGAAACACAGCTACTCATAGGCCTTAGTCTTATGAAGCTATATATATTCTAGCTATATAAGGGGCTTACATAAATCTTTAAGAAAATGAACAATGTCCAGTAGAAAAACAGGCCAAGGATACATAAACGTATTTTTTAAAATAAGAAATGTAAACTGTAAATATAATATTCTCATTGACTCTCATTAGTAACAAATGAAAATTAAATAAGACTATTACTACTCTTTGGAATATTAAAAGTTTTCTAAATTGCTAATATTTAAAGTGAGATTAACTCATGCTGGCAGTGGAAAGGAATTTTGAAATTTGTATTGGAAGCCTTAATTTTCACATCCTTTGATGCAAAAACTCCCTTACAGAATCAGGCCTAAGGAAATAATGACATATATAGACAAGATTTAGCAACAAAAATGTTTATGATGGTGCTATATTATAAAAGGAAACAAGAAAAACATCTTAAAATTAGGGCTAGGGTTAAGTACAGTATGTGTATCTGTATAATTAAATACTATGCTGTCTATTCAAATTATGTCTGTGAAAAATTTTTAATGAACTGGTAAAATAATACCACTATATCTTATAAAAAAAGATGCAAAATTGTATATTTAGGCTATTAACAGCTATGTGAAGAGATTCACATAACACTGGAAGTAAAATGTCTGATCAAAACTTAACAGAGGCTATTTCTATGGCACCATTATTGGCTGATTTTTAATGGACATCTTTCTGCTTCTTATAATATGTCAGCTTTCAAATCCTCAATAGAAAAATAATGAAATGTTGGCCCGGTGTGGTGGCTCACACCTGTAATCCCAGCACTTTGGGAGGCCAAGGCAGGCGTATCACTCGAGCCCAGGAGTTTGAGACCAGCCAGGGCAACATGGTGAAACCCCACTTCTAAAAAAATACAAAAATTTGCTGGGCTGGGTGGTGTGCATCTGTAGTCCCAGCACTCAGGAGGTTGAGGCAGGAGGATCATTTGAGCCCAGGAGGTCGAGGCTGCAGTGAGCCATGATTGTGCTCCTGCACCCTGACTTGGGCAAGAGAGTGAGACCCCAACTCAAAGAAAAAAAACTAATACTTTTTTTAAAAGCAATATACCAGAGCATTCTTCTTAATATCTGTCACCACTTAATGAGTAACTTTGGTCACGTTGAGTATCTTGGAAAAACTGTCCTGATTTTGTTTCCTCCCTTTCCTAATTTAAGATGGGGACTGGAGTAGCTGGGCATCAGTTAGCCTGACATTTATAGTCCTCAGAGTCCCTACTCCTCCTGCCCTTGGCAGTGTTTCCCAAATTCTGTCTGCTTTTTTGTTATTGCCCTCAGGACTTGGGTCAGCGTAAGACCGCAAGGAGCTATGCACTTTCCCTCTTGCTACTCTGCTAAGTATAAGGAGTAGACCATGCGTTTACCTGGAGGAAACCAATCCCCCCAGCTACAAATCAAAGTAATTGGCTGGAGTTAGTCAGAAATACAGGGAGGGCACATTCCTCAGAAATAAGAAAATGATGAGTTGTTTCTCTCTGTCCTCATCTTTCTACCCCGTTGTTCTTTGCCTCTCACATTATATCCTTGATGACTTATAGGTTTCGGAGATGTGGAGAGTTGAATAAAGTCTTAGTTTTATCTGGTTCAGATCAGAACACTATATTTATTATAGAAATACTGAAGACATTAATAATCAAGATGAATTGTGTTTTGAGTGGTTGTTATCACAAGACACCTAATAAAATATGAAATTCCTGAGACTGCCAGCCAAACTGAAATGCAAGGATGCTGCCAGTGTGGTGCTGTGCAAACTGGGTGTGCTAGATACTTCCCTTCGTTATTTGGTATTTTATGTTGATGATGGGCAGCAGTACTGCCCTTCATTCATTCTCCCAGCTTACATAATAAGGATAAAAAGTACCAAACAATAATATTTTTCACAAAGTCCTCTCACATACTCTGTGCGGTTTAAGAGGGGAAGACAGCATGGTCAAGTAGGAGGAATTCAGATTTAGGGTTCATTCAGACAGACCTGGATTTATGTCCCATCTTTTCCTGCCACATAGTGCTTTTGGGACCTGTCTATAGATTTGGAAATAATGCCTACTTTGCAAGTTTGACATCAAAATTATCAATTTTGCATACAACTACCTGGCTTGATCATTTTTCTATTCACTATTCAAAAGTTCTGGCTTTTTCAACTTCAGTGATCAAAGAAATATGAATTAAAACAATATATGGTACAGAAGGAACCTAATATTATTCGTTTTTACATAGAACTTACAGTTTAGTAGATGTAGGTAGGCATCGACCAAATAATAACAAATACATTTAAAATTGCCACTGTGATTAATGCAGTAAAGGGTGGTTTTCTGAGCCTAGTTAAGTAGGAAGTTGTGCTTAAGCTGAGATCTGAAGGATGTGTGAGAGTTCCCTAGGAAAAGAGGGGAAGGAAGAACATTCTAGAAGAGAAAGTGACATGTTCAAGGGCTGGGAGTGTGACAAGAATGCCGACAGATAGAAAGCAAGGGGCAGTGTGGGAAAGGAGGGCAAGGGCCAGGCTGTGCAGGGACTTCTGGGTGGGTTCATGAATTTGTCTGCATCCCCTAAGCAATGTGAAACCATTGGAGGATTTTAACCAGTTAGAGACATGATCTTATTTCATGTTAAAAACTGTGGCAAAATTATAAAATCTAGATATGAGGGAGTGCAGAGAAGATGCACTTATATCAGTTAAGAAACTAATTTAGTAGTTCAGGTGAGAGATCATGGTAGCTTGGATTAGAATGATGATGATGATGATGATGATGGAAATGTAGAAAAGTGTCTGAAATCCAGAGATACAGTATTTAGGAGGCAAAATAGAACTTGGTTGTGGAATAAATGTGTATACTGAGAGGGATCTCTACAAAGCCTCCCAAATTACTGGATTTCTGGATTACACAACCCAAAGCCATAAAAACAATGCTGAATGGCAAAAATCAGGAGTTCCTTGTCTGCTGAAGTGTGGAGTATCTTTGAGATATCCAAGAGGAGAGTTCAATAGGTAGTTGGCACATAGTAAGCTTTTAATAAAATGACCTGTATTCATAATATATAAACATTATATATTCACAACAATACAAGAAACTGCCTATATGCTGGGCCATAGGCTGGTGCTTTCTATCCTGCTCAGGGTTCTTAGTTGTAGACAAGTGAATCTGCTCTAGTTATTCATAGCAGGACAGTATTTATTACAGAAATTTAGTTGACTCAAATAATGTATGATAGAGCTAGAGGACTACCTTTGGATACTTTGTAGCAATGAACGTCACAGTTAGAGACAACACACTCAGGAACAGTGCCCAACCACACCCACCCCTGGACTGTTTAGCACCTATTAAGCTTAAGGTTGAGACCCTAGAACGTGGGAGCACCAGGTGGACCAGATATATCTGCCAATTGCTTGCCACAGAAGCTGATATCCCTATAAGTATGGATATGCCACTATACATTGCTCACTTCTGCATCCAAAATTTGGATGACTCTGTATGCAAGGTGTAAACCAGATAATATACCAGCATCTCAGTTGCAAAGGAATCTAGTTCAGGAAGGTAAGTTAGAAGGGTGGGTTTTGAGTGAGCCAATTTATAGTCATTTGCTAGGCCTCCTCTTCAGTGCTTACATTCTAGCACTTTTCTCTTCCCATGATTAAACTTAGAAACAACAGTCTGCTTCTGCCTAACAGGGTACAGCCATCCCTCATACAAGCAAACCACACTCACTCTTCCTTTAAGTGATGGAAAGTGGTGGACAGGGCAGAGGTAGTGTGTTTCCTGTCAAATATTCATTTTTCTCTTCTTCCTTACTAAGCCTGATTTTGTCTGGGCTGGTAACAGATCCGGTTTTTAAAAAAAAATTCAACATTTTCCAGGTTATCTTGCAAATAAGGGTGGCCATGTGACACAGCTTTGGGTAGACAAATGTGAGTAAAAATTGTTGGGTGGAATTCTGGGAAAAAAAAGTATTTTCAAAGCTGGGGCTTCAGGGGATAGATGGATGTTGACATGGTCCGTCTTTGCCCTTAAAGCTTTCCTCTTCTTTCTGCCTGAAATGTGAATGTGCTGGCGGACGCTTTATCTTCCCACCCCATGAGAGAAAGGCCCAGGCAATCAAAGAAGTCTCAGCCCTGACAAGCTACTCCAAGCCTGAGTTGTCTCTTCTAGGTTTCTGCTCACATGAGAGGAGAGCAAGCTTCCAGCTTTCTAAAACCATTTTTCTCTGAGATTTTCTATTACAAGGAACCAAATCCAAATTCCTAACCAATAGACCTCCTAATTGGGCTCTCATATTCCCTCTTGCCTCTTCAAATCCACTTTTTATACCATAGACATAAATGATTATATGATTTTCTCATTCAAAGTCCTTCAATAATTTCCTATTACTCATAGAAATAATTGCACAATCAATAGCCTGGCCCGAAAGTCAGCATCCTCTGCCTACCTCTTTAACCTCATCTTGAGGGGCTTGCCTTTCCTTTACCAGTCTCTGGTCATGCCAGCCTTCCTGACAAAGGACCTTATCAAATGCCTCCCCTCAGCAGGCAATGATCTTGCCCTCTCCTCACCTCCTATACCCCCATTATGTCTTAGTTTTAATCACTTCACCATGTGGACCTACTCTGACTCCATAATCTAAATTAGACCTCCCCTGTTAATCTCTCTTGGTGCATTATATTATTTTTCTTCCATTACTTGTATCCCAAATTGTATTTATATAAAAGTTGATTTCTTTACTGTTTCCCTCCTTAATCATGTATTCCATGAGGACAAGGTCTTTGTCTGTCTGCGTGGTTGATAGTTATGCTAAGTACAGATCCTTGCACAGAGTAAACATTTAATAAATATTGGTTGAAAGTCAAATGAATTAGTTCATCAGACTCTGCCAGTTGCAGACGTGTTTGAGTAATCAAATCTTATATATGTTTATAGACACAGAGTCAAATGGAGTCCCAGGCTTTTGTTGTGGTAAAGGACCTTAGTAATTAACAGCCAAATGCAGAGCTGGAGAAGATCAGAGAGAAAAGTTTTTCAAGGGTCACAGCACCGCCTTGCCTCAAATCCTAAAATGTTCTAGAATACAGACAACATGTATTCACTCAGCCATTTAACAAACATTTATTGAACATTTATTATATGCCAGGCACTTTGCTGGAAGAGAGGAATTGGAGATGAAAGACATACCCTGCCTTTGAAGAGCACATTCTTAGGTATATGTGGAGAGAAATGTCTCTGCAGAAGCAGCTGTAGCATCCTTTGGGACCACAAAGTCAGGACACCTAATCCAGCCTAGGAGCCTAGGTATAAGTGAAGGCTTTAAGGATAGGTGACATGTATGTGTAGACTTGAAAATAAATAGGAGTTCCACAGGCTGATGGGGGTGAAGGTAGGCATTTCATTTGGAAGGAACAGCACATACGAAGACATGGAAATCTGAAACAGAAAGGCCATAGCAAAGCGGGGGCATTTGTGGGAGATGAAGGCAACTCCTGACATTTCCTTAGGACTTGGCTCACCCATGACCACACTGGAGGACTCTCTAGATCTGGTTTGCCATTCTTCTCCCTATTATAGCATGCAGCATGCTGTATCATGGTTGTTCATTTAGTTTTCTGTCTTCCGCACTACACCTCACATAAAGGTAAGTAATAAATATATGCTAAATGATATTTGAATCTGGGCAAGAAACAGATCATGGAAGGCATGAACATCTAGCAATGTAACTAAATTTTTATTTTTGATCAATTATTATGGTCTTGGGAATTAGGGGAGGGCTGACTCAGAGGGATTAAAAATGAAGATAGGGAAAGCCATAGAAAGGCATTAAAATAAAGGAACTATTTTGAAGATCCATTTTATACTTAAAGTAAAATCTCTTCTGGTAAATGCCTTAAAACATAATTACCATTTAAAAAAAATTTGAGGTAGGCAAATATATCCCAACTTTATCCTACGTATATTATAGAATGCGAACCCAAAGCTTTATAAGGTATTTCTTTAATATGATTTTATGGCAAAACAAATACTATTATCTTCTCCTATTTGATACTCCTTTGATTCCTAGCCTATCTTCTCTCTTTCTCTTCTCTTCATCAGCAAACTTCTTGAAAAGAAGCCATCTCCTTTCTCAACTTAGTCATTTCTCAAACAAAAGCAAAAACATGCTTTCACTACTTTCCTACAAATTCTCACATTGTCTGAATGGTTCATGTTGTTGACAGCTCATTATCATCTGAAGTCATGTTTTTTTTCTAAAATGTAAATCATGTTTGTTTTCTTTCCATCCTCAGCATTATCCTCACTCAGCAGCTGACCAACTGTACTGAACTGCCTTTTAAATGTTAAAATTCCCTTCCCTTCTCTTGTCTTCTCAGTCTACATAGAACAATGTCATTGTCATTCACCTCCCAAGCTTCAAGTATAATGAATACATCTGACTTTCAAATTAATATTCCCTAGCCTACATTTCTTTCAGATGAATGTCTCATAGATACCTCAAACTCAATATATCCAAACGTGAATGTATCATCTCCTCCTGTAAAGTCTATTCTTCTCCTATATTGCTGATCTCAGTTAATGAAATCATCATACTTTCAATTAGCCAAGGTATAGTCCTCGGAGTAGTTCTTGACTTCTCTTTCCTTGTATCATATACTCCTCTGAATCCACTTCATCATGAAGTCTGGTTAATTTTATCTATAAAATAACTTTTGAATTGTGTTGTAATGAACAGAAAAGTGATGCTGGAAGCTCACCTTCATTTTATTTTTTTTCTTTAGAGACAGAGTCTGGCTCTGTCACCCAAGCTGGAGTGGTCTCAAACTTCTGGACACAAACAATGCTTCTGCTTTAGCCTCCAGAGTAGCTGAAACTACAGGCATGTGCCACCATACCTGGCTATTTTATTTTATTTTTAGAGATGGGGGTCTCACTTTGTTGCCCAGGCTGGTCTATAACTACTGACTTCAAGTGATCCTCCTGCTTCAACCTCCCAAACTGCTGAGATAATACGCATGAGTCCCTGCGCCTGGCCTCAGCTTCGTTGACCAATGAGCCAGCAGTAACTAGGGACTCTTCTTCCAGAGAGAAAGGCTGCACCCAAGCTCTACTTCCCATGGGTCAAGAGGTTTCCTCCTTCCAGCAGGGTCAACTGCAATATCTCATGGCCCTAAGTTCTAAAGAGCCGACATTCTTAGTTAATTCCTAAATTGCTGGCATCTCAAATTCAGACAGTCCTGTACCAGGCAGTCTATGTATTACTTCAGTGGCAAGGCTATTTTCTCAAGCTGATCCCATAGAAAGAGAGACCCATGGCTGAGTGGAGATCTCCTTTCCACTGGCACAGAGACTAAAAATACCTGTCTGGTAGAGCATATTTCACAGCATAACCCCGTCTGGAGTAATCCCAAGATCCAGAGACCCTGACCTTTTCTTGGTGCCTTTTTTTTTTCTTTCTTTCTTTTTTTATTATTATACTTTAAGTTCTAGGGTACATGTGCATAACGTGCAGGTTTGTTACATATGTATACATGTGCCATGTTGGTGTGCTGCACCCATTAACTCATCATTTACATTAGGTATATCTCATAATGCTATCCCTCCCCTCTTCCCCCTCCCCACAATAGGCCCTGGTGTGTGATGTTCTCCTTCCTGTGTCCAAGTGATCTCATTGTTCAATTCCCACCTATGGGTGAGAACATGCAGTGTTTGGTTTTCTGTTCTTGCCATAGTTTGCTGAGAATGATGGTTTCCAGCTGCATCCATGTCCCTACAAAGGACACAAACTCATCCATTTTTTTTTTTTTTTTTTTTTTTTTTTTGAGACGGAGTCTCACTCTGTCGCCGGGGCTGGAGTACAGTGGCCGGATCTCAGCTCACTGCAAGCTCCGCCTCCCAGGTTTACGTCATTCTCCTGCCTCAGCCTCCCGAGTAGCTGGGACTACAGGGGCCCGCCACCTCGCCCGGCTAGTTTTTTGTATTTTTTTAGTAGAGACGGGGTTTCACTGTGTTAGCCAGGATGGTCTCGATCTCCTGGCCTCATAATCCGCCCGTCTCGGCCTCCCAAAGTGCTGGGATTACAGGCTTGAGCCACCGCGCCCGGCAAACTCATCCATTTTTAGGGCTGCATAGTATTCCATGGTGTATATGTGCTACATTTTCTTAATCCAGTCTGTCACTGATGGACATTTGGGTTGATTCCAAGTCTTTGCTATTGTGAATAGTGCTACAGTAAACATACATGTGCATGTGTCTTTATAGCAGCATGATTTATAGTCCTTTGGGTATATACCCAGTAATGGGATGGCTGGGTCAAATGGTATTTCTAGTTCTAGATCCTTGAGGAATTGTCACACTGTTTTCCACAATGGTTGAACTAGTTTACAGTCCCACCAAAAGTGTAAAAGTGTTCCTATTTCTCTACATCCTCTCCAGCACTTGGTGTTTCCTGATTTTTTAATGATTGCCATTCTAACTGGTGTGAGATGGTATCTCATTGTGGTTTTGATTTGCATTTCTCTGATGGCGAGTGATGATGAGCATTTTTTCATGTGTCTGTTGGCTGTATGAATGTCTTCTTTTGAGAAGTGTCTGTTCACATCCTTTGTCCACTTTTTGATAGGGTTGTTTGTTTTCTTCTTGTAAATTTGTTTGAGTTCTTTGTAGATTCTGGATATTAGCCCTTTGTCAGATGAGCAGATTTCAAAAATTTTCTCCCATTCTGTAGGTTGCCTGTTCACTCTGATGGTAGTTTCTTTTGCTGTGCAGAAGCTCTTTAGTTTAATTAGATCCCATTTGTCAATTTTGGCTTTTGTTGCCTTTGCTTTTGGTGTTTTAGACATGAAGTCCTTGCCCATGCCTATGTCCTGAATGGTATTACCTAGGTTTTCTTCTAGGGTTTTTATGGTATTAGGTCTAACATTTAAGTCTCTAATCCATCTTGAATTAATTTTCATACAAGGAGTAAGGTAAGGATCCAGTTTCAGCTTTCTACTTATGGCTAGCCAATTTTCCCAGCACCATTTATTAAATAGGGAATCCTTTCCCCATTTCTTGTTTCTCTCAGGTTTGTCAAAGATCAGATGGCTATAGATGTGTGGAATTATTTCTGAGGACTCGGTTCTGTTCCATTGGTCTATACCTCTGTTTTGGTGCCAGTACCATGCTGTTTTGGTTACTGTAGCCTTGTAGTATAGTTTGAAGTCAGGTAGCGTGATGCCTCCAGCTTTGTTCTTTTGGCTTAGGATTGTCTTGGCAATGCGGGGTCTTTTTTGGTTCCATATGAACTTTAAAGCATTTTTTTTCCAATTCTGTGAAGAAACTCATTGGTAGCTTAATGGGGATGGCATTGAATCTATAAATTACCTTGGGCAGTATGGCCATTTTCACAATATTGATTCTTCCTATCCATGAGCATGGTATGTTCTTCTGTTTGTTTGTGTCCTCTTTTATTTCACTGAGCAGTGGTTTGTAGTTCTCCTTGAAGAGATCCTTTACATCCCTTGGAAGTTGGATTCCTAGGTATTTTATTCTCTTTGAAGCTATTGTGAATGGGAGTTCATTCATGATTTGACTCTCTGTTTGTCTGTTACTGGTGTATAAGAATGCTTGTGATTTTTGCACATTGATTTTGTATCCTGAGACTTTGCTGAAGTTGCTTATCAGCTTAAGGAGGTTTTGGGCTGAGACAGTGGGGTTTTCTAAATATACAGTCATGTCATCTGCAAACAGGGACAATTTGACTTCTTCTTTTCCTAACTGAATACCCTTGATTTCTTTCTCTTGCCTGATTGCCCTAGCCAGAACTTCCAACACTATGTTGAATAGGAGTGGTGAGAGAGGGCATCCCTGTCTTGTGCCAGTCTTCAAAGGGAATGCTTCCAGTTTTTGCCCATTCAGTATGATATCAGCTGTGGGCTTGTCATAAATAGCTCTTATGATTTTGAGATACGTTCATCAATACCAAATTTATTGATCGTTTTTAGCAATTTGTCGAATTTTGTCAAAAGCCTTTTCTGCATCTATTGAGATAATCATGTGGTTTTTGTCTTTGGTTCTGTTTATATGCTGGATTATGTTTATTGATTTGCATATGTTGAACCAGCCTGCATCCCAGGGATGAAGCCCACTTGATCATGGTGGATAAACTTTTTGATGTGCTGCTGGATTGGTTTGCCAGTTTTTTATTGAGGATTTTTGCATTGATGTTCATCAGGGATATTGGTCTAAAATTCTCTTTTTTTGTTGTGTCTCTGCCAGGTTTTGGTATCAGGATGATGTTGGCCTCATAAAATGAGTTAGGGAGGATTCCCTCTGTTTCTATTGATTGAAATAGTTTCAGAAGGAATGATACCAGCTCCTCCTTGTACCTCTGGTAGAATTTGGCTGACAATCTGTCTGGTCCTGGACTTGTTTTGGTTGGTAAGCTATTAATTATTGCCTCAATTTCAGAGCCTGCTATTGGTCTATTCAGGGATTCAACTTCTTCCTGGTTTAGTCTTGGGAAAGTGTAAGTGTCCAGGAAATTATCCATTTCTTCTAGGTTTTCTAGTTTATTCGCATAGAGGTGTTTATAGTGTTCTCTGATGGTAGTTTGTATTTCTGTGGGGTCAGTGGTGATACCCCCTTTATCATTTTTTATTGTGCCTATTTGATTCTTCTCTCCTTTCTTCTTTATTAGTCTTGCTAGTGGTCTATCAATTTTGTTGATCTTTTCAAAAAACCAGCTCCTGGATTCACTGATTTTTTGGAGAGTTTTTTGTGTCTCTGTCTCCTTCAGTTCTGCTCTGATCTTAGTTATTTCTTGCCTTCTGCTAGCTTTTGAATGTGTTTCCTCTTGCTTCTCTAGTTCTTTCAATTGTGATGTTAGGGTGTCAATTTTAGATCTTTCCTGCTTTCTCTTGTGGGCATTTAGTGCTATAAATTTCCCTCTACACCCTGCTTTAAATGTGTCCCAGAGATTTTGGTGTGTTGTATCTTTGTTCTCATTGGTTTCAAAGAACATCTTCATTTCTGCCTTCGTTTTGTTATGTACCCAGTAGTCATTCAGGAGCAGGCTGTTGTTTCCATGTAGTTGAGCGGTTTTGATTGAGTTTCATAGTTCTGAGTTGTAGTCTGATTGTACTGTGGTCTGAGGGACAGTTTGTTATAATTTCTGTTCTTTTACATTTGCTGTAGAGTGCTTTACTTCTAACTATGTGGTCAATTTTGGAATAAGTGTGATGTGGTGCTGAGAAGAATGTATATTCTGTTAACTTGGGGTGGAGAGTTCTTTAGATGTCTATTAGGTCTGCTTGGTGCAGAGTTGAGTTCAATTCCTGGATATCCTTGTTAACTTTCTGTCTCGTTGATCTGTTTAATGTTGACAGTGGGGTGTTAAAGTCTCCCATTATTATCGTATGGAAGTCTAAGTCTCTTTGTAAGTGTCTAAGGACTTGCTTTATGAATCTGGGTGCTCCTGTATTGGGTGCATATATATTTAGGATAGTTAGCTCTTCCTGTTGTATTGATCCCTTTACCATTATGTAATGGCCTTCTTTGTCTCTTTTGATCTTTGATGGTTTGGAGTCTGTTTTATCAGAGACTAGGATTGCAACCCCTCCTTTTTTTTGTTTTCCATTTGCTTGGTAGATCTTCCTCTATCCCTTTATTTTGAGCCTTTATGTGTCTCTGCATGTGAGGTGGGTCTCCTGAATACAGCAGACTGATGGGTCTTGACTCTTTATCCAGCTTGCCAGTCTGTGTCTTTTAATTGGACCATTTAGTCCATTTACATTTAATGTTAATATTGTTATGTGTGAACTCGATCCTGTCATTATGATATTAGTTGGGTATTTTGCTTGTTAGTTGATGCAGTTTCTCCCTATCATCGATGGTCTTTACATTTTGGCATGTTTTTGCAATGGCTGGTACCGGTTGATCCTTTCCATGTTTAGTGCTTCCTTCAGGATCTCTTGTAGGGCAGGTCTGGTGGTGACAAAATCTCTAAGCATTTGCTTGTCTGTAAAGGATTTAATTTCTCCTTCACTTATGGAACTTAGTTTGGCTGGATATGAAATTCTGGGTTTAAAATTCTTTTCTTTAAGAATGTTGAATATTGGCCCCCACTCTCTTTTGGCTTGTAGAGTTTCTACCGAGAGATCTGCTGTTAGTTTGATGAGCTTCCCTTTGTGGGTAACCCGACCTTTCTCTCTGACTGCCGTTAACATTTTTTCCTTCATTTCAGCTTTGGTGAATCTGACAATTATGTGTCTTGGAGTTGCTCTTCTCATGGAGTATCTTTGTGGCATTCTCTGTATTTCCTGAATTTGAATGTTGGCCTGCCTTACTAGGTTGGGGAAGCTCTCCTTGATGATATCCTGCAGAGTGTTTTCCAACTTAGTTCCATTTCCCCCGTCACTTTCAGGCACACCAATCAGATGTAGATTTGGTCTCTTCACATAATCCCATATTTCTTGGAGGTTTTGTTCATTTCATTTTAGTCTTTTTTCCCTACACTTCTCTTCTCATTTCATTTCATTCATTTGATCTTCAATCACTGATACTCTTTCTTCCAGTTGATCGAGTCGGATAGTGAAGTTTGTGCATTTGCTATGTAGTTCTCATGTCAAGGTTTTCATCTCTATCAGTTCTTTTATGGCCTTCTTTGCATCGATTATTCTAGTTATCCATTCATCCATTCTTTTTTCAAGGTTTTTAGTTTCTTTGTGCTGGGTATGTAGTTCCTATTTAGCTCTGAGAAGTTTGATCGACTGAAGCCTTCTTGTCTCAACTCGTCAAAGTCATTTTCCATCCAGCTTTGTTCCATTGCTGGCAATGAGCTGCGTTCCTTTGGAGGGGGAGATGTGTTCTGATTTTTTGAATTTCCAGCTTTTCTGCTCTGATTTTTCCCCATCTTTGTGGTTTTATCTGCCTTTGGTCTTTGATGATGGTGATGTACTGATGGGATTTTGGTGTGGGTGTCCTTTCTGCTTGTTAGTTTTCCTTCTAACAGTCAGGACCCTCAGCTGCATGTCCGTTGGCATTGGGTTGAGGTCCACTCCAGACCCTGTTTGCCTGGGTATCAGCAGCAGAAGCTGCAGAAGATAGAATATTGCTGAACAGCGAGTGTTGCTGTCTGATTCTTGCTCTGGAAGCTTCGTCTCAGGGGTGTACCCCACTGTGTGAGGTGTGAGGTGTTGGTCTGCACCTAGTACGAGATGTCTCCCAGTTGGGCTACTCAGGCGTCAGGGACCCACTTGAGCAGGCAGTCTATCTGTTCTCAGATCTCAACCTCTGTGCTGGGAGAACCACTGCTCTCTTCAAAGCTGTCAGACGGACTTTTACATCTGCAGAGGTTTCTGCTGCTTTGTGTTCAGCTATGCCCTTTCCCCAGAGGTGGAGTCTACAGAGGCAGGAAGGCCTTCTTGAGCTGTGGTGGGCTCCACCCAGTTTGAGCTTCCAGGAAGCTTTGTATGCCTACTTAAGCCTCAGCATTGGTGGGCGCCCCTCCCCCAGCCTCACTGCTGCCTTGCAGTTATATCTCAGACTGCTGTGCTATCAATGAAGAGGCTCTGTGGGCATGGGACCCTCTGGGCCAGGTGTGGGATATAATCTCCTAGTGTGCCGTTTGCTAAGACCCTTGGTAAAGCGCAGTATTAGGGTGGGAGTTACCCAATTTTCCAGGTGTTGTGTGTCTCAGTTTCCCTTGGCTAGGAAAAGGAATTCCCTTCCCCCTTGCACTTCCCAGGTGAGGTGATGCCTCGCCCTGCTTCAGCTCTAGCTGGTCGGGCTGCACCCACTGACCAGCACCGACTGCCCGACACGCCCAGTGAGATGAACCTGGTACCTCAGTTGAAAATGCAGAAATCACCCATCTTCTGTGTCGCTCATGCTGGAAGCTGGAGGCTTTAGCTGTTCCTATTTGGCCATCTTGGGTGCCCCCTTCTTGGTGTCTTGATTAGGCTTGTTAGTTACCCTCTTCCTCACGGATGCCTGTTCCTTAACCCTTGCCATGTACCCTTGTGGAATGTATCTCAAATCATGGTACATAAAAGGAAGGGAGCCATAGGGATCTACCTGTCATGCTACATTTCAAGCCCCTCCTCTACCACCCTAAAACAACATCTTTTGTCAAACTTCTCATCACCTCTGGACTGGCTTCCTGGAAGAGCTTCCTAGTGGGACGCCTGCCTCTGATCTTGCCTCTTCCCATCCTAAGCTTCATATGATGGCTAAGGGTAAATTTAAAATAAAAACCTGATTACCTACTCCCCTGTTTAAATCTTCTAATAATAACCTAGGTCCTAAGATAATGGTTCTCTTTTAAAGGAAAAAGTAATTCTTTCAAACTCCCAGCATTGACTTAAATTATTTATTGTAATATTAATAAAGCCTACAGACACATAAGACTAGGTATAATGACTTCTTTTCCTCATGGATAATATACAAATCTAAATCCAGAAACAGAAATACAATTAAACATAAAAAAGATAAAAATCAATAAAATTCTAATTATGTGAAAGATTAATAGCACAAAGCTAAAGCTAAATCTTTCTATATTCCACGTTCTATCTTTAATCTCCTTCTGTACCTTAAATTTAAAAGTAGTAAAGTGGGCAATGCTGTTTACTGAAGAATGTTGTTCATAACGACATTAAGTAGCATCACAGTTTTGGTTACTGTTTTAGGGTATTCAGATCACCCACTTATCCTAATTCTGCCTGTGGAGTCATCATCAAATGCCAATTTTAATGAGCCATTCCTTGATCCCTATGAATCTGTCTTAGTTGACTTAAAGATAAGGTTATCATTATGGCATATTTAAATCTGCATTAAACAATTACCTAATCCAATTATTACTGGACTCATGAACAGGAAAACAATATTTGAAGTTACTTTTGGTTTCCTATAGTTGTTGAAAAAATATTCATAGTCCCAGCACAGAGCCAGTGGAAAGACATCAGTAAATAATGGAAGTGACTCATTCAGACCATTTTTAAGTAGCTTAGCCATAAATCAAATTTTCTATCATTGTTTCCATTTTGTCTAAAATTTAGAAGAAAGCCTATTTAAACTACAGCAAAAGCCTCCTTTATACAGTGTCCTATGATGTTATTTGGCCTTTACTTGGCATAAACAAAGCATTTGCTTAATAAATCTGTCTCTGTTCATTTGTTATAAGCCAGAAACACTTAAAGCGGGGGAGGGGATTACTCCTCTCTGCAATATTATTATGATGATTTCACATGAGTTTCAATTTATTGTCTACCTTAAGAAACAAAAGTCATATTTTTGGAAAATGTGTTTTATTTCAATTATCAATCAGAAATAACAGTTTTGTTATTATAACTGGTAAAATAATTCAACACAATTACAGTGAATTCTTTGTAGGACAATTGTCATTTTGTCACTTGATGTGCCGATCTAACCCCATACAATGAAATACACTTACTAGCACATTCAAAGTTGAAAACTATCACTTTAGGTCAGGGTTGCAAACTGGTGGTGCAGTATTTTGCTTGGACTGCATGGAGTTATTAGTTTTAAAATCATGTTTGAATACTTTAAAAAATGAGGCAGAAAATCTCTAATATACAATGGACTCTATCACTCTTGACAGTTTTATAGTTAGTATACGATCATTTATTTATAAAATGGAACCCATTGAGTATTCAATTCCCATACTGTATCCAAGGTGACTATAATGTAACCATGGGCAGTAAACATGTTTGTTATTAAATGATCCAGAAAAGATATGTATTCATCTTAAGATTTTTGTTTTTGTTTCATTTTGTTTAAATTCTCCTCAAACTAAGTGGGAAAAAAAGCTTTTCTCAGAGAAACTATGCATCCCAAAAGTGTGCCCTCACTTTCTCTGCCTAAAGGGTCCATGGACTTCAGTTTGAGAAATATTGGCCTATAGGATAAAATCCAAATTCCTTAAAGGAATATCCATTCCATTTACATGTCACCTTAATTTTTCACCAGACCTTTCTTCCTCCCTATCATATAATCTGTCCTCCAGCCATATGCATTGCTTCCTTTTCCTTACCATTCCCTGACTTACCATGTCTTGGTGACTGCACATATTTTCTTCCTTCTCCCTGCAATGCCCATTCCACTTTATTATTCTGACAAACTCCCACTCATCCCTCAAGACTCTTTGTGACCCAATTGAAGTGTCATCTCCTTGGTGAAGGATTTTCAAACTTTCAGTGGCAGAATTAGTTGCTTCCTGCTCTGTGTTCTCATAGCACTATTTAAAAAAACACTTCACTGTGGCATGAATCCGTTGGCATTGTAATGAACTCCTTATGAATTACTCAGTAAGTCCTCTACCCTATTTCTTTCTATAAGAGATTGGGGAGCTACCTCATCATCATTCTTCTGAGGACCAGACTTTTTCAGGGAAAGTATATATAATAAGAATAAATAAGGGAAAATAAAGGTAAATGTTAAATGAATAAAGTTTGTGATAAAGGGATCCAAGTCTCTTCCAAACACCGTGAAAGAGCATACAATTTGCACCTGTAAGCCTTGAATTTAATTTCCCATTTCTGGAAATCATCTGCCATTATCTTTTCAAATACTGCTTCCATTCCATTCTTTTCCGCCTCTCCTTCTGGTAATCTACTTTAAATATGTGTTAGAAAGTCTTGTAGTATCTTCTATATACTTTACTTTTTAAAAAATATACTCTGTATTTTGGTTTCTTTGTGCTACATTTGCTAAAATATCTTCTGAACTATTTTCCAGCTCACCAATTCTCTCTTCAGCTGGGTCTAACAAAGTTAAATATAGTAATTTAGTTCTTAATTTCAGTTATTGCAATTTAAGTTTTAGAAGTTTTGTAGAAGTTCCTCTTCAAATTTGCTGTGTAAATTCTTAACTTTCCTATTTCTTATAGATATTTTAAGCATGCCTTTTATTCTTTAAACATGGTAAGCAAAATGTGTTATTTTATTGTTTATGTCTGATAACTTAAGGATATCAAGTTTTTGTGAGTATAGAAAATACCCTTGTTGCCTCACCCCTAGTTCCTCAGACCTTACCATTTGAGTGCATGCTGGCCCAGTGCCAGACTCTGCATCTCTTTGTTTGGAGGCTTTCTATGGTGGTCCAAACCCGTAGGTCAGAAGTATTAGGCAACTAACATCGACTGGGAGAAGCTTTGCCACTGCTGTCTTCACCTTAAGGTGGATAACTCTGAAGTTTGTGTCTTCGCTGGATCCCAGAGGTCCCTAGCAGGACTGAGCTCCAATCTCCCATAGCAGTAACTATCTGGATGTATGCTTTTTATTGGCTGCCTTCCCTTCCATGTGTCCCTTCTCCACTCCTTTATAGGTTCCCTCCATGCAAACCCTTGACTTAGTCATTCCAACATTAAGATGATACATGTGTTTCTGTTTTTTTCTGCTTGTCTTGCTTGTGGTATCATGTTTCCTGGCTGTCTGGTTATATTTATGTACTGGACATTATATTTAAAAATATTTACATAAATAACTGGAGGCCTAGGATAAAGCTACTTTTCTCCAAAGAAGATTTTTGTTGGCCTCTTCCAAGGGCTTGGGGGTAATCCTAATCTTGGATAACATTCATCAGAGTATATTCTTTGAAGTTCCCTGGACCTCCTGGTTGCTATGAACCTGGGCTACCAGTTCAACAAGTGTTGTTTTATTACTAGTTTACTCCTGAGACTGGAGCCCTTTGGAGATCTCAACTTAATGTGCAGGGGTTGTCAGACTCCCCCAGCCTGGGAAAGTCCTGGGATTTTATTTTTCCCTCCTCATCTTTTAAGGTCACCAGAACCACAGCTTTGTTTTGAAGCTATTTCTTCCAAGTAGGTAACCATGCTGAGGACAAATGCTGCTTTGAGTGCTACACTTACTTTCCGGATCCTCAGCTCCTCCTAGATTGTGGCTGAGTCATTCTTGAGATGCTGTGAACTTTTAGGTACTTTAAAAAAGGTGCTTTTTATACTTCAACCCTTCCCTTTGTTGTCTTCGTTGAGAGGGTTGATTAAAATTACCTAGAACACCATCACCAGAAAAAATTTACAGGTAATGATGACCTTACTACAAAACTCCTGTGAGTCTTAAGATTGATCATTCCTAGGATGTGACAGTGCAAGGCACATGGCTGGTGCTCAAAAATGTTTGCTGTTGAAAAAATCCATAGTATAAGAATAGAAACATTTAACCTAAACAACTGTATTAAGGAAAAAATATGAGATAATCCATGCAAAAGCACAAATTTATAGTGTCTCTGGAGAGGTCCAGAGTGGTTTAATGACCTGTTCAAACTCTGAAAGCTAAGTATGGGAAAAAGCAGAAATGGAAATCAGGATTCCTGATTCCAGCTCCAGGTGTCTATAAAAAATGATACTCCAAAGGATAACCATGTTGCAGTCTTAGAAAGGCAAATCTTCCTGGAAGTGATGGAACTCATTGCTAATAGCCTCCTGTCAGGACAAAGCTGTTTCAGTGCAACATGACTGCTTCCGAGGATCTTTCTGGTTGCACATAAATTGACTGTCTCAACTTATAGTCCGGTGATACTGCATTGCACAATTCAGTGAAGCAACAAACCAAATAAGTATAACATGCATAATACTGTTGCAAAAGGAAAAAAGAAATGGAAAATAACCTGAGAGAAAGGCAATTTTTCTCTGGCCACTGTATCTGCCTTTAAATTGAGTCTAGATGTGTGTTGAACCTGGCTGGGACTACATAGCAGAAGGTGACAAGAGGCTAGCTATTGTATTTTGAACCTTAATCTATTCATCTTGAGCATCATTCATTAAGATTGGCTTTGCAAACATCCACTAAGTTCAATTCAGTTCACCACAAAAAGCATTTACCACAAACCTGCCATGTGCACTGTGCTGGGGGCTCAATGGTCAGGATTATTAGTAACACACACACAACCTTCCTTCAAAGAGACTGGAGTCTAATGGGCATAGTGAGACAAAGGAATGTAATTATCATATACCAAAGCACTTCACATTTGTGTCCCCAAGGAATTATTTGTTTTTGGATTCATGGTTGGGGGCATTTCTTCAGTTGAACTCTCCAATAATTTTGGTCACAGATTACGTGTCAAATCTTCAATCCAATGAAAGTTAACACCAGAGTAGACATTGATCTCTGTATTAGGCTTAAACTGGACTCAAATGGAGATAATTACAGACTCACCTAATATTTCTGATAGCACATGTGTTTCCTTCAGCTGTGTGTCCTTTGGTTGTGAGTCAATTCTGTTTCCCTGGACCTGAATTTCTCGAACTGCTAGAAGACAAGAGTGTTCTTAGTTGAAAATTCAGCCTAAAGAGAAGCTGAAGATGATGCAAATCTTCCGAGAAATCTGTTTCTCACCAAATTATTCGTTCACTTTACAAATTCAAAAGCTGGGATAAGTTTCAGAGGAAGAAAAAAAGAAATCTGATTAGATAAGCTTCCAGCTTCCATGCTTTCTAGCTTTTGGGCACTAATTCATTCTGAACTGATCCAGTTTTCACCATCTAATATTTCCACCCATCTCCAAATGGTATAAAAAATAGACAGTTTCTTGATTTATTGGGCAGGTAATGGTAGGGAACAAGCCTGTGTGTGTGTGTGTGTGTGAGAGAGAGAGAGAGAGAGAGAGAAGGTGGCGTGGTGGTTTATGGGAAAGAGTGGGAATAAAGCCTACATTGAACAAAAATAATGCATATCCAAAGTGGATCTGGCATTTGACACTGAGACGGATGAATTTTCTGCATAGTGTTTGATATAAAAGGGAAAAGAGAGGGAGGGGAATGGTGCTGTGTCAGCATATAGATTGCAAATGAAATAAAAATGGTGTCTGAAACTAAGAAGGGGAAATGGGAACCAGTTTAAAACACTCTGATAGAAAAAGAGAAAGCAGGTACAGTTATTTAGATGGAAAGAAATGTGAATTCCAGTACTCTGGTAGAGAAAGAGAAATCAGTTGCGGTTATTTAAATGTACAAAATAAATATAAATCAGAAAAGGAAGGAAGGGAGAAAGAGATGGATGGAGAGAGGGAAAGGAAGTGGGGGATGGGGGGGAGGAGAGAACAGAGGGTAACTCTAGACGGCCTTGATCTATTCCTTAAAACACTGTAAAAATATGAAGTTGGTGTCCTTTGAGAACTGCCACCTTTGCCTGTCTTTCCTGGTAAAGCTTTTTCTTCTCTGTTCTCACCCTTCATTTACTCCAGCATCCAGTCCCTTATAGGATCCTGAGCTTTCCTGTCAAGAAGCAGAGTTTTCTGATAAAACTCACTCCAAATGCAATGTTAAAATGAATTTCTGTTTCATAGAGAACATGGTGAAATAAATTACTAATAGTAAAAATGTGGGATCTGTGGCAGAGACATTTTTTGTAAGGAAGATCTTCCTGGGAAACTTTAGACACATCTTCCAGGTCACCAGCAATTTTGCTACACTAAGGGCCCATTCTAAGAATGACAGAAAACGAACAAACAAACAAAAAACACCACGATCTCTAAGAGGTGGAGAGAAATACAAAGAAACTGTGAGAAGTAGATGCAAGTAACAGAATATTCATTCATTGAGGTACATTTTCATGAAGTCAAGGGGGCAATTACTGGCTATGATTATAATAATCAGAATGGGCAAGAAAAGAAACAATTTATTGATTACCCACTAGGTGCCAAGTATGTTAACATCTGTTTTCAAGTGGGTTGTCTCAATTCTAACAATAACCAAACAAAGTAGCTTCTATTACATCTAATTTTAGAGGTGAGAAAATTGAGGCCTGGAAAAATTTAAAAATTTAATTAAGGTAAAACTGGCATTTAATTGCTACCAATAATAATAAAAACAGTTATCAGTTATTAAGAGAGTTCCATGTGCCATGCATTGGGTTAAGCATGTTGCAAATATTGTCTAACTTAACTCTTATAATGACTTTCCCCCTTTTTTTTTTTTTTTTTTGGCAGAAACAGGGTTTCGCCATGTTGGGCAGGCGGGTCTCAAACTCTTGACCTCAGGTGATCTGCCTGCCTCGGCCTCCCAAAGTGCTGGGATTACAGGTGTGCCTGGACTTTTATTATTATTATTATTACTATTTATTATTACTATTTTTGTAATGACCTTTTGAAACAGATATCAATTCCCCCAACTTGTAGGAGAAGGAAAGATTGATCATATAACTAGAAAGTGGTAGAGACTGCATTGAACTCAGGTCTGTCTCCAGAACTGGCAGGTGATGTTCATCATGGACCCCCTCAACTACAGTCCAGACTAGGTGCCTGTGCTGTGGTCATGAGTTTCTTGCTGTCACTAATTCCTAGACCTCCACACCCTGGGTCTTTACAGAGTGGTCTTACTTTCACTCTCTGTCTGATTGCTCTACCTGCTGGCGTTGATCTTCATCTTCCCCCAACACAAACAAGAAAAAAAAAAAACACATACGTTTTTTGTAGACCCTGTCTTGCACTCGCTGAATCTTTAAAACAACTTTGCTAAGTAGACTTTAGTACCTCTATTTTGCAGGTGAGGAAACTTAGGCTTAGAGGGTTCAGCTAACTCGTCCAAGGTCATGCACTAGAAAGTATCGGATTTAGAATTTAAAATTAAACTCGTCTCACTCTGAGGCCTGTGTTCTTCCAGTTTCCTGCAGGGCCCCTTGAACGTGTTCTGGGGAGTAATCCTGTTCTCACAGTGGGGCAGGGGATTAGAATTCTGAACAAAGTGCTTTCTAATCATTTTACTGTCAGAGGGCCTCCACTTTACTTAGTACCAAATTCCAATTTTTCCAGTGTGAAAGGAGGCCTTTGCAAAATAGAAAAAGTACTTTCATTCCAGAGAGAGCCCTAGGAATAAAAAAAAGGGAATCTGCAAAGAAAAGCAGTAGGGGAGAGAGCTAATACCACTAGTTTCATTCTCATAAGGGAAAGAGAGACATTTTAGAAAAGATCTATTGTGTGAACTTGAAAACAAGATGTAGGGTCAGAAATGCTGTGGTGGCAGGTCCGTGGAGGGAGTAGCCACCAAATAATAACCTTGATTGTGAGCCAGTGTTAATTAGGCTTGTGGTGCCCTCAATGAGCAAAGAAGATTGAGCTCTAACTATCAGTTCCCACATGAAGGTTTATTGTAATGTGAAAAAGTTACTTAAATTTCACTTCATGTTGTCCTTTTGAATCCTCGCATTAATAAAATCGTTTTCAGTGGAAATATCAGCAGCAAGAAGTATAAAATACTAGCAGCAAGATTTTTTTAAATGCCCATAAGAAGAAGCTTGGAAATTGACACCCGGTTGCCAGGCACGTTTTACAGCTTTGCTGTTTACCATGGACCAGAGATAATTTTCCTTATGGAGAATTTACAAGTTTCCAGATGTGTTATGCTGAAGATAGCCAGGATCCAGCACAAGGCAAGTACCTGTTCCGTGCTTGATTTAACCAATGAGAAAAACCATGAAAGTGAACAGGAGTCTGTCCCAACAAGGTGGAGGGGTAAGATATTTTGGGAAAAGAGAATGAGAGGACCATTTCTCCTTGGCTAATTCTCACTATGCCCTAAACTTCCATTTGTTAATATTCATGAACATTATTAGTTTAATGTCTGTCTCCCCTGATAAACCAAAAACTCCATGAAATTGGAGCGGTATCAGTGAATCTTTACCTAAGTGGAGCAGTTAAGAATTTGGTTCTGGAGCTAGGATTACTGTGTTCAAATCTCAGCTTCACTATCCGTTAGCTTTGTAACCTTGGGAAAGTTAGGCCTTTTGAGCCATATAACAAGGATGATAGTAATATCTACCTCACAGGGCTATTAGAAAAACTGTGTGATTTAATATTTGTGAGAATAGTGTCTGATGCCTATGTAAACTATATAAACTTCTGTTGCTGTTATTATTATTCACAGCTGTATCCCCAAAGCTTAATATAGTGCATATGCAGAGGAGTTGGGAATGAAAGGAATCAATGAACAAATAAGAGAAACAAAGGTTGTATTTCCTCTTTTTCGTAGAAGGAAAAAGATTTTTTTCTTAAGTCAATAAGTCCACATTTACCAAAATACCTTTCTTTTGTCTCAAATTCTAGAATAAAATCAAAATATGGATACACCCAAAGTGGTGAGCTGATATTTTTTGTTTATGTATCTATACACCTAATTGCTCTAATAATATATGTAAACTCTTTTTCATGATTGTTTACAAAGCAATCATGTCTGTGAAAAGGCATTGTACATCCACCCTTGAATATACTCTGGTTCTTCCTCAATGTACTTTAGCTGTACCTCCAAATAGAATCAAAGGTGACCCACTGGGAATTCTGTGGAACAAAGAACTTCCTTGTTTAGAACTTCCTTTGAAGCCAATTTATTATTCTTGTTGTGAATTTTAATGCTTCCATTCTCTCTCTCTTTCCTTAAAGTTATATTCCAAAACATCTATGATGGAGGGGATGTCTGATCAAGGAAGGAATAATTCTTTGATGGTAGTTGGTACAGATGGCTGAGTGTGTTTACTCAGAGAAGTGACACCATCCTTTAATGATTCATTTAGTTTAAGATGAGGCTGACACATTTGGAACACTCTATTTCTCTGGTCTTTCAAAATGGGTTCTAACAGCTCCAAATGGCCTTACTAATCTTCGTTAGGTTTGCATTCAATGAAGATCTTTTTCTAAAATTTTTATTCTCCTGCATTGAGACATCCCAGAGAGACAAAACAACATCATCTAGATGTGCTGCCTGATGCTCATCATCTGTCTGGATTCTAAACAGTCTTGGTCACCAGTGGCATCCATGTCATCTCCATTGTGTGCATTCTGGGGTTATGACTTCTTGCCCTCTTGGATGAGTGTTGTCAGATAGACTACGAAAGAGGTGACTCTGAAAAGTAAGGTCTAATAGTGATACAAAAAGCAGGAATGGCATACAAAATAAAAATCCAGGTACAACATCAAATCATTCATGTAAGAGAATGGGATTCATTTCAATAGTTCAATTATTATCAATTTAGCCAAGTATTTGGATTCTTTATTATTTAAGTGAAGAAAGTCAAACTTTAAATGTGTCTTTTATTAATTTTTTACGTTAAACTTTTAATTTTGAGATAATTGTAGATACATGTAATTGTAAGAAATAATACAGAGATCCCATGTATTCTTTCCCCTGTTACCCCAAATGAGTGTCTTCTAGTATTATAGTACAATATTTTAACCAGGATATTAATGTTGATACAACAAGACACAGATTCACCACAAAGACCCTCCACTTCTTTTTTATAGACACATTCACTTCCCTCCACCTTCTTTTACCTCTACCCCCCGGTCATCACTAATCTGTTCTCAATTTTTATAATTTTGTCATTTCAAGAATGCTATAAAAATAAAATAATACAGTATACCCTTTATTTTCATCTTTAGGAGAATGAATACTTTGGCTAATTATGGGAGTAAAAGTTAATAATTAAGACCCTTGCCTGGTGCTACTAGTAACTGGCATGTTGACATCAGGAAAGTCACCTACCCTCATCTGTAAAATGAAAGAGTTGTATCTGATGACTTCAAAGGTCCCTTCCAATTCAAAAGCATATGATTTTGGGATTTAAATGTTATAGCATCTGAATTGCCATAGGAGGACAGAATGGAGGTTTTGGGAATGAGGAGGGTCACTCTCTGGTCTTCTCTCTGAGGATATTTCCTGTAATGTTCTAATCTCTTCTCCTAGATGGTCACTATTGGATCCTCTCCTGCCCAGTGAAATGTCCCTTCATTTACCTTTATAGAAAGCAGTAGAATGTTCAGGAGTTTTTCTTTGTTCCTTCCTAAGTGAGGCTATAGAGGCTTCTCTGAAACTCATTTAAATAGGAAAAGCACAAACCCTTGTTTGAAACTCCATCTTCTCTTATTCTCAGTGATTCTCACACAAAGGACAGAGTGAACCATCATGCAGGGACATCTTCTTGCAATGAGATATCCACAGGTCAAGCAGAATTGAGGGCGTAAGCTGATGAAAGGATAGGTAGCTTGACTACTGTTGGTCCAAATGCAAGTTGTGATGTCAGGGTGTAGCATCTTACTGGGCAGCTGCATGGGATCCCATGCCCAGAAGTGGTTTAGTAGTCTGCTGTCATTATTCTGACATTCTCAATAATTTTATTTTTGAACTTACATGTCGTAAGCCAAGTTCAATGGAATAATAGAGTAGGTGTGAAAGCAGAGGAGATAAAGGCAATGTGTATTTGCTGCTGTTCCTTGACACCCCATCCATATATAGCCTTCCTGACGCCCCGTGAGGATAGAATTCTGGTGGATCCACACTGTGTGGAAGTTCAGTGAGATTCAAAGCCTATATAAGGTTAACTGTAGTACACTTACAACTGAGTAAACAAGGGCACTGACAGCCTAAGAGCCTATACTTTCTATTTTACCCAGAACTTGTATTGAATGCAAAAGGAAAGCAATGATGTTCCAATAAATATGAATGACCAAAAAACATTATGATATTCTTTTTTTACTTCTGTTACATCCCTGAAACTCAGGCTGGGAATGGTGACATAAAAGGGAAGGTTTCTGTAATTCTCATTCCTTTTAGTTCTTTCTTTACTCATCACTAAGTCCAAAAGTGTAATGTATATGTATCAAGAAGTGAAATAAAATCAGTTTGAGTAAGTTTTCTTGTTTAATCACTATTCTAGTAAGAACAAAATACTACACGTATATGAACTATGAAATGAGAATTGTGTAATTTTGGCAATTCTGGATATCAGTTAAATGGTATGCTACTGCAAACTTAACACAGGCATTATACAATGAAGATAAATGATAAAGTTTATGATAATAATTTAAAATTACAATATTTCTTTACTTCAAGCATTATATATAAAAGAACAAACTTTATGATGAGCACTGAGAGAGACTACAGAAGAAAGGAAAGAGCTTTATATTTTAGTACCTTTAATGACACTGTTACCCTGTTTTTGTACCTGGGGTTCCAAATTTTCATAGTGCACTGGGCTCCGCAAATTATGTGGCCAACCCTGGGTTGTATGAGGGTGCAAGTAGGAAAAAGATTTCTTAGATGAATTTGGGGGTTTAAAGAAAGAAAAAACTAACTTGGCTAACTTAATGAACAACATTTTGTTTTACTTTGTTTTGTTTGGGGAGGATGCAGGGTACTCATAGACCTGAAGGAAAAGCTGAGAAAATAGATGCAGAAGAGAAAGAAATCAGGAGAGTTCTAGGGATTCAGGTACAGAAATGAAAGGACAATCATATGGGCATCACACTTTGAATGAATGTGTTCCAACTGATCATTTAAGTTTGTGCAGCTCCACTTAGCAGTCTCTGTCTGGAAGGAGAGTTGGTTTACGTTGGCTTGCCATTTGGCTAGAGGAATACAGATATCCTTGACTGATAATACTCTAAGATTGCACACGATGGGAATTATTCATTCCCTAAATAGAAATTCGGGTGTTGTACCATAGGAAGAGAGAATGTAGTCTGAGTTACTAAATCAACAAATGCCCATTACATGAGAAAGTCATTCTGAAAAGGGTACTGAGTATCTTTTTTTTGCCTACTGTACACACCAAAGTCCTGACTTTATGATCAGGTAGGTCTTGGAAAGAAAAAGATTATTTTTTTATTCTCTTATTATTCATGCAAAAATATGTGTTGAGAGACTATTACATACTCTATACTACGTTAAATACTGGTGTTAAATATTGGGGATATAGTCATGTTAAAGATAGGCATAATCCCCACCTCCTTGAAACTTAGAATCTAGGAAGGCTAGGATGACAGCTAAGGTATAATTAGAGATTGTGGAATAATAATGAACATGCACTTTACAACTGACATCTATACAAAGGATACATTGCTGGATTCTGATATGGATGTCCTAACCCTTTCTCTAAGTAGCAGATGGAAACCTGTAGCCAGTATTTGCAAGAGCATAGACTTACTCGTTTTCAAATATCACTGTAGTAGGCTCTGTTTGGTTTGGTGTGGGTGACTCTTCTTTCAGGTCCTGTCGATACTTTTTCTATATTGCATATCTAAGCATAGTGAAGAAAATGGGCTCTTGGAACCTGACTTGCTGGATTCAAACTCCACAACACCATAGTCTTCCTAATCCCTTCTGTAAAGTGAAAATAATCCTTGTAACAACTTAGAGAGGTGTTCTATAAATGTTAAGCTATTACTACTAGTACCATTACTAGCTGAATCTGCATTATCGGTCACATTCATTAAGTTCTAAGGAACTCTGCATTCTAAGGACTCCCCACTCTCTCACTGTCCACACTTACAGTGCTCTCCATTAGGATTTTCCATAATGATGGAAATATTCTATATCGTGCTCTCCAAAGAGTAGCTATTATTTGTGGCTCTAGACTTCTTGAAATGTGGCTAAAGTGATTGAGGAACTGAATTTGTAATTTTATCTTAATTAGTTGAAATTTAAATTTAAACATGTGGCTAGTGGCTATCACACTAGACAGTGCAAATTCAGAAAAAGAAACTTTGATTAGATGAAAGAAAACATAGAATATTTGAGTCATACCCAGTGGAACTTCTCTGAGAGGGATGTAACTGGATTGGAAGAAACAAGAGGGTTAAAAGGCTGTCTTTTCCCTCTCTTCTTCTCTTTTCCTCTCTTTCATTGTTCTTTCCGCATCATATAGCATTGATGTTGGAGGACATCTGGGTTATTAGACTCATCATCATTTGGAAGTCCGAGGAGTCAAAGGGAGCTCCAAAGTGAAGATAGGAGGGAGTAGACGCTCAACAACGAGCCTTGACTTCAGCCTGAAATATTATTCTTGCAATTTTCATACATACCAGCTACTTTCACTAGGACAGAAAACTTGAGAGAGCAAGAAGGGGGCGAAGCCTCGCCAGTGACTAAGAGTTTGCTTTTTCTGAGGTGTCTCTTGGGCGTCTATGCATCAGAAGCCTCGTTCCAACCTAGGATTCGGGGACTTCAGATTTTGTCTACAAAACTTTAGAAAAGACTACAAGTGGTTTAAAATTTCTTTTTATGGTCCTACTTGGAATTCCTTTAGGTACCATCTTCAGAAATAATATTGCCAAGGTTTCTTCCTGCAAAAGATTTTGCAAAATGCTGGTCTCTTGGTTCCTGTTAAGATGGTTTGTGAAGATAATATCAAGAAATGAGTCTATTTATCTTCAGCATCTACTTGTAGATGAGTGACATGTTCCTTAGACTGTTGAAATATTAACACTACCTTGAGAAGAATGAAAATTGGTATAGCAGAAATGTAAAGAGGAAAAAGACTCAAATTGAGGTTTTCTGATTTCCAAGATAGGCTACTGGGGTCTGTAGGAGAAATAAATTTTAAAAGGAAAAGCTTTTTTGTTAGAAGAGACTAATTAAGAGAGGAAAGGCTGAGAATCCCAAGGTCAGCCCTAGAGCACAGTGGACCTAAAGATTATATCAGAATAACCTGCTGGAAAGGGAAGCAAAAAGATCAGATGATCTTGCTCCTAGGAGATTGGAATGAGGGTCAGTGAGACCTGGAGGGAAGTAGAAAATGGAATGGAATTTGGTCATAGAGAAGTAGCTGGAGGGCCTGGCGCGGTGGCTCAAGCCTGTAATCCCAGCACTTTGGGAGGCCGAGACGGGCGGATCACTAGGTCAGGAGATCAAGACCATCCTGGCTAACACAGTGAAACCCCATCTCTACTAAAAAAAAAAATACAAAAAACTAGCTGAGCGAGGTGGCGGGCGCCTGTAGTCCCAGCTACTCGGGAGGCTGAGGCAGGAGAATGGCGTAAACCTGGCAGGCGGAGCTTGCAGTGAGCCGAGATCCAGCCACTGCACTCCAGCCTGGGCGACAGAGCGGGACTCTGCCTCAAAAAAAAAAAAAAAAAAAAAAAAAAAAAGAGAAGTAGCTGGAGGAGGGGTCCCCCTAAAGGAACCACAGGTAGAAGAATAAAGTCAGCAACCAAAGATCACTGATTCCCAGTGCAGTGCAGTGGATCCTCCTGGAAGTCAGAGCAATCCTCCGGAC
Organism: Macaca nemestrina; assembly: GCF_043159975.1. Classification (NCBI taxonomy): domain Eukaryota; kingdom Metazoa; phylum Chordata; class Mammalia; order Primates; family Cercopithecidae; genus Macaca; species Macaca nemestrina. The sequence goes on from NC_092125.1 coordinate 156,789,833, forward strand.
CACCCAACAACATCCCAGGAAGCAATACCCAGTATCTGGGCTAGGAAGTTACATTAGCCCTTTTGTGTGCCTGGTGAGATCCTTTTGGTGACGGCTTCTAGCCCACCTGTCATTGGTGGGTTGTCCATCAGAAGTGTGGCTTTGCTGTGCTCCATTTGAACTGTCTTAAATGGACATTCTCCAATTGTTCAACCCTTGTGGAACACTCACAAGCTCTCTTAATCAAACAATGAAAGCCTATGATGCTGATGGGCATATGGGCAGTGTGGAAGGAAACATGGGTAGGGTGGCATTTTGGAGAAATGCATTCCAGTTATGTAGGGAATGCTTCATTGTCTCACTTGGCTTGGAACTGAAACTCTTATCTCTTTATAGTCCGAATGCTTTAGGCCCTCTTTCTATGTTTTGTCTTCCTAGTTATGCTGCAGTATAGAGGCATCATTTTAAACCTTCCTGGTAGAAAAGTAGCTTTTTAATTTTCCTTCTTTTGGGCAGAAACAAGGGTTCCATGTATTAGTATTAGGCATTCACCTCTGGTTGCAATAATCAAGAGGATATTCCTAAGCTCCGGCACCAATAATGGGCATTTTGACAGCGCACTCAAGTAAATGTAATCACATTTACTAAGCATATATTCAGTGCCAATTCTAAGCCAAGAATCAGGCTAGTTACTGGTGATACAAAGTTGAACAAGATATGATTACAGGCGCTCACAGTCCAAATACAGCTTAGTTCTGTGTAATTCATTAAAGATGATGTTGTTCATCTAATATATGCCTGTTGCCAGTGTGGGGCGGCTAGTAGGCATGGAGATATACCAATAAGTGAGTTTGGCATTTTTCTTTTTCTTCTTGGCTACAAATTGTCACTGACTCATTTAATAGTGACTAATAGAGCTCTTAAAGAGGTTAAAGAAGGTATTTGGTCGTTCTGCCCATCAGCCTCTTTTTTTTTTTTTTCCAGTTCCCACCTTTGTTGCTCAAACTTCTCATCCCCAAAACCCTTTCCCACTCCCTTGGCTGACTCAGTGTTCTACCTCACTGGCTCCAGGAAAGGCTCCTATGTGCTCCAAAGCTGAATTCTTATTGTCATGGTTGTTCTCATTTAGCTCTTGGAGACAGCTGCTTGAGGGCGGCTGAGTGGGTAGCTGGAGGCTGTCCAGCTCCATTTGGCTTGTGCTAATAATTTAGAAGGTTTTGTTTCTTTCATTTGTTTCCCATTCTGGATTGAAAAAAATGGAAATTCGTCTGCTGAGTGGGATGGAAAGGTAGTGGGTGGGCAGGTCTAAAAGAATGGGACTGGGTGCATCATTCCTGCCACCTGTTAGGCTGAGAAATTCAGTTCCTTTCTGTTTTGTGCTTTATCCCACCATCTGCCAAGCTATATTAGTCAGGTCTCTTTGGTTACAAGTAACAGGAACTAATTTGACCTCACTTAAATAAAATAGGTATTTCTTTTAACAATACAGGGAACCTTCATAGAACTCGACATGAACACAGGTAGATTTCAGGAAGGATTTGGAATGAGCACCTGGAAAGGCTTTGAGTCTCTCCTGTTTTCATCTCTTATCTTCTCATGATTCACTGGTTCTCTCTCTCTCTCTCTCTCTTTCTCTCTCTCTGTCTCTCTCTCTTTCTCTCCTCTGCAGACCCTCTTTCTAGTTTTTTTTTTCCAAAAAGTAGAATGTGGCCACCCCACAGTGCCTGAATTCAGATGTTACAATTCTATTCAGCTACAGAGACTAATACTTCTCAGTCCCAGTTTCTCATCTGCATCTGATTGGTAAGCTTTGGTTTGGTGCTGATCTCTGCTCCAACCAAATGCAATTGAAGAGGTGAAAACACAGAGTATAACTTGATGGAAAGACCCATTTCTGCGGACCAAGGGATAATTCCCAAATAAGGGGGGACAAATGGGAACTAGGCAAATTTACCAGGTACTGTTATCCCCAGCAATGTGCTGTTGTATACCCTTCTTTTTTTCTCCTAGATTTTTCTAGTTCATTACTTACATGCTTTTGTCATAAGGAAGGTATGTTCACTGTAATTCTTTAAGACTACCTATCTGCACCCAGGCCATATTCATATGGTGGCAAGTGCTGAGATTACAGTGTCTGTGAATCTCTATATATTAACATCTTGGTCTCTGAATTCCTTGAATAGTGGGTTTGTAATTAAATATGTTGAGACCTAGTAACATCTGAGTGTCTCTGCCAACTTAACTGTTGAGTATCCAATGACAAGAATAAAGAAGCAAAAACAACTCTTTGGATTTCTGTAGTACTCAGTTTTCCTCCTCCACATCAAGGAAGAGAGATGATGGTATTTGGAAGGTTAGATTACTTAAGTTAAAATCCTGATGCTGCTGATCACCCACAGGATAATGCAATCAAAACCCGTGTCCTCTCAGTTCCTCATACCCAGATAGTGATAAAGTCAGCCTCATTAGTTAATTCAAAGATTTGTTGAATGCCTACTGTTATCAGCACTGTGCTCCCCTGTGATACAGCGGCACTGCCCTCATATGTTTCATAGTGTAATGTGAAGACATACAGGAGAAAATATCTATTTTAATTATGAGAAAATATATATTTTGTAACTACCATGAAGTATTTTAGATTTAAAAAGAACTATGGAGACTAATAGAGGAAACACTTGTGTATTCACAATCAGCTGTAGAAATAAAATATTCCTATGGCAGTTGAAACCCTTGTTAACCCTTTCCTGAACACAGATTTCTCCTTCAACCCTGAAATAATTATTTCCCTTAATTTGACATTTATTATTACCATGCATTTCTTTATATATTTACGTTATGAGTTGACTTGTGTTCCCCCAAAAATGTTTAAGTACTAACCGTGGTACCTGTGAACTTGACCTTATTTGGAAACAGCATGCATGCAGATTAAGAAGAGATCATTAAGGTGGGCCCTAATCCAATATGACTGTGTTGTTATAAATCAGGAAAATTTGGATATAGAGCACACAGGGAGAATGCCAGGTGAACATAAAAGAAGGCATAGGATGATGCATCTAGAAACCAAGGAACACCAAAGATTGCCAACAAACCACCCAAAGCAGGAGAGAGGTCTTGAACAGATCCTTCCCTCAAAGCCCTCAGAAGGAGCTAGCACTGCCAACACCTTGATCTCAGATTTCTAGCCTACAAAACAGTGAGATAATACATTTCTGTGGTTGAAGCTACTCAGTTTGTGGTACTTTGTCACAGCAGCCCCAGTAAACTAACACAACTTATTATACCTGTATGTGTTCCTAAACAAATCATAATTTTGTTTACACATGTTAAAGCTTTATATTGTTATACCAAGCTGCAGGTAGTCTTCCATGAGTACTTTTACAGTAGCAAAATAGAGTGTATTCGAATTGAAATTCATCATCTCGGTACATCTATACTGTTGTTAAAGTGGTTTATTAGTGGAAACAAAAATTGGATAGCATTGGGGTAGGAAAGAAAGAGGGCGCTGTCCTAGTTCATCTTGTAAAAGATATCAGGTCCATTCACTGGGCTATGGCTCGGACTTATGATATCAGTACTTTTCTCTGAGAATGATGTTTATGAGATTCATCCTTTGGTACATGTAGCTTTAATAATTCCCTTTTCCTTGCTGGGTAATAGTCCATTTCATGGATAAACTTTCATTAACACAATTTAAATATCCATTTTCCTTATAATGGACATTACAAACAATACTATTACGCACATTCTCATTGGTATCTCCTTGCACATATTTGCAGTAAATTTTTAGAAGTTTGTACCTAAGAATTGAATTCCTGTATTATTACGTGTTTAAATTTTCACTACCACCAGCAATGTTAAACAGTTCATGTTGCTACACAACCTCATCAACAAACAATACCATCTGGCTTTTAATTGTTTCCAATCTGGCCAGTGGGTGCAGAGCAGATATTCAGTGTTATGATGTGTTCTGTGAACAAGCAAATACAAGATGCTATGGGAATGTGTAAGGAAAGTCCAAACTAGTATGGGAGGTGTGGTAGAGAGGGATCCCTTGTGGAAGTAATACCTAAGCTGAGTCTTGAGGCATAAATGGGCATTAGCCAGGTGTAGGGAGGTGGGAAGGGTGGTAGGGCTAAAGGGAGCAGCTTGATGGAAAGTGTAGAAGTGGGAGTACATATGGCACAGGTGGGCAGGAGGACAGAATGTCTCCACTAATGCCAATATAGGCCTTCATTGATTTAGGTGGACCTACCTCCTCAAGGGGCAGGAACAAGCAAAACCCCTTTATGAGCTCCGCAGTGACTCCTATTGCTTCTAAGTCTAGGGCATATGCCTTGAAAGTTGAATGAAAATATTTTTTTCTCAATAAGAATTTAGAGTTCAAAAATGGGCCAGTGGATTGGCTTCGGTCCTCAACTGTATTTTGTTTGAATGCCACAGTTATTTTTTATACTTTATGCTTTTATTATTAAATGGTATTAAATGATTTCTCTTTCCAACATTCTCTACTGTCTTGTACCGAGACCATTAACTCATTTCTTATCTCCCAGATCTCCGAGGTCATTTAAGTTTGAGACCCCTAGCTGAACTGTAGCGGTGTGCATAGGTAATTAGGAGGAACAATTAATCTATCCTTGGGATACATTGCCTAATTAAGATGTTCTTGTTGAAGTCATTGATAGGACTACAGCTCTAGTGGTGAGCTACAGAAAAAGAAATCTCAATTGGAGGATCCAGGACCACCCTTGCATATGAGATTGGACCCCATTTCTCCCCTGGCAAGTAGAGAGGCTTGGGAGGCTCATCTGGCACACACATACAGATGTATCTTAAGCTGGCAGGAATCCAATTTGGAAAATGGTGTATGAGGTGGGGATGGGGAGAATCTGGGAGTGGGAAGGAGGGGAATTTTCCTAGGAAAGAGAGATTTCTACAGAGAGACTTTACACAGAGGCCCTTCGGTGGAAAAAGTTTGCTACATGATGGCTGGGAACCCTGGTAAACAGTGGGGAAAATATCCATGAGGGATACCTTCCTTTTGAGGCTCAGAAAAGTCCAATTTAGTAGAACCTCCTATTGTTTTCTAGATTTGTAACTCTTCTCTGATATTACCCAAACTCTTCTGTTTTCAATCTGTCTGATATAGCCTGGTGCATTCAGGGAGACTGAGAGGTCAGGCAGCAGGGAGAGGGCGCCGTCCTAGTTCATCTTGTAAAAGATATCAGGTCCATTCACTGGGCTATGGCTTGGACTGATGATATCAGTACAGGTTCAGGAGCGATGTCTGTGGAGAATCTCCAAAGGGCCAGAACCAGAGAAACACATCTGAAAAATGACAAACTCAAATAATATAGGTTACTATTACACTGGTTCTGTCTTGGTTGCAAATTTAAAAACCATGTTGTAGCCCAGACCAATTATGAACCAAAATTTCTGAAGAGAGAGGATCCTGGCAACAGTATTTAAAAAATACTTCCCAGGTGATCCCAATGTTCAGCCAAGATTAAGAACCACTTTGTTGAGAATATTCTCTTCTGAGAGGGTCCAGAGGGGTCCGTAGCATGCCTGGCTCACATTTAGTCTCAATAGTAAAATAGAGTGTATTTGAATTGAAATTCATCATCTCGGTACATCTATACTGTTGTTAAAGTGGTTTATTAGTGGAAACAAAAATTAGGTAGCATTGGGGTAGGAAAGAAAGAAACGCAACTAGAAAGAAAATGCTTTGATTTTTTTGTTTGTGAAAATTTTGCAAAATATTGCAAATTTTGCTGGAACAAGGTTGAATTCCACCCTATTTTATCTCTTGCAGCAATTCTAATGCCTAGCATCAAATGCTCTCCTGCATCACCCTCTGGTTCATAGATCCCAAAGAGGTTGCATATTCCATCTCAGAAATTCATTCTTCATTGAACTTAAAACATGTTTAGACTCTCAGGGCATTTAGAAGGGGCTGCTTAGAGAAAGCCCTGCAGGGAGCCTGCCATAATGATGCGGCTTTAAAGAAAACTCTAGATCACCTGGAGAGAATCACTAACCACTCTCTGGTGTTTTGTCTTCTTTCTAGATCTCCAAACTTTCTGCAGTCCTTTGGTTTGGTTTCTAAGGCAGAATTTATGATATGTTGCTGACTGAAGAAAAACTGAATTTTATATAATAGTCTTTTTGGGTTTCAATTTCTCACCAGAAGAACCAAGTAATATTTTCCCACAATTTTCCCCAATGTGTTTCATGCTTATTTTATTCCATACCCTCCCTTAAGATGGAATGGAGAGGGGAGGCAGGTAAACGTATAGACCCCTCTCACAGACGGTCTTAAAAGCAGAGGTTTTACTTTTTTTTTTTTTTTCTAAATAAGGAAGCAGAAACTTCAGCCATGTTTCTGTGTGTATGTACATGTACGTATGTGTGTGTGTGTATGTGCATGTACGTGTGTGTGTGTGTGTGCATGTATGTGTGCACTTGAGTCCCTTAGTGTGGGAAAAGGGAAGAACAGGAATCTTCTTGTATGACTTCAAATAATGACCAAATGGGAGCTCAGGCTTATGTTACAGACACTACTGGCTTGGGTTTCATGACACGTTGCACTGGAATGTCAATCTCTGATCCTCCTGCTCAGCTAATCATTTAACCTGGTTAGCCGTTGTTTCATGTGGATATGTTGGGGATTTAGAGGATGGAATTGAATGTGCTGGAAGTTTGCTTTCAAAGCCTCATTTTTAACCAGAGGATGCCTATTGCCTTCTATATGAGATCATATCCCTCTTTATGTATACCTGGAAGAGCTCAGTTGAGTGGGTTTTCTTTAAAAACAAAACAAAACAAAACAGATTTTGTGTTCTTCTCTTTTACAACGATTTATTCAATATTTGTTTCTCATCAACATTCGGGTATCACTTCCCACATCTTCACATACCTGAGGCGAGTTTGCTTTCCAATTAAATGCCTCTGGTTGGCTGTCCTCTTCTCTTCACTACAATTGTTCATTTCCCCCTTCCATATCAGGCCTAAGGAAGACTCCAAAGGTGTTGTCATAGTTAGCATATTTTTTTATCAGGTCTGAATGAAGTCGGTGCCTGTGCAGTGTCTGAGATGAGTCCATGGGCCAAATCGATAATGAGCCTGTTGAGACAAATAGGCCAGCAATCGTTGTAGCCAGGCCAAAGGAGACAAGCAAAGTGCCAATTGCAGACCCGGTGGTGAACCAGGCTGCTGAGAGCAGAAAGTACCGGATTAATGAAATCACAGACACTCAGCTTGCACCCGGAACTAAAGCAGCTTTGGGAAAGGCATACGGCAAAAAATAAGCCAAAGTTAATCGCAAAGTCTGGCGTCCAATAAAGCAGCATCTACTTGAAAAGCAAAGCACATCAGCCGCTGCACAGTGACTTTTCTCCTGTTCCATCAAGCAGGGGGATGTGCGGAGTGGGATTAGCAGAGCATCAACCCACACCACGGCGGCTGCCCGGGTGGCAACAGAGCTCTGGCCCGCGGGTGCCTGGGCGCTGAGATGGGCCGATGCATTTGCCCAAGTCAGCCAGCTGTGAATTTGACTATGGGCAGCAGCGAGGGCAGCTCCAGAGCTCGCCCCACCCTCACTTTCCTTCCCACTCATAAAACAGCCACGCCGTGCATGCTCTATTGTTTCCTACCAGTTCTTCCTGCGCTGCCAGTTATCAGCAATAGTCTGTGCGCTCGAGTGCATGACCTCATTTAAAGAGCTTTGGCAGAATGTCAGCGTCATGTTTTTCCCCTCCTCGCTTAATGATGGCGTTCCTTTTTGCCACTTGATTTTGAGTCTGTTATAATTGCAGCGAAGAGCTTCTATTCAGGACTTTGTAACACTCCCACTCTCCTCCCAAAGAGGCAAGAAGAGGTGAGAGGGTTATGGGCTGTCATAGGCTTGCTGGCTTGCCTGAAATTTATTTTCACTGTTGTTATAGACAATGATCAGGGTTTAAATCTTGGGCTGCTCTCCGACTGGGCTGTTTGAAATCTGGTTGCATTTTCTAAGGGTTATTTAATGGAACACTAGAGGGATGAAAATGGGTGTCACTTATGGAAATAGATTCCTCGGTCACCTAAATTGAGAAACATTGGGTTTTCTAATTGTATTAAGTATCTGTATTGTAAGTGGCTCAATATTTTTAAGATGCTGATGTGCCTTTTGGATGTGGATAGTGAATAGAATCAGCAAAGTTTTGCAAACTTTTCGGACTTAGAATCCTTTTTTCTATTATTTCGAATTTTTGAAAACATTCTTTAAAAATTCTTTCAAATATTTGAAAGAATCATAAAAATAGGATCATCGCAGATATAGTTAGTACAGATACAGTCGTACCAGAGTAGGCTGAACCACTAATCCAGATGACTGATATCCTTAGAGAAGGGGAAAATTTGGACACAGAGACAAATGCACACAGAAGAATGCCATATGGACATTGGAGTTATGCTTCCACAGGCCGAGAAACCCCTGGAAGCTGCCAGAGAGGACTGAACAGATCCTTCAGAGGGAGCATGGCCATGATGACACATTGACCTCAGACTTCTAGCCTCCAGAACTGTGACCCAATAAATATCTGTTGTTTGAGCCACTCAGTTTGTGGTACTTTGTCATGCAGCCCTGGGAACTAATGCACTATGTAATGGAACACTGTTTTGAGGAATTTGAGAAATGCTGCTTAACAGGCTTACCACAATAACAGATATAATGGTCTAACAATATATTTGCAGAACTCTGAGATTTTAAGAAGTTTTAGACTCAATTTAGGATTTTCTGTATATTTGCAGGCAGAGTAAATTCTGACTATACTGATGTTATTTCACATTTAAAAGAAAAATATTGGGCCAATTACATGAGATATTGTGTAAAGCAAACGGACAGACTGCCTTCTTCCATCCTCAAATGTTCAAATTATTAACCTGGTTTCACTACTTAAGCCAACACGATCTTTCTGCCTTGCCTGAATAACTGCTGCAGCCTTTAATTAGATAGGTTGGTGAAAGTGTTCCAGGAGTTACACTAGCCTGTCTGTATTGTATTCCTTTATCCCATGTGGTTGGATTAAAATGGATGGATTAAAATTGGATACAATTCATGGTTGCGCAAGAACTAGTAGTGCAGCTATTTTATTGAGAGAATTTCTAAGGATGAATAGTGATGCCCAAATTTAAGGGATTCATAGGCTAGTAAACATTAAAACATAATTTGAAGATGACATAGGTTTGCAAACTTTTTCTTTTGTCAAATAAGTATATTAAAACAACAATTGACAAAATGAACAAGAATCAACAACCACCGTGTGCTAGTGACATTGTTTAAACCTTTTAATTGTACCAAGTAGGAATATTAAAACAACCAACACCTAAACATACCAAAAAACAAAATCAACCTCTGTAACAACCATGAACTAGTGATATTATATATAAAAGTAAAGGATATTTCTAAAACCAAAAAAGCAGAAAGAACAACATGTCATAATGATACCAATGGGTTATGTGTTTTGAGTGTTATGTGCCAGGCATGTTCCAAATGCTTTATATACATAAACTCTATTAATCCTCACAAAAAGACTAAAAGGTAGACACTAACACCTTAATTTTATAGGAAAAGAAATTGGGCACTGAGATGAGAAGTTGACTAGGGTCATCTGCTGATAGATGGTAAGGCTGGGAATTGAATCCACAAGACAGGCTCTGGAATGTATGATGTGGGATCTTGAGCATCATATGATCGTGCATCTCTAATAAGATGATTCTTTCCAAAAATAGAAATCTCAGCAAACATACTCAGATGTTTCTAGGGGTGAGTTCATGTGGATATTTTTATTTTATTTTTTTTCTCATTTTGCTGCAGATCTGTTATAATACCATCACAGAGCAGTCTGGACTGGAATTTAGGAAGCCCGAGACTGCAGCTGCAGGCTGCAGCTCAGCAAGGGATCCAGAATGGAAATGTCCTGTGCTGTTTATGGGGGGAAACCCTAAGACAGATAAAGGAAATAGCTCATTTTTCTTTAATAAGCCATCTACATTTTGTGGTAGGGCTTGAGCAACCTTCTAAAAGGTGAGTGCAAATCAATCATTTCAGTTGACATTTTCAAAATACTTCAGGGTGGCAGAAAGTTAATGTATCAAATGCCATTAAAGGTTTAAAACAACCAAACCAAAATAAATACACTTTAAACTTAACCTCAAAACTTGGGGTGTGATTCAGTGTTCAGTTTGGAGTGTGTATGTTTGTATGTGTGCGTGTGTGTGTGTGTGTGTGTGTGTGCATACATGTGTGGATGTTGTATGAGATGATTTGGATTCCATTGCCGGGGATGTATATATGAAAGCACACCACACAAACCACTCAAAAAAGAATACCATTAAGTACATACATGACATTCGATACCTAGAAATTATCATGTAAATGTAACCTTTGCAAGGGAAAACCTTTGCAGCAATTTAGTGAAAGGAGCACATGCTTTAGGGTCGGGTAAACAAGTTCAAATCCCAGTTCTTATTCTTCCTTGCTGTGTGATCTTGGATAAGTCACTTTTGTAGTTCATTCAGGCTGCTATAACAAAATACCATAAATTGGGTGGCTTATAACCAACAGACATTTATTTCTTATGGTTCTGGAGGCTGGGAAGTTCAAGATCAATGTACCATGAGATTCAGTGTCTGGTGAGGGCTTGTTCTTCACAGATAGTGCCTTCTCGCTGTGTCGCTACATGGTAGAAAGAGCAAGGCAGTCCTCCGGGATCTTTTATAAGGGCACCAATCCCATTTATGAGGGCTTTACCTCCATGACTCAATCAACTCTAAAAGGCCTAATCTCTTAAAACCTAATGGGGATCAGGTTTCAACACATGGATTTTGGGAGGACACAGACTTTCAGATGACAGGAGTCACTTAGCTATCCTGTCTCATTTGTGAAATGAGAACAATAGCCCATCTTATAATTTTTTTTTTTTTTTTTTTTTAGTGAGGATTGGGCTAATTTATGTGTAATGATTAGCCGTAGTGTTGCTCAAAAGCTAATTTTATATTATTTATTTATTTACTTTTGCATTGAGAAAGAGTTTCTCTCTGTCATACAGGCTGGAATGCAGGGATGCAGTCTCACTTCACTGCAACCTCTGTCTCCCCAGGCTCAAGCAATCCTCCTACCTCAGCCTCCTAAGCAACTGGGACTACAGGCACATGCCACAACACCAGGCTAATTTTTATATTTTTTGTAGAGACAGGGTTCAGCATGTTGCCCAGGCTGGTCTTGAACTCCTAGGCTCAAGTGATCCACCTGGATCGGCCTCCCAAAATGCTGGGATTACAGGTGTGAGCCACCTTGCCTGACTGCTGATTTTATATTTTAATAAATATTTATATAGTGTTCATTTACAGACCCTGTTCTAAGTGATTTATAAATGTTCATAATAACTCTGTGAGGGTACATATGAGTATTATTTCCATTTTATGGTTGAGAAAAATGAGGCATAGAGGTTAAATAGCTTGTTTAAGATCACAGAGCTGGTAACTGTCAGAGAGGGGGTTCAAACCCAAGCAGTCTGGTGCCAGAGACAAGGTTCTTGGTCACTACTCTATAGCACCCCAATAACTGAAATTGAAATACGTTCCATTTTAAATATTCGTCAGTCAAGCATACATGGAAGATGCTTTATCAGAACTTCAGACACAAAGGAAATAGTTGGATATAGACAACTTGTATATGAATTGAATTAGCTGTGAATAGAGATTGTACAGCGTGGATTTTCCTCTTAACCACCAATTTCCTTTCACTAGGGGTTGACACTTGTGTGTGGGCATCAGCTTACTCAGTGACTCTTATTTCTCTCTTGTCTTTTCCCATTTACCTTCTGGTGTCCTCTCTGGCCTGACCCACCTCCCTCCGCTCCCCAGGGTCCTGCGCTGACCCTCACTGAATGCAGAGCCTCTCAAGCTGTCTTGCAGGCTTTCTGTCTTTGTACCTGTCGTAGGTGTGGGCCACCACTCTCCCAACCCCTTTCCTGGTTCCAGGCCACTTCTTCTCCTCGTCTCTTTTCTCCACCTTACCTAGGCTCCCACATGTGTCCAATTCTCACACTCTTAGCACGGTAGTTTACCTATCCTCTCTCAACCCTGCAATCTAATCAAGCACCTGCCTTTTCTACTTTCCATCATTGACACATATCTGGAAGGAGAAATTGTACTAGCCATCTCTTCTTTCTCTTTTGCAATCCACTTCTCAACTCCTGCAGTCTATTTGGCTTCCTTCCACAACACTTGACTGAATTACTCTCGCGGTGGTCATCAATGCCTTGTTAATTGTTAAATCCAATAGCATCTTCTCAGTCATCACACTTGACCTCTCAGCGAGACCATGCATGGGTTGGCCTGGGGCCAAGCCTCTTGCCTCATTTCCTGTTACATCCCCCTTGCTTCCACACCACAGCTACAGTGGCATACTACTGTTCTGCAAACGGCAGTCCATCTCACAGCCTTGGCATGCGTTGGTGCCTTTGCCCCTAGAACATGATTCTCCAGACATTTGCATGGCTCCCTCCGTCTTCATTCTGATACCTGTGTGTGTCACTTCTTAGCAAAGCCATCCCTGAACACTGTTATCTAAAGTGCACCCCCTTTGCCCATCTCTTTGCCATCACTTTCTATCCTCTTACCTGCTTTAGGTTTTTCTCAGAGCATGTATCATTACCTACCTGTTCTTTTTCTGTATCCCCCAGAATATAATTCCATGAGGTCAGGGACTCTTCCTCTTTGTTTTGCAAGTATATTTCTGGCAGCCATAGTAGTGTCTAGCATATAGTAGATGTTCTGTAAGTGTAGCTGCTCTTGGTCACTACTCTAAGGGTTGAATGAGTTTCAATGCCCCTCATCTCTTAGCATCTGTGACGCCACTCTTTCTGGTCCTCCTATTGCCTCCTTGACCATGCCCTCTCTTGCTTGCACTTGATCTTCATTCTCCTTGGATTTTAGGATTTTGTTCTTGGTCCTTTTTCTTTTCTGCTTTATATTTTGCTCTTGGGCAACCTCATCCATTTTGGTGGCCTAGGCTCTCCCTGCATGGTGATGTCTCTTAGGTCTTTATCTCCCAAGGGGCAGATCCATATTTCCAACAGTGTGTTGTGCTCTGTGCAGAGATACCCCATACTCAGCATCGCCCAAGGGGGCTCATTATTCACCCTCTAGATTTTTCTATACTTCATCTCAATTAATGGACTGTCATCTACCCAGTTGTCTAAGCTAAAAACTTGCTACCTTTCCCTTACATATCTAAATTTTAGCATGTCTTCTTCAGAAGAAATCCATCTTTCTTTTTGCCATGCTTGAGGCCAGGCCTCAGCATCTCACACCTGTACTATTTCAATTGTGCCCTCTACGCAGTCAGACGCTTACCCCTGAGCTATACCCCCTCCTACCAGCGCACTGCATTGTTTTCCTGCCTCCAGCTTCTCTTACCTCCAATTCAATACAGCTACATAAATTGCTGCCAGATTTCTTTTTCTAAAATGGAAATTTGATCAGCATTTTCCTCCTTCAAGAATCTTGGTGCATCCCCACTGCCTTGAAATTAAAATCCAAACACACTAGTATGATCGACAAACCCTCATGGTGATCTTAAGGCCTTTTGAATCAGCTCTGAGAGAACAAAGGATTTAATGTGAGCTGCAGCATCAAAGCCGGTGCCTTCCGCCTTGATAGCAGGGAGAATCCCAAGGTGTGGGCATGCCTTATACCTCAGCGAGACTCACATCGGGCAGGAGCAGTGAAGTGTTTCTCAGTACTAGCAGGGGGGTGGGGCGAGATAGTTAACCTAAAGAGTTAATCTAACACTGCGTCTACTGGCAAAATGTTATTTCCTCCAAAGATATGGATTTTTTTCCTGAGAAATGTTAATGAATATAATGAGTATTTTTTAAGTGTTCTTACTTCATAGGAGATAATAATACTTATCACTCAATATATAACAGGTATTCTAAGACTTTATATGTATTAATTCATTTAATCATTAAACAGCATTAGAAGATACTGTGATTATCCCCATTTTACAGATGAAGAAACTGAGGCACAGAGGTTAAATAGCTTTCTGAAGGTTTTACAGGTAAAGATAGGTCTGGAATTAAAATTCAGGTAATGTGACTTCAATATTAGTAAATAATTTAGGGGAACTGCAGTTTGCACTGAGAAGGGGGTGAGATTGGAATTGGGGGGACATATTTCCTTCTTCTTTCTCTGGAGCTCTCAATAACCAGGCTGAAGAGAATGCCATGAGTAATTGAGGCAAGAAGATACTGGAGGAAATTTTATGAGGGGGAGTTGGGTGACTAAATGGAGATATGAAGGGGTGTGGAGAAGAGAGGGTAGGGGAAGGGGAGAGAGAGAAAGGCAGAGACACATAGAGATAGAGGTAGAGAGAGGGAGAGGGAGAGGGAGAGAGGGACAGAGAGAGAGAGAGATCAGAAATGAGAGTTTGGTCAGGTAGAAGTAGACACACCGAGTAGCCCTGAAGAAAGGCTGATTTAATCCCTCTTGTGTGTCTTAGTGGTAAAGGAGCTACAGAGATATTGGTCTTTTGAATGAACTAAGCTTGGATATTGGAGAGATGCATGATCTAGAGGCACTCAGATGAACCTGGGCTCCAGAGGCAATAGTACTAAACTTGTTACTGCCTCAGATTGGTGTTCCACTACAAAGCAAGGGCCTGCCACAACCAGATGCATGTTTCAGTGACAGCAAAAGACTCACCTTAGACTCATCACCGACTTGTCAACCAGAACTCCGATATCTGAGTTTGTCAAGGTGCTGCTCTTTGAGTCCGGTGACCTTCCTTCCCCCTTCCTTTTCTTCCTACTCTGGTCACTCCTCTCAATTCCTTCCCCTCTCTATGTTTGTCTTATAGATCTCGAAGGATGTGGGGTGTATTTGTATTATCATATAAAGCATGTGAAATTATGGTTTTCTCTGTGAATTTTTCTAAGAGCATATTTTGAATTCTATTGTTGGTATTTCCAGCAAAAAGCATAGAGCACATGGTAGGTGCTTAATAAATGTTTGATGAATACATAAATGAATAAATACCTGTAAAACATTTAATGGCACAGCAGCTGTTGCTTCTGTCACTTCTCATGCGTCTCAGTGGAATTCTATTTTGCATTTGAACACTATTCCCACTGAGAAGTAAACAACCTCCTTTTCGCCTTTTCCCTTATGAGATTCCAGGGGTGTCATATGTTACATGGTGCTCCTTATGGCATGCAAATAACTCTTTATCCATGGTCCTTTCTGCTTCTTTAGTTTAGAAAAGAAATCTGCTTTGTATTAGAATTCTCCTCTGATTGGGAATCCACATCAAAAAGATTTTAATTCCTTATAGTGATTATGAAAAATTTCACTGAAGGATTTATTTTATGCTGGCTACTGTGCTAGGAATTTTCAACACATTTTCTCATTTAATCCTCAGACTAATCTCCATTTTAAAAAACATTACTTTTCATTTTTTAAAATGTAGATACTGAGGCTTAGAGATTGAGTAACTTGCCCAAGACCATCTCACTAATAAGTGGAAAAGTCAGAATTTGAAACCAGACTCATATGAATCAAAAAAAAAAAAAATCCCCCCAAGGAGGAACTATGAAGAGCACTGTGTTTCAGCAGCTTCCTGACTGCAGTGCAGGGGTGGTTCTCTGGACACCAGGCCCACTGGAAAGGCAGGTGTGAGCACATGGCCATAATTCCTGTGCAAGATGCTGTCATTTCAGCTGGGATATGTTGATGTGGTGATAAGGACAAAGAGAAGCAGAGACTGTGAACATATTTAGAACATAAAATTTGAGGAATTTTGAGATAGATTAGATGGAGGACGTTAGGCAAGGGAAGACTTGCTGGCAACTTTCTAGTACCTGGTTGGTTGCCTGGATGTGCTGGGGCATCATTCACTAAATAGGAAATTCTAGAAAGGGAAGAGGAATTGGCAAGAAGATAATGAGTTCAGTTAGGGGGATGTACTTAAGGGTGTCTAAGTAGAACTTCTAGTGGACATTTGTATAAATGAGCCTGAAATTCCGAGGGAATGACTTAAATCTTCTATAGGGCCATTTGTGCTGTGTGATTATTTGATTTAAAGTTCTTTTTAGTTAGTAAAAGTTTTTCACTTAATAATCAGAGGATATCAAGGGAGTGTCTTTTAGTGAATCAGAGCCTCTTAGAGAAACCTGTTCCATATTATCCTGTTAAATGCTTGGGTGAGGTTTTCCTCTTTATTGCATTTTTCCATTGCTAAAATCATTCTGCATCATTAAATTTATTGTATTGCATGTTGCTTATTGTCTGGAAACAAATAGCTGATGGTGTCACCTCTACTTCTGTAGTATCAAACTTATCTTGATTGTGAGATGAACGATCCACCTCTATGAATTATCACCACTGTCTCTTTGAAAATATATGCCGTAATATCTGTTTTTCTTCTACATCATCTTCTAATTTCAAAGAATTATCATTTTTTCCCTTAATTAACCAGTTGGCCCTTCAATATTGCCTTGTTTATAATCCTAGGCACAAATGAAAATACCATGATTAAATAAATCTTAGGAGTCCCAACTCAGATTATCTCAACAAGGAAACTGTAAAATGCTCTAAGACGAAAAGAAATACAGGATGGTAATGAGAGATACAAAGCATTATCTCACTGAACAAAGGAAAGAAGACATGAAAGCCAAAATGGGCTGACTACAGATCTCCTGTCTTTAAGCTGAGTGTCCGGTGTGGCTTCCTTCATGGAATGGATGGTTGCAATGAATTTTGGTCTCCCAGCATTTGAGCACTCTTCATATGTTTGTGAGTCCCCCACCCTCCATTACATTGTAAAGAGCTGGCTCCTACTAGAGAAGCTGAGAACATCATAATTGTTCGCCTAGACCCTGGAAGCTAAGGAGTGGGCACGTGACCCAGACCTCGACAATGAGGGATAGCCACTCCATGTTCAAAGCTGAATGCTGATAACATGGAAAAGGAAGGACAGCATGGACTCTGTTCTGGTGAGAATGGCAGCAGCAGCATCGAGTTTTCTGAGGCAGTAGAAAGTGGCTCTGGGGACCGAATGTGTGCCTATTGCCCATGAGTTGGAAATACACATTGTGGACTTTGTGTCCAGCTCTTGCTGCAGCTGTGTCTTCATCAGACCAGCTCTGCTGCATGTGGTTTTGGACACTGCTTTTGTCTGCAAAGCTTCCATATCTGGCCCTTCTAGAGGTTTTGTAAGATACCCAATACCCTTCTATTAAAACTATTCTCTGCTCACTTTAGCTAGAGATGTTGTCTTTGCTTGCAACTGAGTGATCCATCCCAATTCCATGTGATATACTAAATTTTAAGTAACTCAAAGTTCTGTCCGCCTATAGCTCCTCTCCAAGAATGTCATTAGAATGAATTTCACTTTGTCTTGCATTATAGCTACATATTTTGTTAAAAAGCAAATTTTTGAGTACAGAGACTGTATTTTATTCATTTGTACCCTCTGCTAGTGCCTCATTCCAAATGCCTTGCACATGGTAAATGTTATATATGAAATTGACTTGAGCAGGATGTAAATATACCTTTATAGCTGCATGGGCTAAACCCCCATCCCTGGCAGTGGACTGCACAACTGTGAAAAACCCTAGAAAGATCAGGTATCCTCACAATCAAGACTTAGGCATTATCATGTTCCTTCTGAGGCTTTGTCTGTTAGGTCTAGGACACTGGTCAGTAATAGCCAGTGATGGTGGCAATCCCTCCTCTAAGAATCTCCCATCAGAGTCCATTCACTGAACAATAATAGTTTGCGTTACAGTGCCTACTGGGTCTTCTGGTGAGTTACGATAGTGGACCCAACATGATTCCTCTTTTCAGCCAAATGGACAGAAACTTCTTTCCTCGTTTAAAAAAAAAAAAAAAAAGAAAGAAAAAAGTAGTCCCTAGAACCAGCAACATGTTGACTTATTTCTGTGAATCTCTTTTCTTTTATGTACATGCAAAACAAACAAACCATGTGTTTAGTTTGCATCTATTTCTTTTCTTTTCTTTTTTTTTTTTTTTGAGACGGAGTTTCGCTCTTGTTGCCCAGGCTGGAGTGCAATGGCGCGATCTCGGCTCACCGCAACCTCCGCCTCCTGGATTCAAGCGATTCTCCTGCCTCAGCCTCCCGAGTAGCTGGGATTACAGGCATGCGCCACCATGCCTGGCTAATTTTGTATTTTTAGTAGAGACAGGGCTTCTCCATGTTGGTCAGGCTGGTCTTGAACTCCCGACCTCAGGTGATCCACCCACCTCGGCCTCCCAAAGTGCTGGGATTACAGGCGTGAGCCACTGCGCCCGGCTCATCTATTTCTTATACATACATGCCCACCAGCCTAATTTTACATAATGCTTATTGAACATGTATGTAATATGGTACCTGCAGTCATATTTCACTGCTATTTGGCAGGAGCCTAGTGATCATATCTCTATTAAGTTACAATCAAGAAACCTGAAACTGACCATAGGTATAACTTATGAGATACACCTTATGAATTAGCTTGAGTTATATCTATGGCTAGATATAACCTAAGCTAGGTGGTAAATGGGGAAGAAATGCAATTCATGTTGATGATAGATATAACTCATGCTAGTTCAAGAAGTTAATTACCGGTATTAGCATGTACTTGCTTCTCAGTTTTAGTTGTGGTCTTGATGCCTTGCCTGCACAAAGGTCTAAAGGAGTATGTGAATTTCACTTCCACTCTTCCTCTTACCTGTATATTATGACTTAGCAAAGGGCATTATATAATATTTTTGTCCAGTAGTGATTGCTATTTCTTTTGGCGGAGAGATAAATTTATCTTCAAAAAACTGTAAGAACTTTTGTAATTTCTCTGTTTCTCATAACCCTATCGTTAAGTGCAAATTTGCCTTCATGTAAATAGGGTCTTCAGTATAGTGCCTAAGAGTAGAGTATAATGTAGTAATTAAAATATAGCCCCTAATATCAGACTGCTAGTGATCAAATTCCAGCTTTACCATTGAATAGTTTTGAATTATTAAAGTACTCACCCCTGATGTCTTGATCTGTGAAAAAAGTATAATGACCTATCTCAGTGTTGTGAGGAGTAAGTTAATTTTCACATATGGAGACTTAGAACCGAGCATGGTTCGTAATAAGACCTCAATCAGTGTTACCTATTATTGTCCAATTTTCCTTTTGTTTATCTTATTTGCAACTGAAAAAATAAGGCCATTCATTAGGTTTTCTAAAACTACAGCCATCAGAATTTAAAAGGAGCCAAGACACTAACATTGAAGAATTAAACCTCTTAGCATACATAATAGATCTAGAAGATGTTAAGTGACAAATTAATTTTTAAAACTTAGTAAATTCACCAATCATTATTAATTACCTTCTATTCCATTAAAACATTGTCTCATAGGTGAGTAGATTTTTGTCAATTTAGGTGCTAGTTTTTTGTAGATCATAAACATATGACTCAAAGTGGAATCATGCCATTTTAGATATTTCAGACTTGGAAGGGATCTTAGATAGTAGCTGTTTTCATTTTCTGCCTGAAAAGGAAACCCATTTGTCCAAGGTCTCACAATACTTAGGAGTTACAAGCCCAATAAGACCCATATTTTGAGTAGCAGTAGGACTAACTGGAAGGGAGTTTGCTCTCTTGGACTGTAAAATTCTATTAACTTACAGGACACACACAAATACAAAGATGTAGTCTGCAAGGAAGCAGTATATAAAAATAGACAAAATTAGATTGCTATTCAAAATACTTCTTACAAAGTAAGATTCATATTATAAGGGAAAAATTCATTTATATAACTGAATTTCACAGGTAAGTAACAATTTAATCTTAAGAGTTTATTATTCTTGTTATTCAGGTCTCAGGTCAAATGTCACTGCCTCAGAGAGGCCTTCCCTAACCATCCTAGCTAAAGAGGTCCCTCCTTTAGTCACTCTTCCCCCTTATAACTTTTTTATTTTCTTCACATTTTATATCAAAAATTGTATTTCACTCTCTCTCTTTCTCTCTCTCTCCCCCCACCCCTCCCAGTACTAGAATGTAAACTCCATAGGATATAAGGCATTTTGTTTTAATGGAACGCTTCATGAATTTGCGTGTCATCCACGTGCAGGAGCCATGCTAATCTTCTCTGTATCATTCCAGTTTAGTTTATGTGCTGCCAAAACAAGCATGACATTTTGTTTAATATTATATTTCTATGTGTTAGAATCATGCATAATAGTCTCTCAGTAAAAATACATTCATTTGATCCGATGAACACATGAAGATCCTGCTAAAGAAGCTTGATTTAACTTTGAGATCCTAATAAGGACAGTTGAAGAATTTTGTGCAGCAGAGTAATAAGATCATATTTACATGTTGGAAGGACACTCTGGCAGCATTGTGTGCATAACATCTCCAGTGGCAATCAGAAAATTAAATTTAGTTTTGGACTTCATTTGAGAGCATTAGCAAATGTCATTTGGAGCAAATAAAGGCATGGGATTTTTAAAATAATTGGAAATCAGAAGAATAAAAGAAGAAAACAGAAAGAAGGAAGAAGAGGAAGAGGAGAAAGAGAAGAGGAAAAAAAGATACAAATTAAAGGTTTGTGAAAACAAACGCCTAGGAAAGTTAACTCTAGACAACCAAGCAGATACATCTCAATGAGAGGGAGAGACTTGGAGAGGCAGCAAAGGTTAAATGGACTAAAATAATTTCCCGGCACAAGTTTTGGGTTATGAGATGCTCTATCTCTGGATATCAATTTGGATCCTTACAATATTATTTTCAGAGCTACTTCACCATCTTCTCACCTGTGGTTTCTATGAAATTTTGTACTGACATATGGACTTAGTGATTGAGAAAGTTGCCTGTGCCATGGGAACTCTCAAAGGTCATATACAAGCATCAAGCAAACTGCTGGTGGGATTGGGTGGGGGTGCCAATGAACTGAGATGACTCTCTGTGTATTTCAGTATAAGAATAGTGGCTGTTCACCACAGCAGAAAGTAACAGGAAATCTTAGCATGCTGAATTTAATTCTAGAATCTCAGGTGGTAAAAAGAAGAGGTCACATAATTAACTCTCAGTTAATGGAAGAAGAACAGTGTCATGAATCATACCACATAGTAGATTATTTAAAAATTGCTTATAAAAATGGGACTTTGGAATGCACTCTTTGACTTCTCTGGCAGAGGATTTACATCTTATTTGCTTCGCTTAAGCTAATAGTAAAATTAGTTTGTAGTCATTCTGCATTTGGAAGATATTTGGCAGCAGTTGAATGAAAGGAGAGTAGGAGAAAAGGAAAGACAAGGTATACGGGGAGAGAGAAGGAACGGAGAAACATGTTGGCTGGCTGGAAAGTCAGGCCAGGGTAAAAGCTTGCCACATGTAAGCTGTATGGTGTAAACCCATGCATGCACAATGAAAAATTATATAAATAAGGGCACTAGGCCTGTAGAATCAGCATTCAATAAATATTTGTTGAATTAATAAAAAGATTTTTTCTTTGCATTTGAAGGAAGGATTTCTTATCTTACTGGACATCTGCATATGGTTTATTCAGCATTTTTACTGGATGCTGTCTTGGGAAGAAGGCACAAAGACCCTCTTCCTGTGCTTTTTATCTTCCTCTCATTACTCTTCAGACTGACCCTGAAATAGTTAAAAAAAAAAAAAAAAAAAAAAAAGCTTTTAGGTCTTGGGTATAAAACCAGCTGTTGCAACCATGCAACCAAAACTTAATATATCAATTTTTTTCAAAAGCAATGTGTGTTGTCTCTTAGGTATACATTTTTAAAAGACTGGAGAATGAGTTACTTTTGTCTGAGGTCTCTTGCTCTTGAATGCCTAGCCACTTTTGATACTTGTCGGTACAACATGTGCACAGTTAGTTACCATTGGTGAAGCTAGAAGCCCAATCTCTGCTTGCCCTGCTACTTCTGACAAGGGTCAGGACTATCTCCTCCAGTCTTATTAGAGGATGGTACTATGACTAGCTATCCAGCACAGCCTGAGGCAGCGAGGCACTCAGCTAGCCCACGCTGCTGCTCTCGTATCAGTTGGGACCCACTGATAAAGTGATCCAGATCTCACAGGATCTGTGGCTATCAGAACAATTGCACCACACTCTGCCTGGGGTGGTTTGAGATTTGAAGAGTTCATCTCTTCTTTGCCAGGGATCCTTCATTCTCTTTTCCACTAGACTTCAGCAGGACCAAGACATTAATGCTTGCTTGTGTTTGTATCCAGATGGTGTGAATCTATAACTCCATGTAAATAGACTAATCTTGGAGAGAATCTATTTTGCATCTCCATCATCAGACTATACAAGCATCTGTTCTAAGATACTGTGCCTCAGATATCTCATATACACCTACCTCCTTGTGTCATGGCAGTGGACGATCAAACAAATAGGGTAAAGGCACACAGCAAACAGTTCTGACCAGACACCATCCAATCACCCGAGGGATATCTGTACTACTCCAAAAATTGTGATCTAGGAACCATATTAAAAGAAATTTTAGACATCTCAATTAAGAACACTCATTGTTATAGATTATTCTCATTTATTACTTCCAAATTGCTGGTGGAGTGCAGAAACAAAACCAAAGTCCAGGTGGCTCTGTGACATTTGTCAATGTCCTTTTATGTCAGAGAGTGCTAGCTAGTATTCCTCATTGCTAATAAAATACGGGCTGCATTTATATTGGTAATTGTGTTAGACTACATGTAATGGAAATTTGACCTCAGTGGTTTAATAGAGTAGGGTTTTGTTTTTCTTATGTACTCAAGTATGAACGTACAAATTCTAGTTCTTTAGGGCAGCTCCATGATGTTGTCTAGAACCCAGGCTCTCCCTACCTTTCTGCTTTGACTTCCTTACTGCTTGACTTTCTTCCTTATGGCTTTCTTCCAAGACGGCTTTTTTTTTTTTTTTTTTTCTTTTGAGCATCACATCCGATTCCAAGAAAAAAGAGCAGAGAGTGTGGGAAGAGGGAAGATAAAAAGCAAACAAGATAAGCTGGTTGAGTCTGTCCCTTTTTATCAGGAAAATGCTTTTCCTAAAATCTTAACTGTGTCGATTTCTACTTCCATTTCTTTGATCAGAACAGGAGCAAATGGCCACACTTAGCAAAGTAGGTTGTAAAAGTTCCAGGACCCTATTGGTGAAAAATATAGTTAATATCTTATTGGTAAAGTTATTGGTTAGGCAGCTTATATTTTTCTCATGCTATAACATATGGAATAAATATTTTCCCAAATTCATACTCCAAATGATTCATCATAGAGGTTATTTCAAGCTTCTGTAACATAAAGGAAACAGCTAACCAGATTCTATCAAACTTTTGCTGGTGCAGAGATGGCGTGGATATTAGACCTAGATCTCAAGGACCTTATCTATTTTCTTCCCTACTAGACTGTGAGCTCTGGTGAATGGTAGAGAAGTCAGTGAGGAAGGGTAGGGTCTGTAGTTTTCTTTTTTCTCAAGCACCTAATGTGTCACATATATATAGTAAGAGATCAAAAGAACATATTCTTGTTTTGTTTTTGTTTTTTGTTTTGTTGTTGTTTTTTTTAGACAGAATCTTGCTCTGTCACCAGGCTGGTATGCAGTGGCATGATCTCGGATCACTGCAACCTCCGCCTCCCAGGTTCAAGCAGTTCTTCTGCCTCAGCCTCCCAGGTAGCTGGGATTACAAACGTGCACCACCATACCCAGCTAATTTTTGTGTTTTTGTAAAGATGGAGTTTCACCATGTTGGCCAGGATGGTCTTGATCTCCTGACCTTGTGATCCACCTGCCTTGGCCTCCCAAAGTGCTGGGATTACTGGCATGAGAAGAACACGTTTAATGATGAATGAATGCAGTCAAAGACAGTAGATCTGGGATTTGGCCTCATCACTGATTGGCTACAGGATCTTGAGCACATGGCTTGACTTTTTCATATCTGCTTTTCCCCAACTCTGAAATGGTGACATTACATGCCAATGCCTCACGGGGCTGAAAAGAAGGTCAAATAAGATAATGCATGACAAATAGTTTTTGCAAGGTGTAGGCATTTACAGTTTGCAAAGTGCTCTCAGTTCTAGTGCCCCTCTTGACTTTCTAGTCCTCATAGTTTCTCTTTACTACTCCATTATTACTCTAGTCCCACCCCTCATCTCTAGTAGAGAACAGCCATCACTGAATTGACTTCTGATAAAGAGACTAAAGCTTGGATGTCTTGTCACTGATCTAAGCTCATACAAATTACAAGTGGCAAAGCTTGATGTTCAGGTTTGAAAAAAAGCCGCATGCAATAAGCCTTCATTATTTATAGCCTGCTTTTTTCAAAAAAGGATTTAAGGAGATGAGAAGTTGTTATTACTTTAATCTAGCTACCCTGAGAAACGCATGCATGCAATAGCTTATAGATAGTTTAAAAGATAAAGTATCATTTAGCCTACTGAAGAAAAGATTGAAAACCCTCATGGAGGGTTTTCAAGAATGTAAGGGAACCATGGATATAGCACAAAAGGAGTTGGAGCATAATAAAATTAGGTTAAGTACTGTTAAATACTGAGCGTTCAAAAACTCTAAAATGGGCTAATAAGGTTACTTTAGGAGTTTTAAAAAACAAATTCTTATCTGTGGGAGGTAGTTTAAGTACAGCATGCTAAGAATAGACCATGTGGTCTGCCTCCTAAAGTGTGCCTTTGAGCCTTATAATCTCTAAAGTCTTAGAATTCATTATCACTTCTGCTTATTTACTTCAAAATAACAACTGACACTTTACAATTTACAAAGTGCTTTCACACATAGCCTCTCATTTAATTCTCACAACAACCTTCTAATATATTATACACATTTCCCAGAAGAAGCAACTAACAAAACTAAAATTTGAGCCAAGTTATTCTAAATCTAAATATGATGCTCTTTTCTGGAAAACCTATCTCCCTCCCATTTCTGTGTGGTTACACTGTGGCTGGAGAGCTGATGTATTTGTCGTCTTTCACTTTAAACATGCTTTTTCTATAGTCCTGGACTACAGTACAAGTTTGATTAGTGGAACCATTCTCTATCAAGTTGCTTGAGTCAGGGACCTAGGACTCAAGCTTGACTATTTACTTTTTCTTTCCTACCTCTGCTCAATCATTAAGACACATTGATTTTAGCTTTTAAATACATCTCAAAAATTTCTCTTCCCACCAGCTCACCATCACTTTTTCAGTTTAGTCTTTACCACCTTTTAACTGATTACTAAAATAATTTCCTTCTTTCACAATTACTTCCTTAAGTCCAACCAGGAACCAGAATGTAGAGCTTTAAGCAGGAGAGTAAAATGGTGAGATTCCCATGGAAATCCCTGGCCTAGAGCCCTTTGACAGCACCCCCTCCCCAGTCTCCCATAATAGTGCATCTTAGATTTCAGCCATTTTCATAGTTCTTTGATATTGTTGCCATAGTATTATACCACTGGAAGTGATATTCAGTGTATTGCTGGAAAGAATACATTGATACCCATAGATACTCAATATAAGAGAATCCATATGACCAACACATATCATGTGCTTTCTCAACCTTCCAAAGTTGTGAGAGAAGTTTCAGTTGTTCAATGTTTGAAACATTCATGCAAGAGCACTGGGTTTAAAATTCATGGATTTAAATAGGATGCATCACCAGAGCAATACATATTTAGTTTATCCAGGGCAATAATATTCATGAAGCCATGCGTTGAATGTGCTAGATATATTTCTCCCTCAACATACATTAAAATACATATAAAACCATGAATTTTTAGAAGTTTATTACCTAAAGTCACCTCCCCTTTACCAGTGGTAAACCTAGTGCAAATGGTCCCCAACTTTTGATGTTTTGACTTTTGACTTTATAATAGTGTGAAAGCTACACATATTCAGTATAGTCCTCGACTTATGATGAGGTTATGTCCAGATAAGTTCATTATGAGTTGAAAATATTGTAAACATGTCTGTAAATGTCACACTGTATACTCATGTAACCAACCCGCACAACTACCCTAAGTCAACTTCTTAGCATGATGTAAAGGACTCTGTGATTTGGCCTCTATTTCACTGGGTAGCCTTATCTCGTAGGGTGATTGTAAGGTGGCCATATAATTTTTCACCCAAAGCAGAATATTTTTTAGTGTGAAGTGTGGGTGTAATTGACAACTTAGCTGGTACAATGTGTATAAAACTGTACCATCCCAGGGAAACCTGGGCATATGGTCACTGTATTCATCTGCCCACTCTCTAATTTCTACTTTAAGCACTTGAGTAGTACTTAAGTATTTTTAGGTTTTTGTACCCACCATATAATTTCAAGTCTTTGAGATTTTGCACATCCTGTTTCTTCAACCTGGAAACCCTTTCTTACTTAGCTTCTGATACCTAACTTCTAGGCATTAGCTTCTTTGGGAAGCCTTCTTAGACTCCAGACTGGACGAAATGACCAAATGACTGTGTCTACTGTTTCCTGAGAATTTGAAACATATCTTTATCTTATTTTCACATTAAGGCATTCTCCAGGGCAGGTACCATGTCTTACTGATTTTGTTCCTTCCAGCACATAGCACAATTCAAGGCATACATAAGTGTCATATATATGATTCACTATTGACCTACCCAGTGTAGGGGTTCATGCTGTTCTCCTGTAGACAACACTGGCATTAGTCCTAGACTGACTGACGATGTTGGCACTACCTAAAAGCATTGCTTCCCTCTGAGAAAATGTTGGCTTGTCTCCCCTGTCTCTTCTGTATGTCCTCTCATCTTCTGTGCAAAGGCAGAATATCATGGTGCTTAAGACATGCTTTAGGAGTTAGACATATCTGGTTTATAATTCTGGCCCTGCACTTACTAGCTTTGTAATCTTGAACAATTTATTCAACTTTCTTAAACCTCAGTTTCTTTGTCTGTAAGATCTGGATGATCATAAAACCTATCTTGTGGTAATGTTGTGATGACTAAGTGCTATGATAAATCTAAAGGGATGACTACAGAGCCTAGTGTGCAGTATGTCCTCATGATAAATGTCTCAGAGAGTGATGTTATCAACAAGGTAGAGTAGGAAGACCTGGATCCTCCTTCCCTCCAACAAACACATAAATTAAGCAATAATTCATAGGCAAATTCCCTTTGTGAGAAACCAGAAACTAATTGAAAGGTTCTTGCATCCTGGGAGGGACCAATAGCAACTCACTGAAGCCAATAGGGAGATATGGGATATGTTCTTACCAGAGACCCTGACCCCAGTGCAGCATCATAGGATCAAGAAGAGAATCCTCACTGTTAACTTTACTCATTGGAGGCAGGGGTTGTTTTACACATCCAGAACTCTGATTTTATGAGCCACTACCTAGAGGAGTGGCTCTGCCTTGTCAGTCTTGGAGCTCTGATGGGTCTGGCACAGTATAGCCAAGTGAAAGAGAACAGTGGCAGTGGCTTGGCCTGGTAAATGCCATTGATTCTCCCCACTGCTCAATACAGAATGAATGAATGAAAAAATCCCAGCTCTCAGCTTCTCCCTTTCCCCACGGACAGAAGAGCTGATTCATAGATCCCACACTCCAACTTCTTTGGGGCTGCCCAAAGAAATAGCATCTTTCTCACCAACCCTGCAGCACCAATAGATCTGGCACATTCCAGCCACATGGGGTAGGATGGAGACAGCAGCTTGGGTTGGTAGATGGCATAGCTTTCCCTTCTGGGTCATAACAGAGGACATGGACAAAACCACAACTTCCTACTTCTTCCTGGAGAGAAAAAGAGTTGGTGGAGGCCCCCAGAATCTGACCATGTTGTTTGGTGGAATTTTCTTCTCTATAACGCCTGTCTGTGAAGACTGGAAGAGGTGCCGACTTTGTGTAATGTGCAGACATCAACACAGAAACTTAAGAAAAATGAAAAACCAGGAAAAAGTGTTCCAAACAAAGAAATAAGAAAAATCTCCAGAAAATGATCTTAATGGAATGAAATTATATGATTTACCTGACAGGGAATTAAAAATAATTCTCATAAAGATGTTCACTGAGATCAAGACAATAATGCATGAACAAAGTGAAAATTTTAATAAAGCGATAGGAAATATTAAAAAATACCAAATGGCAATCATGGAGCTGAAGAATACAATAGTTGAACTGAAAAGTTTGCTAGAGAGATACAACAGCAGAAGAAAGGATCAGCAAATGCAAAAACAGGTCACTGGAAATAATTCAGTCAAAATAGCAGAAAGAAAAAAAGAATGTAAAAAGTGAAGAAAATGTAAAAGAACTGTGAGACACCATCAAGCAGACATATAAACATTATGAGAGTCTCAGAAGAAGAAAACAAATGGAAGGAATAGAAGGCTTATCCAAATAAATAATGGCTAAAATCTTCCCAAATTTGGGGAAGAAAAAGGACATCTAGATTTAAGAAGTCCAAAAGGCACCAAATAATTTGAACCGAAAAATGTCCATACTGAGCCATATAATCAAATTGTCAAAATCTAAAGGCAAAGAGAATATTGAAAGCTGCAAGCAAGAAGCAACTTGTCAAATACAAAAGAACTTTCTTAGGACAAGCCCCATATTTTTCAGCAGAAACCTTGCAGACAGAAGGAGTGGAATGATATGTTCGAAGTGCTGGAAAAAAAAAAACAACAACAACTGCTAACTGGGAATACTGTTCCCAAAACTATCCTTCAAAAATGAAGGACAGATAAAGACTTTCTTAGACAAACAAAAGCTGAGAAAGTTCATCACCACTAGATCTGCCTTACAAGAAATGCTAAAGTGAGTTATTCAAGTTGAATTGAAAGGATGCTAAACAGCAAGACAATGGCATAAGAAAATATGAAATTTGTTGCTGCTGGTAAATATGTAAACAAATACAGAATACTGTACTATTGTAATAGCAGTGGCTAAATCACTTTTAATTCTAGTATAAAGGCTAAAAGACAAAGTATTGAAAATAACTCTAATTAAAAATATGTTTAAAGTTATACAATATGAATAGATGGAAATTTTTATAACAATAAAATACAGTGGGGGGATAAGTTAAAGTGTAGAGTTCTTGTATGATATCGACTTTTAGTTATCAACTTAACATAGAGTGTTATTTCTATAAGATATTTTAAGAAAGCACCAAGGTAACCATGCACACTCACACACAGGCACACACACAGAAACTTGTAGAATTTACACAAAAGAAAAAAAAGAAAGGAATTAAAGTCTATATGAAAAATCAAAACACAAAGGAAGACAACAAAAGAGGAAAAGGCATGTAAAAGGGCTACAAAAATAACAGGAAACAATGAACAAAATGGCAATATTAAATTTTTTTATATCAATAACTTTTAAAAATGTAAATGGATTAACATCCCCAATCAAAAGACATAGAGTGACTGAGTGGATAACAAAACAAGATCCAGGACTTAGCTACAGACTGTCTACAAGAAACTTACTGTAGAATTAAGAACATATATAGTCTTACAGTGAATAAATGAAAAAAGATGTTCCATGCAAATAAATTGTGACCAAAACAGAGCAGAAGTGGCTCTATTTATACAAATGACTGATTTATCTTTTTCCAATATAAGAAAATGTTACAAGAGACAAAGAAAGATAATTTATAGTGATAAAAGAGTCAATTAACCAGGGAGATAGAATAATTATAAATATATATGCCCCCAACATCAGAGTTACTAAACATACAAAGCATAAAGCAAACATTGACAGAACTGAAGGGATAAATAGCAACACAATAATAGTAGAAGACTTCAGTGCCCCACTTTCAATAATGGATAGAATACCCAGGCATAAGACCAAAAAGGAAACAAAAGATTTCAATAATACTGTAGAGCAAATGGACCTAACAGACATATACAGAAAATTTCACATAACAGCAACAGAATACACAATACACATTCTTATGAAGCAAACATGACTTTTTCTCCAGGATACATCACATGTTAAGTCACAAAACAAGACATAACAAATTTAAGATTGAAATCATACCAAGTGTCTCTTCTGACCCCAATGGAATAAAACTAGAAATCTATAGCAGAAGAAAACTTATAAAATTCACAAATATGTGGAAATTAAACCACCCACTTTTGAACAATGATTGGGTCAAAGAAGAAATAAAGAAGAAAATTAGAAAATACCTCAAGACAAATGAAACTGAAAACACACCACACCAAAACTTAAGGGACACAAAATAAACAGAACCAAGTGGGAATTTTATAGTGATAAATGCTGACATTAAAAAAGAAGAAAGATCTCAAATAAACGAACTAATTTTACACCTCAAGGAATCAGAGAAAGAAGAAAAAACAGCCAAAAATTAGCAGAAGGAAAAAAGCAAAGTCTAGAGGCAGATGAATGAAATACAAAATTTAAAAGTAACAGAAAAAAATCATAAAACTGTGAATAGGTTTTGTGAAAATATAAACAAAATTGACTGACCCTTAGCTAGACAAACTTAGAAAAAGGAGAGAAGACTCAAATAAGTAAAATCAGAAATGAAAGGGGAGGCATTACAACAGATTTCACAGAAATATAAAGGATCATAAGAGACTATTCTAAATAATTATATGCCAGCAAACTACACAAACTAGAAGACATGAATACTTTTCTAGAAACAAACAACCTGTTAAGACTAAATCAGGAAGAAATAGAAAGTTGCAAAGACCTGTATCTAGTATAGAGATTGAATTAGTGATAATAATAATAATAATAATAATAACACCTCTAAACAAAGAAAAACACAAGAAGATGGCTTCCCTAGCAAATTCTAACAATAATTTAAAGAAGAACTAGCACTGATTCTTCTCAAACTCTTCCAACAAATGGAAAAGGAGGGAATTCTTCCAAACTCATATTATGAGGCCAGGGTAACCCTGATACCAAAGCCAAAAAAGCAGGCAACACAAGAAAATAAAACTATAGGCCAGTATCTCTAATGAACATAGATGCAAAATCCTCAATAAAATAGTTGCAAACTGAATCTAACAGCACATTAAAAGATTTATATACCATGACCAAATGGGATTTATCTCTGGGATGCAAGAATGTTTAACATGTGAATATCAAAGAATGTGATTTGCTACAATGACAGAACAAAGGATAAAAATCACATGATTATGTCAATAGGTGCAGAAAAAGCTTTTGACAAAATTCAACATCCTTTTATGATAAAAGCTCTTAACAAACTAAGAATAAAAAAATTATCCCAACATAATAAATGTCACATATAACAAGCCCACGGCTGGTGACTGGCAAGATGACGGAATAGGAACAGCTCTGGCCTGCAGCTCCCAGCGAGATCAATGCAGAAGGTAGGTGATTTTTGCATTTCCAACTGAGGTACTCGCTCATCTACTGGGACTGGTTAGACAGTGGATGCAGTCCATGAAGGGAGAGTAGAAGCAGGGTGGAATGTTGCCTCACCCAGGAGGTGCAAAGAGTCGGGGAACTCCCTCTCCTAGCCAAGGGAAACCGTGAGGGACTGTGTTTTGAGGAACAGTGCATGCCTGCCCAGCTACTACACTTTTCCCATGGTATTTGCAACCCACAGACCAGGAGATTCCCTTGGGTGCTTACACAACCAGGGCTCTGGGTTTCAAGCACAAAACTGGGTGCCCGTTTGGGAAGATGCCAAACCAGCTGCAGGAGTTTTTCATTCATACCCCAGTGGTGCCTGGAATGCCAGTGAGACAAAACCGTTCACTCCCCTGGAAAGGGGGATGAAGCCAGGGAGACAAGTGGTCTGGCACAATGGATTACACCCCTACAAAACCCAGCAAGCTAAGATCCACGAGCTTGAAATTCTTGTTGCCAGCAGAGCAGTCTGAAGTTGACCTGGGACACTTGAGCTTAGTGGCAGATGGGCGTCCACTATTACTGAGGCTTGAGTAGGCAGTTTTCCCCTCACAGTGTAAACAAAGCTGCTGGGAATTTCGAACTGGGTGAAGACCACCTTAGCTCTTAAAGCCGCTGTAGCCAGACTGCCTCTCCAGCTTCCTCCTCTCTGGGCAAGACATCTCTGAAAGAATGGTAGTAGCCCCAGTAAGGGGCTTATAGATAAAACTCCCCTCTCCCTTGGGGAAGGGGAGGCTGTGAGCACAGCTTCAGCAGACTTAAATGTTCCTGCCTGCTGGCTCTGAAGAGAGCAGTGGATCTCCCAGCACAGCGCTCAATCTCTGCTAAGGGACAGACTGCCTGCTCAAGTGGGTCCCTGACACCTGTACCTCCTACTGGGAGACATCTCCCAGAAGGGGACAACAGACACCTCATACAGGAGAGCTCTGGCTGGCATCTGGCAGGTGCCCCTCTGGGATGAAGTTTCTAGAGGAAGCAACAGGTAGCAATCTTTGCTGTTCTGCAGCCTCCACTGGTGATACCCAGGCAAACAGGATCTGGAGTGGACCTCCAGCAAACTCCAGCAGACCTGCAGCAGAGGGGCCTGACTATTAGAAGAAAAACTAACAAACAGGAATAGCATCAACATCAACAAAAAGGACATCCACACAAAAACCCCATCTGAAGGTCACCAACATCAAAGACCGAAGGTAGATAAATCCACAAAGATGAGGAAAAACCAGCACAAAAATCCTGAAAATTCCAAAAACCAGAACACCTCTTCTCTGACGAAGGATCACAACTCTTCGCCAGTGTGGGAACAAAACTGGACAGAGAATGAGTTTGACGAATTGACAGAAATAGGCTTCAGAAAGTGGGTAATAACAAACTCCTCTGAGCTAAAGGAGCATGTTTTAATCCAATGGAAGGAAGCTAAGAACCTAAAAAAAAGGTTAGAGGAATTGCTAACTAGAATAAACAGTTTAGAGAAGAAAATAAATGACCTGATGGAGCTGAAAAACACAGCATGAGAACTTCGTGAAGCATACACAAGTATCAAAAGCCAAATTGATCAAGTGGAAGAAAGGATATCAGAGATTAAAGATCAGTGTAATGAAACAAAGCATGAAGACAAGATTAGAGAAAAAAGAATGAAAAGGAACAAACAAAGTATCTAAGAAATATGGGACTACATGAAAAGGCCAAACCTATGTTTGATTGGTGTACCTGAAAGTGACAGGAAGAATGGAACCAAGTTGGAAAACACTCTTCAGGATACTATCCAGGAGAACTTCCCCAACCTAGCAAGACAGTCCAACATTCAAATTCAGGAAATACAGAGAACACCATAAACATGCTCCTCGAGAAGAGCAACCCCAAGACATGTAATTGTCAGATTCACCAACGTTGAAATGAAGGAAAAAAGGTTAAGGGCAGCCAGAGAGAAAGGTCGGGTTACCCACAAAGGGAAGCCCAGCAGACTAACAGCAGATATCTCTGCAGAAACCCTACAATCCAGAAGAGAGTGGGGGCCAATATTCAACATTCTTAAAGAAAATTTTCAACCCAGAATTTCATATTCAGCCAAACTAAGCTTCACAAGAGAAGGAGAAATAAAATCATTTACAGACAAGCAAATGCAGAGAAATTTTGTCACCACTGGCCTCTCATACAAGAGCTCCTGAAGGAAGCACTAAATATGCAAAGAAAAACATGGTACAAGCCACTGCAAAAACATACCAAATTGTAAACACCATTGACACTATTAAGAAACTGCATCAACTAATGGGCAAAATAACCAGTTAGCATCACAATGACAGGATCAAATTCACACATAACAATATTAACCTTAAATGTAAATGCACTAAATTCCCCAATTAAAAGAAACAGACTAGCAAATTGGATAAACAGTCAAGACCCATCATTGTTCTGTATTCGGGAGGTCCATCTCACGTGCAAAGACACACGTAGGCTCAAAATAAAAGGATGGAGGCACACTTACCAAGCAAATAGGAAGCCAAAAAAAAGCAGGGGTTGCAATCCTAGTCTCTGATAAAACAGACTTTAAACCAACAAAGATCAAAAGAGGCAAGAAGGGCATTACATAATGGTAAAGGCAAAGAAGTGCATTACATATTGGTGAAGGGATCAATGCAACAAGAAGAGCTAATTATCCTAAATATGTATGCACCCAATACAGGAGCATCCAGATTCATAAGGCAAGTTCTTAGAGACCTAAAAAGAGACTTCGACTCCCACACAATAATAGTGGGAGACTTTAACACCCCACTGTCAATATTAGACAGATCAATGATACAAAATTAACAGGGATATTCAGGACTTGAACTCAACTCTGGACCAAGCGGACCTAATAGGCATCTACAGAACTCTCCATCCCAATCAAGAGAATATACATTCTTTTCAGCACCATGTCACACTTCTTCTAAAATTGACCACATAACTGGAAGTAAAACACTCCTCAGAAAATGCAAAAGAATGGAAATCATAACAAACTGTCTGTCAGACCACGGTGCAATCAAATTAGAATTTAGGATTAAGAAACTCACTCAGAACCGCACAACTACATGGAACCTGAACAACATGCTCCTGAATGGCTACTGGGTAAACAATGAAATTAAGGCAGAAATAAATACGTTCTTTGAAACCAAAGAGAACAAAGACACAAAATACCAGAATTTCTGGAACACAGCTAAAGCAGTGTTTAGAGGGAAATTTATAGTACTAAATGCCCACAGCAAAAGCAGGAAAGATCTAAAATCGACACCCTAACATCACAATGAAAAGGACTAGAGAAACAAGAGCAAACAAATTCAAAAGCTAGCAGAAGACAAGAAATAACTAAGATCAGAGCAGAACTGAAGGAGATAGAGACACGAGAAACTCTTCAAAAAAAAAAAAATCAATGAATCAGGAGCTGGTTGTTTGAAAAGATTAACAAAATAGATAGACTGCTAGCCAGACTAATAGAGAAAAAAGAGAGAAGAAAAAAATAGACACAATAAAATATGATAAAGGGGATATCACCACTGATCCTACAGAAATACAAGCTACCATCAGAGAATACTATAAACATCTCTATGCAAATAAATTAGGAAATCTAGAAGAAATGGATAAATTACTGGACACAGACACTCTCCTAAGACTAAACCAGGAAGAAGTCGAATCCCTGAATAGACCAATAACAAGTTCTGAAATTGAGGCAGTAATTAATAGCCTACCAACCAAAAAAGGCTAAGGACCAGAAGGATTCCCAGCCAAGTTCTACCAGAGGTACAAAGAGGAGCTAGTACCATTCCTTCTGAAACTATTCTAAGCAACAGAAAAAGAGGAACTCCTTCCTAACTCATTTTATGAGGCCAACATCATCCCGACACCAAAACCTGGCAAAGACACAACAAAAAAGAGAAAATTTCAGGCCAATATCCCTGATGAACATCAATGCAAAAATCCTCAATAAAATACTGGCAAATCGAATCCAGCAGCACATCAAAAAGCTTATCCACCGCAATCAAGTCGGCTTCATTCCTGGGATACAAGTCTGGTTCAACATATGCAAATCAATAGACATAATCCATCAAATAAACAGAACCAATAACAAAAACTACATGATTATCTCAATAGATGCAGAAAAGGCTTTCAATAACATATAACACCCCTTCATGCTAAAAACTCTCAATAAACTAGGTATCAATGGAATATATCTCAAAATAACAAGAGCTATGTATGACAAACCCACACCCAATATCATACTGAATGAGCAACAGCTGGAAGCATTCCCAAAAACTGGCACAAGACAAGGATGCCCTCTCTCACCACTCCTATTCAACATAGTATTGGAAGTTCTGGCCAGGGCAATCAAGCAAGAGAATGAAATAAAGGGTATTCAAACAGGAAGAGAGGAAGTCTAATTGTCCCTGTTTGCAGATGACATGGTTGTATATTTAGAAAAACCCATCTTCTCAGCCACAAATTTCCTTAAGCTGATAAGCAACTTCAGCAAATTCTCAGGATACAAAATCAATGTGCAAAAATCACAAGCATTCCGATACTCCAATAATAGACAGAGAGCCAAATCATGAGTGAACTCCATTCACAATTACTACAAAGAGAGTAAAATACCTTTGAATACAACTTGCAAAGGATGTGAAGGACTTCTTTAAGGAGAACTACAAACCACTGCTCAAGGAAATAAGAGAGGATACAAAGAAATGGAAAAACATTCCATGCTCATGGATAGGAAGATCAATATAGTAAAAATGGCCATACTCCCCAAAGTAATTTATAGATTCAATGCTATCCCCATCAAGCTACCATTGACTTTCTTCACAGAATTAGAAATAAACTACTTTAAATTTCATATGGAAACAGAAAAGAGCCCGTATAGCCAAGACAATCCTAAGGAAAAAACAAAGCTGGAGGCATCACACTACCTGACTTCAAACTCTACTACGAGGCTACAGTAACCGAAACAGCATGGTACTGGTACCAACACAGACATACAGACCAACATACAGGCAGATCACGAGGTCAGGAGATTGAGATCATCCTGGCTAACACAGTGAAATCCTGTCTCTACTAAAAACAAAAAAAATTAGCCAGGCGTGGTGGCGGACGCCTGTAGTCCCAGCCACTCGGGAGGCTGAGGCAGGAGAATGACGTGAACCAGGGAGGCGGAGCTTGCAGTGAGTGGAGATCGTGCCACTGCACTCCAGCCTGGGTGACAGAACAAGACTCTGTCTCAAAAAAAAAAAAAAAAAAAGGAAAGAAAAGAAAAGAAAAGGTGGCACATTTGCACCATGGAATACTATGCAGCCATTAAAAAGGATGAGTTCATGTCCTTTGCAGGGACATGGATGAAGCTGGAAACCACCATTCTCAGCAAACTAACACAAGAAAAGAAAACCAAATACCACATATTCTCACTCCTAAGTGGGAGCTGAATGATGAGAACACATGGACACAGGGAGGGGAACAACATGACATCCTGATCTACCTGCCTTAGTCTCCCAAAGTGCTGGGATTACAGGCGTGAGCCACCACGCCCAGCCAGTTTTTGTTTTTTATAAGCTGCCTAGTCCATGTTATTTTTTATAGCAGTCCAAATGGACTGAGACACTGCCCAAAGCAATTTACAGATTCAACACGATTCTTATTAAATCCTAATTATTTTTTAGGAATAGAAATAAAAAACCGATTCTTAAATTTACATAGAACCACCAAAGAAACTCACAAGTAGCCAAATCAGTCTCGAGAAAAAAGAACAAAGCTAGAGGCATCACATTTCCTGATTTCAAAATAAGTTACAGATCTACAGTGATCAAAAGAGTGTGATACTGACATAAAGACAAGTACATAGACCAATGGAACAGAATAGAGAGCCAAGAAATAAATCTATGCATATATAGTTAACTGACGTTTGACAGAGGTACCAAGAACACACAGTGGGGAAACGATAGGCTTATCAACAAATAGTGTTGGAGCAACTGGATATCCACATGCGAAATAATGAAATTGGACTCTTAAACCATTCACAAAAATCACCTCAAACTGGATTAAAGAGCTAACCCTAAGACCTGAAACCACAAAACTCCTAGGAGAAAACATAGGGGAAAAGCTTTGTAATGTTACTCTTGTCAATAATTTAACGGATATAACACTGAAAGCACAGGTAGCAAAAACAAAAATAAAACAAGTGGGACTACACCAAACTAAAAAGCTTTTGCATAGCAAAGGAGACAATCAACAAAGTGAAAGATAGCCTATAGAACGAAGAGAAAATATTTGCAAACTATCTATCGGACGACGGATTAATTTCTAAGATATCTGAGGAACTTCTGTAACTCAGTAGTACTGTCCCCCGCCAAAAAAAATAAAAACTCATAGTAGTAAAAAGACCCTCTTAAAAATGGACTGAGAACTTGAATACACATTTCTCCAAAGGAGACATACAAGTGGTCAACAGACATATGAAAAAATGCCCAGTATCATTAATCATCAGGGAAATTCAATTCAAACCATAATGAGCTATCACTTCACACTTGTTAGAATGGTTATTGCACAAAATAAATAGCAGAAAATAAGTTGGCAAGGATGTTCAGAAAGTTGTAACCCTTTCACACTATGGATGTACATATGAAATGGTGCAGCTACTATGGAAAACAGTATGGATGTTTCTTAAAAAGTTAAAAGTAGAATTACCATATGATCCAGCAATACCACCTCTGGGTATTTTTTTTTTTTTAATTGAAATCAGGATCTCAAAGAGATATTAGCAATGAACTATGTTCATTGCAGCACGATTTAAAATTGCCAAGACGTGGAAACAATCTAAATTTCTATAGATAGATGAATGGAGAAAGAAAATGTAGTAATATAACCAATGGAACACTCTCCAGCCATTTAAAAAGAAGGACATTCTGCAACATGGGACAACATAGATGAACTTTGGGGACATTATGGTGAGTAAATAAGCTGGGCACAGAATGACAAATATTGCATGATTCCACTTATGTGAAGTATCTAAAAGAGTCAAATGGTGGTTACCAGGGACAGGCGTGAAGTCTCAGTCAAGAAAGATGAATAAACTGTAGAGATCTTCTGTACAACATTGTAGCTACAGACAAAAGTAATGTATTATACACTTGAACATTTGTTCAAAATATGGATCTCATGTTGTGTTTTTACCACAATAAAATAAAAAAAATAAAATAAATTGGTAGAGGACACTCTGAATTAATTAATGCTGTTTCCACTACCCAATGAAAAGGATGCACAAATTAAAATTACATGCAGTTATAAAAAAATAAATAAATATGTGTTCAGAAATGAGCAATGGGTGAAAGTGGTCAGAATGTAGATAATGTAACATCTTTCTTTTTCTGACTCATTAGAGAATCTTGGAGTTTTAAACCGATTTTCTTGAATCAACCATAAAGTACCATTCACTGAGCTCTGAAGAAGCATAGAGCAAATGCAGAGAATTAAGACTATGCTTGAGACAGTGTATATTACCTGACATATGAAAATGGAGCTCTTAAAAACATTAGTATTTTTATTTTACAATACAGCACAGATCATTGGCTGCTCAAATTCTGTTTGGAACTGTCAGTGTCACATCTTTTGTGTATCCAAAAATGTAAGTTTTAAATGCCTAATGTCATCTCCTCCCATCCCATGAGCAATCTGATTAACTAATTCTGCAATAATTAATTCATTAATTAACCAGAAAGCCATTGAATGCATATTACATACCAGGTTCTTTTCTATGCTCTGGTCATGTGTTAGGTGTTGTGTTCTAGGGACAAAATGATGATAAGTACCTGGCTTTCTGACTTAAGTGGGTCAGACAAAGCTTTAATTGTATAAGCTCCGTAACTGTGGCAGGCAGGCCCTTAACAAATTTGTGCCTAGGTGCTAAGATAGAAGAGAAGAGTGGTACCTAATCTCCCTGGGAGTGGGGAGAGCATGTCAGGAAAAGCTTCTGTTCTGTTTCATGAAGTTTTTCTTTAATGGAGATCACCTGACATGGATAATCTGATCATTCAACAGTGAATTTCACAGGGCAAGAGCAAGGGCCCTTTTCATTGAGTCCTCTGACCTGACAATTTAATGAGGCTGTGAGGGTGTTAGGCATGCCTTTAGGGACTCAGCCTTGTTTCTCTGCAACACATCACCAACCCCTATCTCCCCCGGCTCCCCAATCTTCAATGCCTGGAATACAGAGAATTGGTTACAGCAGGCAGAGAGGTAATTTAATTAGGTGATCTCTGCAATGCTAGGGAAAAAAACACACACACACTTGTAGGAACCAATGGAGTCAAAGAAATTTCAGCTTAAGAGGCAATCAAAGGAAGGGAGAGAGATGAGTTCTGATGACAGCAAGGTTTCATCTTGGGTCACTTGATGATGGCGAATAGTCTTAACAGCTAGGGAATCATAAGAGAAGAAAGAGGAGAAGGTTCTAATAGAATATTATCCTATTTTAATACGATATATTTTAAAATAAGAACTACCTTTTTTTACTGACTGTAAGTAGCAGTTTGCCTTTTGCCCAATGTTTTCACAATTTTTTTCAGTTTCCAAACAAAATGGATACTGTCAAACATGTTTTAGTACTACTTAAACACACCTGGTACAGAGTAAATTTAAACATTGATTAGAAAGGCAGTGCAATTCCAGTCTATGCACAGCTCCAGGCAAGCTCTGTCAATTGTTAGCTAATGATTTCCAACAATTTATCAATCATTTTTCTGTGTTGCTATAGACACGTGCTGAAAAAGCGACAGAGATTAAAAGTGTGGTGGCTGCCTACCAGTATTTAGCATGCTCTCCTTGACCACCTTGGTGGGATGGGCCTCCTTGAAATAGTCTTTTTACCATCCTGTGTTGGGTACTCACAATACACCTGTCACATTAGCATACAGTGCAAAGATCAGGTCTGGAAAAACAATTCCAGTTTGGAATGCATGGTAAAATGTCTGAACTCTGGGCTCTTAAAACAATTATAAATATCACTATGTTCACTCTGTGTTGTGACAGAAATTATGCTGGCTAACATGATTCTGGATAGCTATTCTGACCTAATATATAGAAATAAAAAATTACCTATAGCTATTAAATGGAAGCATCAGCATAAGAATTTAGATAATCACAGTTTGTATGAAAATGGGTGCTTCCAAAGCTTTCAGAAGCTTTGCTCTATGATGCAGCCAATATCTTCCTCAAAATTTTGTTTATACATTTCATTGTTCTGGAAGCACACTACTTTATCTCTGTTAGTACAAAGTTAAATTGCAGGCTGTTTCTCAATTTGATGTTAGTGACTTCATTTTCAACACACGCTTATCAAGGGTCTGCTTTGTGTTCAGCACTATTTTAGGCAACTAAGAGATAAAGCATAAACTATAAGCCTAAATTTCTGACCTCATAGGGCTTTCATTTATTTTGGTGTATGCGGATGGTGAGATAGAAGAGTTACTATAACAACACATTTTTATATCACTAAGTATTGTAAAAAATACTAAATATGAAATTTAGAATAGGGAATGCCTGGGGAAATGGAGGTTGCTTCAGAGCATCAGGAAAGATCTCTGAGTTGATGTAAGGATCGAAGATCGAAATGAATACAGCAACACAGTCAGACTAACATTGGGGAAGCAGAGGACTCTAGGCAGTGGGTAGAACATGTGCAAAAACCTGAGACATGATAGAAAATGATGTGTCCAAGAGAGAGAAAAGAAGCCTGTATGGCTAGAATATATTAAGTGAGAGAGAAAGAGGAGGAGATGAGGTTAGCAAGAGATTAAGCCTCTACTAAGACCCTTGCAATGGGGAGGTAGTGGTGGCTGATGTGATTTAACATATGCATTAAACATTGCTCTAGCCGCAGTGTGGAGCATGGAATTTGGGAGACAAAAAAAAAAAAAAAAAGAAACAGGAAAATAATTAGGAGCTTGTGTGATAGCATAAGCAAGAGCTGACTGAAGCTTTAGCAGTTGGAGGTGGTTGGGTTGGACTATGCATTGATAGCTGGGTCTGCAGTACTTGCTGAATGACTGAATGAAATATATGTAAAAAAGAAAAAAATTAAAGATGACAGTGTTGGATTTTTGGTTTGAACTTCCTGGGTGGTGGTGCCATTTACTGAGATGGGGAAACCCTGGGAAAATAACAAGTTTAGGGGGTAAAACACAAGAACTTATTTGAAGACATGTTAAATTTGAGGTAGATTTTTAGGTATCCAAATAGAGGCATCTCACAGGTAGTCATAATTATATGTCTGTAGCTCATGACAGTGTTAGGATTGGAGATGCTGATTTGGAAGTCATCAATAATGGAGGCAACAGGTCAGTAGATTGACTATTCCTATAGGATCAAAGGAGAGTTAGGTTGAGAGGACCAGAGTAGGAGAGGCGGATGGTGGAAGGAATATTCAGACAGTAGGGCGATTGAGAATTTGTGATTGTCATTGGTGAAAATGATGCCTAAGTTAGGAGCATGGGAGGGAGGTGCTGAGGCGGAGGGTGGAGGATATGTTAGGGAATTGCTATTGATCCTTCCGGGGGATGTTACAGTCACTCAGAATAATGGCAGGAAAAGAGGTGGATATGAAGATAGATGCTAGGATTCTATAGCCGCCATGATTGAGGAGCAGGGACCTGAGTGTTGATTGATAGCAGCAACCAGGAAGGATGGGAGGTACCAAATTTGATGACTTACACTTTAAAGGGTCTAGAAGAAAGAAGGATAATTGGCTTGAGAGCAGCAAAGTGGACTAAGCAGGACGTAACCCACCTCTACTCCCAAGATACAGGCCAAGGGAAGATAGAGGAGGAAATGCCGCAATCTTAGGAGAGTTGCTAGGAAAGCAGTGTTTTCAGGGGAAATCCTGGTTCCCATGAGAGCATCAGAATCCTACAGGGAACTCATTAAAACACATATTGCTGGGCCCCATCCCCAGAGTTTACGATTTGGTAGACCTGGGGTAGGCCTAAGAATCTGCATTTCTAACAAGTTCCCAGGTGATGCTGATTCTGCTGGTCCACAGACTATATACTCTTAGAAATCAGTACCTTAGAGCCAGAAGTTTCAGAGAAAAGATTGAGGGCATGGGGAGATTGCTGTAACAGAATGAATGCTAGAGGGCAGTCTGGAAGTTTTGGAAGAACAGGGAGGGGTGCAACAATGAAATAAAATGATGGGCTTGGCTGTCGAATGGTGCCTGAAGAAACCAGAGATGTGAGGTCTCCTGGGATCAGTCCTCATTGTTTCTGGAAAGAAAGTAATCAGTGGAAACTTTCTGGTTCAGTCACTAGGCAGCTCTTTACTTCTATCACTTGGAATGGTGTAGGCCTGGAGGAAGGCCAAGGGGCTCTGCAGGGCAGCTCTCCATCCAGGGCAGTTCCATGAGTGTGGAGGCTGTGGAGGGGCAGCTTACTAGGAACGGGAGATGTGACCTTCAAGCCACTGCTCTCTCTCCTGCAAAAAGAGGCTGACTCAGCTGTAGGGCAAGCCTGGAGGATGAGGACTGGGCCTGTGAGGACATGTGGCTTCAGGTACTGGGTCACTTGGAGCTTGGGTGATTTTAAAACAAGTTAGGTCAAAAGATACCGAGCTCCTCTTTTGCATAATTAATAGTAGTGGGCACTATTGTGTGGCAGGATAGGTTTTTGTTCATTAGTATCTCAAAATTCCAGAGGAACAAGGATAAGAGGAGCTTGTTTAATTGGGACTCTATTGCCAACCACTTGAAGTTATTATTTTCAGGCACAACTGCATTGAGATGCTCAAACTCTGTCATCTGGTCTTCTTCCCATGAAGTCTCTCTCTTTTTCAATGATTTCGACTGTGTTGGCTTCATTTCCAGAAAGGATGTCTTTTTCTGGTGGCAACAACAGTCCCAAACTTACATCTTACCACTCAGAAAACCCGGTGGAAAAAAGCCTTCTCTTTCCCAATAGTCCCACGTAATTTGAGATGATGCACCAAACCTTGAAAAAATCACTGTAGCCAGAGAGACGGGTGCTCTGATTTGACCTGGCTTATGTCAGTCACGTGCCCTGGAAGAGGAGGGGAAACCTAAATGTTGTTTATCAGCTGTACCTGAGCCACAGAGGAAATGACTTCCTAAGCAGAGGAATTTGGTTTTCTAAAAGAAATTTTTATGTTATAATAAAAAAAGGTAGCAACAATAATGTTTATTAAAAAACAATATTCATAAGTCATGGTGTTAAGTGCTAAATAATATGCATTATTTTATTTAATTTTCACAAAGCCTGATGAAGACCATACTATTATTATTCCTGCTTTACTCAAGCACTGAGAGTTTAAGTCGCTCCATGGCTGCATGGCTTTTGAGTGGCAGAGTAGGACCTGGAGGGAAACCCGAGCGTGGAGCAAGAGCAAAGTGCCACCTGGGGACAGGGGAGTGGAAAGAAGCTCTGATTCAGGGGCTGACAAGAGCCATCTTGAGGTCTAAGAAAA
Organism: Macaca nemestrina; assembly: GCF_043159975.1. NCBI lineage: Eukaryota > Metazoa > Chordata > Mammalia > Primates > Cercopithecidae > Macaca > Macaca nemestrina. Next base: position 156,833,697 of record NC_092125.1, read on the forward strand.
GAGTGGGGCCAACAGGTGAGGAAGGAGAGAGGGAGGCAGTGCCAGAAAGGGAGGTCCTCCAGGATGGGAAGAGAGTGTCAAAAACAAAGCACTCTCAGACCTAGGAAATTTCAAATAAGTGACGATGGACTTAATGAGGCTTTACTCTGCTAAGCTGTTGCTGTCATGATCACTTACTCCCTCCACAAACAAGTTAAAGCTGAGCTGGCACAAATGTTGAAGGAGAGAGAATTTGAGTCACGTGCCTTATGGGTAGCTCATTGTCATGTTTGTGGAGCAATCATACATTTCCCATCTGCTTTCTGATTTCACTTTGTGAATCTGGCTTGTTTTGTTTACAGATCCACCCTCTTTCCCCCATAGGGTGGAGTTGTGCATAATTATGCAGAACTTGAGTAGAAAACATGTGATTATGATTCCAACTTCAGCCGTAAGAATGTTCCTTTTGTTATCTCACACAACACTTTTAAGTAAGATTGTGGATGGATACGTTTACAGGGAACTTTCTGCAGTTGGTTAGCTTGCAGGAAACATGCACCATTTCCTTTGCTTGTGTCCAGATGGAAACCCTTTTTGTGAAAGAACCACCAGAATCACAGTGTGTTGGGAGCGATGAGGCTGCTGTGATGGATTTCTAGCTGCCCTTGAGAGGAGCCCCTCCTCTTCTCTGAGTAGGTTTCTCTCTCCTTATTTGCCTTCAATTGATCATAACAGCTGCAATAAAACTCACTTCACCTTAATAAAAATGAACCAGAGAGACTCATTCTATATATTCCAACGTCACTTGCACAAGTGCTGATTATTGATCTGAAAACAGGCTATGCCTCAGCCTGGTAATGCTTAGCTTCATTTTCCCCCTTCAACTTTCAGTAACAGCCACCATTGCCTGCAATGGAATTGCTCTAGCAGAACGATATGGTAGAGGACAGGCCAGAAAATCTCTCCTGGGTCAACAATTCATCATCATGAAAATTGCAGAGCCCCGAGTATGTTCACTGAACAGTTAACAACTCATCCTTTTCTCCCCAATGTATCCTATGCATCAGGCTTGCTGACTCTCATGGCTAAATTCAATTTCTTCAGTATAGCTGATAATTACGGTATTGAACAATTGATCTTGCATAACCATATAACCACATAGCCAAAGCTGATCTGGCTGTCATTCCTGTGCAAAGAAAAATGGCAGTGGTTGCAACTGAATGTTACGTACCGCTAAAGAACTGTTAAGGAAGGCGAAACTCAAAAACATCTAATTCCCCTTTCCAGGTGAGCAGTTTTGCCAGCTCTTCATTGTGAAGTGAGAAGAAGATATCTTGGAAACGACATCAAAATGACACCAGGACCATGACTACTTTTACTTCCATTTCACAATGCTCATCCTCTCCAAACCTCAAAGTATATGGGTTGATGAGGTCATTTGGCCAAGGTCACAGACCTCAGGGCGGCTCTGGGATAGGGACATCAAGCTGTGTATTCAGCCTCTTATTTTACTGTGAACAATAAACCCCGCAATATTCCATTCTATTCAGTAATGATTTATTGAGTGCTTGCATGTCTCAAGCCCTCTGCTAGGAGCTGCAGGTTTGTGTGATTTGTATATGCCTTGCTTCCATTTGTGTTTGACAGTGCCATGGGGATGTTTCCTGGGGTAGGCATTTCACTGTCAGCTAGATTTCTGCTCGACTCCATGACTGTCATTGTGCATGACTGTGTCATCTACGCTCTCACACAAACCATAGACTGAGGGGAGCAATTTCACAGTTGAAATTCTAGGTGCCATAACCTTCCAGTACGGGAGGTGTTACAGAGGCAATAGGGAGGTGGGCTGGCCCTCACTCTACACTGTTGGGCAGACTTATCAGAAATACTGAGGAGTAAGTCTGACCTGGTGATCCCATGCAAATTCATAGTAACTGAAGAACACATAGAAATGATAGACATTATAAAGCAGAATAAAAAGACAAAAAATTATTCATAATCATCAAGAAATAACCAGTTACTTTTTTTGCTACTTTAATATTTACTTTGTACATATACGTATGCCACACACACACACACACACACGGGCATGTAACACAAATACACTAGTAAAAATTGAGATGTACTATTTTATAGCCTATATTTTTCTAGTCAAAAATATACTGTAAATATGTATTAAGCTAATCCACGTGTATTCATTAAGCACCCTTTATGTGTCAGGTGCCATTCTGAGCATGGCAATTTGTGAACAAAAGACAAATTCCAGATTTCATGGAGGCAGTGATTCTCTTGGGTGTGTAGAGAGAACAGAAAATAAATAAATGAACAAGAAAATATGATGAAAACAACAAGTTGATGTGATAGAGCTTCAGAGACACTCTTGTTTGCATGGGCAGGGGGGCCCCTTCAGAACATGACATTAAACAGTGGCTGAATAACAAAATGAACTGGCCGTGGAAAGATCTCAGGAAGAGCATTCCTGACAGAGAGAATGAAACCAGCTTATGCAAAGGCTTATGGAGGAAACCAGGCTGCTGGACTGTAGGAGCAGGGAGAGGCCTTCTAGCTAAAGTAAACAGGGAAGAGAAGTATAAGATGAGGATGGAGAGGGAGGCAAAGGACTAGCTGTTCCTATACAGCCTTTTTCTGTGTGTGATCAAAGCCATTGGAGGGTTTTAAAGAGGGGAATAACAAGAATGGATTTGTATAAAAAAAGAAAAAAGGAAAAACTCTAGCTGCTGCATGAAAATGTGAGAATGGAATTGCAGAGTGTAACTAGGAATGCCACTGAAGAGTTCATTAAAGTTCTTGAGAAAGATGATAATGGCTTGAACCAGGGAGTTGAGGCCATTTCTCTAGGAATAGTTTATTCATATCATCTAGAAATATTAACTTATTCCAAAGGTAACGAATGTATAGGCAGAATCTAGCAATAGACTCTGGGGAAGAAGAAAACCCATATGAAACTTTGGATAGTTTAATCAGGAAAGAAAAAAACTCTGTTAGCTACAAGGAAAGATTAAAAAAGACAACGTGAGCAGAAAACAAGGAAAAGGGGGAAAAAAAGTCATGAGAATAAATAAGAAAAATAGAAGTCAAGTGGTTGTGGTGAGTGGTAAGACCATTAAAAATTTTTACTGACTGGCACCTCTGACAAAATCAGCTACTTCCTCCAGTATTCTGTCATTAGTAGAAATTAGCTAATTGTTAAGAATCTGTAAAAAAAAAAAAAAAAAAAAAAAGGATGAAATCCAGTGAGTATTCATAGCTGTAAAGGCTATACTGTCTGAACTGTGGTGGAATCTTATTAAAATATGAAAATAAGCAGCACAGGGTCTCAGGCTGGAACAGTTATACAGAGTAACAAGATGTCATTTCAAAATCACTTTCCTGATAATTACACATAAAGGGCTTGGTCTAGACTCTCTTTCATGCAGTTAACTCTCAATTGAAGCCAATTATAAGTAGAGAACCTGACTTTCATGCCTTCTTACAGTTCATTTTCACACCCTTTCTTCTAATCACTCTCTTTATCTGTCCTCATATGTTGTTGGCTAGTATTCCTCTCCACAGTGAGGCACGAGGAGGGGGGGGAGAGAGAGAGAGAGAGAGAGAGAGGGAGAGAGAGAGAGAGAGAGAGAGAGATTTAGAATGTAAGTGACTGCCTTTTTACTGAGACAAATGTCTTCTAAGTGGGGCATGTGTGGAAATCTTGTTTTGCTGAAATATTTAGATAGTAGTCGGGAAAGTCTTGTATTCATGGAATAATTGCTTGATATAAGAGAGAGCAAAAGTTATGGAAAGAGAAATATGGTTTGAATCCTGGGTCTGACATCTGTTGTGTGTCCTTGTGAATGTCTGCACTCTTTCTCAGGGCCTCAGTTGTGTCATCTGCAAAAGGGAGGTGAGATTACCCATCTTGCAGGGTGTTGTGAAAGACAGACATGGGCATTGCCAAAAGCACCTCACACCCAACATTCTTTTCCTTCTCTTCATTGCTTTGTATTCATTGGTCTATACAACCAGTATAACACTCCTTCCCTGAAGCCTATTTCTGTGTGGACACATTTACATTATGTACAGACTAAAACACTTTGAAAAGTCACTCTCAGTTGTTGCTTGTCCTACTGTCCACTAAATCCTGCTGCCACTCTTTGGTGGATAAAGCTTTGAGATTTCAAGCCGTCAACTCATTGGGCCCCACTTTGGATCTGTCAATCTGGTTAAGGGCCATGTACTATGTAAATAATGACACCATTTAAAATATTTTTAATCCTTCATCTTGATGGACGCTTTTGTGTTTCATATTTGTCCTTCGAGGAAGGAGAAGGAAACTAATAGCTCCTCCAGGTGACAGGTAATTACATACCAAGAGCTATGTTAGCACCAAGTACTATGCTGAGATGTCTTGCTAAAGAACAGGGGTATTTAAAAATCTCACCCTTCTTCCTGATGGTGCTAAGAGAAGGTAGGTGCACTTTTAATTACAACTAAACACTGAATCATCAGGGAAGCAGAAAGCTGTGGCTGACTCAGTCAGTTTCAGGATTGCCCAGAAGTGGAGCCTGGAGGAGAAGTCTTGACCTCAGCACCAGATTGCTGCAAGCCTTTGGTTAATTTCCAGAAGTTGATTCGAAAAGTTTTTACAATTTTTTTTTTTTTTTGATGGAGGGGTAGAATTTGGATTTCCTTACTTTATTACTTTTAGTGATGTCATTTCTCTAACTGGTGTTTCTCTTGCTCAAGGATTATATTTTCTGGATTCTTTGTGTGCACCCTAATTTTTTAATAGAGCTAGCCATTTTGAAATGTGTAATAGGCACTGGATTTTGCTGTATTTCTTTAAATATTGTGGGGTTTTGTTTGGGACGTAGTTAAATTACTTGGAATAAGTTTGATTTTTTCAAGTCTTACTTTTATGCTTTGTGAAGGGAGCTCTAGAGCAGTCTTTAACAGGAGCCGATTTGGCTCTACTATGAGCGTAACACCCTGCTGAGGACTCCAGCCACTGCCCTGTGGATTAGAGACGTCTCCACTTTGGCTGGCTGGAACATTCCCAATCCTATGTGATTTCTTGTGATTATTCCATCTACTCCTTTCCAGTGCTGCTTTTCCAGATTTGAAAAATTTCTTATCATGCATGTGCACATTAGTACTCAGAATGAGATTTGAGGAACCTCTCTGCAGACCTCTAGAGCTGTGTTTTTGTGCAACTCTCTCATCTCTAGTATTTTGCCCCACAAATTCTTGCCATTTAGCATCTGTAGATTATGAAATATATCTCCTCAACTTAGAAAAACTGCTGAGATATTTGGCTTCTGTCTCCCTGCACTGAGGCCTGGAAAGTCACCCCAAGAAGTAAACTGGGAAAATTATAGAACTCATCTTTTTTTTTTTTGAACTTTCAGGCAGAACTATCCTGTACTGTCAGTTTTCCATGGCTGAAAACTAATGTTTCATCTATTTTGCGTGTTTTTCCAGTTGTTATTCCAGTCCCTCATACTCTGTCATGGCCAGAAACAGAAGCCTTCGCACTTTAGGTGACATAGATATAGATAGCTCTTAGTTTTATTGGTCCTTTGGTCAACATTTTTTCTGTTGTCCCATGCGTTCCTTCTGCTTGGATTTATTTTTATTTAGTGGAAATATATTCTGGCAGAAGTAGCTCTTCAGTGATATGCTTTCCAAATCTTTGCATGTCTAAAACTATCCCATCTTTCCTTCTTTTGCTGGCTTGGCAAACAAATCTATGTTTAAAACAGATACACTTTGAAGACATTGCTCTATTGTTTTCCAGAATTTAATGTTTCATATAATATTTCTAATAGCAATTTCTTGAGAGTCTGTTTTTACCTCTTCAGAAGCATTTAGAATTTTTTGTTTTTCTTGGAATTCAGAAATGCGTATGTTTCATGAACCAAAACTCATTTGCTTTGATGGGAAGAGGATGCAGGAAGATATTTTTAAAATCAAGCATTATGGAAAAAAACTGTGAAAAACAGTTTTCCCCCCACAGATATTTATGAACTCCTTGTCACACATAGGCTCCCTCTGATGCCTCAGGCCTGCCTTTGTCCCCAGTATTCCTGCTCATGTCCTCCTCATTACTTTGAACTTCCTCATCCGGTCTGACAATGGTTTTTCCCTACTTTTGTAGACTCTTGAGCCCTATGAACCAGGCCTATATTCCTTGTTTAGTTAGCGATCATTTGTGCTCTGCAGAGAAACATAAGCTGAAAGTTTTATTTTCCTTAATAGAGAATCAGAGAGTTGTCTACTATCACTTACAGGGTTTCACAATTAGGTACACTAATGTTCTAAATTTGGATACCAACTTTACAGCTAGGTCTGAAAGAAAAATCTATTGGCTAGAAACCCAAGATCCAATATGACGATGACATATACTAACTGGTAAATGCTATGGCCTATAAAAATTAATTTGAGCTTTAAATAGGCACAAAAGCATATTAGAGGGTCATAATGTATCAAACGGAACATTACAATGCCCATTTTCATTTTGCGAATGTTCTCAAATTATGTAATGCCATCAAAATTGAAACCATTCTATGGAAGGCCACAGCTGTTGATTAAAAGCCGTTAAAACAGCAATGCCTTTGTGTGTACATTTTTAAATCTAGTATGTCTTCTGTTATATAGCATAAGGAATGACTATTCCTTTCCCAAATATTTAGCAGAAAAGAGAAAAAAGACAGAAAATAACTCAGGACAGATGATTTTTGTAAGAATATGGTTTCCTGAAATGCAAGTGTCAACATCATTTTATTGCAGCACATTCTCACAAATGTTTGATCCAACATATGAGGTGAGAAGAAATAAGCCGTCTTCTCTTGAGATTTTAGTATTGTTTAAAATGAAGCATTCATTTAAACATGTTAAACAACGATATTTCTTGGTGTCCCTTTCTATGGCTGCAGCACAAAGTATTTTCAATGCCGTGTGTCTTGAGCCCTAGAAAGAGCCTATGAAGGGCTCTGTTTCTTTAAGGGCTCTGAGTGAGCTGCAGAGTTTAACTGTACACCCTAGAAGGGGAGAAAATGCAAAAGGTAATTGGGAGAATAAAGTAGAAAACAGAAGAAGATACATATTTAGGAATTAAACTTAGAAAACAGGGTAAAATTGCCTCCAAATTTCTGGTATTAGTTTTGCCTTCTCTGAGTTTTCACTAGCTGTGTGTGTTGGGGTGTTTTGAGTAGACCCAGGGAACTGTGGGCAATGTCCCCGGAATACTGGTGCAGAAGACTGCCTGTGGAATGAAGCCAAAGCCTAGGCTTAGTCAATGCACCATTGCCCTGATGTCCAGGGCTCTTTTGCTTCAAAATGAGAAAGGCAGAAAATGACGATTGCTAGGGTGCTAGCTTCAAACAGCCCTGCTCATGTTGAAAGACTGGTAGGCAAGTAGGATTCCTTTGAAAAGAAATGTTTTTCAACAGGACATGCTAAAGGTGGTGTAGAAAGAAGGCAAAGGTCCAAGATTTTTATAGAAAAAAATCTGCATGTTATGTCTGCTGAAGAAAGTCCACTTGGGAATGAAGATCTTAGAAAACATTTTAAAGAAATGATTGAGATGCACTTAGGCAAGGTAGGAATTCCGTGCAACATTGATTCCTCATAGCAAATGCTCTTTACAGCCAGTATGAGCTCCTGCCACAGAAGAACCAGTGCCTGGTGGAGACGGGGGCTTGCAGGGTCTCAGTTGTGCCAAATCCAAACTGTTGTGCTATCAACCAATCTAATTGCTCAAGAAACTTGGGAACTTTGGAAAAGCCAGATTCAAGATGTTTTTAATTTTTCAAAATGAGAGAAAAACAGAGTCAAGAATTTCTATCTTGGGAAAAATAATTTAGGACAGCAGAAATGATTAATCTTACAAATGCCAGCTGGTTCTATTGAAACATGTTGTACGTTGCTGGTGACAACAATGAAGTAGTATGATCTTCTCGAAAGCGATATGGCAACACAAAGCAAGAACTGGAGGGTGGGTGAAGTCCTTCACCCAGGAATCTCACCCTGAGAATATATCCTAAGCAAATAATTTCACAAAAGCAAAAAATCTCTATGCAAGACAATATTCATTTTCTCAGCTTTTCATAACAACTGCAAAAAGTTCTCTGAGAAACAACACGTGCATGAAACAGTTGTGAGATAGTTTAGTAAATTACAGAAATTAAGTCTAGGAAATATTATTCAGCCACTAAAATTGTAATTATAAAGACCATAAAAAATAAGAAAAAAATGTTTACACTAAGATGTCAAAATAAAGCAGTGGAATTAAAATGCTATGACCTTATGACTGCATCTATTGAAAATAACCTATGTGGAAAGAAAATTGGCAGAGATGAATATAGCTACGTTAATTTGGAGGACTTGTGAGTGATTTTCTTTCGTTCTTCAAAATTGTGGCTAATAAATTATAAATATATTTTTAATGAAATTCAATGGAAACAGAACTAGTTAAGGGAAATATTAGGTTAGATTTTGGCCATTAAAATGGCAAAAGCCACAATTACTTTTGCACAAACCTAATAACAAAGGTAAATAATAGCGCAAAGGGGATATGTGCAAATCTATCTGATGCCTGTGGAGATTTTGTTGTTTTAGTTTAGTGAGGGCAAATCACTGTAAGTTTGTGTAATATAAACTATGTCTTATAACAAAAATGGTTACCGGGGTTATGTGAGTCCAGTGGATCTGTTCTAAGCCTTAGCATGTTTTCTTCATGTCACCCTCAGTTATAGAGATGGAGTGTAAGCAGAACTGACAACGTCACAAGCTTATTGAATAGAACAGATTTGCTGATTCCTGACCCCCATCCCGTTGACTACCACCACGTCCACTGCCACCAAAACTTATTACCATGTGTTTAATTTATACAACTGAATATGTAATACATATGTATCCTTGTATCTGTATGCATGTTGGTGTGTGTATGCTTTTACCATTCAAAAAGTATGGACCCATATACATACAGAAAAATGTCTGAAATATATAAGCATAGTTTAACCAATATTTATAACATGCACCCTTGTGTAAAGGCCATCTAGACTGGAAGCTGGTGTATTGCCAGTACCTTAGAAGCTTTCAATCACCCCTCCTTCTCTCACCTGTTAGTGGTTGCCACGATCAGGAAGCACTACCCTGATTTTGGGGGGTATAATTATTCCCTTGCTTTGTTTGCTTTTTCCTCATTGGTTTTAGACGTACAGAACTGTATTAATCATAATTCTTGGTTCATGGCACTCAGTCATAATTGGCCTATGCATAGCCCTTTATTTTCATTTCATTTCATTTCATAATAACATGATGAACTAATGAATTTATCACCTAACCAAAGAACTAGGTCATTACCAATAAATTGTAACTTCTTATTTGCTCCTCAACTATACCATTCCACTGCCTCCCCTGCAGAGGTACCCAGGATCCTGATTGTATATTTTTCTTTCCTTCCTCTTTTTAGAAATAGTTAGCAACTGCATATATGTCTTCAGACAACATGTGTTTAATTTGGTCTGGTTTTGAATTTACATGGATAAAATTATACCATATAGATTACTTGGCAGCATGATTCCTTAAATTCCCTAAAATTATTAAATATGTTCATAAGATGTATCCTTGTTGATAGGTATATCTATAGTTTATTTTCACCTATAAGTAGTATATGATTATATATGAAATATGCAATAATGTATTTATTTTATTTCATGTTGATTGGCCTTTGTGTTACCAGTTTTTAGAATTATGAACAATGTTGTTATGAGCAATTTGAAACATGCCTCTGGATGTACACTGTGCAGGAGTTTCTCTAGGTTATATTCTGAAGGTATACCAAATGTACACTCTGGCAGGGTTTTGAAATCAAATTTCAATCAAATTGAGACCAAACATAAATGCTGTCATAATAGAATCAATTCTGTTATACAAGAAGAACATCTGAACTTTTGTAAATCACAATTTAATGATTAAAACATGTGGTGATTAAATTTTAAACATTTGAAATGGCATACTAATTTTCCAGTGCTATTGACTACTCTCAGTTCTCTCAGTGATGCTATGAGTACCATATTGCAGTTTTGCAATAGATACCTTGAATCAGGGTCAGAGGAGAAGTAAAGTATCACTCTTTCAGTATGGAATTCTCTGATAAGAATGTTGGCACAAAATCATTGGTGTGTTTTTCTTCTTTCTAGCAGTAGTGGGCTATTATAAAGATACAACTTTACTTCAATTCATGGACTTGAAAATTTGGTTTATGGTGACGATGTAATTCCATTGAAACAAATGGAAGATTTGGATATTGCTTGAAGATTATGTCTCACTGTTTTCAAAAGTAAACTAAAGGCTAATGTACTCACTTATATTTTTAAATTTTTAATTTTTTGGTTTTAATATTCCTATGCCTTCAAGCTGATAAAAATTTTCCTTAAACCTTGGATTTAGAAATGAGACTACAACAATATGATTGGTTTTCAAGATTTACAAAAGAAAATAAGTTATATGGAAATTTTTACCTGCATCTCAGCGTTCACTGCATATCCAATAATTTCAGATTCTTGATTGGAATAGAATAATGCAAAAAAATTTTCAGCAGGTGTCAGGTAAGAAATACTTGCATTCCCAAGGCATACAAGTTTGGGTGCTTCTGCAGCAGTTTCCAACAAATACATTATTTCATTGTGTGCTGGCACATCCTGCTTTATTGATATTGTTTACCACACTGTATGGTATTAAAGTTTCTGTTGTTATTTCTTCCACTACCATGTATTAGCTGCTTTTCTGATATTTAAGAACACATCTTGTGTTAGTACAATGTAAGGCTGTTCCAAAACCTCTTGTGTGCTATGGAGACTGACTTTGGTGAGAGAATTCTAGAAGTAATTTATTTATTTATTTATTTATTTTTATTTTTTGAGACGGAGTCTTGCTCTGTCACCCAGGCTGGAGTGCAGTGGCCGGATCTCAGCTCACTGCAAGCTCCGCCTCCCGCGTTCACGCCATTCTCCTGCCTCAGCCTCCGAGTAGCTGCAACTACAGGCGCCCGCCACCTCGCCCGGCTAGTTTTTTGTATTTTTTAGGAGAGACGGGGTTTCACCGTGTTAGCCAGGATGGTCTCGATCTCCTGACCTCGTGATCCGCCCGCCTCGGCCTCCCAAAGTGCTGGGATTACAGGCTTGAGCCACCGCGCCCGGCCTAGAAGTAGTTTAATATCATTCTGCTTATGATCAGTAATTCTGTAACATTACTGATGAAAACTGGACACACCAATGGAGGTGTGAACAAAATGTCACACGTGTGTAATTTCTAAACCACTTAGTCCTTGCTGTATGGTTTCATCATTAATGACGATTGCCTCACACTCACATTCATTGATGTTTTTCCCGGAGTTAAGCAATATGATTAACAAAATTCATCCAATGGACATATATAGAACACTGCATCCAACAACTACAGAGACTACATTCTCTCAAAGCAAAATTTGAATATTTTCTGGTTCATAAAACAAATCTCTACAAATATTTAAAGATTGGAATCAGACACATCCTCTGACCACAATAAAGTAAACCTAGGACTCAATAAATTTAGAATGTTATATTTGGTGAGGTGATGCTATATTAATTAGCTTGCTTAACTATTTCACAATGTATACATATATCAAAACACCATATTGTATACATAAATGTAGACATTTTTATTTGTCAATTATACTTTAATAAGAAATGTAATAGTCAAAACAGATTATATATTTGGAAATTTTAAAAAATATGCTTCTAAAGTAAACCCATGGATCAAAAAATAAATCTCGTTGGAAATTAGAAAATATTTTGAATTGACAATTATGAAAATGCTACATGTCAAATATTGTAACATTCAACAAAAACGATTTTGAGTGAAATACACTGCGTTAAAGTTAAAATGCTGACATTTAAGAAGTAGGAAAACTAAAAATGTTAATTAGCTAGTCATCTAAATCAGAATTATAAAATAATTGCAAAATAAAGTCGAAGAACAAAAAAATAAAAATTAAATATGAGTGGAAAATAATGAATACAATTAAAATTTGTAATATACAGCATAACAAAAGACAAAATGTTCTTTGAAAAGTCTAGTATATTGACAAACCTGTGAGTGAGAGTGAAAAAGCAAAAAAAAGAAATGACACAAACTGTATTAAGAATGGAAAAAACTGACATAAATATAGAAGCTGCAGACATGAAATAAATAATAAAAATTATTAATTTAGTGGTAGTGTCATAAAATAAATTACAAAATATAGATGAGATAGGTTATGTTCTATTAAAAGTACAAGTTACAGTATAATATAAAAATATAATAGGTAGGTAATGTTCTAGAAAAATATAACTCACCAAATATGACTTAGGAATAAATAGGAAACCTGAAGTATAAACACATTTAAAAAGTTGTATTAGCAGCCAAAATTACTTCCACAATGCAAATTCAACGACGAGATGATTTTAGGCAATCCTCATCCAGTATTCAAGGAAATGTTACTTTCAATCACAAAATATTCAAGATATATGAAGAAAAATGACTGCTCTCAAATTTACCTTAAGAGACTAGCTTACTGTTGATACTAAGGATTGAAGAGAATTAATCAAGAAAAGAAAAAGACAGGATGCTTATAAAAACAGATGCAAAAACTCTAAGCAAAATAGTAACATAACGAATGCAGCAAAATATAAGGAAATACATCATGGTCACTTTGGGTTTAACTGAACAATTGAAGATTGATTTAACATTATAAAAATTAATTAACGTAATGACTCACATCAATGGATTAAAGAAAAAAACTCACATAATTATATCCAAAGATGCATTAAAATTATTTGACAAAATTTAACATCTCTTTATGATATTACTCTGAGCAAACCAGGGAGGTCTCTTAACCCCTCAAGGTATTTAAACAATTTTTAAAAAACCAAACCTCCTGTTTAAAGTGAAATATTAAAAGCTTTGCTTTTAAAATTTGCAAAAGGGAATAGGCTTCTATTTTCTCTTCTTTCAGTATTTGTTGGAGATCCCAGATAGCACAGTAAGGCAGGAAAAGAAAATAAAAGGATTATAAAGAAACACAGCTGTCATTTTCAACTATGATAATCAGCATTATTAGAATTCATAGATTTTCACTGAGTCTATAATTTTTATCAGTTGTTATGACTCATCGTTATTTTCTACCACTAAGAAAAAGAGCAGTGTCAATTAAATTCTGAAACTGCCTTGACAATAGTCCTGCCTACTATGTGAATTAGTGTCTTTCACTATACAGAGAGATTTGTCATTTTCCCCAGTCTTTGCAGTGATCAGAGAAGTTCTCTGGCCCTTGGTTTTATTACTTGACATAGAATGGATAATTATTTTCCACTTATTGCAGTAATAACATATCACACAGCTTTCATCTACTTGAGGACATTTTCTTTCTATATAGCATTTAGTTATTATTTTGTAAGGAAATAATGTTTTTCGATTATTCCTCCCATAATTAATATTTACTCCGTTGGTATCTAATTTATGCTTTGTTACTCTGTTTCTGTGCCTTTTGATGTGCTAAATAACTTTTCTTTCCAAAACTTAATAATATTGTAATTATTGTAAAGACATTTTAATTGACAGTTACACTCAGCACATGCAGTACTAACTATATTCACCATTCAATTGAAATGATAGCTATGACCAAGTTCACTCATGCACTAGCAATGATGATTGCTACCTAGAAAATAATGATTATAAATTAGATTAGAAGATTCATTTTAATTTCAGAGATGTTAAAATGTATTAAAAGGTACACAGTAGAGCTGCTTAAATATGTGGCAGTCCAGCAAGTTTGCAGGATACAAGATCAATATAGAAAAAGATTGCAATTCTTTACCAGCAATAGACAGAACATCCGGTTCGTTGGGTTGGAGCTGCTGATTTTCTCCCTTACTTGGGGCAATATAAGGTGAAGTTAAGCGCATTATGAGAAAACTTTGTCTCACCTCCTGGCTCCTCTTTCACCCTGGGTGAAAAGCACTTCCATCTCACTCCACCACACACACTCGGAACCACCTATCTCTGTCTTTTCAGAGGTTTCTTACTTCGCTTTTGGCACATCTGGGGACCATAACTCATGGCTTTGGATCTCTCCAGAACTGGACTTGGAGAATGGAATCATATCCATGTTAAATTTTCCACCTAATAGAAAGATTCAGTTTAGACTTTTCTCAACCTTTTTGAGTCCTCTGTATTTAATATGTGTGTATTTATTTTCTTTTAGGAAACAAGGATACATGAGGGTTGAAGTCATTCAATGTTTCCATAGAATAGGGGAAAATCAACATTCCATTTCTTTTTCTGTTCTACCACTTGCAATCTTCATAGATATGTATCTGAAATAAGTATTTTGTCCACGCCCTGCAATTTAGAATAGTAGTTTAAAAAAATTATCACAATACTTGTTATTAGAGCTAACTCTTAAAGGTCTAATAAAAGCTTTTGGATGTACTAAGCACATTAGAACAATGGATCTTGTGTATATTTTCTTCAATTGTGTCGGTTATCTCTGATGCCTCAAATCTAAAGAGAATTTGAACAGAAAAGATGCCTTTCTCTTGAACTACTTTATATTCAATTCTTTCAGAAAATTTCCAAGACTTGATTAGCTAATTTTATCTTGCACTAAATAAACTCTAATGATAATCACTTTTTGATTTACAAATCTTTTACTAATTGTCTTTGTGGTCACTGACCATTTTCTAAAATATGTTACCACCAAAAGACCACCTGCCTAATTGGACAGGTAGGAAATCTGTTTTCAGGCATGTGGATGCCTATCTTTTCATTCTTTTTGCAGTTATTTCTGCAGCCATTGTAGTCACATTCTCCCTGGGTGATTCCTTTGACTTCATCAGGTAATGTGCCTCTTTTAGTTAATCACACAATATGGCTTTCTTATCGACCCTACCTATGCTGTGCTCTTTCTTTTTCCATGTTGGCCATTGTGTTGTAAGTAAATGAGCAAAACAAGATACACTTACTGCATTGCTTTGAAAGAAAGTAGTTGTCAAAATAACACTATCCTATTCCATATATCTTCCTGTCCCAAGTGACACAGCTGACTGCTTTAGTGACAACAAATATTCACTCCTAGTAATGTTGCAAAGCCAATATAGCCAAGGAAGAGAAAAGGAAGTGTCATTCAGTTTTCACTATCAGCAAATTATATCTAAGGTCTTAACACAAAATTTATTTTGCCAAAATGTGAAAGACAAAAATACTCTGACACTTGGATAGTTTTGGGGATGGTAGAATTTTGGGGGTGGGAAACTTTGATGGAGTTTTTGGGATGATGTGTGTGTATGTGTGTGTGCGTGTGCATGCGTGTGTGTGTATGAATATTTAAAATATACATGTTAAATATTTTAAAGTCAAGTTTTTTCTTTATAGGAATGTCACTAATAAACTGTAAACAAGTCTAAGGTCAATTTTATAATGATTTCTGTTGGTCTAGTTTGTGGGCAGGCTAATATTGTGAAGGGGAAATGACAGTGGAAGAATTCTCTGCTGAGTGTCAGTTTTTCCCTGTAAACTTTGGCAAGTTGTTTTTCTCTCTGTCTGCCCAGGCAAGTGGCAGAGTTCTTAGGTTATTTAATATTTGCTGCCTTATAAATATTTTAGCTTCTTTAACTGTTTATAGAAGTATCCCCTTCATAACAGTGTCAAATAGAAATTAAGGGTGTGGGCTCTGGACTCAACAGTTATTAGCTATGACTTTGTGCAAGTTACTTAACCTTTGTGAGTCTCAGTTTCCTCATCCGTAAAGTGGGAATAATAAGTGTACCTACCTCATAGAGATTAAATGAGAAAATACATATAATCACATGGTACAGAGACAGGATGAGAGCAAACACTCAACTAATGTTAGCTATTATTGTCACTAACATCAGGGAAAATGAACAGGGGACGTGGCTCCGTGTCTAGTGTTTATAGTATAAGGCATGCAAGTTGATCTATGCCACATCTGATACCATGAACCATGTTATGAAATAAAAAACTTCTACTGTGCTTACAAAAAAAATGCTACTCTAAAGTATAGAAGGTTCCAAAAAGAACTGAAATAGATTCCCAAATAGAGCTGAAATGAGTTGGACAAAATTATAATACTAACCCATTGAATATAAAAGTTATTTTCAGTTGCAGAAGGAAATAAAAGTTAAGGCAATGAATGGAAGTGAAATAAAATAACCTTGAAAGTGATGATTAACTGATGAATAGATGATTAGAAAACTGTTTAAAATGAAATATGACCTAAATCAAAATTTTTGGCTAATATTTGAGTACTTAAGAAATACTCTCTGTCTTAAAAAAGAACTTCTAGCTTTATATTGAAACCCCAAAGCAAGCGAATAGACAAAAAATAACTCAAGCGAATCAAGAGATACTCAACTATGTAGAGTGAGTTAAAATCTCTTATTTCCCTATTCATCTTTATTAATATATCCTCCCAAAATAACACAATCCACTCCATCAGTCAGAATAGGTGAGCGCAGACCCGAGGAAATGGCATATCCAGAAATGTCAAGCAATAAAAGGAAGGCATTCACTTTATTATCATAAGCATTGCAGACCAAAGGTTAGCGATTCCATAACCCCTGACCGATGGATCTTTCATTTGAGGAAAAAGCCCCACAAATTTAACAGATAAAAGATAAATCAGAGCTCTTGAAAAAACCATTAAGTCTTAAGTGTTAATTTCCTTAGTGAAATTGTCACTCTATCACCTTATTATATATGAATCATGACATTAAAGTGAGAAAGCACTGCTCAGAGACATTGAGGGCTCAGCTTTATGTCTTCCAGTCTAGGTCAGGTTCTTAAACTTCTAGTAAAAGGTAACAATTTCTAAGAGCCTACTTCTAGAAAGTCTAAAAATAGGAAGAAGAGACTTTGGGGAGGGCAGGTGGATAAACAAATGAAAAATGAAGACAAATTTCACAGGGATCTCATTGACTTTTAGAAATACTTTGAACAACAGCCATGGCCACTGGGGTGCTGTAATGACATGCCCCATTATAAAATGTAACACTAAGTAAACGTAGGAGTGGAAATTTAACAATTGAACATTTAATGGCTGCAATTATGGCAAAAGAATAATGAACCTATTAGATAGGAGAACTGGCAATTACTCTGCGGCTTATTGGAATACAGCTGTGAAAAAGTAATACAGCAGCATACTTAAGAATGGTTATTAAAAAGGGGTAATGCATTCTGTTTACACTGACAGAAGCAATTTTTCTTCTGAAATGAAATGGTGCTTTTTGGCTATTAGACATATGAACTCAGATATGATGAATCCTACTATTTAAAGGTAATACATTTTCAGATATGCTTCTCTAGCTGTAAATGATGTCTCCACTAAGACCATAAGGGTGAGGATTTTTTTGGTGGAAGAAATAAAAGAAGATGTCAAGATGGACTTATAAACACTAAATAAGTCACCTGGAGAAAAGTGGGCTAAATTTTAAATGATCCAAATAGCTGCGATAAATGAAATAGCTACGGTTCAAAGATGAAGGTTGTCAAGAAAAGGTGTTCAGAACAATTACGTGATCTATGAAATCATCATTTTGGTGTCTGGGAGTGATGGATATGTCCCATTAAATTTTCAAATGTATACCTTTCTAAGTACAATTTGTATGGCCCTCTCCATTTTCAGATCTATCCTTTCAAATGTAGTTATCAGAACCCTGGGAGTCGGCCAAACACCAGACTGGCTGAAAACAATAATCTAGACAAAGCGTCAGGCATTGGAGAACAGTTGAAGTGTAAGAAAAATTGTCCCACCAAAGTGGATTTGACAGAATGGAGAGATGGCTTAGCTCCTCAAGGCCTCGGCACCTGCCTGGAGATTGGTTTTGGAGGGGAAGATGCATTCTTGCAACAAGGTGTCATTTCTGGCCATTTTTAAGGTAGGTTGGAGGACTATAAAATAGGGCTATAAACTACATAGAATGCTGGAAATTCAGAGATCTTTGGAGAAGTCCTCTGTCAATCCCTCTGCCTCTGGCAGGACCATATTCAAGCCATCCAGAATAGAGGGAAAAAATTCCTCCATTTTGAGTCTCTCAGCAAAGATGACTCAGTGTTTATGAGAGAATAATTATGTACCTCCTTCTCTGTGGGAAAAGTCTACCCAAAACTCAAGCTCAGATCCCTTTTTCTATCACTGTCCTACAGTTTGAGAAGACATGATTAAAGCATGGTAACCAGGACTTGAACCTCAGCTTGCCTGGAAAGGCCTGGTAAGATGGGTACAGATGCCCTACCCACTCCTGTCTGCATTTTGCAGCAATCCACTCACCTGCCCAGAGCTTTCAGCTAGCTGTTCTCAGTACCCACTGGATATCAAGCTTATGTGGGATGGCACTTTTCTTGTTCATTTGTTTTTGTTTTTTATTTTTATTTTTTGAGACAGAGTCTCGCTCTGTCACCCAGGCTGGAGTGCAGCGGTGCAATGTTGACTCATTGCAGCCTCCACCTCCCGGGTTCAAGCAATTCTCTGCCTCAGCCTCCGAGTAGCTGGGATTACAGGCACCCACCACCATGCCTGGCTAATTTTTTGTATTTTTAGTAGAGACGGGGTTTCACCATCTTGGCCAGGTTGGTCTTGAACTCCTGACCTCGTGATCCACCCACCTTGGCCTCCCAGAATGCTGGGATTACAGGTGTGAGTCACCACCCCCGGCCTGGCACTATTTTTAATGGTACTTTCTGTCTGGTCTAGGACCATTTTGATGTATGACACATGTATGAAAAGCAATGTAAGTTATCTTTTTTTACCTGGAAGGAAGTTGTTTAGGGCAGAGAGTATAGATGAGGCTATAAAGCAAGATGTTTTTTATAGTTTTGGGGTCACAAACCTGTTCTAAGGATGTAGTGTAACCTGCAGGCATCCATCCTAGAAAAAATGAGAGAAATGCACATACTTACTGGTTTTGCATGACATTTCAGGGCTAGAAATCTAGTAGGAAGTCTGCAGTCCAAGACTGAGGCTTATGTAAGAAGAGGCCAGTATTGACTACTGTAGTTCTTTGTTCAGAAAAACGTATGCAACTGTCAGTTCTCAAACACTTGAATTAATAAGATCAATTATAGTGGTGAAATTAAATCCATATGATTTAAAAAAATGATTATAGCTAATAGTTTCCTAGCCTTCCTAACAAGTCAGATTCTAACTGGTTTAGATTTCACCCTCTTTCTTCCCATTTTACTCTGGAAGAGGGACAATGGAGAACAAATGTCCAGTGAGTGGCCAAAGAGAGAGGATTTTATGTGATCAGCTCCTGAGTAATAAATGTTATTATTAGTCTTGAGGGAGGGAAGAGATGAAAAATTAGATAATAATTTTGTTCGTTTACTTTCTACCAACTCTGGCCTTCCCTCTGAACCAACCTTTTCTCTATCCAAGTTCAGGATGATAGGAAGTAATGAGAACTCCTTATTCCAGTGGGGCTGATATAGTTTGGATACATGTCCCCACAGAAATCTCACATTTATTTGTGAGATTTCCAATGCTGAAGCTGGGGACTGGTAGGAAGTGTTTGGGTCATGGAGGTAGATTCCTCATGGCTTAAGGCTGTCTTCATGATAGTGAGGTGCTGTGAGATCTGGTCGTTTAAAAGTGTGTGGCACCTCCTCTGAACTCTCACGCTTTTGCCATGTGATGTGCCAGCTGCCCCTTTGCCTTCTGCCATGTTTGTAAGTTTCCTGAGTCCTCATCAGAAGTCAAGTAGATGCCCAGTGCTATGCTTCCTGTACAGCCTGCAGAACGATGAGCCAGTTAAACCTCTTTTCTTTATAAATTACCTAGTCTCAGGTATTTCTTTATAGCAATGTAAGAATGGCCTAATAAAGGGGCCACTAACAATGAGTGGAAAGGCCAGGCCCTTTGTGGAGTTTTCACAGTGCCCCTCGTATCTCATCTGACTTGCCTTCCTGCTACTCACACTCCTTGACCCTTCATTCAAGCTTTGTCTTGAACTTTGAGTGTGGCCTTGAAAATAAAGTATTGTGGACCTCTTCTACTTTCTGACCTGGTTTGCTCTTAGATTTTGTTCCCTTGAAACAGCCGTTAATGCTTCCTTGAGCAAACCCTCCTTTTTAGTTTGCAGTTCCCTATCCTGCCCAGCCCTACGCTGTGCTGACACTGAAACCCAAATAGAGGGTCTGAGGGTGGTCCTGATTTTGTGCTTCTGGAGACTCCTACAATTCTGCCATCCCCGAGGTTTTGCAATGGAAGAAAGGCAAAGATAAAAGCAAGGGAGAGAAAGGTACTTGGTCAGCATGTGCACAGAAGTAGTCGAATTTAAATTTCTGGATTCTCCCATCCAATTACACAGATAGTTTAGAAAGAGTTTAGAAAGAGGTTAGAAAGAAGGCATCCATTCTACACTTTCAGATGTGTGCACTGTTTCATGATGGTGTCTATTGTGCAGTGAAATAATTCTTTTAAAATATGATAATTATCTTATGAATAGTACAGTTATACTGCTTTGTATGTGTATTAAAATTGTCAGTTTGTTAAATGAAAACATTTAATATATGTATCCTGATTTGTCATCTTTTTATTTTCATATACTTGAAGCCTCAAGAAAAAAGGAAAAAAAATTAAAAAGGAAATATCCCAGACCTCTGTCTCTTTTTGAAGTACCCTAGACCTCTATCTCTTTCTGACAAGCCTTGCAGGAAGAAAGGAGGGAGGAAGGTAGGGGAAAGGAAAAGGGGAAAAGAAAGGAGGAAAAAACATAAAAGGACAGGCCATTCGGTTTAGGTGCCGATGAAGAGATTTGGTCTCTTTCCCTGCGATCCATTTGCCATCTCCTCCATCACCCCCTCAGAAATTGAAATGCTCCTTTTGTTTTTAGTCTCTATCAGCTGATTATACAGAAGAATATATGCAAATTAAAATATGCCGAGGACATGGCGTGGTTCCCATGGGAATATCCCAAAGGGTTTTATTGGATACTGAGATATAAAGTGCCTAAATTCCCTGATTCTGTCACTTTACATAGTAAAGTCTTGATAAATGTTCATCATTTTGAATGTAAGTCAGCCAGTTTTGACAAAGTAGTGCGTTTTCAAGTTCCTCTCCAAATACCCAGAGCAAATCGTGCAAATAGCTCTGGCTATAGGTGTCCTCATGGTTCATTTGGGTAGTGTACTGGCTTCTTTTCACCCATGACTCATCTGTTCAACCTTGTGCACTAGACAATAGAAATGTTTGACTAGTCAAAAAACCTGAGTTTTTATTCCCAACTCTGTCTTGAACTAGCTGTGTGATCAATCTTAAATAAGTCACTTAATCCTCCTGAGCTCTGTTTCTTGCTCTGAAAATAAAGGCATTGAATTATGGTGGTATGAAAGATGTTTTTTTAGATCGAAATGTTTATAATTCTGTGATTTTTAAATTATTGTCCATTATGATGCTGTTTACACCATATGATGCAAACCTCAGTGGTATATATTTTGTTGTTTAGGTACACTGTATCTACATTTCTAAGGTGAATTAATATTTAAGGATACAACTGTGGATTTCTTGTTTCTCTGAATACATCAACAGCTTATTTTCACTTGGCATGTCAGTGCAGAGTAATAGGAACTTGGTCTTAGGGACTATTAAAACAGCACTGCTTGTGTTTATTAAGAAATGTATGCAAATTTCTCAACTGAAATCAGTCCTTTCCTAGGTTGCCATGATGAGATTTTTAAAAGTCTGAAGCCAACCCTAGCCTACCTCTGGAGATTATGATTACATGTTTAGATATATTTTATCATATCACAGTGGGAGTTGGTTGAAAGAACCAACCAGCTGCGCTTTCTTGCATTAGAACTTTCAGCCACGCAGTAATGGCACAAGCTATTTTCTTTAGGAAGTATATTTTGTTGATTACAAAATACAGAAATAAAACTAAAGTCTAGCAAACAAGGTGCTCAAAAATGTGATTAATAAGAAAGAGAAGATTATGCCACAGCAACATATCTTTATAAATATGTACTCCTTGTAGCTAACATCTGAGGCAAATATTTTGGATTTTGAATTGGCTTATAAATGCAGCTATCAATAGAGTGATATCAGCATAATTCTTAGAGAATGCATGTAATTAAAAAAATAAACATGGCTCTTTACAAATAAGTAGTGAGGCTTTGTTGATTACTGACAGAGAAATTTTAAGAAATAGTAAGAAGAAACAGTTCAGAAGAAACTCTTCAAGCCTATGCTGCTCTAGGTAAACGGTGTTTTACAAAAAAGCAAAGCAGAGAAACTTGTTTTATTAACATGCAGCATCATATTTTCAACATTTTCTCTGCTAGCATTCAATGTTCTTGGTGAGGAAAGTAGCTGTTTGCATTCAATGTACCTTCTCGTGGCTTCCTTCATCTTTAGCAGACTTGGAGAAAAGAACAGATTTCTCTTACAAATATAATACAAAAATTCCTACACTGGGGAATAGCTATAGCCTTTTAAATCTAAGAAATTGAACAAGGCCTTTATTTTTTCTCATTGGCTCTCTTTGTAACGGATCACTACATATATCACTGCTGGTGTGTTGATAATATTTAATGATCGTTATATTAGCAATATTAATAAAGTATGTTAATTCTCTTTGCAGTTATGTCAATTCCCTTGTGATAAAAAGAAATCATTAGTAATTCCACATTAACTCACAAAAATTTTACAATTATTTCAGGGCTGAATTTTCAAACTTCCACAGCAACCTAGTAAATAAATAAGGCCTTTACATGTGACAATTTAAACCTCTCTATTTCAGCTTCCATGTGCAGCAATTTTGTAATCAGCCATAACGAAAGGAAGAGCAGGCTCCTGAGTTGTTTAAAGGGTCTGGAGTTTGCACTTTGATTTGCCAATTTCAATTAAAGCCTTCTTCAGCAGTATACAAGTAGGGTTGAGATTGTAATTTTTTTCTTAGTTTTTTTCTAGTATTTTAATAAATCTTGTTCACCTTTTACTGTTCCTTTGTCTTAGTATATCACCCAGTCTTATATATTTATCAGGACACTGCTACATTAAATAAAATCCATTCTCCTTGGGTTAATAGAATCAATTCCTTGCACATGGCTCAGTTTGATGTGGGTCTTGAAGCAATCCTACCTGGCTCGTATCTAAGCCGTGACTTGGGGACAAGGCTATTTCCATCTTGCAACTTAGAAATCTTTTTATTTATTTATTTATTATTATTATACTTTAAGTTCTAGGGTACATGTGCATAACGTGCAGGTTTGTTACATATGTATACTTGTGCCATGTTGGTGTGCTGCACCCATCAACTCGTCAGCACCCATCAACTCGTCAGCACCCATCAGCTCGTCATTTACATCAGGTATAACTCCCAGTGCTTCCAGCCTCTTGGCTAGAAGAAAGAGAGTGTATAGAGAAGGCACATCCACTCTTGTTTGCCTCAGATTTGAAAAGACGTAGACTTTCTTTAAATATCCACTAGCAGGAATTAGCCACATGACCCCACCTTGATGCCTGAGGGTAAGAAATACAGTAAGGATCATGAGTATTTTACGAGTAGGAACACTCTCAGTCATATTTCAGAAAAATTAGAACTGTTTCTAATGAGAAGGGGGAAAAGCAAAATTCAACATGTAGCTAAACAAAACAAAGAAATCGTCTTTTCTCCCAAGAGCGTGGCGGGCTTTTTAGATTAATGAATTCTAGACTCGATACGATCAATAATTCTGGCATTACTAATGCTAATGAAATATTTGTATTCTGGGTATTTCCACTTTGGAAAGCACTTTTACAATACCATATCCTCAGAATCTTACAATTTTGACATGTAATAGTTGCTCGTTAAATATTTGTTAAATCAATGAATGCATGCCGATTCAATTCAAGCCTCTAATAGCCTTATATCCTATTATCCTATTACTTGTTGGTTGATGGGGCCACTGGTTACAATACAACTTTTGTCACAGACTGTACCACAGCTTATAAAGATTTTGGGGGAACAAATAGGCAGAGTTGCCCTCTTCCTTCTTTGGCACTGTACAGCCATTTGGTGTATGTGGGATTAGCTGTTCTCTAGGGGGAAGAAAATACACCCAATTGTAGCCTTATTCTCTCTTTCAATCTCTTTCTCTCTCTCTCATTTTCCCCTTTTCTTAAATTGCTTTATTGATATTGGTTAGGGTAAATTCTAGTGGCTGTTACAGGTAAACCCCAACATCTCTAAAATATCTTATGCCAGCGAAGTTTATTTATTACTCATGGCATCCTCCAGTACTGGTGAGCTGGTCACGTAGGTTCTTTTGCAACTTGTGTTACAGTGACTAAGGCTCCTTCCATTTCAGAGCTCCACTGCCTTCAACTTGCCTCTCAGGTTCCACTTGGGTCATTTCTATTTGAGTCAGCTGGATGGAGAGTGTATCATGGAAGGTCTTACCTAGGAGGATTTTAGGGTAGTTTTTGTGTATGTGTGTTTTTTGTTTTTGTATTTTTTAAATAGGCCTAAACGTTGTGGCATCATATTTCACTGGTCGAAATTTAGTCATATGGCCATATCCAGTTGCAGGGCAACTGGAAAATGTTTTCTAGCTATCATTCTGAGGAAAGTGAAACAGTCTCTGTCACAATAGTAAACATCGATTAAATAGACATGATATTCAAAAGCTAGGTATTCATTCACAAAAATCATAAGAAATTTGTTAACAGACTTAAAATTTTTACTCGCACTATACACAGACATCTTCTCTACGAGCTATTCACATTTTTTTTTCACAAGCTGCCATTCATTGGGTAACAGAAAAAGAAAAGAAGCTAAATTTTTGTTTAACTGACTGAGGCAACACCATAGAAGCCTTCTTATCTAATGTGCTCATTATTATTAATATTTGGTTGGTTACTTGAAAAAGTTTAGTGAGGCAGGAAATCATAGAAACAGACTTTTAAGTATATTAGGGATTTTAACTTAAAACATATACATGCACATCATTTTGCCTAGCTTTTTAATATAAATTCAAAGACTTTCATTTGTATATGGATGCATTGATTAAAGCAGGGGCCCCTCACCCCTGGGCCGCTGACCATATGGTCAGTGGCCTGTTAGGAACCTGGCGGCAGAACAGTAAGGGAGCGGTGGGCGGGAGTTCCTGAGAACCTGCGGTCAGATAAGCCCGGGGTATTAGAATCTCAGAAAAGAGAGAACACTATTGTGAACTGTGCATGTGAATGATTTTTGTTGTGCACTTTTTATGAGAATCTAATGCCTGATGATGTGAGGTGGAAGAGTTTCATCCCGAAACTCCCCATCCCCCGCCCCCATCCATGAAAAAATTGTCTTCCATGAAACCAGCTCCTTAATACCAAAAAGGTTGGGGACTGCTGGGTTAAATTACAACCTTTCATTCCTGCATAAACTACATGAACTATGTGCTTTCTACAATTTTACGATTTACTTTTCTTAAAGAAGCAAATTTCCAACTCCCTCTATCTTTTAAAATTGTCTCTTCCACACCCAATTTGATAGTCATTTTGTACAACTCAGTGGTTTTAATATATTCACACAATTGTGCAACTATCACAACAATCTAATTTTAAAATATTTTCATCATTCCCCAAAGAAATGCTGCACTGATTAGCAGTCATTTCCCATTTCTCCCTTCCCCCAGCTCCTACTCATCTATGCTCTGCTTTCTGTTTCTATGGATTTGCTTATCTTTTAATCAAATCTCTAATGTTGAATGTTTATGTTGTTTCTACAATTTTTTACAATTATCTACAAGGCCCTAGTAAACATATGACACATAAGCTTTTAACAATTTGTCTGGTTATATCCTGTTTTTCTTGTTTAGATATTTTCCTCTTTTAAATTTATTTTCTTAATTGACAAATAAAAACATATATATAATTTATCATATACAACATGATGTTTTGAAATATGTATACATCGTGAAATGGTTAAGTGCAGCTGATTCACATACACATTACCTTACATTTAATCATTTTTGTTATAAGAATTGTTAAAATCTATTTTCCTTGTGACTTTCAAGAATATAATACATCGTTATTAATGTTATTATTTTCACCATGTTGTACAATAGCTCTCTTAAACTTATTCTCTCTAGCTAAAGAAATTTTTTATTCTTTTTTTTTTTTGAGACAGAATTTTGCTCTTGTTGCCCAGGCTGGAGTTCAATGACGCGATTTTGTCTCACCGCTACCTCCGCCTCCCAAGTTCAAGCTATTCTCCTGCCTCAGCGTCCCGAGTAGCTGGGATTACAGGCATGGGCCACCACACCCAGCTAATTTTTGTGTTTTTAGTAGAGACGGGGATTTCTCCATGTTGGTCAGACTGGTCTCGAACTCCTGACCTCAGGTGATCCCCCCTCCTCGGCCTCCCAAAGTGCTAGGATTACAGGTGTGAGCCACCGTACCAGCCAGAAATTTTGTATTCTTTAGCCAGCATCTCCCCAACCTTCCACCTCCTCTCAGCCCTCGGTAACCACCATTCTCCTCTCCGTTTCTGAGTTCAACTTTGTTAGGTTCTATATACAGTATATGTGAGCTCATGCAGTTTTTGTCTTTGTGTGCCTGGCTTATTTCAGTTAATATAATGTCCTCTAAGTTCATCCATGTTGTTACAAATGACAGTATTTTCTTCTTTTTTAAGGCTAAGTAGTATTACATTAATACACACACACACACACACATATACACACACATTTTCTTTATGCATTTATCTGCCAATGGACACTCTGATTCCACATCTTGGCTAGTGTGGATAA
Source organism: Macaca nemestrina (assembly GCF_043159975.1). Classification (NCBI taxonomy): domain Eukaryota; kingdom Metazoa; phylum Chordata; class Mammalia; order Primates; family Cercopithecidae; genus Macaca; species Macaca nemestrina. The sequence continues at coordinate 156,860,496 of NC_092125.1, forward strand.
TGTTGCAATGAATATAAGAGTGCAGATATAAAATGACTTATCTTGATCAAGATTTTCTAAGACATTCATATATGTTTTTTTCTTTTATGATGAAACATAAATCCAAATGTATATCTACAGTTTAAAAATGTACCTTTCACTCAGGTTTAGAAATAGAACATGACTTGTATAACAGAAGCCCGGCTGTGTTGCCCTGTCCATTGTGCTACCTACTCTTCTTACCTTCCTGAGGTAGCCACCATCTTGAATTTTATGATAATCATTTCCTTTGCTTACTTTATAATTTTACTATATGTATATACATCCCTGAAAATATATGTTTTATTTTCTTATTTAAGAAAATAAATTTTTATATATGTAATTATATACATTTATTTTATATATGTAATTTTATATATGTAATTATATACAATTATATGCATTTTTATATATGTAATTATATACCATCTCAATGACTTCTTTTTTAATTCAAAATTTTTCTTTGACAACCATTCCTGTTAATGTATATTTCTATTGTTCATTCATTTTTATAGCTGTGTATTATTCCATATTTTGAATACATCACAATTTATCCTTTCTACTGTAAATGAAAAGTGGACTATTTCTAGGTTTTGTTACTATAAATATTCTTGTATATGCCTCCTCATATACATGTACAAAATTTCCTTTGGATATATCTAAGAGGAGAGGAAATACTGGGTAATAAATAATGGGCATGTTCAAATTCACTATGTAATGCCAGTTTTAACTGTTTATAAGAGTTCTCATTGTTTCCATAATTACCAACATGTTTTTCTACTGTTCCAAATGAACTAAATTTATTGTTTTATTTATATGTAGCAAGTATGGGTTTTTTTGCCAGCTTCTAGAGTCTAATTTTACTCTCTTGATTGTGTATTTTGGTAAACATAAGTTTAAAAAAATTCCATGTAGTCAAATTGATTATTTTTAGTTCACATACTGAATTTCTATATCTTATTTAAGAAATTCTTACTATCCCAAGGTCATAAAGGAATTTTCCTATCTTCTGTTTTTAAAGTTTTTAAATTTTCTTTTCACATGCTTTAAAACTATCTGGAATCGATTTTTGTGTGGGGCATGAAGTAAGGGTCCAATTTCATTTTTCGTTCCATGAAGAACCAATTGTCCCAGTGCCTTTTATTAACTAATCTGTCATTGCCTCACTAATCTGCAATGTCAGTTTTCTCATATGTCAGGTTTCTGTATAAAATGGATTTATTTCTAGACTGTCTTGCTGTTCTATTGGTTTATTTATCTGTTCCTGAGCCAATACAAAGTTGTTAATTGCTATAGCTTTATATAACTTTTTTATATCTTATAGGGCAAATTTCTCAAATTTCCCTTTATCAAAAACAGGCAATTTTATGATATTGAGTTATTCTACCAATGAAAATGGTACAGTTCACTTATTTGTATATTTTAAGACTTTTCAATAAAAGTTTAAAATTTTGTCCTTAAAAGTCTTTTATATGTTTTCTTAAGTTTATTACTAGATAGTTCATATATTTCTTGACATTACAAATAGATATTTAAAATGATATTTTCTAGGTAATTTTTGCATATGTGTAGAAATAGTATGCACATTTAATAACAGTAGAATCTTTTGGGTTGTCTATGTATATAATTATATAATTGGCAAATAATGACAATTTTGTTTCTTGCTTTGTTGAAAATCAATGCTTTCTCAAAAGTCATTAAGGTGACCAAATATTTTTCTCTTTCATCTGTTAATGCAGTGAATTACATTTGTTAATTTGCTAGTGTTAATCTAATTTTGAATATTTGAGATAAATGCAAATTGGTCATGAAAACATTATCTAACCATGTCTGGAATTGGCTGGTTAATAATTTAGCATTTCTATGCTTATGTTCATAAGACATATTTGACTCTAACTTTTCCTTTGTGTACTACCACTGTCAGATTTTGGTATACAAGCTATGCCAGCCTCAATAAATAAAAAAGAGAGTCTACTCTTTTTTTGCTATTTTAGGAATAGTTTAAGATTAGAATAACATGGCTTTTGAATATTTCATAGTAAAGCCAGTAAAACCAGCATTTTTTTTCTGGTTTGATTTTATTAATGGCTACGGGCTATTCAATTTTCTTACTTATTTGTGAGTAAATTTTGGAAAGTTATAATTGTGTAGGAATTTGCCCATCTCATCTCAGTTTTTAGGGTTTATTTGATATGAAACTGATCATAATATTCTTAATCTGTCCTCCATGTGTAGGTATTCCACACTTTGCCTTCTTAAAAATTGTTCATTTATGACTTTTCTTCCCTGATTTTTTTTGTTCCAGAATTTTGCCTATTTGGAAGAAACATATCATTTTTAAAGAGACTATATTTGATTTGTTCATACACTTTATAGTAGCTCATCATTTCTACTCTTATTCCTATTATTTCCTTTCTTCTGCTTTTAAAGATTTATTTAGGTTCTATTTCTAACTAAAGAGGTTGAATACTTAATTCATTAATTTTCAGCTGTAATGCATTGACTATATACCATAAGTTTTGATAAATACTGCTTCAATGATTGTTCAGTTGTAAATATGTCCTATTTCTATTGTGACTTTTTGGCCAGAGTTGTTCTAAAGTATGATTTTAATTTGCAAACATTTAGAGTTTTCTAGATATTTTTTAAATTCATTGCTAACTATATGCATCGTGGTCAAAAAATAAGTTGCACTTGGTATTAATTCTTTGAAATTTATTGAAATTATCATAATGGCCTAGCACAACATTAATTTTCCTAAATATTCCATGTGTTTCATAAAAGAATGTGTGCTTTGAAGTTTGGGGGTACAATATTCCTGGTATTCATAAATTGTTCATTGGGCTGTTTCATCTATCCTTACTCAATTTTGACTGCTCATTCTATCGATCATTGAAAACCTTATGTTTGAGTACTCAATTATGTTAGTGGATGGCCAATATTCAATCTTACATTAATAACAGACTTTCAGATAAACTCTTGAGTGAGCAGATAGATATATGATTCTGACATTCAGAGAAGAGGTCCGATGTTGAAAAGCAAACCTGGGAATCATTGCATTTAGATGATCTTTCAGGCCAAGAGATTAGATAACACAGAGCGAGAATAAGAAAGAAGCCTGAGGAGTGAGCCATGGGCACAACAGTGTTTGTAGGTTGGGAAGATAGGAAGGAACAGACAAAAAAAAGACTCAAAGAAGCTAGCAAAGTAGGAGATAAACCCAGAGAGAGTGATATCCTGGAAGTCAAGTGAAGAAAGGGTTTCAAGAAACAGGAAGTGGTTGACTGCGTCAAATGTTGCTGAATGACCAAGATGACAAATAGAACAAACCCAATGGTCCTTGTAGCCATGCATATTAATTGATGGCAGCAGAAGTCTATATATTAGTGGTACCAGACTACTTACCAGTAGTCTGAATCTACCAGAATTCAAGGTGCTGGAGCCCTAGCTTTGCCATCAAAGAGCTAAGGGGAGGGTAAGTCTAATAAGTGTACTCAGGCTGTCTGTCTCTGCTAACCTTGCTACACATTCACCTCTGCTTTGAGGTAGCTGTGCCCATTGTGGTTTGCAAAAGGCAGTGAGGTAGCCTTCTCCAGAAGTCAATAAAGAGAGTGGGGTAAGAGTCCTTGTACCGTCAAAGTGTTCTGGTTGATAATTCAAATACTTTCCTTCTCCCCAGGATGGAGCTAACAGCATAATGATCTCACCACTACCTCTTGCATGCTCTGATGGACTCCTGCCCAACATTCCCTTGCAGCCAGAAGAAGCAGGGTTTTTATTTTTCTTTGCCCACATTCTATTATTTTATTCCTTTTCTAGCCTCAGTGACAAAAGAAGTTATTATTTTTCACACTGGTGGAGAAGCAATGGTAAAATATAACCTAAAGAAATTTGAAAATAGTTTAATGTTTGATGTTTAACAATTCATAATGTTTAACCTGTAAGAAAGGTAAATTACCCAACTCACTCTTGCTTGTCACACATGCGTAAACTGGCTCTTGGTTATGTCTTGGAGGAAGATGGCTACAAGAGACAGGCCTTTAGAGGGAGATTAAAAATGTAACAGTTGAGTGAGGGAGCCATCTTATTGGAAGCTTTGGGAACATCAGCATAAACAGTCCTTAGTTCTAACAGTCAGGGCTTCCCTTAGAAGGGTAAAGGTCTGAAGATAATGTGACCGGTACAAGGATGCTGGAGGAAGTATTGCCCTTAGACATGGATAAGAGATGCACCTGCCCTGCATTCTATACTTTAGGGCACCTCATATAACACTTCTCTGTCTACACCCCTCCTTACTGGGGTAGGCATGCTGGGAACAAAGGAACAGGCCCACCAGGAACCTTCAACATCCCCCAACCTCCAACTTCTAGGTCATATCTGGGTACCTAGGACCCATGGCTGAAAGCCTGTTACAAGGGCTTGTGCACATCTTTCTTTTGAATCTATCTTCCCAAGGGTATACCATACCTCAAATGACCATCCCTATAGGCCCCAGGTATGGCCAAGGAGTGACTCTTTGTGGGAGTGAGGGATGTGATGGAACGTGGTAAGTGAACAGGAGTATACAGATATATTTGAACATCCTATAATGTGTGATGAAATCAGGGTGGGAAGAGTGGGCAGTGGGTTATCAATAATATTTCCCTAAACCACCATATGATAGCATGGAATTTGGATGATTCTAAGAGCTTTTAAATTCAAAACTGATACTCCACATTGATGTGGTTTGAATCTGTGTCCCAATCAAATCTCATGTTGAATTGTAATGCCCAGTGTTGGGAGTAAGGGCTGGTGAGGGGTGATTAGATCATGTGGGGTGGTCTTCTCCTGAATGGTTTAACACAATCCTCTTGGTGCTGTTCTCTTGATAGTGAGTTCTTGTGAGATCTGGTTGTTTAAAAGTAGATAGCACCTCTTCCCACCCCTTGCTCCTGCTCCCACCACGTGAGATGCTTCTCTTCCCCTTTGCCTTCTGCCATGATTGGAAGTTTCCTGAGGCCTCCCCAGAAGCTGAGTAGATGTCAGCATCATGCTTCCTGTACAGCATGTGGAACCATGAGCCAATTAAACCTCTTTTCTTTATAAATTACCCAGTCTCAGGTATTTCTTCATAACAATATGATAACAAACTAATACAGAAAATTGGTACCAAAGAGTGGTGTATTGCTAGAAAGGTACCTGAAAATGTGGAATCAACTTTGGAACTGGGTAATGGGCAGAAGTTGGAAGAGTGTGGAGGGCTCAGAAGAAAACAGGAAGATGAGGGAAAGTTTGGAACTTTAAGAGACTGGTTGAATGTTCATGACCAACATGCTGGTAGTGACATGGACAACTAAGGCCAGACTGACAAGATCTCAGATGGAAATGATGAACTTATTGGAACTGGAGTAAAGGTCACTTTTGTTATGCCTTAGCAAAGAACTTGACTGCATTGTACCCCTACCCTAGGGACCTATGGAACTTTGAACTTGAGAGTGATAATTTAGGGTATCTGGCAGAAGAAATTTCTACGCAGCAAAGTATTCAAGATTTAGCCTGGATGCTTCTAACAGCCTTTGCTCATATGGGTGAGCAAAGAAATAACCTAAAATTGGAACTTACATGACAAGGGGAAGCAGAGTGTGAAAGTTTGGAAAATTTGCAGCCTGGTCATGTGGTAGAAAAGAAAAGCCCATTTTCAGGAGAATAATTCAAGCAGACTGCAGAAATTTGCATAAGTAAAAAGGTACCAAGTGCTAATCACCAAGGCAATGGGGAAAATACCTCAAAGGCATTTCATAGTAGCCCCCCTCCCATAAGAGGCCCAGCGGCCCAGAGGACAGAATGGCCGTCTGTGCCAGGCCCAGGGCCCTGCTTCCTGGTGCAGCCTCAGAACATTGCTCCCTGCATCCCAGTCACTCCTGTTCCAGCCATGGCTCAAAGGGGCCTAGGTACAGCTTGGGCTGCTGCCTCAGAAGTTGCAAGCCATAAACATTGGCAGCTTCTATGTGGTGCTAAGCCTGTGATTGCACAGAGTGAAAGAGTTGAGGCTTGGGATCCTCTGCCTAGATTTCAGAAGATGTATGGAAAAGCCTAGATATCCAGGCAGAAGCCTGCAGCAGGGACAGAGCCATCATGAAGAACCTCTGCTAGGGCAGTGCAGAGGGTAAATGTGGTGTTGGAGCTCCCACACAGAGTATCCACTGGGGCACTGCCTTGTGGAGCTATGAGAAGAGGGCCACCATCCTTCAGCTCCCAGAGTGGTAGATGCAATGACAGCATGCAGCCTGTACCTGGAAAAGCCATAGGAACTCAATGATAGCCCTCGAAAGCAGCTGCAAGGGCTGAACCTTGCAGAGCCGCAGTGGCAGAGCTGCCCAAGACCTTGGGAACACACCCCTTGCATCAATATCCCCTAGATGTGGGACATGGAGTCAAAGGATAATTATTCTGGAGCTTTAAGATTTAAAAACTGCACTGCTGGGTTTTGAACTTGTGTGGGGCCTGTAGCCCTTTTTTTTTGGCTGATTTTTTCCTTTGGGGATGGAAGTATTTACCCAATGCTTATACTCCCATTGTATCTTGGAAGTAACTTACTTGTTTTTTATTTTATGGGCTTATAGGCAGAAGGAACTAGCCATGTCTCAGATGAGACCTTGGATTTTGGACTTTTGAGTCAATATTGGAAGGAGTTAAGACTTTGGGGGACTGTTGAGAACGGATTATTGTATTTTGCAATGTGAAAGCCATATGAGATTTTGGAGTTCAGGAATGGAGTGATACAGTTTGGATCTGTATTCCCACTAAATCTCATGTCAAATTGTAGTCTGCAATGTTAGAGGTGGAGCCTCGTGGGAGGCAGTTGGATCATGAGGGTGGGTTTCTCATGAATGGTTTAGCACCATCCCTTTGGTGTTGTTCTTCTGATAGTGAGTGAGTTCTCATGAGATCTGGTTGTTTAAAATTGTGTAGCACCTTCCCCACTTGCTGTCTCTTGCTCCTGCTCCCACTATGTGAGATGTCTCACTCCCCCTTTGGCCTTCACCATGATTGGGAGATTCCTAGGGCCTCCCCAGAAGCTGAAGCCATTATGCTTCCTGTACAGCCTGCAGGACCATGAGCCAATTAAACCTCTTTTTAAAATAAATTACCCAGTCTTGGGTATTTTTTTATAGCAGTGTGAGAACAGGCTAATACATGGTTGTTATGAAGGTATATTTATTAAGGTAGAAATATAAAATAGTTTTCATCTGACATTTTGTTAGATTGATTTATAAACTATAAACACTTAAACTATTTTGTATGTCTTACTCTGGGCCCTACAGAATGTCAGGGATGGAATACAGAATATGGGGGGACTCTATTAAGACAGGTATGCATATTAAAGACTATCATAAAACAATGCATATGTATGCAAAAGACAATTAATTTCTTAAAATGAACTTTAGGTGTTGCTTTTGCAAGACACAGCATTTTGCTGCACTCCTTCCAAAACAAATGGCCCTAGTAACCACCCTAACTGCCTTACCCATGGGTGGTCCTACCAACCAGGTTGGCTTCCTCATTCCTCTATAATCCTTCTCCAAATAAAAAGTCCTTCCTTACCCGGGTGGTGTGCCTTACTACCCTTCTGAGTTTCTCTTGTCCTTCTGCTGAACTAAAATGTGTCATATTACCAGCTCCCTTCTGTTCCACATACAGTAAAATCCTACTTCTCTTCCCAGACCTAACACAAAGACCAGCTCATGGAGATTTCTGATCATCTGTCTGTGTTTCTGTCTCTCCCAGAAGCATATGAGCCCCTGAGGTCAGAAGGAATACCTGAGTCATCTTTGTTTCCTTAGGCCTGCCCCAGAACCCCACACATGCAGGCATTCACTAAATGCCTTCAGGTAAAATGAATAAATTCCCCAATTCTCATAGAACATGTATCTAGCATGATGGGTTTAGCCCTGAGTGATATATTGAATATGAGCAGTTGAGCTATTTGCTGTCTGTATATTCTGTCTTACCAACAGATTTCAAATTCTATAAAGGACCTTGTAGTTATCATTATATGAATCTTTCAGAGTAACTAGCATAGTTTTGAGATAATAGTTAGCTCCTAATCATATCTTAATTTGATTAGAGAGAAAGGATGTGAAGAAAATGATTTAAAATGAAAATGGGGACAAGTACTTCTAAATGATTGTCAAGAATGCCATATGTCCACAGATGTGTTGCAGTGAAGGCAAAAGGAGAGTAAAGTAGGAGAAGACTGGAAATTATCTCAAGATTCTGAAGAGAGAATTCTATTTCTATTTTTTACTTCCCTTATTTTTAGGATTCAAAGTGATCTTTGAGGTGGTCTCCACTGTCACTACACCCTTTCCACTTAGTCCAAGCTGTCAAGCTGCTTGACAGTTACATATTTCTCTCTAGTTTATACAACTTGCAGGTAACTTCCTAAGCATCACTCTCCTCTGCTTTGAGAAAATAATGCTGGCATTTGACTCTGTATTATCCCCTAGCCCAAGAACACAGATTTAAAAACCCTCTTACTAATTCACATTGGTCTTTGGAATACATTTTTCTGAACGTTAGCACATCCATTAATTAATTTCATTATGACTAATAAAGTTTTTTTAAAACAGAAAACATAATCACAGATAATACAGACGAGATGGCTAAAAAGAGTCAGTATCAAGCCAAAAGCTACACTATGATTAGGCCATATATCAGGACAACACGTTTTCTCCCAATTCAAGTCAAATAAAAATGAGGAATGGAGAGTGAGGTGGCTGCTGAGACAAGGCGATCTGCCTGAACCATGCCCCTTTCACACTTGTTGGGGGCCAGGGCTGGAGCTTGAGGCAAGCCCCGAACAGAGGCTGTGAAGAGCAAATGTGGCAGCAAGAGCAAGCAGTGGGATTAGCGTGCATTTTAAAATCAGAGAGAATTGGGTGCGAATTCTTCTTACTAAGACCTCGGGCAACTCACCCTCTCTGAGCCTCAATTTCTTCATTTTCACTAAGTTTTTGAATAGCATGAAACCAGAACTAGTGGACAATGTTTGAGATACCGGTATATATATATCCCAAGAGATCTCAATAGATTGCAGCAAATAGGCTCTGTCTTAAAAGGAATTTAATAAGAAAATATATAAAATTCTACTCATGGTTTGAAGAAACTTACATCACTAAGCATGCAAGTGCCATAGTAATTACACACACACCTAGAGAGGGTGAACTTCAGTGAGGGTGAACTTTACGGAACTTCATGTGAAAGAAAAAAATACATTGGCTTTAAACTGTCACACACAAACTTTGTGGAGGAAAAGACGTGAGAATTAAGGATTGGAGGACAAATTTGTGTTCCCAGAAAAAGAATTTTGGTGACAGATTAAACTTTTACTACAGAGGACTCATAGGGGAGAAATAGAGAAGATTTTAGGTCACTGGGAGACATGTCTAAATTGCCAGAACTGGCAAGAATGATGTGGGCCATTTCTGGAGCTAATTAACACCCATGCCTGGAAGTAATCAAGTGAAACTTGCACTGAAGGTAGTATAGCATAATGGTTAAGAGCACACACACATTCTAGAAACAGACTGCCTGGGTTGAAATCCCAGCTCTACCCCTTTCAAGCTGTGTCTTTTTGTGCCTCAGTTTCCCTACTTGTAAAAACGGAGATAAAAGCAATGCCTATAATTAACAAATGTAAAATGCATTAGTGCTGTGTAAGTCTTAGACTTTATTAGTGGTAGTATTTATTGGAGGTGTTGTTGTGGAAAGAATTTGTGCTTTGCATGAATTGGTTGGATGACCCATACAGGATCTTCCTCCTCTGAGATCCTATAATCCTATGTTTCTATATGCTCTGCCACTAAAAGATTAAAATTGTCAGTTGAGCACCAGCTTAATCATTTTTGAAAAACAAAAACAAAGTGACAACAACAAATCATTATTTTTCTAAAAAGAAAAAATCTTTGACCATCCTTTCCTGAATAGTAATGAATAGAATGTTTGAACAATTATTCATACAATTATTCTATGACTTCCGAAAGAAAACAGCTCCCCACAAAACCAGCACTTGGGCATATATGAGCAGCAGAGGTAGAGATAGAAAAGAGAGAAGGATGCGAGTCAAAGTTAAGTCTATTTTAGAAGAGAAGTCTATTAAAAGACTCTGTGGTATGATGGGGACATAATGAAGGACAATTGTTGTGGCCATGGTAAACATGCCCCTTGATTGTGAATACTGAGTTTCCTAAGGGGTCAGGTTGGCAATCTGATGAGTGTCTCCATCAGGGACGTAATGCAAACAGCTTCCTCACTATTCTCCCGTCTTAGTCTCCTTAGTCTCCAATCCATTTGTGTACTCTTGCCTGAGTGTTTCTTCTATAATGCCAATTCGCCCCTGCCTAACACCCCTCAAGTACTCCCCACAAGTCTACAGTATGACACATAAATTCTTTCTCTAATAATTCGTCATCAACTGCGGTGAAGTCCTAACATCTTACACCTGTTTCCAAGTGAGGCCACCGACTACTCGTGATGTTTGTCCCTGATCTCCACCCCCAGGTGTATTAAATCAGAATCTCTGAAGCTAGGACCCACAAATTAAGAAACTCAACCCCACAATTTCATCCACATTGGCCTGGCTGTCATTACAGGGGTGGGTGTCTTTGTAAATTACAATTTAATGGAATAATGCTTAGCTCCAGCCCTCACACCTACCTCCCTATAAACAGCAGCAGCAGCACTTCACAAAGTTCTGACTAAGGCAAATAGCCACAGACGGCTTAGCCCTCTGCTCTGGCACTGTGTCTTCTACCTGAACTGGAGATATAATTCATGGCAGCAAGCCTGAAACTGCAACTCTTGGTAGATTAATTCCATAACAAAAATCAATCATGGCACTTGTTGCCAGCATACATAATATTTTGAGTTTCCTGTCTAGCACCACTGAGACAAAGACCTCCTTGACCTTGACTACATTAAACGAATGTGCTGATGCATTAATGTAATCAGCTGATCACTGCATGTACCGTCATCCCTGTCTGCTTAACAGTGATCAGCGTTGAGCTCTTGTTTCCTGTGGAGCTACCTAACCCAACCAAACTGCCATACTTACTAGCAGAGAGAATGTCTCTACTTGCCAAGAATAGTAGTTATAGCAACATCCTGAGAATGTTTATTTTTTGACTGGTCACCTCAGGCGATATGTCAGCTGATTTGCCTGGTAGCTTTTCCCTGAGCAAATATCTGCCATTCAAGGAGGGTGGCGGGGGAAGCTCACACTGGAAATTCCAGTTTGACTGCAGAGAAAATAATTTCCTATTCAGAAAATACCTTTGTTCATTCCCAGGGAAAAGAGGCTAAACAGGAAAGGAAACATGGACAGGCATCTGGCTGAGCACATCACCTGTATAACGAGCAAACTGAAAAGGCTGGCATATGGAGTGACAAGGCGGATGGAGTAGAGAGAAGGAAAATAACTTCTCTGTTTTTAAGATTAGAGAAATTGAGGGACACCAGACAATGTGAATTGTAGTCGGGGCAGAAGAACCCTTAGGGAAAGCGCTATTGATTCTTCCACCGGATTGCTCCACACAGATAGCCACATGGGTGAAGACTTTCTCGGTCGACATAATCTGAGAGGCAAAGCTTCTAAGTAGCCTTGTGTGAGCTAGTGTGGATACCCTACCCAGCAACCAATGTCTATATAGAAGCCTGATGTCTGATGTCTAACCATGAGCAACCCTGCTTGGGTATTTCAATTAGACAAAGATGGTTAGGAGGCACACCTGAACTTAGATACCTGAGTGCTAAGTGGAGATTTCTCATTTTGAAGACTCTTAATTTACCATTTTATAAAATGATCCTGTGGCAAAAGGAAAGAGCTAATTAAGCATTTCATTATCTGACTGATATAACAAAGCACAAAGTGGCAATGAGAAAAAAATTAAAAAATCAGCACCGGGAAACATCTGTCCCACTCTAATCCTGAGAATTTCACAGCCTAGGACTGCATCTGCAGATGGAGGTTTTAAAAAATTGAAACAGAGGAATCTTCAAATAGCATGTTATAGAAATACTTCCAGGGAATAAACTCTACGTTAAGTTCATTCTTCAAACCTGTACATAAAATTTACTGTTCTTAGAAATGATAAGTGAACCTCAGTACAGAGGAAATCATGTTCAAGTTGGCAGTGATTTAATGAACACAAGAAAATTATACTGAAATTTACTGTGTGTTGTCTTTCTCATGCTCAAGGATTTGCTAAGTGTCTTTCTAACAAGCAATTAAACTGCTGAGAGACCAGGGGTGGGTGGGCAATGAAAAAAATGTCTCCTCCTATCCTCATAGTTTATAAATTGCCTAGAATATCTTGTTAGCTGCTGGAGGAGTGTTGATTTCTGATGTCATAGCTCTTCCTGCATTTACTTGAGTGGGCAATGAGATTTGGGATGAATAACTCCATTTGTAGCTGCTGCTTCTAATACTGTGGTAAACTAGTGTGTAGGTAGGGCCATTCATATATCCTGAAAATGTGCTTCCCAAAGATAGACCACTCAAAAGCACATAAGCAAATAAAAGCACTCTAATTTTTTATTATAAAATTAATAGAAAATTAGTGTAGAAATACGAAAAGACAAATAATCGAAGAGAATAAATAAAAGTAATGTATAATCTCACACTAGAGAGAGTTAACTTGCACAGGGTGCCTGGTGCATGAGAAATATTTGTTGAATAAATATTTCCTTCCATTCTTTTTTAAATGCCAATATATACATTTTTAAAATAAAAGTGAACCATATTGTACCTAGTTGTCTGAAACCTGATTGTAAAACTTTTAGCACTAGATTGTAAATTGCTTTCCAAGTCATTAACTATTTTTATATGAGAATTTGACATAGCTACTCATTTTAGACACACTGAGAGTAAAAATTAGACAGCATCCAATAGCATATTCTTATTAGTTCATTCATTCAGTACATACTTTTTGAACACTTAAACCATGTGCCAGAATCTATTCTAGGCACTTGGGCTCCATTGGGGACCAGAAAACATTTTTGCTTTCATAGGATTTCATTTGTAGCAGTGGAAGGCAGATCACAAAATTTTAAGCATAATATATAAATGTTTGAAGATGATAAGCACCATGGAAGAAAATAAAGCTGAATAAAGAGAAGAGAAACGGGAAAGTAGGAGGACAGGGCAGTAATTTTAAAAGGTGATATTTGAATAAAATCTTGAAGGAGAAGAAGGATTTAGCCATACAGATATTTTGAAGAAAGTGTCTCTGGCAGAGGAAACAGCTATGGCAAAGACCCTCAAATCAAACTGTAATTGGCATGTTCAAGGAATAGCAAGCTGGCCAGACATGTGAAGTAGAATGAGAAAAGTAGGACAAGGTCACATAAAGTAGGAGGGAAGGTCAAACGAGAACTTATAAGACCTTGTAAAGAGCTTTGCCTTTTCCTCTGAGGGAAATTGGGAGTCCCTGGAGTGTTCTGAGCAGAGGAGTGATATGATCTGACATCTATTTTTACAAGATCTGCCTGAATTCTATGTCAAAAATAGAAGGTAAGGGGCAAAGGTGGGAGCATAGAGAAGAGGTCAGTTGGGAGGCCACTGCAGTGAAGCAAACAACAGTCAGAATGGCTCCCACAGGAAAGGATAATGGAGGTAGTAAGAAACTCAATTCTAGATAGATTTTGAAGGTACCCAATGATTTTGATGGTATCCATAGATTTTTTTAATTTAAATTTTTATTTTTTGTGGGTACATAGTAGGTGCATATATTGTAGATTTTAATATATCCATTGATATATACTGTTGGATGGATGTGGTGTGTGAGAGAAAGACAAGAGTGAAAGGTCAACTCCAGAAGACTGTGGGAGGAGCAGATTTCAGGAGGAAGAGATTGGGATTCAGTCTGGGTCACATTAATTTTGAGACGTCTATTAAACATCCAAGTAGAGATATTGAGGATGCAATTGGATTTAAGAGAGCTTGGAGTTTTAGGAGAGTCCTAGAAATATGAGTCTTGACTAGAGACATAAAGTTTGGAGTTATGAATAAATAGGTAGCATTAAAGTCAAGGGACTGGATGATATCACGTAATTATAAGTGAGTAGGTAACAAAGGAGCATAGAAAACACCAAGGCATTCCTACACCTACATGCCCACCAACAGACGATGAGGAATCAGCAAAAAAGACTGAGAGGAGCCATGACTGAGTCGGGAGGAAAAGCAAATGAATGGGGTACTGGAAGCCAGATAAAGAAGATATATTAAAGAGGAAAATCTGGTTAACTATGTCAACTGCTGTTAACAGGATCACTGCTATTAGTCAAAATAGTGCGTTGTATAAAGTAGAAAAGTCACCCTTTCTTGGGAATGTGTTGCCTCTAACCAGCAAGTCAGCAACTGAAATGTGGATCAGATTCCCCCACACCTTGCCACTGATCCCTTCTTTTAGGTTCCCTTGGGCAGTTACAACCTGTACAGTGGCACCTAAAAGTAACTGATGACTCTCATTGTTGATGAGTAGGATAAGGACCAAGACTCGATCACCAAATTTAGCAATGTGGATGTCATTACTGATCTTGACAGGAGTCATTTTGGAAGAGAGGTATCACAAATCCATGAATGTTAAGGGTTTAAGAGGAAATGAGAGCAGAGAAATTGGAGGCAGTGAATATAGACTGCTTTTTGGAGGAGATTTGCTGCAAAGAGGAGCAGAAAAATAAGGCAGGAACTTGTGGGAAACATGGGGTCAAGATAAATGGAAAAGTAACAGCATGTTTGAGTGCAATGAGATAGATGTACAGCATCATCCTCTCTTGCAGGGACCACTGCAGTGGCTTTCTCACTGTTTCCTTACATCCATTCTTGCATCCTGTAATCTTTTCTCCAAATATCCCCTGAGTATGCATCTCTTAAGTCAAATACTGTCATGATCTCTTCCTGTCCAAAGCCCATATGGTGACCTGTAAGATCCGGCCTGGCTAGCTCTCCTTTCTCATTTCCTACTACTGTCTCCTCAAATATGCAGCTCCAGCCTCGCTGATCCCCTGCTCCTCCTCCAACACACCAAGCCTTCTCCCAACCTGGGCTTCTGCACTTGCTGTTCCTTCCATCTGGAACTCTCTTCAAATTTTTGAATGCATTGCTTCCTCATTTCATTCAGGTTTCTACCTAAAAATCACCTCCCTGGCCCTTGCTTGACTACCTTATGATCTCCCTGTCACCCTCTATTTCTTTACTCTTTTTTCTTTTAATTGTAGTAATCACTACCTGACTTGATGTATTTTCTTTTAACTCTCTGTCTCCCCCAGGAAAGATAGTTTCATGAAGACAGGGACTTTGCCTCATTTAATTCACGTGTTTGCATCTAGCCCATACAATAATTATGGCTCATAGAATACACACAATAAATACATTTTAAATGAAGTAATAATTGAAAGAATACTACAAGTAACACTCTGAACACTTTAAGGCTTTTAAAGATATTGGAAATTAGGGATCGTGGGTTTGAGTTCTATTTGGCCTCTAGAGATGAGTAGTGAGGTGCTCCAGTGTGTACCTTCCTATTCAATGTACGTGTGTGCTCTAAATATATTCTACTCAAAGGCCAAGGACCTTTGGTTCAACCCAATCACATTGTTTAGGATTGTAAATTTAATGGAAAAACTTTTGTACAAAATAAAACCTGACATGTTCTTCGTTGTACTGGAAAGGACACTGGCTATGCATCAAAATGTTCAAGTCTCTATTCTACTTATTAGCGCTGTGTGACCTTCAAGAAGTCACTATATTTCTCTGTACCTTAGAGTCCTAGTCTTAAATTTGTAAGAAATATTATTTCATCTACTTCCATCGCCTCATTGCTTGAGGGCCAAGTGAGATATTTGAAATAGTGCTAAACAAATGCACATAAATATTTTCTCTGGATGAAAAGAAAGTGTTTGCGGCTAATCCATGGGGCTGCGGGGAGAACAGAGAGCTGTGCCACAGCCATGCGCCATCTGGCTCTTTAAAATGTGTCCCTCAGGAAGAAAAATGAGATTGTTTTTGAGAGTTAGTAAAGAATCACTTCAAAAGTGATATTTTCCAACTCTAATAAGTCTGTGATCAAACAATCAGTTTTTGGGGTAAAGGCCACTACTTTGCACCAACAGACCTGGACGTATGTACTATATACTTAATGTCAAGAGTGTGCAAGCATAAGCAGTTTTTGCTTGTGAAGAATAGAAAATAAAATAAATCGTGTAGTGTAAGAAACTAGACATCCCTGTCTAGCTGAGAACTGAGAGACATGCCCGCAAAGCACCTCCAAATGCCAGCCTGTCCCTAGAGTGACCAGAGGTAGTGTTTTAGATACAGACTTTGTGTGTGTTAGATGCAAGAAGAGACGAGTTGCCTGGAAGGATGTGAAAGCTAGGAACAGCAGGGGAGTAGGGATAGCTCAGGGCTCTCTTTTCTTTTATCTTTCCCATCTGGCAGCATTTTATTTGTACCTTTACTGGCTCCATTCCCCTTTTTCCACTATCGCTCTCCTCTGTTTACTCGTGTTTCTGTTACTCATGTTTTTGTTAGCTCCATCAATCCATGGTCCACCAGGATCACCCTGAACTTGTTACTCTATTTGCAGTAGCCTCAGACTACTATCCACAGCCTTTCAGTTTCCCAGTTCCAATATGTATTGAGGAATCTCACTGGCCCCGCTTGCTTAAGCATTTTGAGCCTGGCCGTGTAAATCTTGGATCATTGGTCTCTTTACTTTGGATTGCCCTTGAGAGAGATGCCCATCTCAGGACAAGCAATCAGCTGTGGCCAGATTGAGGTCGGATGGTGCAGAGCATGG
Source organism: Macaca nemestrina (assembly GCF_043159975.1). NCBI lineage: Eukaryota > Metazoa > Chordata > Mammalia > Primates > Cercopithecidae > Macaca > Macaca nemestrina. The sequence continues at coordinate 156,877,352 of NC_092125.1, forward strand.
CTGGGCCTGTGGGCAGAGACTGCAGACTTGGACAGATTTCCTAAGAAGGGGTTTGGGTGTTGCAGACATTTTAAATGATACATTGAGAAGGTGAGGGCATGTTATGTGTGTGGGTTGCCCTTTTAGTCTCTTCCAGAAATGTTGTATGCTTAGAAAGTACAGGCTATTACCCAAAGAGACAAGTTCATTAGGTCACCACATCTTCAACTTGAGGCCTTTATTTTATTTTCATCTCATCTATTAATCTAACATATTTTGTCATCCTTCTTAATTTTCAAGGCTAACAAACAGGTTTCTGACATACCAAAAGGGGGCGTAGATACCAAGTCCCATTAAGTTGTAAGAGCTGTTTTACCACACACAGTTTTATTATAGTAGTCTTAGGCTGCCCAATATATGAACCCTCCCAGTGGAGTACAACCTGGGATCCTACTACACTACACCCTCCTTTGATGCTCCCTCCCCGTGGAGTACAATCTTGGATCCTACTACACTACACCCTCCTTTGATGCCCGTCTACCCAACACAGACTCAATTCTCCAAGAGATTCCTAGCAGTAAGAACTGGACATCAGGTCATGTCCTCATATTTCCTGAATATACTTTTGGTTGTACAAACCCAAGCAAACATTTAATGAAACTGAAGAAATGCTATAACCCTCCATGTTGGATTCAAACTGGAGGCTTTATTGCTCAGGCAGAGGAGGTCAGGGTTTCTTGCTCCGTTACCAGCAATGCTCAGGGGCAAAGGATGGCATCAGGGTACCATCTTTTTGGAGAAATGAATTTTTGTGAGTCATCAGCATAGACGTGGGAACTGAAAATGCTCTTGCTGTCGGCACTAAGCTATCAGCACTGCACTGCCTGAGAGCCCACCTGGCCCATGGATTGGACAATTATGTGGCCTCTCAAGAGGTCTTGTTAGAGCAAGAGTGGGACTTGGAACGCTACTCTGTTTCATTCCAGGATGTGAAGTATAGTGAATTCCTCATGCCACCGCCCACCATCAGAGCCAGAGTACTGAGTCCTTTGGAACAGTCTTGAAGTGGGGGCTCCTGTGGCTTTCTTTGTCAAGCCCAGGGACCAGCCCAGTTGTCTTTTGTTTAGAAGAAAAATGAGGAGTTCTAGTTCTGTTTGATTAATAAGGCTGATTGTGTAAGGTTGCTATGACCCCCATTCATTCCTAAATTTCTGGACTTGTTCAAGGAGGCATTCACACAAATAAACTGGCATGCAGGCAGTCTTCCCATGTTTGAGAGGTCCATCAGAGAAAGATAAAGTTTCACACCTCCCTTGTTGGCAGTTTGATTACCCAGATAGGATGTCCTGGAGAGTCTGAAGGTAGAATCTCCCAATGACATTCTTTCTGTCCCAGGAAGTCCCATGAGGATAATACAGATGCTGATGATGACATCAATAAGCCCCACAGGTACCTGCAGACATTCAGTGACTTAGGCAGGGTCACGTATATAGTAAGTGGCCTCAGTACTGGAGAGATACGTTTCCATGATTATTAAGGCTAAATGTGCAGACATTTGAGAGTTTTACAAATGCATGGATCAGTTCACTCCCAATTTCTCCAGCCCAGTTGACTTTATGACTAACTTTTAAAAGTGGAAACTTTGGCCTGGACTCAAGATGTTTAGGGGTTCCACCTCTCTCACCATCTTAGCTCACCCTCTATCTGCCTCATTTTGATATTGAATAATCACATTCAAACAATGCTAGTATAAAGATGGTAGGAATTTAGTCATTCTGACCATACTCCTTGTGACAAGTAAACAGCAGGCCACAGTCTCCTGGCATTTCCTTTGTGTTTGGCAATAGAATACCAAGTGACTCTCAAATCAGTTTCAATGAATAGTGGAAGAAAAGCATTCCTCTTGAGATGACTGTGTTGCCATGAATAAGATGTACAGGCCCAGGTGTCAGTCTCTTCTGCTGACAGCAGCCGAGCAATCAGATCAAATGTGGATGCACAGTTACTAAGACCTGAGTGGGCCCAGTCCTGAGATTCATCAGGTAAGCTAATTCAGGACTGCTTCAGGTTTTAAAGGCCAGTTAAAAATTCTCATTGCAGAATATTGTTGCAATGCAACCTGCCTCAGCTTGGAATTCAGTGTAAAGTTGTATAACCTATCTGAGAGAGTGATCTTAATCAAGTGGTCAAAAAGAACTTATCCTGAGAGATTTCACTAGCAAGGCAGGCCATAGCATGGGTGGGGACAGCACTTGTTGAGCACTCCATTTAGTAATTAACAGGGGAAAAATGACTTAATAAGGTCTCTCTTGAATTTAAAAATCTCAGAAATTCTCTCTCTGTGTCTCTCTCTCACACACAATTTCTCCTCATTCTCTGTGTTTCACTTTCCTTCTTCCCACTCCTTCTTCCTCTTCTCGAGCTCAGTGGATCTATAAAATTTGTAAACTCCAGCAAATTTCTCACTCATGGTAACTGTGGTAGTGGAATTCTCTCTAATGCAACTCTTGATGCAGCAAATGGAGCCATTGTGCCTAGTATAAAATAACTTATCCTTTCTGCATTGCTCCAACAGAAATCTTTCTTCTCATCATCCTATTAAATAACACCTTATTAAATGACAAGCAAATGCTTTTCTATCTACCTGGTGAAGGCAAGTTAGGTATCTAGACTCCTTCTTGCCTGCTATAGATGTTGGGAATTGAGGTTGGGAAAACTCTTGCAGAGGAAATATGGAGAGGCAGGTGCAATGAGTGCCAGAGTCAAGGTTGGCATCTGCATTTTCTGCATCCTGAGCCAGAATAACCTTATTAAACTGTGTAGGTTGCAAGAGGCCATCACACCTCTAAAGTGGCCTCTTTATCCTCGAAGTATGAGGGACAGACTCACCTCTGTTCTACTTCTGTCTCACTCTGGCATCCTTTCATTATGTTATCACATAAGCAACGTTAGGCAGCACATGGATGGGGGCCAGGAGCAAGTGCTGTATCATCCATAGCAAGCCCCAGTCCATAAAGGGACTCATCATAGAGAGTCAGTGGTCTGGCTAGACTCAAATTAAGAGATTTTCCAACTCTTGTGCCTCAGCGTCCCTCCTTTTCAAAAGGGAGAAATTGATCTAAAATGAAAAACAGTCTCCAAGGTCTCTCCAGCTCTGCAATAAGGTATTGAGTCTGAAGTATTATGATCTTAATAACTCTTTTCACCTAGTACCCATCACTAGCACATTATCTCTGATTTTCCCTTGGATATATTTGTTATCTTAAAGGTTCCTCTAACTTTTAGTAACTTAAAATGGAATAAGCGGCCGGGCGAGGTGGCTCAAGCCTGTAATCCCAGCACTTTGGGAGGCCGAGACGGGCGGATCACGAGGTCAGGAGATCGAGACCATCCTGGCTAACACAGTGAAACCCCGTCTCTACTAAAAATACAAAAACTTAGCCGGGCGAGGTGGCAGGCGCCTGTAGTCCCAGCTACTCGGGAGGCTGAGGCAGGAGAATGGCATGAACCCGGGAGGCGGAGCTTGCAGTGAGCTGAGATCCGGCCACTGCACTCCAGCCTGGGTGACAGAGCGAGACTCTGTCTCAAAAAAAAAAAAAAAAAAAAAAAAATGGAATAAGCATTGCTACATTTCACATTTAATAGTGTCTTTGTCATAGGAAAACCCTCAGTTACTTCAAAGGAGTATAGTGTAAAATAATTCCTTGATTAGTGTAGATTGTGGTTGTGGTTGTAGGGGCAGGGAGGGGGTTCTGAAGAGGGTGAAGGTAGATAAAGGATGATAAGTGTTACAGAGTAGAAAAACATGCTTCTGGGAAGGGACTCATTTCATATGATTTTTCCTACTTGGGGAGTTTAGTCAATTTTATAAAATGTAGTCTCCAAAATGATGATTTACTAGCCCCATGCAGGTAGTCTTCTTTGGTAAATGAACTTGGGGATGGTGAAAATGAGAATCCCCAGGCACCAGGCAGAAGTACCCCTATTAACCCCACAGCTTGTGGGTGACACACTTTCAACCATGTCTCACATTAATAGGTCATGTGGAAAAAATATTATCTTGGTGAAAGCCAGTTGCATAGATTAAACAACAAATCCTCCAGCCAAAAAAATCACCTGGGGGGCTTAAGATCAGTGAATAGAATACCAATCTAGAGAAGCTTATAAATCTGGAGAAAATTACCTTCAACTGCATGATGAATTTCAAGAAATACCATTTTTATTTTTAGAATGCAGTGACTAATATCCTACTTAACCTTGAGATTCTGATCTTACAGGAGACACGGTGTGGTCCAGCACTGGCATATATAATGATAAAGCTGCTTTGTCAGAGATAGATTTATTTGTCTGTGGGCTATTATCCTATCCTGACATTAAGATTTCAAAAAGAAAAAAATACGTAGGTGGGCAAGCAAATCAAGCTTTGTATTTTGATCTGAGAGAGATTGAAAGACATTTTCTAAGGTAAAGAATTTTTCTAAGTTCCTTTTGTTTAAATGAATTGTCCTTCTCCCACACTTTTGAAGGCTATTTTGGGTGCTGATTATAAGTTTGGAAAAACTTTTTAGTGGCGTGCTTTTTACATGATAAGACTGACTTCTGCAATCATCTTTTATAGAGATGGTCTCCAGATGCACAGCCCACGTGTTTGTGAAAACTGCATCATATCATCATTGCTTCCCAGAACTGTTACCAGAAACCTTTAGAGAATTAAACACTGTTTTTATATATAATTGCCATTTACTTAATCTTTTGTGGTGCTTGTAGTTTTATATAAATATATGTATAAATTTGTTATTTTAGCCATTTTTAATTGTGCCATTCAGTTCAGTGGCATTAATTATATTCACGATGTTACACAACCATCACTACTATTTCCAAAAATTTTTACTTCCCTGAATAGAATCATTGTAACCATTAAGCATTAGCTCAGCATGTTTCCTCTTCTCCAGTCCTTGGTAACCTCTAACCTACTTTCTGTCTCTACAAATTTGCCTATTCAAGATATTTCATATAAGTGGAATTATATAATATCTGTCCATTTGTGTCCAGCCTATTTCACTTGCTATAATGTTTGGAAGGTTCACCCATATTGTAGCATGCATAGAAACTTTGTTCTTCTTATGGCTGAATAATAATTTTGCATTGTATGCATAGACCACATTTTGTTTATCCATTCATTTGTGATAGACACTCGTTTTCACCTTTGGCTCTGTTAAAACGGATTCAACTACTTTGTCTTTTAAAATTTGTAATCAACATTTGCTGAAGTGTATTTATTCCCTGGAAAATTCATTCTTTAAGGGTCAGTTTTTGAATATCTTTGCTGGGGAAAACAGTTTCCAGATCCATGCTGGCTCTTTCGAAGGTTCAAACCACACTCCTGCTTTGAATATTAAATCAGCAAAATCACTAGATTTTTTTCCCCTAGTTCCATTGAGATGAAATAAGGGTTGTCCCAGCAAAATTACTGTCCTAGGGCCCCAGGTGAACCTGGATGGTAAGTAATGCAGAGCATTAAGTGCAAAAGTAGAAGAAAAGTGAAATTCTAAGGAAAAAAATGAGTAGTTGAATTCACACAGAGAGAGTTAGCAGCTGGCTGATCTATGTGGTTTTAGAGCTGAAGTGATAGACTCTGGGCTCTCTTCACCTCGTGGAAATCTTCTGCCTTTTAGAGCTAAGGAAAATGATAATGATAAGTCAGAAATTCATTCAGGAAACAGAACCACTCTCAGTACTTAAAGCAATAAAGAATTTAAGATGGGGGACTCGATTGCTTTCAAAGTTGTCAGAAGGACTGCTGGACTCGGTGCTAGGAGGGCACTAGAAAGAGTCTCAAAACCATTCTTTCCTGATCCTTCAGGTAGCTACTACCTCTGAAACCATCACCGGAACTAAGAATTTAAGAATATAGTCCTGCCCCTGTGATCCAGGGTTATGGAACCCAGAGTCGCTGAAGTTGGTTGACCAATCCTTTTAATTTTTCTCTTGCTAAGGAGGTCTATCCAAAGAGAAATAAAAATGTTTATTGTTTACGATAAAAACTTTTAAAAAAATTAAAATGTAGCACTTTGTGCTAAAATAGGTTTTGGTATTTTCCTTCATCACTGAAGGATTTTTGTTTTTTGATAAAATTTTAGAAACTATATATTTAACATAATTCACAGCATCTAGTTGTAAGTAGCATCTTTGCACACATTTTTTAGAAGTTGAGATCTGGTAGTGGGGTGATGAGATTGAGAGACTCTAGGAAGTTGATGAATTAACATCTAAATTCATCCACAGAATGGAGATGGCAAAGACAATATAGATACAGGATTCCTAGGTAGAAGGAAAGCAGGGGATGGGAGCCATTATTGAGTGGGGGATGGATGCAAGGGGGCTGTAAAGTTTCTGAATTTGAACAAGAAGCAGAAAGAGAAGAGTTGCAAATTTCCATGTAATTCGCTTTTCGTCTGTAATCTCATGCAATTGGCATACAATCTAACTGCAAAAACACTGATGAGCAAAATCAGACATTGTGACTGGACATAATTTAGGGTGGGGAGCCAAATAGCAGAGCGAGTTTTCAACCCTGATTGTAGAATGACCTTGCACTGTCTTATCCTGTCCTGCACTCTTCTGACCCACTTCAGACTCTTGGGTTGGGGGCAGGATCTAAAGTCCCATTAGTGGTTAGGACAATTTCCTCCCTCAAGAGAGTAGCCACATTCCTGACTGAGTCTTAGGTTAGGGAATATCTAGGGAGAACCTCATTTCTACAGCTTCATGTCACCTTATGAAGGAAGCGCTAATAATTAATGGATTCAGGGGCATTTCATTCACATGATTTAGCCCCTTCCTCTCCTTGGGGGATCTCTGGAGGCAGTTAGCGACAGAAAATGTAAATTATGCTCTGCTTTGCACTTCCCTTCCAGGGTAGCCTACGGTTGTTCAGTACTTCCAAAGCTGTGAATGGGTCAGTCTGTTTAAATAGGGGGAATGTATTATCAGGCCTGTTTGGTCAGTAGACCTGAGTCACCCGCTCTTCAATATTAGCTTTCATCAGTAATTAGACTCTTGGGTCTTTCTCTTTACTGATTCACAAATTGGGTGGGAAAGGTAGAGGGATGTTAAGGATTAGTGCTCTCAAACACTTAAAGGTGAAGGTGTGAAGCTTTTTCTCACTCCTTTAGCTCAAGCCGTACCATACAGTGTACCTGTGAGGGGCCAGAGGCCACACCGTGGACGGCAGACTGGAGGTGATGTGGCCCTCTGGCGCAGCCATCTTCTCAGCCAGACTGGTGATGTCATCATCTTGGAAGGGCTTTGGCAGCGTTTTTGCTTTTCAAATAGATTATTTGTCAGCCTTCATTGTTTAGGTGAGATCCAAATAAGCTCCAGGATTTCACATCACTTGGTTTCACCATAATGTGTCATGTACCAAAACACAATTCAGCAACAAAAAATGACTAAAAAGTACTGCACTTCCAATTTTTACTTGCATCTCCTAAGAAACAGTAAAAGAAATCCAATTCAAAATACAGAAGCACTTATTTATAAATCCTCCTTGTTCTTCTCCAGTTTTTTCACACCCTTGGCTGCTTCCTAAGCCTTTTTGCTCAAAACTCTGCCGGAGTCTCCTTACCACTGTCATAATTGCTTTTCTGTTTTCTCTTCCTTGCTACATTCTTATTGCTTTATATATTTACTTCACTTTTTTCTTACTCTACACATTTACAGAATTTTTCAGAATAAGTAAGACCCCAGTGTCAATATGAACTATTAATAACCAAGGATAGATTTGGAGTGTAGAAAGAACTTGGTTTTGCTTATAGTTACCTAGGTTTTAAATTAATATTAGTTTATGTAAATCAGTCATAATTTTAAAATTCAGTTTTCTTTAAGCCTTTAAGTTGAACTTCGTCTTGTTATTCTATTTATGAATTTAGTAATTGTAGCATAAAATAAAAACTATTAACTATTTAGTCTGTCGTGAACAGACTAAATTCCCTGTGACTGTTATCAGTTGAACTGTTACATGCCCCATCCTTCATTATTTGCTCTTTGAAAGTCCATCCTCAATGAGCCCTCTGAATATCTTTTTCTTTGCCAGCTGGCCTGATGTTATGCTTTGTCAGTAGTGGACACTGGGCTCAGTGGGACAGGGATTTTCTTCTTGATTCCAGTGTGTTCCTCTTGGGTGGCTCCCATAGTCAGCAGCACCTGACAGTCAGAAGCTTCCCTCCCCTGCACCCTCTCAGGAGGTTTTGTAGCAGCATGCTTCTGGCAACATACTCCCATAAACAACTGGTGTCTTAGAGAGTGGATTTATGGAAGTTCCAGAGGATAGATTTCCAGAAAGTCCCACCACAGAGCACCACAGTGACTTCTCTACCATCCAGTGAGCCATGATCATGCCCTCTCCAGCAAGCTCTGGATCACAGCCCTGGGTAGACCTCTTCCTGTGTGCTACATTTCACTTAAAGGCAAAACAGCTTCTTTTTTTTTTTCTTTTTCTTTTTTTTTTCTTTTTCTTTTTTTTTTTGGGACGGAGTCTCACTCTGTTGCCCAGGCTGGAGTGCAGTGGCGCAATCTCGGCTCACTGCAACCTCTACCTCCCGGGTTCACACCATTCTCCTGCCTCAGCCTCCCAAGTAGCTGGGACTACAGGCGCCCACCACCACGCTTGGCTACCTTTTTTTTTTCTTTTTTGTATTTTTAGTAGAGACAGGGTTTCACCGTGTTAGCCAGGATGGTCTCAATCTCCTAACTTCGTGATCCACCCACCTCTGCCTCCCAAGGTGCTGGGATTACAGGCATGAGCCACCATGCCCGGCCAAGACAGCTTCTTATGTCTGCTGTTCCTATAGTCTTTATGGTTCTCTTTACTTCTTACTAGAGAGTCCCTTATTATTCTAATCCCCATTATAGGTAATAACTCTGTATCTAACTTTCCCTGGGGAATGGCTGTGCGATTTCTATCTCTTGATTGGACGCTGATTGCCATACAGGATGTGGCATCTGGACACCCATTTGCACACCATATCATACAACATGGGTTAAACAAGTAACCTTATTTATGCACCTAATTCATTCAATATGCTTAGACTTTAAAATTTTACATTGGTAACCAATACATTTAATTTTCACGTTAAGCACTCAAAATACCTGCAAGGACAAACTTAAATGTCTTAGAAAGCAAAATCTTCCCAAATAGTTAAGCAACGTTTGTATATCTAACAAGGTAAGTAAATAAATATAGGAAATTTCAAGTTCACATAAGCATTTCAATGTGTTTACAAACTTAGTCAAATTCTTTCAGAGCATTCAACCTAAATCATAACTCTAAAATCAATTACTGATTTGGATTTGGCATCAGAAGGCTAATTTTTGGATTTTTCAATATGCCAGGGTTATCTTAAGCAGTTTAGATAAAGAAATATAGATTAGCTTGAACATAACACAGCAATATTTATACTGTAGCTTTGAGTTGTTTATTCATTTCTGTATTTATTTTCAAACTTTTCCAGGGTAGAAAAGACACCCACCTATGGGACAATCTTATGTTTGTTTAGCTAATGTTACTGTATCTGCAGCTCATACTCAGGTTACAATCACCACCTTGGGTAGGCTAAAGGAGATATGCAGACTACATGCATTCAAGTCATTCTTTCTGAAACATATATGGATACGGTTAGTCCTTTTAAAAAAATAGTCCTGATGTCTATTGAAAGGTCACACTCTTCCTAATTATTTCATGTGATTTGGGTACTAGGAATCTTAAAGTTTTATTCAGATGTCAGTTAACTTCTGCTGGGAAAGACAATTCCATGCATGCAGTCTTTTGACCACAACTAGGCTGCGTGAGAAGACGGTCCCTCTGCTGCAGCAAGAAGGGTGAGTGCAGGCCAATTGCCTGGTATCTGCTGCCAGGAGGGCCCCCTTGGGCATAGAGGACTGACACCCTCTGCTGAAGCTGATCTTGCTCTGTCTCTTCTCTATGTGAGCAAAGTTTTGTTCTGTCCAGTGCCTGATTGTGTTGTGTTTTTCATGATGACTCTGATGCCAAGATGCAGTGGACAGAAGTGCTTAGATATCTGCTTTGAGTAGCAAGCAACAGGAGCCATTTGCTCAAAAGCTTTCAATTCTTGAGTGAATGCTGAATTTCTATGGGAATGAGTCACAATGTTTTAAAGTCATTTCAATGCCATTTGATTAGATTGTGCATCTCTACTCACAAATTTGTCAGCCTCAACTCTGAAATACTGTAAATGACACCTTGAAGCTAACCCAGAAGGCTAGAATCCTTCCATCGGAAAGAAGGGTGGTGGAATTGTGGGCTGGGGTGAAACTTGTAAAAGTGTTTTTTTTTTTTTTTCTTTTTTTTTTTTTGAGACGGAGTCTCGCTCTGTCGCGTAGGCTGGAGTGCAGTGGCCGGATCTCAGCTCACTGCAAGCTCCGCCTCCCGGGTTCACGCCATTCTCCTGCCTCAGCCTCCCAAGTAGCTGGGACTACAGGCGCCCGCCACCTCGACCAGCTAGTTTTTTTGTACTTTTTAGTAGAGACGGGGTTTCACCGTGTTCGCCAGGCTGGTCTCGATCTCCTGACCTCGTGATCCGCCCATCTCGGCCTCCCAAAGTGCTGGGATTACAGGCTTGAGCCACCGCGCCCGGCCAAAGGTGTTATTTTTCCCCCACTTCTATTACATTTGTGTTTGGGTAACATGGTGAGTAACTAGATAGGCTGCATGAAGACAGAGGGTTGAAATTTAGTCATTATTGACTTTTATGCTATCTAATCTGTTCACATCTTACCCTAAGGGTAAGGCTGATTCTTATACCTGCTATTTCTATGTTCTTTATAGTTCTCTACTTGGTTTCCTAGGTCACACCAGTCTTGGGAATAATTAAGAGTATCTGTATTTGGTTCAGAGCCCCTCAAGTATGATACCCAACTCAAAACCTGGCCTTGGCCCTTTTCCATGGGCCCAGAGGGGTGTACACATCTTTACTTTTTGAAACTACCGTCTATTGAGCACTCTGTTTTCCAGGCTCTGTGAAAGTCACATTATATAAATTGTCTTGTTTAATTATCACATAAACACCATGAAATAGATATTTTTCACCAAATTTTTAAAGATGAAGAAACTGAGACACACATACACACAGAAAACATACCTCCTGTCAGGCACTCTGCTGGGTGCTGGGGATAGAATGGTGAGCAAAAGTGGTTCCTGCCTAATATGGTTTGGATATTTGTCCCCTCCAAATCTCATCTTGAAATGTGATTCCCAAGGTTGGAGGTGGGGCTTGGAGGGAGGTGACTGGATCATGGGGCAAATCCCTTATGAATGGTTTAGCACTATCCCCTTGGTGATAAGTGAATTATCACTCAGGTCACTGGAGATCAGATCTGATTGTTTAAAAGTCTGGGACCTCACCCGCCTTGCTCTCTCTTGCTCCCACTCTCCCCATGTGACATACTGGTTCCCTGTCACCTTCTGCCATGATTGTAAGTTTCCTGAGACCTCGCCAGAAGCAGATACCAGCATCATGCTTCCTGTGCAGCCTGTAGAACCATGAGACAATTAAACCTCTTTTCTTTATAAATTATGCAGCCTCAGGTCTTTTCTTTCTTTCTTTCTTTCTTTCTTTCTTTCTTTCTTTCTTTCTTTCTTTCTTTCTTTCTTTCTTTCTTTCTTTCTTTCTTTCTCTCTCTCTCTCTCTCTTTCTTTCTTTCTTTCTTTCTTTCTTTCTTTCTTTCTTTCTCTCTCTCTCCCTCCCTCCCTCTCCTTCCTTCCTTCTTTCCTTCCTTCCTTCCTTCCTCCTTCCTTCCTTCCTTCTTTCCTTCTTTCCTTCCTTCCTTCCTTTCTTCCTTCCTTTCTTCCTTTCTTCTTTCTTTCCTTTCTTTCTTCCTTTCTTCCTTTCTTTCCTTTCTCTTCTTTCTTTTTTTTGATGGAGTTTCACTCTTGTTGCCCAGGCTGGAGTGCAATGGCACGATCTCAGCTCACTGCAACCTGCACCTCCCCAGATCAATTGATTCTCCTATCTCAGCCTCCCAAGTAGCTGGGATTACAGGCGCCCACAACCATGCCCAGCTAATTTTTTGTATTTAGTAGAGACAGGGTTTCATCTGTTAGTCAGGGTGATCTCGAACTCCTGACCTCAGGTAATCTACCTGCCTCAGCCTCCAAAAGTGCTAGCATTACAGGCTTGCACCACTGCAATGGCCCAGGTATTTCTTTATAGCAATGTAGGGACAGGCTAATACACTCCCCTTTTGGAAGTTATAGTCAAGCGTGTGGAGGAAAGGAGTAGATATCTCACAGAGGCATACATAATCCCCACATGGTGATCAACATAGGACCTGACCCTGGACAGGGGTGCTGGAAGTGTTTTCCTGAGCAAGTGGCATTTTCACACTAAACCCTGGTGCTGTAGTCAGAATGTTTGTGTTCCCCCAAAATTTATGTACTGAAATCCTAACCCTCAACGTGACGAAGATGAAGCCTTTAGGAAGTGTTTAGGTCAGTAGGGTAGAACCTTATAAAATAGGATTAGTAGCCCTATAAAATAGGCCCCAGAGAGCTCCTTCTTCATCCTTTCTACCCTGTGAGGACACAGTGAAAACCCAGCCATTTGTGAATGAGGAAGCAAGCTCTCACCAGACACTGAATCTGCGAGTGCATTTCTACTTGCCAGACCCCAGAAATGTGAGAAATAAATTTCAGTTGTTCATATGCCACTCAGTCTATGGTGTACTGTTATAGCAGACTGAATGAACTAAGGCATCTGGTATATTTCACGGCAAACTCCTCTAAAGCACCCATTAATTGAGAACGGTGGAGAGCACATGAATTTTTGGTTCCAACAGAACTGGATTCAAATTCTAGCCCGAATTTTTACAATTGAAGTTAACTTGTTTGAGCATCAGTTTCCTCTTCTATAAAGTGGTGATGATAACGATAATAGAGATCTCACAGGAAAGGATTAAATAGGATTATATATGCAATCATTTGGCACAGTGTCAGGCATCTGGATTTTCATTTCTTTCCCTTTCCTCTTGTTCTTGTCCAATTTTGTCCTTCATCTTTGTTGGCAAGTCTTAATTCTGACTTTCAAGTGCTTGGTCACAGGTCTCAAAGCCCCCTTCCTTTTGGAAAGATTATAGGCTCTTCATGAAAATCAGATTTCTAAAGGCAAGCTCTTGTGTCTAAACTCCCTAAAGTGGATATGTATATTAGGTGCCCAACTCATAAACAAAAAATTCATTGCTCGTGAAAAAAAAAAGCACTCACGTGTCTTTATAGCAGCATGATTTATAGGATTATATAAATATATAATATATTTATATATAAATGCACACGTATGTTTATTGCGGCACTATTCAAAATAGCAAAGACTTGGAATCAACCCAAATGTCCATCAGTGACAGACTGGATTAAGAAAATGTGGCACATATACACCATGGAATACTATGCAGCCATAAAAAAGGATGAGTTTGTGTCCTTTGTAGGGACATGGATGCAGCTGGAAACCATCATTCTTAGCAAACTATCACAAGAACAGAAAACCAAACACCACATGTTCTCACTCATAGGTGGGAACTGAACAATGAGATCACTTGGACTTGGGAAGGGGGACATCACACACTGGGGCCTATCATGGGGAGGGGGGAGGGGGGAGGGATTGCACTGAGAGTTATACCTGATGTAAATGACGAGTTGATGGGTGCTGATGAGTTGACGGGTGCAGCACAGCAACATGGCACAAGTATACATATGTAACAAACCTGCACGTTATGCACATGTACCCTAGAACTCAAAGTATAATTAAAAAAAAAAAAAAAAGCACTCACAATAAGCCAAAGGTTAAAAAACAAACAAGCAAACCCAAAAGCTTATCTTCCACAACATTCTTGTCAGTTTTTCTCAGCCCTGATTCCTTGCGGTTCTATTTTTCGTAGGGAAATTGAGAGACCTTTGCTCACTGCCATTGATTCTGCCGCTCTCCCAGCTTGCTGTGCGAGTTGTGGCAGCCTTGCTGAGACTGCCAGCTCAGGACGCAATTACTGCCAATTGCATTGGGATATTTTGTGTGAGAGAATGCCCTGTTATAGAACACACATAGGGAAGCAAAACACTGATTATTTAATTTGCATTGTTTTTCCATGAATCTAAAGAAACTCCCTTCTGCAAGAACCACAGAGACAAAATGATTAAGACAGAACAACCAGAATAAAATGAAAAAAACCGAGTTGCATAAAAGAAAACGGGGGAAACAAACTCATGGAAACAGAAGCAGTCATAAAAAACAAGGTTATTTAAATAATACTATATCTCTCCTGCCTTATCATTCTGATTACATTCAACTAATCTACAAAATTGAAAGGTATGAGCAGTATTTCCTTAAAGCACATTAAATAATAGTGTCAAAATGCAAATTTGTTCATGAAGTATAGATGAGGATGTTAAATATTCATGAATTGTTGCTCCCAGTATATAATTAATCCCATGGTCTTTGAGTCCAAAACATTTAGAAGATAAAGGGTTTATACCATCACTATTATAAACTGATACTATTCCCCAAAATACTCTTCAGGGCAAAGGTTAGGCACCTAGCAGTTCCCAAACTGGAATTTCATTTTATCAATACTTTATATTGCATTTTAATAGCAACATGGCTATCTGATGACACAAGATTTATATTTCTAACTCTTGCTGTCTGATAATCTAGGTTGAAAATAAATATTTCAGGCTTGAAGAAGCTCTTGGTTAGCCTGAATATAATAGATCTAAAATTCTCTTTTGTTTTGTTTTTGACCTTGGGCAAACAAAAGCATTTTATAAAAGTCTTCCTCTTAAGCAGAAAACGTCATGTTTTTACCTCCTTCTTGATTCTTTTTTTTTGTTGTTGTTAGGCTCAGTCCTTTCATTTGGGGTTGCTTTAGAATCTCCTGAAAATATAGCCCATTTTCTCTACATGGTCCATCTCATCTGGGGCCTCTTAAAGTGTGCCCCTGACTGACAGACAAAATGGACTCCCTGTGGCTAAGTGAGATGCTCAAAGTTAAAACAGAACCAGTTGGTCATGGATGGGTGAGGGAGCAGTCATGTGCTCTGTATTCTCAGAAGGATGTTGTAAAAGTGTCACAGGACCTCCCTTTCTGCAATCAAGCTAAACTAGTTTCTGTTGTCAGTGCTAAGATAAACTATGGTTAGAAGCCCTCCACACTACCCCCAACAGGCATTTGAAAGAAAAATCTGACAAAGGCTTCTGGTTTGGGGTTTGGAAGACACTCAATCAAAGCTTGACTATTTTGACCAATCAAAACAGAACAAGTTTGAATCCTTCATTTGCATGAAAGGACCAAACTGCAAAGTGGGGTGAGAACTTTAAGCCAGATCCTCCATTTGTTCTTCAGAGAGCACACTTTCACTTGCACTGAAGGCTATGCCCCCCAAGTCTGCAGATGTGTTTTTTGTGTGCCTCTGTGTGTGTGTGTGTGTGTGTGTGTGTGTGTGTGTGTGTAAAAATAAAGCTCTCCCTTTTCCTCTGAAGATTTCATTATCTTTTGTTAACAGGATATATAGAGTTTGGAAATTATTTCTCTCAAAATGATTAATATATCTTTGTGTATTCTGGAAAGTTAAAGTCATCCATTCATAGTGTTCCTTGTTTGCTGCCTAGGTTTCTTGTAGTACAGTTAATTTAGGTTCACAATTATTTTTGTTGATCCCTGGTGATATGGTTTGGCTCTGTGTCCCCACCCAAATCTCATGTTGAATTGTGATTCCCAGTATTGGAGGAGTGCCGGGGGGTGGGGGGTGATTGGATCACCAGCATGGTATTTAATGGTTTAGCACTGTTCCCCTCGTGCTGTCTCATGATAGAGTTCTCATAAGATCTCATTGCTTGAAAGTGTGCAGCACCTCCTCCCTCTCGCTCTCTCTTCCTCTCTCCTGCTCCACCATGTGAGAACAATGCTTGCTTCCCCTTCACCTTCTGCCATTATTGTAAGTTTCCTGAGGCTTCCCCAGCCATGTCTCCTGTATAGCCTGCAGAACTGTGAATCAATTAAACCTCTTTTCTTCATAAATTACCCAGTCTTAGGTAGTTCTTTATAGCAGTGTGAGAATAGACTAATTCACCTGGGGAAACCTACAACGGCAAAATAGCAAATGAAAAAACTTTAAAACTTTTACCAAAAGTAAAAGAAATTGGAAATGTTATTCCTCCTCATATCTTTCTACATTTTTAAATAATTTATAGTGTTTGGAAGATTTAAAGTTAGGATGCTGGCTCTTCCAATTCTGTGAAACTGTATATCTCTATTTCTGTATGTTAGATTAGATTCTTATTCTTAATTCTTTACCTCTCCATATGTTATAGTTTTACAACCATACCTTTTGGCATGTGATTTTTGGAAATACATCTCCCAAGAGTTCCAGAGTCTGTTTCTCTGCTCCATTAATGTGGGACTTAGCCATACAACTTGTTTCTGCAAACAAAATGTTAGCTGAAGTGAAAGTGGGCCAGTTCAATGCCAAGGCTTTCAAGGCATCATGTGTTTGTGCTCATTCTCTTATGTTTCTACCATTCACCATGAGAAGAGCATGTTCCAGGAAGCTGCTAATCCAAGGAATATTCATGGAGCTGACCTGATCCCAGCCCTCAGGTTGGAGCCATGCCCAGTGTAGATCAGCTGAACTTCAGACTTGAGGGCTGGGATTAATCTGAGGTCAAAATGTGTGTCTATTTTGGTCTCTGAATGACCCTTAGAACCTCTGCTCTCTTAATAATAAAATGAGGTTATCTAACTTACAGGGTTCTTGTGAAGATTAAAGGAGGTTTTATATATATATATATATATATATATATATATATATATATGTGTGTGTGTGTGTGTGTGTGTCTGTGTGTGTATAAACTTTTGTCTTTTGAGTGCTGGTTACTCGCTAAATACTATGTTAAGTATATTAAAATCATTATCTGTGGACTTACAATTTCTAGTAATGCCTAGGGCATGCTTCCTTCAGATATCCATAGGCCTATGTCTCTGCCTCCTTCAAATCTTCAACTTCACTAGTTTTTTTTCTTCTGCAATTAGTCTAATCTAGTGTTAATTCTATCCAGTGTATTTTAAATCTCATACATTGCAGGTTTCATCTCTAGAAATGTGATATGGGTCTTTTAAACTATCTTTGATGTCTTTACTTAGCTTTTGAACATATGGTAAATATTTCTAACAATAGTTATAATCTCTGTATCCACTAATTTTAACATCTGTGCCAATTCCCGATCAGTTTTAATTGATTTTTCTTCACACTTTCTTGTTGCTTTGCATCCTAGTAATTATTTATTGAATGCCAGACATTGTGGACTTCATTTATTGGGGTATTATACATGTTTGTAGGTCTATTAAATATTATTGATCTTTAATTTGGGAGGTAGTTAAATTTCTTGGAAGTAGTTTTATCCTTTTGGGTTTTGCTTTTAAAATTTTTAGGTAGGACCAGGACAGTATTAAGCCTAGGTCTAATTATTCCCCATTACTCAGTTAAGAACTTTCTGAATAATGTGTTGAATGTCCTATGAATCATGAGATTTTTCTAGTTCTGCTGGTGAAAATGGGCACTATTCCTAACCTGGTGTGAGCCTTGGCAATTATTCTCTCTAATCCTTTGGGTGGTTAATCCACTGGTCTCAAATGCATGGGCTGATGAGTATACAACTGAAGACTCCAGAGGGACCCTCTGAAATCTCTGAAGTTTTCTCTCTGTGGCTCTTTCTCCTGTCTGGCACTCCATCTGCTATCTAGAGACTAGTTGCCCTAGTCTCTCTGGAATCCAGTTTCCTCTTCTTTACTCAGGGTGTCCACCAGCCTTGGCCTAGCTTCTCCCTACAAGAGACTTGGCCTGGAAACTCTTTCAAGATGATAAACTGGGGCAATCTTAAGGCTCATCTTGTGTGCTTCCCATTTCTGAGAGATTGCTGTCTTTTGTTCCCCTGCATATAGTGTCTTAAAAACTGATGTTTTGTATATAGTTAGTTTACTTTTTTGGTTGTTTCAGGCAAAAAAGTAAATCCAGTCTTTTCTTGTCTTGGTCAGAAGATGAAGTCTTTATTCTTTTTTTTTTTTAATTATTAAAAGTCTGTATGTATGTATCACAATAAAGGCCAGAGGGCCTGGACTTATTTCTGTTGGGGAAATCTACTTTTGGCTTGTATGCTGACCAATAGTATTTTATTATTTGAATGCTAAATTTAAAAAATTAGAATCAGAAACCACACAAAAACACAGAGCTAATAATATTTTTTGTAAATAGCACACCATGAGCAAGAAGAAGTAAAATAAAGAATCCTCTTGTTTTTCTTTGCAAGTGTCTGAAGTTGAAGAGGGCAGGGAAACATCTGCATGTAATTGGAATCATTGGAAAGCAGGACCACAGATGGGCTAGTTGAATTTCAGGACATCCTTTATCGGTAAGATTGTTAATGAGACAAAAGAATACATTGTGTAAAATATTAGAAGAAGATAGTGTCATTGTGAAGGCAGCTCTTTGAGGTGTCATGTTAAATGGAAATGAATAGTGACTACATTGATTCTTTCCTCTGGAACTGTGAAACCAGGTTGATAAACAAAACACTTGACTAAGCAAGAGCAACTACATATATGTGGTTCTCAATGGGGAAGCTAAACGTGGGTTGCTTGATGTACCATAGTATAGACTGTGAACTGGGTTAAGGGCTATGGCACCTGGAATTTCCTCAAATAGTTGAACGTAGAAGTAAGAATGAGGAAGCAAGTGGGAAAGAACATCTGTCTGCCTGACTAATTATCTATCACTAAGTGACCCAGGGATATTTCTAGTAATTTTTTTTTTTTTTTTGAGATGGAATCTCGCTCTGTACCAGGCTGGAATGCAGTGGCACAATCTCGGCTCACTGCAACTTCCCCCTCTTGGGTTCAAGCAATTCTCCTGCGTCAGCCTCCCAAGTAGCTGGGACTACAGGCATGCACCACCACGCCCAGCTAAGTTTTGTATTCTTAGTAGAGATGGGGTTTCACCATATCGGCCAGGATGGTCTCTATCTCTTGACCTCGTGATCCACCCATCTCAGCCTCCCAAAATGCTTGGATTACAGGTGTGAACCACCGCGCCCAGCAATTTCTAGTATTTTTAAAGTGATTCCAGGTTGTTTGCTTATTTCCAACCTGACACCTATTTTTATGCCTTGGTTGGATTCTGCTTTCATACTGCAAGTTGAGATGGATATTGTTGACTATCTCCAAAATGATACTTTGGTCTGAACAGTTCAATTTGGTTGTTCCTTTTGGATCTAATTGGCCAGGTAACTTTTTTTCTTTTTCTTTTTTTTGTAGATCAGATATAAGTAATTCACATATGAGAGAGTGAAAAGTAGTAACAGTAGTTTTAGCAGATAAAACACACTGGCTCAGTTTGGACTAAGTTCTTTCCATGAATCAAGTCCTTTAATCATGTAGCTACAGAAATGAGATATTTTTATTTGTAGATGAGGCTTAGAAAGATTAAGTAACTTGCCCAAAGTCATACATTTTAAAAATAGTGAATCTAAAAAGCCTCAGATTTCTCATCCAGAAATGTGGGTTTTTACTGAGTTCCCTCTGATTTTTATTGGTGCTCAATGAAATAAAATGATTTTTTTTTTAGCTACAATGCCTAGCACAGAGTAAGCACCCATCACATAATAGACAAGCACAACCTTTACTATCATCAGTGTTTTGTACAAGGTCACACAGTAAATGGGAGCCAGGATTTGAAATCCATGTCTTCTGATTATGGAGCCTCGATTTTAAACTACTACTCTCCTGCTTGTAATTTTAAAGGTGTTATAATATACTTTATGTGGGCTTTGGTGTGATTAGAGGCATGGCTTTAATCCCTGGCAGAAATATCTGACAAATAGCAACGTTTAAAAGAAAAAAGCAAAATAGAATGTAGAAGAAGAGAATCCATTGTTTCCAGAGGAGCAGGCTTCTTCATGAATCGCTCACTAGGTTTTTCTGGCAACACCGAACCTGAGACAAGATGGCGTGCTAAGAGCAGACCAGCAGACTTGCCAACCAAAGAGGAATGTAAGGGGTGCCATCAGAAATTCCTGTGGATATCAGTCAAATTGGAAGCAGGTAATGACCAGAATATTGCATGTAGTCTTTCATGACTACTAACTAATCAGTTTAGTGAGTAACTGATGGTCAGTGAGACCAAGAAGAGAGATGTGACCAGAAAGGTCATGGACTTCGCCATTCATGAATGGGGTTCCTTAAAGTGTCCTGATGACTTCAAGGATCAGAGGAAAAATAAAGGGAAATAAAAGATACACAACTCTGAAAAAAAAAAAGCATCAAGCCAAGAAGTAAGAGAGAAAAAAGAAATGCTGTAGCAATAACAGAACAGCAGTGAGTGTGGCTATTGTGCTCTAACACTGCTCCTTTCATCACAACCAGCTCACTCATCATGGGGGCTACTTGAGGAATTACCTGAGCCTTCCCTCCCACTTACCTAGTTGGCTTGATATGCCCTGCTACTTTTGCTTCTAAAATATACTTTATTTTCTAGTGCTGTTTTAGGTTCACAGCAAATTGAGTGGAAGGTACAGAGATTTCCCGTATACCCATTGCTCCCACTAGTGCACAACCTCTACCATTATCAACATTCCCTACTAGAATGGTACATTTGTTAACATCATTATTACCCAGAGTCCATAGGTTACATTAGGATTCACTCTTGGTGGTGTACATTTTGTGGATTTGGACTAATGTACCATGACGTGCCTTCACTATTATAATATCATGTACAGTAGCTTCACTGCCCTAAAAATCCTTTGTGCTCCACTTACTTGTCCCTCTTTCTCCGTAACCCTTGGAAACCACTCATCTTTTTACTGTCTTCATAGTTTTGCCTTTTCCAGAACGTCATACATTTGGAATCACACGTCATGTAGACTTTTCAGATTGGTTTCTTTCACTTAATAATTTGCATTTAAGGTCCTTCCGTGCCTTTTCATGGCTTGATAATTCATGTCTTTTTAGTGCTGAATAAAATTCCATTGTATGGATGTACCACAGTTTATCCCACTCACCTAGGATGTCTAGGCTTCTTCCAAGTTTTGACAATTATACATAAAGCTGCTATAAAAATCCATGTGTAAGTTTTTATGTGGACGTAGTTTTCAACCTGGGTAAATACCAAGAAGCATGATTGCTGGATTGTGTGATAGAAGCATATTACTTTGTAAGAAACCACTAAACTGTCTTCCAAAGTGGCTATACTATTTTGCATTCCAAACAGCAATGAATGAGAGTTCCTGTTGCTCAAAATCCTTCCCAGAATTTAGTGTCTGTCTTCTGAATTTTGATCATTCTAATAAGTGTACCACTATGAGTCGTGTCTTGTTGTTTTGATTTGCCTTTCCAAGATGGCATAAGATGTGGAACATATTTTCATATGCTTATTTACCATCTGCATATCTTCTTTGTCAAGGTGTCTGTTAAGGGCTTTGGTTCATTTTTTTCATTTGTTTTTTGTTTCCTTCTTGTAGACTTCTAAAAGTTCTTTCTGTATCTTAGATAACAATCCTTTAGAAGATGTGTCTTTTACAAATATTTTCTCCTAATCTGTGCCTTGTCTTTTTATTCTCTTGAAAGTGTCTTTCACAGAGCAGAAATTTTAACTTTAATAAAGTCCATCTTATTCATTCTTCCTTTCATGAAGTGTACCTTTGGTGTTATGTCAAAAAGATCGTTGCCAAATCCAAGGTCATCTAGATTCTCTCCTATATTATGTTCTAGGAGTTTTATAGTTTTTCATTCCACATTTAGGCTTGTGATTCATTTTGAGTTATTTTATGTGAAGCGTGTAAGGCTTGTGTCTAGATTGATTTTTTTGCATGTAAATGTCCAGTTGTTCCAGCACCATTTGTTGAAAGGACTTTCTTTCCTTCTTTGTGTTGCCTTTGTTCCTTTGTCAAAAATCAGTTGAATATATTTATGTGGGCCTATTTCTGGACTCTCTATTCTGTTCTATTCTTCTCTTTGTCTATTTTTACCAACACTAGACAATGTTGATTACTGTAGCCTTATAGTAAGTATTGAAGTTGGGTAATGTCAGTGCTTCAACTTTGTTCCTTTAACTCAATATCATGGTGACTATTCTAAGTCTTTTGCTTCTTCATATAAACTTTGGAATTATTCTGTTGATATCCACAAACTATCAATTGGGGAGATTTCATTGAATCTATATATCAAGTTGAAAGAACAGACATCTTGACACTTTTGGGTCATCGTATCTGTGAACATGGAATAATTTCTCGTTAATTTAGTCTTTCTTTGATTTCTTTAATCAGAGTTGTGCAGTTTTCATCATATAGATCTTGAACATGTTTTTTTAGATTTATACCTAAGTACTAGTCCCTGCCTCTTGACCCTCTGCTTTGCTTACCTATTGAACATTATTCTCAGGTTGTCTGCAATTCCCATTCCCTTTGCTGCTTCACCCATCTTTTACATACTGCAAGTCTTCTTGTGATCATACAGTGGTAACAGCTCTCAGATTCTGGCAAGCCTGAGCATTTGAAGCAGGAGAACCAGCACCTGAGAAAATAAGAAGCCTACAGGATACTCTGGACTCTGGCTGTGGTAGACCGGGCTGTTGAAACAACTTTGCGCCAAAGTTCTAGCTTGATTTTCCTATGCCCCTCCAACTGCCTTCTTACTTCTCCCTGAAGACTTTAAGCTTTCTGATAACTTGAAAAGAGCTCAGCCTTTGGGGTCAGCCAGGCCTGGAATACAATTTTATTTAGTTGCTTATTAGCATTGTGTCCTTGAGCAACATACTTAACCTCTCTGAACCTCATTTTCTTCATTTGTAAATGGGTAATAATAGCACTTACAGCACAAAATTAACATGAGGATTAAAAGAGAGGACCCAGAAATCTTTATACTTGAAATAATAGACACTTTTAAAGTTCTTGCTCCTCTTATTTGCTTTACTTATTAATAGTACCTTCTCCTCCCTTAAACTCATCACTTATCTTTCCCATCCCTTACTTTCATCAACTATTCTTCTCCTGATCTGCCTTTCCGCCATGAACTATATTTTATTGTTAAATACAATACCCATACAAAAAGTGCAGGGCACATAAATGTAAAGTTTAATAAATTATAAATTAAACACCTGTTTAACACCTCCTAGGTACTTGTGCTTGAGAATCTCCTGTACTCATCCATCATCTTTCCTTAGAGAGCTCCTGTCAATTTTTTACATTAACTGCAGGGTCACTTCCTCCTGTCCACAAAGATTTTCTTGTGTTTTTCTGGGGGGAAGTCATGGTATTTATTTGCATGGCAACAATTCCCATGGGGAAGGAGTGGGGACTATGAGCTAAGGGTGACATAGGGGAAGGATAAGGAAACTGAGCAATCCAAGAGAGAGCCTTCCTTAGGGAAGGTCACAAATCACCTGGTCCCAAGCCAAGTCTAATCCAATTTGGGATCATATTATTTTCTAAGGAGTTCCATCTGTGAAGAACTCAGAACCTGGTAGTAAAGATTTCTGGCTGTGCCAGCTCTTAGTGTCTGGTGATATCTAAGTTGTACTTCAGAGGGTTCTTCCAAAGAAAATAAAGATGGCTGACAGTAGTGCCACGGTAATGTCTTGAGAGGAATTTGCAATCATGCAGCATTTTAGGACAGGGACCTAATCCCAGGATGAGTGAGTGGGAATCAGGACTTGGCCTGAAGCCAGGTCAACAGATTGGCCACAGAGTTTGGGGCTGACTGAAAAGTTCAGACCTGGAACCCATGTAGGTTCTCAGCTTACTAATTTCATCCCACACAGGCTTCCAGCGCAGATACCAATTTTAGATTAAAGGGCAAGGTCTTTTGAAAACCACAGAAAGGGTTGGATGGATAAGTATAGCCATGGGCTGCCAGATGCTGCTCATTTTCCCTCTCCTTTCTATGTGCCCCTGCCACTATTCTCCACTGAACTTTTGATTGGGAGGTGGAGCTGGCCTTCATATGGTACCACCCTACTATTCTTCAACACTTTGGCAAAATTTATTCTTTCTGTGAAGTTCATGTCATTTGACTATCCTGACTACTTCTAATTTTTGTTACGTATTTGTTATAGGTAACTCACCATGCACAGAGCATTGAGGTTTCTACATTTTCTTCCATCCTATCTGTCATCATCATCCTCTGTGACTATTATATTTAACAAGCAATTTAAAATTATGATCAGCACACACTTGTGTCTCCTAAAATCTCTTTAAACTTTATTAAATGGAGGTGATTTTTCCCTCTGTCTCAAGATAAAGACTTTGACAGGCACCAACTTTTCTGTTCTTTTTGAGGTAATATAATCTGGTCACCTATGTCAAAAATAAGCTTCAATTAAGAAATTAAAATATTTTGTCTTATGTAACAGTCAATGATCTAAATATTATTTAGCAATCACATCTCCTCCGATTCCCCAGATCTTCTTCCTGGCTTCAGGTTAGATCCTTCTACTCACTACTGTTCTTCAGCTAACCTCCTCTCCCATTTTCCTTGCCATTTGACTCCAAGTGGGGTCTTGCGGTTGGCTGTGTGAACGGAGGAAGTGTAAGGGAATAAACCTGTTCTTATTTGGGTGTATGACTTCCGGGTCTGTTGGCTTCGGAGATGTGAACCAACTGGCCCTCTTTCTTATGGAACTCTTCAAAGGTTCTCTACAGAATCCCTGTTACGGATTTTCACCCAAATCTTGAATTGAAGTTCCCATAATCCCCACATGTTATGGGAGGGGCCCAGTGGGAGGTAATTTCATTATGGGGTGGTTATCCTCATGCTGTTCTCATGAGAATGAGTGAGTTCTCATGTGATCTGATGGTTTTATAAGGTTCTTTTCCCCCTTTTGCTTGGCACTTCTCCTTGCTGCTGCTATGTGGAGAAGGACCTTTTTGCTGTCCCTTCCACCATGATTTTAAGTTTCCTGAGGCCTCCCCAGACATGATGAACTGTGAGTCAATTAAATCTCTTTGTAAATTATCCAGTCTCAGGTAGGTTTTTATAAGCAGCATGAGAGCAGACTAAGACAATCCCTTTCTCCTGCAGTTCTCCAGACCTGGCTGATGTGGGCCCCTTGCTCTGAGAAGCTGTGGGAGTGGAGCCATATCACTGTAGAAATTTGCTTTCATGGTCCTGCCACCAAAGAAGGCAGGGAGTCTTTCTTTCATCCTCCAGATCTTTCCAGTAGGAATTGGACTCTAGTCCACACCTTTTTTTCTTGGGTGGGTCAGTGTAAAGGCTGTTCTTGTATTGCTATAAAGTAATACCTGAGACTGGATAACTTATAAGAAAAGAGATTTAATTGGCTTACAGTTTTGCAGGCTGTACAGGAAGCAGAACACTGGCATCTGCTTCTGGGGAGGTCCCAGGGAATTTTTACTTATGAAAGAAGGTGAAGCAGAGCAGGATCATCACATGGCCAGAGCAGGAGCAAGAGAGAGAGGGGTTTAGGGGGAAGGGATGTACCACACACTTTTAAACAACCAAATCTCCTGGGAATTCAGAGAGCTCACTTAGCACCAAGGAGATGGCCCAAGCCATTCATGAGGGATCTGCCCCCATGATCCAAACACCTCCCGCTAGCCCCAACCTCCAACAATGGGGACTATATTTCAACCTGAGATTTGGGTGGGGACAAATATCCACACTATAGGAGTCAGGCACCCGTTCTCCATTTTTCTCCACTTCAGAAAATCAGTGTCAAAGTTCTCCTAAGATGTTTCTTACTGAGGTTAGGATTAGAAGGTAGAACTCAAACAGGGCAATAGTTTTCACCAAAGAAATTTCTTCACAATCTTTCCTCCAAATTCTCTCTTCACCCTCTGAATGCTCTTTTATATTTTCTTTCTGTGGTGAGGGGGTAAGGGGGCTCAAGATCCCTGGTAAATTATCATTTGGTGGAAATTTGTCCATGTAATCTTAAATGTTTAATATATAGGAATTAATTTGCTCATAAAAGTCTTTAATTAACTTTTTACTATCTGTAAGATCTGCAGTGTCATCCACTTTTAATCTTTGATGCTGGCAATTTGTGTCTTCTATTCCTTGATAAGACTCACAAATCAAAACAGCCTATTGATATTTGTTTTTTAAAATAACCAACTTTTGGCTACGTTGATTTTTCAATTGCATTTTCTATGTTACTGAGCATAGTTTGTTAAAACCTCTCAGTAGGATTGTGAACCTGTTCACCTCTCATTTTATTACTGTCAGTTTTCACTCTGCATATTTATTTTGAGGCTCTGTTATTAGGTGAATACAAATTTAAAACTGTTATATCTGTTTCATAGACTGGCCATTTTATCATGAAAAAGTAATTATTTTTTTGCCTTCAAGTCTACTTTGATATTTGTCCAGATATATCAGCTGTCTCTTGACTGGTGTTTGCATGGTTTATCTGTTTTTTTTTTTTTTTTTTTTCCTATGTTCAACTACTCTGTATATTTATCTTTAAGGTGTATCTCCTATAAAAAGAATATTTTGTGTATGTCATTATTTGTCATGTAGCCTATTTCATTTATTTCCTCGATATAGTGATATATATTTGAACCTGCCATCTTACCGTTTTGATAGTATTTGTCCCATTTATTGTCCATTTCTTCATCTATACTTCATTGGATTAACAGTTACTTTGGATTAAGTATTACTACCTATTATTACATTTTACCATTTTGGATAGCTTGTTAGGTGTTTAATCTTTTATTTTATTTTTTAGTGGTTACCTCAAGTTTACAATTAATGTTTGACTTTAAAATCTAGCATAAATTTGTACTTTTACCATTTCCTGGATGATATAAGGAATTTGGAAAACTTTAACTTTGTTTACCCTACTCATGCCTTCTAGTTACTATGTCATATTTCTGTTGAACATATATTTAAAACTCTACCAATTTATCATTTCTATTGTTTTATGCCATTAATATTTACTTACATATGTATTCTTTCAATTACTCTTTACTGCTTCCTATATTTCATTGTTTCCAGTTGTGGCATGTTACCTTATGCCTTATGATATTATGTGACATTTATTTCAACCCAGAAAAATTAATTTCTGTGAAAATTTCTTTGTGTTGACTTCATATTTATAGCATATCATCGCTAGTTATAAAATTCAAAGTTGGCAACTTTGGAGATAGTGTTACATTATCTTCTGATTTAATCATTTCTGCTGAGAAGGCAGCTGTCTGTATAATAGTTGTTCCTTTGAAATTAATGTATCTTTTTTCCTCTAGTTGCTTTTGAGATTTTCTCTGTGCACTTGTTTTTTTCCAGTTGTAGTATGAAGTGTCTAAGTGTTGTTTTCTTTATATTTTTCCTTCTTAGAATTTAAGGTACTTCTTGAATCTATGGCTTGGTCTCTTTCTTGTTTTAGAAAATTTCTTGGCTATATATAAGCATTCTTACTGTCTACTTCTTCTAAGGCTTCAATAACAAGTATGTTAGTCTTTTTTTCATACTTCAGCCTAGATATTCACTACTGACCTTCCTTTTAGTTCACCCTTTAGTCCTCTCTTTAGCTGTGTCTAGTTGGCTATGCAACTCATATACTGGGTTCTTTTTTTCAATTTTTGAAGTTTTCAATTATAGAATTCCTATTTAATTTTTTAGTTATCTGCTGAATGTTTATCTTACTGTATTTTTTTCTTGAGTGTACTAGACACAGTAATTTTTGTTTTATATATGATAACTCCAATATTTATATTTCCCATAGCTTCATGCTCATTGTCTTATTGTCTGCTATTTACTTTGTTTCTTCTCCTAGTTTGTGTAGTCGATTTTTATGTATTTATTTTTTAGATTTTGTGGGTTTTTTCATATATGAAAAAATGCAGAAATAATTTGGTTCTGGCTGATATTATTTTCTTTCAGAGAGAGTTTAATTTTTCTTGGCAGGCAGTTAGGCTGGGGGCAGGTCAATTTCAGATTGAGATGATTAGAATGTTGATTCATGTGGGCTAGTTTACATCTTGTTAGCCTTTCTTCTATTGAGTAGTCCTTCAAGGGTCTTAAGCGAAAGCTGTGAATGTTTCCCAGAGCCTCTTTTCTTTGTTGGACTTGAACTTGAACGTTTTGCTCCCAATCTTTATGAGACTGCTAAAAACGTTGGTTAGCTTTCCAGGCTCTGGAGGCTGCCTACAAATCAGCAAGTGCTTCAAAGGGAAACACAGAACTAAATGTCAGGCCCACCTCCTTGCACTTCCCTTCTCTGAGAACCTTGGCGCCTAATATCCTTGTTTCTTGATGGCTCCCTGGTGTTTTCCAACAGATTTTTTTTGGTTCATATTTTATCCAGCCTTCTCAGGTGTTCTTGGCAGTAAAGGCTAGTCTTATACAAGTTAATAGCCATCACTGGGATCAGAAACTCTTATTGTGCATTTCAAATTGTAGCTTTTGATGTATATATCCTATCTTTACTAGTAGGTGGTAAATTCCTAGAAGGTAGGTATGTATACTTTTTATTTGCAACACCTTGCCTTACGTACAATATATACATATATTTACTGGCTGAATTAATACATTTTTATTGGATGTCTTCAATTAAAAGAAATAATGCTAAACTCAATTTTTTCAGAAGTTAAAATTTCTAACATAAAATGCTATTGAAGAATCAAGATAAATGAATGCAGACTCAGAAAAGTGAACCAGCTAAACTACATCAAAGCTTTAAAATAATGTCAGAAGAGTCAGATACAGAAATTCTGAAAACCTTTAACTCCCCAGGATTAATTCATTCTACATGAAATAGGTGTTCTCCTGGTGACACTTTGATCCAACATCCTCGTGTTGTCAGAGTTCAGAAGCCTTAAGGCCTCAAAGTGCTCCTCTGATTTTTATCCAAAACCATAATCAGGTTTTGATCCATTTTAGAAAAGAGGCCTGGCCGGGCGCGGTGGCTCAAGCCTGTAATCCCAGCACTTTGGGAGGCCGAGATGGGCGGATCACGAGGTCAGGAGATCGAGAGACCATCCCGGCTAACACGGTGAAACCCCGTCTCTACTAAAAAATACAAAAAAACTAGCCGGGCGAGGTGGCGGGCGCCTGTAGTCCCAGCTACTCGGGAGGCTGAGGCAGGAGAATGGCGTAAACCCGGGAGGCGGAGCTTGCAGTGAGCTGAGATCCGGCCACTGCACTCCAGCCTGGGTGACAGAGCGAGACTCCGTCTCAAAAAAAAAAAAAAAAAAAAAAAAAGAAAAGAGGCCTGATCTCTGGAGTACAGTGGTAGCCATGGTGCCGGAGGAATCATCGTGTGTAGACCAAAGGCCCAGTGAGGGGTAAACAACTGATAAATGCATGGCTGCAAATGTTTGGCTACTTCCTTCTTCCTTTTCTTTGATTACTTGGCATAATGATATTTTTTTCTTTTTTTCTAGTCTTTTTAATAACTTTTTTTTTTTTTTTTTTGAAATGGAGCCTTGCTCTGTCCCCCAGGACTGGAGTGCAGTGGCGCAATCTCGGCTCACTGCAAGCTCCACCTCCCAGGTTCACGCCATTCTCCTGCCTCAGCCTCCCGAGTAGCTGGGACTACAGACACCTGCCACCGCACCTGGCTAAATTTTTTGTATTTTTAGTAGAGACAGCGTTTCACCGTGTTAGCCAGGATATTCTCGATCTCCTGACCTCATGATCCACCCGCCTTGGCCTCCCAAAGTGCTGGGATTACAGGCGTGAGCCACCGCGCCCGGCCTTAATAACAGGTTTTAAATTCTTATTTATTTAAGAAATATTTGTAGTGTTTATTACGGACTAACTACGAGGCAAATACTAAGGCTGAGTGGATGCAAAGAGGGATATAAAAAAGTTAAAACCCCTGCTTCCATCTCTCTCTCTCTGTCTCTCTCAGGAGTGTGTGTGTGTGTGTGTGTGTGTGTGTGTGTGTGTGTGTGTGTGTGAAAGAGAGAGAGAAAAAGAGAGAGAGAGATGATATATATGATGAAGACAGTAATCAACAGCCTAGACATAAGGAAACCAGAGCCAACTTCCAAATTCCAGATCGAAGTCTTGCTGTGGAATATATATGTTTATTGAATGAAGAAATGGATTTCAAGAAAATTGGTGGAGTGTAATTTCTAATTTGCTGCATAAAGTGCTTAGGTCTGAGTTGCTTTCAGTTGAAGTCCCAAGAAGATGATAAATTAGTCTTATAGGATTTGGCAAAGATTATTTCCAAACAAAAGCAACTCTAAATTTCGACCTATTCTTTTCAATGCAGAAGGAGATTTTAAGATTCCAACAGATAGGAAGATTCGGGAACTCACAGTTTCTAAAACAGCAATTTTAATCTAAGTTGGACAGTCCAGGAAAATATGGGCAGGGAACTCTTTCTGGTGATCATGAGACTGCAACCAGGTTCAGAAAGGAAAGCTCCGTACTTCAGCCCACAGTTAACCAGTCAGTCCTAGAAATCTGATCCAGGAGAGAGTCTTACTGCCTTAGATTGAATGGTTTTACAACAGTTGAGTGGATTATTTGATATGGTTGGTCCGCAGATATAATGCCTGACTTATTCAGGACAGGCTCTAACTGTCTGTCATTATTTATTTTTCAGTTATCAGATAGTTCCTTTAATTTTTTTTCTAGGAATTTTTGCTGTAATCAATAGGAGATAGGATGGATTGTGCCAACTTCTTAAATGGGACTGCTATCTCTTTCTTTTTTTTTTTTTTGAGACAGATCTTGCTCTGTTGCCCAGGCTGGGGTGCAGTGGCACAATCTCAGCTCACTGCAACCTGCACCTCCCTGGTTCAAGCAATTCTCCTGCCTCAGCCTCCCAAGTAGCTGGGATTACAGGTGCACACCACCATACCCAGCTTTTTTTTTTTTTTTTTTTTTTTTTTTTTTTTTTTTTTTTAGTAGAGACAGGGTTTCACCATGTTGGCCAGACTGGTCTCAAACTCCTGACCTCAGGCAATCCACCTGCCTCAGCCTCCCCAAGCGCTGGGATTACAGGTGTGAGCCACAACACCTGGGCTGCCAGCTAAACCTTAACAAGATTCCAGCTTCATGCTTACACAAGACTCATGCTTACACTTCATTGAACAGAACTTAATGATAGGACCATACCCACTTGCCAGGTGCATAACCATATGTTCAGCCAAAAAGTAGAGGCAGGCTCTGGCCATATGGAAGAATGGGAAAAATAGATATTAGGGAATGGCTAGCACCACTATCCTTACTTTCAAAAATTGCAAGGTCTAATATAGAAGATAGACATATAAATAATCTGTTACATTGCTATATTATAAGTGCTATATGAGACATTTGTCCTTATGAGCATAGTTTCTACACTGGAGTGTCTGGAATCTAGGATGCTTTAAGGGAAGTCATGCAGGTCCTAAAACTATTGTAATATTTTGAGAAACATAACAAATGTCATACGCTTTACCTTTGATTGGATTCTAAAAGTGAATAAAGCATTGTACTTCTTTCCTTTTGGCTAGAATTCTGTTAATTCCATTAGTAATTCTAATTTTCTCATTCTGATTAGAAGTTTAGAATAGATGTAAAACTGCTCAGTTATAAGAAGTGAAAAACAAATTACTTGTTTCTTAATAAATGCAACATAGTAGACAATAACTTTCAAAACATGGAGTCTCATATCATTGGTAGACTTTCTTAGTCTAGATTCTTTTGGCAGTAAAGAGCCAAATAATAAAAATCCAATTTAGTTCTTAGACTGTTTGAAACAAAAAAGAAAAGGGACATTTATTGGCTCATATAATTGGGAAAAATATTTTTAAATAAACATTAGTCACAATTTTTTGTTGGGGGAGTTTCAAAAGATCACCAGCTAGCTTTCATCTCTTCACTTCTTTGCAGCGTAGGCGTTTTTCCCATTTAGAGTAAGATAGCTGTTGGCCAGATAGACTGTTAACATATCTTCATAGTAATATCACTGGGAAGAGCCAGTTCTTCCTTCAAGAATCTATACATCCATCACAGGGAAGAGATCTGACTGTCCATGCTTGGGATAGAAGCCTATTCCAACCGATCCCCATGGTCAATATGCTATAGTAAGTTTAACCCTTTCTGGATTATAGAACCACTTTTATGACTATATTTTGTTACTAGATGAACAGAGAAAGAAAAGAACGTCACTTTGGGAGGCTGGGGGTGGGGGAAATCACCTGAGACCAGGAGTTTGAGACCAGCCTGGCCAACATGGTGAAACCTCGTCTCTACTAAACATACAAATTTAGCTGGGCGTGGTGGCAGGTGCCTGTAATCCCAGCTACTCAGGAGGCTGAGGCAGGAAAATAGCTTGATCCCAGGAGACAGAGGTTGCAGTGAGCCGAGATCACGCCATTGCACTCCAACCTGGGCGACAAGAGTGAGACTTCATCAAAAAAAAAAAAAAAAAGAAAAAAAAGAAAGAAAGAAAAGAAAAGAATGTATGTTGGATGGAGAAAGTAAACTAACAGCTACCCAACATTAATAAGTGCAATAAGAAATAATTCACTTAAGGTTATTTTCCTATCTTTTGTTTTGGTTGGGTCTCTTATTTTTTATTCAGTTTCATACCTATGCTTTCCATCAAGTTTTTCATTTGATAGAGGTCATGAGAGAAGTTTCTGAAATCGTTACTTATAATATATTCTAAACTTAACTTTCTTCTTTCTGTCAAGAGTTCTGAATTGTCACTTTGTATCCATAAGTCAGGAATACTTTCTATCATTAAAGCCAGAAAGGAAATCTCAACTTTATTTTAGCTGTAGGTGGTGGAGATTTGAAGCTATTTTATTTTTTCCTCTATTCCTTTGCCACATTCCAGCTGTGATACAGATAACCTGGCACTAGGCTTGAGTACTAATTTGAAATATGGTTTCCTACTTTAAAAAAAGTCCCAAATTATTTTTACTTAAACTTTCAACTGTCATTTAGTAAATATTTGTTGAATAAGTAAATGAATGGTTGGTGTCTAATAAATATTATTAATTCAGAATATCAAATATCAAAAAGATATTTTGTCTTTTTTGAGTTCTTATAATTTCCTCTCTATACACATTGATGTACACGTTTCAACCTAAGTTTAAAATGCCATTTTAGTTTTTTCTTCTTCTTTTTTCTAACCTGTGAGTTATGCATTTCTGGAAACAGTATTACTGACATCATATCAATTTTTAAAACTTGAACGCATTTCTCATTCCTTCTGTCTTTCCATCATCTCAGCACCTATCCAGTGCCAGTGTGTCTGGGATTCTCAATTCACAATGTGTTTGTTCCTGTTTGGGAAGCTAAATTACAAACAATTCACATTTAGCAACAGATTTTAACTCTTTAACTGTCAATAAAGATTAAATTAATACACTTTTATTCATTCCTCCTCATTCTTCTTTACTTCCTTTCACCACCGTGACCTCTACTGTAAAAGTGTAATCAATTTGAATATCCCCTCTCCAAAATGCTTGGGATCAAAAATGTTTAAAAGTTTACATTTTTAAATATTTGCATTTTACTTACTGGTGCAGCACTCCAAATGTGAATATCTGAAATCAAAATGCTCCAATGAGCATATTCTTTGATCATCATGTCAACTTTCAAAAAGTTTCCGATTTTGGAGCATTTCAGATTTCAGATTTTTGTATTAGGGATACTTAACTTGTATTATTTTTACAGGTTATTTGCACACTTTTCAAAGTCCCCCTTTCCCCTTAATGATTTCGATTTTCCTCGCAAAGTCAACTACATAAGGTTATTTCTAACTGGATTCATTCTGTTCAGACTATATACTTGATTTATTACAACTTTGTGTATTTTGGTTATTTTGGTACATGATCAATCTTGACATAAGGTAAATATGGATTTGCTAATAAACATCAAGGTAGAAAGTGAAGGCATCAGAATTCTATCCCATCCTTTTTACTGAGTGTATAGAATTCACATATCTTTTCTCAGATTTAAGTGTCTTATTGAGAAGACTTTTTTACATCTTCTAGGTAGAGATGGTGCTACAGCTTGAATGTGTCCCCTAAATTCATGGTTTGGAAGCTTGATTTTCAATGTAACAGTATTGGGAAGCGGGGACTAACAAGAGGTGATTGTGTCAGGAGGGTGGAGTCCTCATGAGTGGATTAATATTGTCACTGAAGTAGTGGGCTAGTTATAAAAAGAGTGGGTTGTTATAAAAAGAGGTCCGCCTATGCTTTTTCTTTTGCATGCTCACTTCCACCTTCAGCCCTTCCACCATGGATGACCCTTGCTAGATGCTCTTGGACTTCCCAGCCTCCAAAACCATGAGCCAAAGAAATGTCTGTTCTCTATAAACTATCCTGTCTTGGGTATTCTGTTATAGAACAGAAAACAGACTAAAATAAAACATTTGGTATCTACAAGTGGGTTGTTACTCTAACAAATACCTGAGTATGTTAGGTGGCTTTGGAACTGGATAACGGGTAGAGGATGAAAGAATTTGGAAGAACAAGCTAGAAAACACCCATACTGCAGTGAATAAAGTGTTAAAGGCAATTCTGGTGAGGGCTCAGAATACACTAGAACTAGAGAGAGCCTGAATCTACTTATAGATAATTTAAGTGGTTATGACCAGAATGCTGGTAGAACTATTATGGACAGTAAAGGTCTTTCTGATGAAGTATCAGACAGAAATGAGGAACAAGGTGTTGGAAACTAGATTAAAGGCCATCTTGTTATAAAGTAGCAAAGAACTTGGCTGAATTGTGTCTGTGTCCTAAGACTTCATGAAATACAGAACTTAAGAGCTGGAATACGATGAGCTAGACTATCTAGTGGAAAAGATACCAGATCAGCCAAGCACTCTGACTGCTGCATCGTTACTTTTGACCACATACAGTGACATGCAAGAGAAAAAAATAACATAAAGGCAAATTTTTAATTAAAAAAGAAGCAGAACAGAAAAGTTTGGAAAACTTTTGTATGACCAAGTGACCTTCTGTTGAAGAGATTAATATGGGTGGAAGGAAGTCAGGTGCTATTTGTAAAGACAAGGAGAGAAAGATCCTGAAGGCATTTCTAAGATCTTCCAGGCTGCCCTTCCATTATAGGCTCAGACCTCTAAGAGGGTAGAATGCTTTTGGGAAATGCATCTAGGAAGACCTTCAAGAGCTTGCTGGCCAGGGATATCTCAAGACTTTGCTCCCCACATTCTGATAAAGCACTCTTTGGCTGTTCTAGCTGCATCTCAAGCAGGCTTAGATGTGGCTCAACCTGCTGCTCAAGAAGATACAAGCTGTAAACCTTGGCAGTGTTCATATGATACTAATTCTGTAGGCATAGCTTCCTCCATCTGGATTGCAAATAATGTTGCAGATAGCCTGGGGGCCTAGGCAGAGACATGCCACAGGGGCAAAGCAGACACAAGGAGTCCCCGACTAGGGCAATGCCCAGAGGTTCTGTAGGGTCAGCACCACTGCCAAAACCACAGAACTGTAGGGCCACCACCATACAACTCTAACTGATGAGAGCTACTGAGTGGACTGAGCCCAGTGAAGCCTTAGGGCGAGACTGTCTGAGGTTTTGGGTACCCAATCCCCAACTCCTCAGTGTGTCCAGGATGTGGGACATGGAATCAAAAGAGATTATTCTTCAGCTTTAAGATTTAATGTTGTTTTCCCTGCTGCATTTCAGACTTACTTGGTAATGAATTATCCCTCTTTTCTGGCCCATTTCTCCCTTTTGGAATGGAAATGTGTGTCCTGTGCCTGTCTCAGTATTGTATTTTGGAAGTAGATAACTTGTTTTGATTCTATACGCTCACAGCTGGAGAGTCCTTGCTTCAAGGTGAATCATGCTTTCAGTTTCACCTATATCTGATTTGAATGAGTCATTAGACTTTTGAGTTGAAACTGAATGAGTTCAGATTTGAGGGCTATTGGGATGGAATGAATGTATTTTGCATTATGAGAAGGACATAAATTTTGGGTGCTGGGAAGTATTCTATTTTTATGTGTCTCACAAATCCATGTGTTGGAAACTTAATCCCCAATGCAACAATGCTCAGAGGTGAGGCCTAATAGGAGGTAACTGGGTCATGAAAGCAGAGCCTTCATGAAGATTAATATCATCTCTAAGGGAGTAGGTTAATTACAGAGAGAGAGGGTTGTTTTAAAAGGGAGCCAGCTCCTCGTGCTTTCTCTTTAGCATGCCCACTTCCTGCTTCTGCTTTCTGCCATGGGATGACTCTCACCAGAGGCCTAGGTCATGCTCTTGGATTTCCCAACCTCCAAAACTATAAGTGAAATAAACTTCTATTCTTTATAAATCGACCCAGTTTTGTGTATTCTGTTATAGCCAGAGAAAACAGACTAAGAGAGGTAGGTAGCTTATGGGATGTCCCCCCTCTCCAACTATCCTGACTTCTGGCCTTGTGTAATTCTCTCCCCTTGAAGAACTTGGCTCTGACTCATAAAATAAATAAACATTGAAGGGATGTCATGTCCATGATTAGATTACGAGAGGTTGTAATTTTTATCTTGCTGGAGTATCCTCTTCTTTGGTGACTTTGATAAAGCCAGATGCTATATTTTGAGCTGCCCCAACAGAGAGGCCCACATAGCAAAGAACTAATCACAGCCTCCAGCTAACAGCCATCAAGGAACTGAATGTGGCTGAAAGCACATGTGCTCAAAAGTGAATCCTTCCATGGTTGAGCTTTCAGATGAAATGTCAGCCCTGGTTGACACTTTGCAACTTTGTGAGAGACCCCAAAGAAGAGAACCCATATAAACCATATCTGTATTCCTGACTTGTAGAAACTGTGGTATAATGAATACATAATTTTAAGCTGCTAAATCTATGCTAGTTTATTACACAGCAATAGACAACTAATAAAGATGGCTACTTTTTCTTTTGTGGTTTTATGGCATTTCTTTACATATTTCTATCATACCACTTATCATATCCTATTCTCCGTTATGTAGATGACTCCAAGTTTAAATGTTTAAGATAAACCTATTTTTTGTGCTTTATAAGTAAATCAATGTCCTATGAGTGCTTCAAACTGACTATGTCTAAAAATTAACTCATCTCCAACTGTTTCTTCTACTATATTTTCTCTATCAGATAGTAGTAGCAATGTCTGCCCAGCAATTCAAGCCAAAAACATATGAATTGTCCTTAGTTCCTTTCCTTTTTCTATGTTCCTTCTAAGCAGCAATCAAATATAATACTCCTTTGTTTAAAACCTTTCCATACTTTTGCTCTACTGGTCTTATAATAAAGTTAAAACTCCATATTACAGCCTGTAAGACTTGGGTGATCTGACCTCAGATTTAAATTGCTTATTTATCTCTAACCACCACCTTCCACCTCTCACCTCAGTGGTTTTCCTCTGTTAGCCCATTTTTGCATTGCCATAAAAATTACCTGAGACTGGGTAATTTATGAAGAAAAGAGGTTTAATTGGCTCAGTTCTGCAGGTTGTACAGGAAGCATGGTGACAGCATCTGTTCAGCTTCTGTGGAGGCCTCAGGGAGCTTTTACTCCTTGTGGAAGGTGAAGCAGGAGCACTCATGTCACATGTCCAGAGTAAGAGCAAGAGAGAGAGTTGGCGGGAGAGGGGAAGGTGCCACACACTTAAACAGCCAGGTCTCATGAGAACTCAGTTGCTGTTGTGAGGGCAGCACCAGGCCATGAGGGATCTGCCCCCAGGTCCAAAACATCTCCCACCAGTCCCCACCTCCAACACTGAGATTGTATTTCATCATGAGATCTAGAGGGGCCATCCAAACTATATCATCCTCCAACCAGTCATACTAAACTTCTTTCAAATTCTGGAAGTTGTCATGTTTTCTTTCTTTATTGTAACTCCCTCTATTATTCTATTCTTTGTCCATGCTTGGCCTTTTTCACATCCCCTTTGCTGTATTCATTTCCACTCATTATGCTGATCTCAGTTTAAATTAACTTTGCCAAGGAAGCCTATTTTAGCAATCTCGAGTTGTGTGCCTACCCAGTGAACTTGGGTTGCCTGACTACTCAACCTCTTGTCTATGTTAAGACTTCCTCCATCAGACAATATCCCCCAAACACTTGTATTTCTCCCATCCTAGCACTTATTCCATTGTTTAGAAATGCCTATTTAATTGTATCTCTCATTACACTGCAAACTCCACAAAAGCAGGAACTATGTTGGAATGTTTTGGCAGTGAATCCCTTATACCTAGAAGAATGTTCAGTTCTAATTTGTACTTCCTATTCACTATGGTGTTGAGTATCTTTTCATGTGCTTATTAGCTATTTGTGCATCTTGTCTTGTGAAGTGTCTGTTCAAATTTTTTGTGCACTTTTAATTCAGGTGTTGTCTTCTAATTATTGAGTTTTAATATCTGTCTGTTTATCTATCTATCTATCTATCTATCTATCTATCTATCTATCCCATATGAGTCCTTCATCTCCTATGCATATCGCAAATTTTTCCCAGTCTGTGGCTGGCCTTATCATTTTCCTAATAGTCTCTTTCAAAAAGGATTTTAAAAATTTGATAAAATCTCATTTATTAATAGTTTTCTTTCATGATTTTTCCTTTTTGTGTCCTAGGAAATCTTTGCCTAACCCAAATTATGAAGATTTTATCCTTTGTTTTCTTATAGGTTCATCTTTTCTGTTTAGGTAAATTATCCATTTCACATTAATTTTTCATTTTTCTTTTCAAACAGATTCCAGTTTTTTTCAGCAACACATGTCAAAAGACTGTTTTTCCCAATGAATTATTTTGTTATTTCTATAAAAAATCAGTTAACATAAAAATCTATCAAATATGGATCTATTTCTGGACTTCAGGTTACAGAAATGACCAGAGCTCATGAGATCACCTACATGAGCAATTCAGCTAATATATAGAGAAGGAGACTCATTAGGAACGAATAGTAGACTTCAGCAGAAATTGAAAAGAGACACGGAAGAGTATTGCTTTATGACCTTGCAACTAGCCATCTTTTCTTCCTTTACTCTTATTGCCTACCTAGAGTAAATCTCTACTATGTAAGACCATAAATTTTTTTCCTGGGACCTAATAGATAACTTCCAGGAAGACATAACTAGATTATTTAGAACATGCAATCTATGTAATAAAATAAAAGAGTGTGGTTCCTCTGTTACATTTTCTCTGGATGACAGGTAAAAGTTGGGACAGATGCATATTATGATTTTTGCTTTCACAGTCTGTTTCTTGGCCCTGCTGAAGTCTCCAATTAGATGCATATAGCTGTCATTACATTAGAAAATTTTCATTCAAGCACTCTAGGTAAGTATACATGAAATTGTCATAAGAAAAACCATAATCAGGGTAATTCACATTCATGGTAACTCCTAAAGCTGAGAGGGAATGCATATCAAGAATAATAATACAAGACTAATTGATCTACATGGATAAAAGGGATAAAATGGATCCATATTTACACCTACATTGGTTTCACATCATATGCTATTTGAATTCACAGCTCACTTTAAAATGTCTTTGAAAGGTGCTATTTGTTCAATGAATACATTTAAAAATAGTGCTAGAGCTTTGTCTGAACCCTGTAGCCCCCTAGCAGATTCCAGAGAAGATAGGAGAATTCTCAGCATTTTACCATACTATGAAAGTTCTTATTTCATTTGTCAAAAATAAGCCCTATATTTTCAAACAAATCTTGCTCTTCTACAAGACACTGCTGTCAGGGATCCTCATGTTGTGTTAGATAAAAGCGTCTTTATGTCTTGGCACTGTCTTCTGTATTAACCATTTCTATAAGCCATTACTAATAGCAGTTCAAAATGCACTTCCTGAAATCCAGCGTGCATTGTGTCATCCTGGGAGTCTAAATCACCGTATAGGTACATTTGAACACTACTTCCACATATAATGCAATGACAATTTTAATATCTGAATCATTGTGTCCTTGTACTTCTTATGCTTCTGTATTACATTTAACATTTTTTGTTTGCATCACTTTTGTGGCCATTAACTTGTTCTGAATCATCTTGTGGTTATTTGGAAGTTTTGTTTTTCTAAAAAATTCTTTAGTAAACTCCATAAATATAAATACTGCATTCTACTCATCTCTGTATCCTCCGAAGCTTTAATGAAGTACCATGAATTTGATTATATTTAATGTATATTTGTTGAGATTATATTTTTGCATAGATATCAATAAAGACCAGGAGTAATTCCTTAGATATATACAAATCATATTATCAACCTTTCATTCTAGTTACGTTGCCAGGAACACAATTAAGCTCATGAACTATCCAATTCTCAGTAATGAGAAGACAGGTTTGACAGTGTGGGATGATTAAAACGCTTAATGTTCAATTAGCCTTCTTGGATTAAGTCTAGTAAAGGAAAAGGTAGGTAATTTAAAGTTGTATTATGGAGAATATTATTTTACAAAAATCTTAAGAGGGCAATTTGAAAAGGACATTGATTGCTCTAAACTTAAAATATCCAAGGCATCATTTTGAAACTACAAAGACCAGATAAAAGGGTTATAAATATACTGAAAGTGAATGGTACAGACAAGAAAACTGAAAAATGCAACAAAATTCGATATGAAGAATTTATTTAATCTAGCAGAAATAGGAAAAGGTGGACAATATAAATGACTCTTAAATCTACAGTGACATCCATTATCATAAATTACCAACATGAGAAATGCTGTAATACTAAATGTAATTTTCTTGAGTCATTACATTTCAAATACATATCACATAGCAAGTATATAAAAATATGGATGTATAAAATGTGAATGAATTTTTCGCACTGTGAAGCAAAGGAACTTACACCTTTTTGTGAGGCATTATGACAATGAAATCAGTGATTGGCAGTAGTAGAGCTGGGGGCCGGTGGGGGGAGGTTGTCAAGGAGAGGAGTGTATGTGTGTGTGTCCTTATACCCACCGTTAATTGAATGCACTTCCAGAACTTGGGAACCAGTTCTGAATATGAACTAGGTGAAATTTGTCATCATCAGAAATAACCTTTTTTAAGAGATGGCTTCTGAATATGCTGCTGCTAAGACAAGGGTAAACATTTTAGGGTGTTATTTTTTTCAGAGTTTCAGTGTGAAACCGGGCCTTGGTGCATAAAAGTTGCATCCTATTTCATAGAACGTGTACTTTGGAAGGGACCTAGGTGGTCACTGAGTTCAACTAGCTACATAAACACACGAATTATTGAAAAGTGGGGTGATCTATCTGCAAATACTTAACACAATTTCATTCATCCTAAAAATCGACACTCTAATTTTAGACTCTTCTAAATGCTCTCCTGAGATAAAGTCTGAAATCTTACTCATTGGCTCTATTATGTCCAATAGAATCATAGACTTTAATTTTGCACCTGCATTGATGCCTTTTAAGTATTTGAATTTTGTTCTCTCTAAAACAGTCTATTAATCTGGCTAAGGGTTTCCAACTCCTGGTGTGATATAATTTCTAGTTTCCACATGATCCTGGTTGATCTCAACCTGTTTCCTCTTTTTTGAAAGAATTCTCAATTGTCGGTTTCTTTATATTGTGGTGACTTCTACTGCAGTAGAAGAATGGATAAAGTATAGGAAGAGCTTATTCGTGTAAGAAGACACGTTAGTTTCCTATAAATATGCAAAATTTTAAATTTCCATAGTAATCAATTAAATGCTAATTAAAAGAAGATAACCTTGTTTTGCATACATAAAGTCGGCAAGGTTGAAGAATCCCATCATTTTTGGCAAGGGTTCAGGGAAGCAGGCACCACTGTATGCTGATGCAATTAAAAAAAAATCAGAGAAATGTTCAAAAATTCATTAACAAGACTGTTTAGCATAAAAAGAAAAGTGACTGGGGGAAATCGTTAAATAGTTTAGGGCACAATGTAGCTACTGAATATTAGGATACTTTAATGACTTTGAGAAAATACTTGTAATTCCTTATTAATAAGACACAGCAGGCTATAAAACACCATTATATATATATTTTTTATCAATAATATCTATAGAAAAATACTGAATGAACCCTGGGAAGTGCAATAATAGGTATCATACCTTTCTGTCTTCAATGTTTCTGACAATGGAAATATATTACCTGTCCAATCAGACATTGAATAAAAATAAGTTTTGCTGGGCGTGGTGGCTCAGGTCTGTAATCCCAACACTTTGGGAGGGTGAGGTGGGTGTATCACTTGAGGACAGGAGTTCAAGAGCAGTCTGGCCAACGTGGTGAAACCCCATCTCTACAAAAATACAAAACTTAGCTGGGCATGGTGGGGCACACCTGTAATTCCAGGTAGACGGGAGGCTGAGGCAGGAGAATTGCTTAAATCCGGGAGGCAGAGGTTTCAGTGAGCTGAGATTGCACCATTGCACTCCAGCCTGGGCCACAGAATGAGACTCCACCTCAAAAACGAAAACAAAAAAGTTTTAAAAACACTTCCAGTCCTGAACCTTGCTGTTTTGTTCTTAGACTCTTTGTGTATGTATCAGGGTCCTAGTGACCTTTTCATTGCTATATCTTCTATTACAGTGCTCTATACCTCCAAATATTTTCCATGACTACTGTTATAAAGTCATGCTCCTGTATTTTCTGAACCTAAAAGCCTTTTTGTTTGGCTTTACATTTGTTCCTATCAAATTTCATTTGGTTTTATTGAGTCCATATGTCGTGCTGTTGAAAGTTTTAATTTTTTTCTGTTCCTTATTGAACAGCCAGGCACAGTTGTGCATATTTCACTGATACATTTGCGTGACATTAGTGTCCTCATCCAACATTAATGCCCTTTTATCCATCAAAGATTGTGGAGTATTTCCCCTCACCCCTTTTTTTATTTTTATTTTTACTAGGAAGGAAAGTCATCATAACCAGCATCACCAAAAGATGTGTTGTCCAAACCATTTTAATTTGAAGGAAAACACCACTGACTAAGGAAGATCATTCCAAGTAAATCTGATTGTATATGTTCTACTTCTGGAGAAATTTAGACATTTGTAGGAAAATTATTTCGAAAGATTAAGCAATTTTGTAATCATGGAAAATGGCATATTTGAAAAGTGTTATCAAATATAGAGCAAGAACTCTCAACAATGCATGGTGTAAGGTTCTGCTGGTGTATACTCCATGATTGTATTAGTCAAGACGTTTGCCCATGGACTTATGGACAGTGAGAGCCACCACTCTGATTAAACTAAACAATTTATCCCTGTAAAGCACCACAGAATATTATTATCATCAATTACAACTCTTAGAAAGAGATTCAAACCTATGTCATTTACCAACTAGACAGTAAAGTTTCTTGTCCTTAAAAGAAATTTCTCATTAATCTGAAAGAAGGTAAATATTGGCAGATTCTCTTCTCTAATTATATTGCTTTTAGAGTCCCAGCTAATCTCCCTCAATGGACAAACTACAAAAATTTATATGCTAGTATGCAAAGTACTTTCCCCAAGATAGCAAATAGTTTCCTATTAGGCGAAAAAAAAAACCCTCTAGGATGCAAAATTCTGTTAGTGTTAAGGGAAAAGGATTCCTAGATAGCTTAAAGAAAATGATGTCAAAGAGTAGAAAGTCTCGGGAAGTGAAGAAGAGTGAGGTAGAGAATGCATGTAAGGTCCTCTCTTTATAGAAATATGCCCTGTGATGTTGTGGTGTGTCTAGTCTTTTTAAGGCATGTAAGTACCTTTATTAAGTTCGTATGTCAATGTTAACAAATAAAAAAGATGAATGAGAGAAATTCCTAAATTTACGATTCAAGAAATAGCAATTATATTTTCTGCAGTAAAAAATATCACAGTGCTGCATAGACCTGAAGACCAAAGGACAGCTGAAAAAAAGGCGAATCTCTGTGACATCTTGCAAGGGAAATAGGCACAAAAACAAGGGGTTGATCAGAGGTGAGGGTGCATCTATCCTACTTTAACCACGGATCACTAAGACTTTAAAAGTCACATTACTTCTATTGTGGGTAGAGTTCCGTCACTTAAAAGTGTTTGTTGTGTACCAGTTTCTCTCTTGCTTCCTTGAGCAAAAGAAACCATATTCTCTCTTCCTGGTATAATACAACCTAGAGCAATATATTGTTCCTTA
This sequence comes from Macaca nemestrina, assembly GCF_043159975.1. NCBI lineage: Eukaryota > Metazoa > Chordata > Mammalia > Primates > Cercopithecidae > Macaca > Macaca nemestrina. The sequence goes on from NC_092125.1 coordinate 156,921,418, forward strand.
TTTTATTCTTGTTCTGGTGTGGGTACTAATATCCATATACAAAAATTTTTTTCTGAAGTGTTTCTAGTGCTTGAACAAGGATGATCAAAACAAACAACTCACCCATAGAGCTGCACAAAACTCAGTGTTTTCTTCTTCAGCTATTGTGTCATCGTGACTAAGAATATCTGGCAGAAACAGCTACATGTTCATCAAATTCTTTTCCTACACATTTAGACAGCATTGTGCATACCAAGCCATGTGAGCAAGGCTGGCCAATAGAATGTGGGTGGAGTGATATACATCCCTTCCAGACTTGCCCATAAAACCTTCCAGCACAAGCTCCCTTTTGCTCTTTCCTTTTTAGTAGGCCAAACAGAGAGGACTCAAAGGACCTGGAGGAGGGCAAAGCCACATGATGGAAAGTGTCTTTGTATCTGAGTCACCCTTGGAAACAAGCTGGTTGGAGAGGAGCATCTATGTAGAATTTATGTTTGAGAAACAAATCTTATTCTCTTAAGCTACTGAAATTTGGGGTGTTATTGATTACATTTATTAGCCTTCCCCAAATGGGTATGGACTCTGGGCCAAACTGCTTCGGTTCCAATCTCATTTCATCAAAAGCTGTGTGACCATGGGCAAGCTATTTAATCTCGCTAGTGCTACAATTTTCTTATATGTGAGATGGTGATGGTAACATTATGTACCTCATAAAGTATTGGGGAAACTGAATGAGATATACAGCCCTTTAATAAGCCTGGCATATAAGTTATTGGAAGTCATTATTTCCAAAGATGACTCTTATTTTGAGATCATTTCCAAATATGGATCTCTTACAGAGTTGGATAGATAACGATAAGCTGATTTGTTAAAAGAAAAATTATCCAAATTTGACATTCAACTGCAAGAGTGTTGAGTTTTGTGGAAAGAAAATAAGAGAAGAGTGGGGAGGAAAGTAAGGAAGAGGGAAGGAAGGGAGGAACGAAGGAAGATTTCTTTGTTTTATGCAGCTTATGTGCTAACTCAACTCTGTTAATATGTCTGGCATAACAAAAAAAAGAAATACATGTCAGCATCAGGTAGTTAATATGGACAAAACAAATTCCAGAGGCAGACTAACATTTTATCTCGTTATTGTTTGTAGTAGTATCCTGGATATGTTTCTGACTTGGATATCAAGTATATTAAAAATCCCATACCCACTTTTTCCTCTGGCTTTGTTAACGTATCCTTACTTGTCCTGTTGTAAAACAAACTGAAATATGCCAATAGCCCTTTGCCATTTTGTAAGCTTTATTCTAAGACACAATGCTTATAAATAAAGCACTATAATGTCATAAAAACTCTCAACAAATGTACAACTGTGAATTTACAGCTTCTTCTAAAAATAGATGAAGATTACAGGTTTTAAAATGAATGAGAAACTACAGAAAAAATCATGGGAACTCCGGAAAATGAGTGAAGCAAAAAATGTTCCGTATGTAACAGAAATGGGTATTTACTCAGTAACAGTGACAACAAAGCTAAACACAAGGAAATTAGTACTTTGTAGATTAGGTAACAAAAAGCTATAAAATTGCCTCATTTTGATCCCTTTGAAGTTTCTTAGAAACAGCTTTCACTACATAGGTAAATATGTGAACTTGGTAGTTGACTGTTTATTCATCAAGATGTTCTTCACCTTTATGGAAGGAAGTGAGCTTCTATTTTCTGAAGAATCCAAGGTGTGAACAAAAAGAGACATATCTGTGGAGAAAGAAGAGCTTTTCTACTCAAAAAAAAAAAAAAAAAAAAAAAAAAGTGCCTATTCTGAAAGGAAACAAAAAAGTAGTTAACTAAAAAAAAGAAAAAAACTGAATGAGATTTTCTGCACTGTTACAATGCCCAAGGACAGTTCTGATTTGATGCCTTAGCAATTTACATGGAATTTTACTCTGGTGTTTTCTCTACAGTTCAGCAAAAACAAGCAACAGAACAATATACTATTTCTGAGACACAGGAACCATTTTCAGAGGCCATTGTATGTAGTTTCAAAATTCTTCACTTCTAACAGTATCATATAAATGATACTGTAGAGAAAAAAAAAATCCTTTTCAATGCTTTATGCAGACTAAGTCTTGCGGGACATTTGGGGCTTTCATTCACCTTCCAGAAGGGTATGTAGGCTCAAAGGTCACATATAGTGCAGGGATGAGCATGAACCCAAAGGGTAGTGTTAGTGCTGATGGATAATTTCACTAACTTGAGCAGCAGAGTTGGTTTGAATATGAGGACACTTTAGCTCTGGGGAAATGTCAGCAACAGGACCTGCCAGTTTCACCAGGCAACCTCCAACACTCAACAGCTCTTGGTGTATCAATGGCTTGCTCATCCTCAGTTACAAAGAGAAAGTAAGAAACTCAACTTTATGTTCTTTAAACAAGTCCTAGAATTTTGTGATAACAGAACATAGCCTAGCCTTACCAATAGCAACAAACAGAGAGAACAGAGAGTGTAGACAATCAATGGGATATGTTCCTTCAATTATGAAAATATTGCTCCACGTCAGTGTGCTCATCCTGAGCAGAATTAATACAATTTGGAGCCCTTGGATTCCATGAATAGACTCTTTAGTAAAATCAGTTAGGCATTTTTTTTTTCCAGCTACTCTTCTGTCTAAAAAGTGTAGTGGAAAAATTACTAGAGAAGAAAACATGAGACAAGAATTTGAGTCTCAGTACTGCCATTAGTCCAGTTTATTACTATAGGCAAATCACTTCACCTCTGTCTGTTTCCTCAGCTCCAAGGTGTAGGAGTTGAATTGGCTGGTCTTTAAAATCTCTTTCAGCTCTAAAAGCCTACACTACTTACAAAGGCTAGCACTGGCTCCTTCAGTCACTAATCTATGTACACTGTCAAAATGATGAGGTCTTGTCTTTTAAATATGCTGTTTTAAGAAAAAAGCATTTTTTCTCTCCTGGCCCCCAGACTGTAAATCCTTTGTTGTGCTAAGCCATGCAAACAACGGACACTGAATAACATAATTTATTGTTTGCATTTAACATGTCACATTAAAGGCTAGATGGGCCCATTGTTTTTGTTCTTTTTTAAAATCAGTCATCTGATTATATTTTCTTGCTTATTGAAATTAAACCAACCTCATAATTAACATCCAATTAACACTACCAGGTGAAGTACTTTAGTGCTGTCTCTTTTCTAAGTAACAGTCTTTCTCTTCTGATGGCCTTCTACTTCTTGGAAGGTTAGCAGGTCCCCAATTCAGACTCTTGTTCCTACCTCAGCTGATTCATACCAAATCCTCCAAGAGCAATCTCCTTATATAAATTTCCTTTTTCACAGTGGTCACAGTTCTCTAGCTATATAATAAAAATCATGCAAATCTGGATTTTGCTTATGCTAAAGACTGGCTTATTTGAATAGGAGGACCAATGTTCATTTACTTCAGTGTGAATGAAGCTTGATGCAATGTTTTTCAATGTGACTTTAGCTAAGCCTGCAATCGGCAGAACCCACAATACAGATTGCTATACTTACAAGTCTGATTTGTGACAACTGTGGCATCTAATTGTGTTTTCTAGATTTAGCAGCTTCTCTAGCTTTATTCTTCTGGCCAGCTTTTGAATATGATTTTATGTACTCTTAGCAATCAGTCCATTTAATTTGGATTTTTGCTTTTTTCATCAGGATTCAAAATGTAACCCAACAAATTTCAGATGAGGTCTAAAATAGGGTTTTCTATGATTCACATGCACCAGTGAAGAATATAGGATTATACAAATGCCTTTATATATAGTTATAAGTATATAATGTATAAATATGTGTGTTCACACACACACAAATGGACTCTATGTGCATATATACAAACATTCCTCCAAATCCCAATTCCTTTTTCTATGATAGCTTTGATAGCAATGTAAAATCATATACTCTAAAAGGTTTCTTATTCACATTATCATCATAACAATGTAAATCATTACTACTTCTCACTTGGTTAAATTGGAAAAGATTCAAACATTCTTATTTTAAAACTTTTAAAAAATTACCTTGCTTTTTCATAGAATTATGCAGAATCAAAAATAATATCTAGTCTATTATTTTTATCTTGAATGTTTTCATGCCAATTTCAGAAAAATTGTGACCCATTTTTCATTTTCATTTTCCTAGAGCCACGGGTAGTATTGAAATATTTTTATTTTTCACATATTAGTTTCTAGGATAAATACACATCAGTGATAAGTAAGTTCAGTTAAATTTTTCAATGTTTAAATATTGGATAGAATATCTTTCATTTCACCAGAATCTATGGGAATTGATCAGAAATTTGCATGGCAAAACAGTCTCCTTGAATTGCTCCCTTACCAAACTCTTCTCTATCAGTAAATCATAGATGAAAAATTTATTCTCAACATGGGAGAAATTAGACTTTGCATTTTCACTAGAATTAGAAAGATGGAACAAAGAAAAACAGGAAATAAAAGCAGAGAAAAATAAGTTGTGAGATTCTACCAAAATGCTGATTATACTGGAAATCATTCAATTGAGTTTTCAAATTGAGAAAAACCTGTGCTTTTTTGTTTGATTGTTTCCTGTTTGTAGAAAGAAAAAGACAAAGAAAACAACAATAAAAAATGTAGAGTAGCAGTTTAGATGCAAAAAGAAAGGAAAGAAAGAGGAGAGGAGAGAAAAAAAAGCCCCTTTCCACCCCTCCTAAGAAAACACTGGAGTCTACATATTCCACACACAACTTCCGCCAGAGTGAAGGATACAATATACTGCAAAAGTCTTCATCAGAGAAAGCTACAACGAGGCAGGAGAGCAAGCAAGTTTTCAAATGTTTCTCATCAGCAGGGGTTAAAACAAATAAGAGTTGGCCCTTCGTTTATTAGAAAACTAAATAAATTAAGTTCATGTCCCAAGGCATTCTGATTAATCAAGGTTTTCTTTTTATTTTAAGGTGAAACAACAGGGGGAAAAACAGTCTGTATGGCAATTTTAACATTTGTCTCTGTTTATTTTTCTTTCAGTAGGCATTTCTATCTATCATTAGTTCAAAAAAACTTAACATTCATAGAATTAAAAATTGCATAAGGGAACAACAACAGAATAACAACTCCTTCCGAGGATAGAACTGGGGCTTAGTAATTTTTATGGGTGTGAATATTGAGGTATCAAAATGGCAGAAGACAGCAGGCAAAAGGCCTTTATCGAAGACGGCACATTTTAATGATAGCTCACCATAATACTTAGCACTAGTAAATACCTACAAGTGCTTCTGAAGTGAAATGTATCATTACTTCCAGTCTCCAAAACACTCTGTAAGTTGAGCCTGGCTTTTGTCTTTTGAATCATTCTGCAAGGATGTTTTTGAACTCTCAGCTACTCTCTCAGCAAATCAACCCTTTAATATTTAATGAGCAATGAGTATATGAAAAATAGAATTGTCTCAACCCTAGGACAGGAAACTATATTTCTCTGCCTTCATTTCCTCCTGTTGTCCCTGCTTTTTCATCTTTCCCCACCTAAATAGAATCACACGTATATATATGTATATAGAAAAACTACTCGAAACTACTTATTTTCACAGGGGTCGTAGCATATGGCCAAGACCATCCTTTGTGATATTTTTGTGTAATCCTGATATAATGTATTTGGCACAGAGATCAACTGGTTACTAGTTTACATAAATTCTATTCTATACAAATATTGGCAAGTAGAGCAATCTGGAATGTAACAGAACAATGACCAAATTACAGATCATCTGCTAAAGAGATAGCAGAATACACAGACAATAGCCCAATGGGGTGTTCAGGGGCATCACATGGTATAACAGATGTTAAAGGACTGTAAATGACGAAGTACCTTGGACATTAAGGTCATTATTATTGTTGTTATTGTGGCATAACAACTGACACACTATGGGAAAAATAAATTCCTACAAGGCAAAACCTCTGGTCAGGTTTAATATAAGGAATCATTTCCTCTCCATGTCTAACAGTTGGCACTTGGCAATGAGAATGTAATGTTTAGAGAAACACATCTTGGGCCTATAAAATAGCAATTTGAATATACAAATGTATATTATGAAGTATGATAGGATACAAATTGATGTAAAAATATGCTTTGCTTTCTCTGTTTCATGATTTTAAAAATCAGACGGTTTTGTGTTGTTGGATGTTGAAGCAGAGTTAGTAAACCCTTTGGTTATGTTTTAGGAATGTTTTCACAGTATATGTTATTACAGTGTTGAAGTTGGTATCTTACATGTTAAGTAGCCTTCTGAAATATTTAGGACTCAACCAAAAATAACTAAACATTAATATAGGTCACTCTAATCACATGTTCAGTTATATTGTCTGTAGTAAGAATGGATGGTAAGAGTGGAAATTCATCAAGATTTGCTACTTAGCCCATTTTGATTTATGTGTTTGGGATAGTCAAGTAATCCTGAAGTGTAGGACGTCCATGAAATCTTCATTGTTAATTAGGCAATGGCCTGAGGCTTTAGCTGTAGGAAATACTGTTGAAAGATGGCATATTAGGAAGTGATATTTTCCCGTCCTTAGGCTAACTAGTAAGATACTTGCACCCTGATAGCAGTTCTTGGGTCAGTGTTTGAAAAATCAATCATTCTTCAAGATGGCGGAGCTGCTGAGATTCAAGAAGCCATTGAGTCAGTCACCTTGCCTCATGAGGCCAAACTCTTTTGGCTTTTGGAAGTTACTCACTGTTGAACAATTCTAGGCAGCTATCTTGAAGGATAATCTTCCCATTTCTTAGGTCACAGTTGTCATGTCACTGGCCTTCATCTCAATTCCAGTTAAATTATAAAGTGCGGTATGTAGTGTTGAACCTCCAGAAAGAACATCATGAGCACAACCATCCTCCATGAAATGCTGAGTTTGAATTACTAGCAGAGTCACCATCCACATCTGAGAGTGTACAGGAACTTGATAATCATTGTTGTTGTCTTTATCGTTACCATCATCTCCATTAGCATCATCAGCATCACAGTTGCAGTATGGGGATCACGTTAAGTGATGTGGCAAGATCAGAAAAACCATTATCAAGACAATGTCCAGTTTGGATGTGTAAATATTATCCTGTGCTTCTTGGCCCATTTAGCAAACACTTTCTTTTCAGTGATAAACCTATGACCCCCATATGGGGCATGTTCATGAAGAAAATATTCATCACACTCATCTCTTCCTTGTTCATAGTAATGGTAGGGGACTTTTCTATACCCTTCTGTCCTAGAAAAGAAAAAAAAAAAGAAAAGGAGAGAAAGATTGAGATGAAGAATGAAGCACTCATTTACAAGAATCCATTATGTGCCCAGTAAATGCATTTACTCACAAACCCATACATGATTCTTGTCCATGAACTCAGTTAAAAGCTATTATATGTATGAAAGCTTTTAGGAAGATGTACCAGGTTCTTAGTGGCTTAATAGATCAAATAAAATTTATATATCATGCCAATTACATTCAAACATATGGCTATTCTTTGAAAAAAGAAATGGTGTATAATGGAAGAAACTTCAGATAGCCTCTTGCAGAACCTGAAGAAACTGTGATTTTTCACAGTAAGATATTGGGTTCATCTGAGCTCCATTATGCTTATAGTTAGGGAAGAAATATTTGTCCATGATGATTGTGGCTGAGAGTTACCATTTTGACATTATGATTAAAACAGTCTGTGAATTATATTATGCCAATTGTTGGTAGGGAAATAGATTTCATTATCCTGATGAAGCATGGAGGGTTTGTTTTATTATCTAATTAGAAACTATCCCACCAGCGAGGATATACTGTGGGTAAACACACTCATTTTAAATAAGGATCTGGCAGATTACTCACTTATTAGTGAAGTATAATTTCCAGGAATTCTTGTTAAGCTGTCAGTTTCTCTGAGGCTTCAGGACATTTTTTCGTTCATGATCAAATCTAACTAACCATTGAGTAGATAGCTATCCATCAAGCCATCAGAGCAGCAGAAATGACAAACTTGCTTTTGCAAATTAAACAACCACTAAACTTCTATATTTTCAAGCCACAAGTTCCTGCTATGCCACTGATTAAGGGAAAAGTGTTCCTCCTGACACTTGACATTAGACTGGTAAATATTTTTCTTTTTATCACCCCTAGAAGGCACAACTTGATGCACTGACAATAAAATGTCATGTCAGCAAAGAACACTGGGAAATAATTGTTGCTTTATCTGTTTCTTAGATTTATGGTATTAAAATGAATTGTGATATTTTGACAAGATCTCAGAATTGGAGCTGCATAAAAATAATTTCCTGTGATCTTACTTGCAGTAGGTGTCATTTATCATCCCGTAGACGTGAATGCCATAACAAGCGTCCATGGCCAGAATGAAGGTAAACCACCCTGTGCTGAGATACGAGCCAGACTGGACTCTGAGGGAAATTAAAACAAACAATAACAAACAGGACAAAACACAGAACACACACACAGAACAATAAGGTGTGTGAGAAACAAGCAACATTTCATCAAAAACATAGCACTTGTTATCAGGAAAAAGCATTGAGAAACTTGACAATATGTCAAAGATGCACACTTATTCTGAATTATCTCTGAATAATTTATAGGAATGCTCTTGCTCTTACTACCTTAAGCCTCAAAGCTATGTTGTGTGCAAGAGAAGCCATATGGCAAATATCTGAAGTCAAATAATCCTGCTCCCTTCAGGTGAAAAATAATTTATTTAATTTTCCATAAGACACAAATTAGTGCTGTCTATCAGAGGAAAGGTTCTCTTAAAGCTGCTTGGAGCCTGGACGGGTACTGAATGATAATAGTGCTATCTTGCTTACCTGGACATATTACTACTTTCTTAAAGGCTGCTTGGGTTTCTAAGTGTAACTTACATGCAGTGTATGTGATTAACTTGAAATGAAAGCATCTGAAAAGATTTCCTTAACTATTTTCCAGGCATTATAAGACAAGACTTTTCCTTTTTAAGACCTACATTATCAACTTCATTGTATTTCCATTGAACAAGCGACATGGTAATCATTGTTCTGGAGGCTGGGGATACAATAACGATCAAAACAACGAAAGCTTCTGTCTTTGCGAAGGCCAGTGGATTGGATTTGGAGGTAGCTATGTTATAAAAGTTGGCCAGGAAAGGCTTCTTTGATCATGGGAACAAAGATCTGAAAAAGACAGAGGGGAGGGTCAAGGAGGAAGAAGCTATGTGGACCACATGAGGAAAAGGTATTTCAGGAAGAGGGAAGGGCAAGGACAAAATCACAAATATGGAAGTATGGTTGGTATGTTCAAAGAAGATCTGGGAAATGCAGGAACTGAGTGGGAGGGTGGGGATGTACTTAGATGCAGTGCTGATTGGGCATCTGCCAAGTTCCAAATGGTTCAAAGGAATTTTCAGTGAAAACTGGATCTCCATATTTGTCTTTAGCCAAAGTGACTCAATCCATTCAAAACAGATGACTGCCCATCTCCTTAAAACTCTCTCCACAGGGGCATTTGGACTAGCCCAATTTGTTTGACGGCTGTGTAGCAACACCTCTGAAAAAGATTAAATGGTCTACCTTCCATGTAGACTTCTTGGCCTACAGGAGCACAGCCAGTTGAAACTGACACTTAGATACTGATAACCGCTGTCTGGATTCAGCCCTCCAGCCAGTACTTGCTCAATATTGTTGATGCACACCCCAGCACCAAGCCATCAGTGTGCTATAATTAGGAGCCTTGAATCCTTTGCTGCTGCTGCTGCTGCTGCTGCTGCTGCTGCTGCTTCTTTTTAACAGGCACGACTTAGTGTCAAATTACTTACAACGTGCCAGCATTTCAGGAAAAACACAAACTCACAGTGGGGGTAGATGATTGGATTTTTTAGCCTTTACTTGCATTGACTTTGGGTGATTCACAAGGAGACACAAACTCAGCCCATATACCTCCTCTCTGCATACTTATCACTGAGTCTCAAATGTCACTGCTTAAGTAGCCATTCCTTCATATCTTCTGACGTATGGAAAATATCCCAGAAACCAGATCACAGCGAGTTATGTGCACTTTCCTCTGTGATAGTAGCAGCAACATGGGGCAGCAATAGATGCAAAATGAGTGGGAAGACATATCTCAGGGAAGTGAGATACACTAACGAACAACTTTGCCTTTTAGACAACTTAACCTGAAGTCAATCCTGCATTCTGGGGTCTGAGGAGAAGCAGCAATGATGGGAATTGTTTAAAGCACCATCTGCTTAAAAAGCCCTTATTTGAAAATGAGAAGAGATCAGAGGAGGCACGAGTCTTGACAAAATGCTCCCAAATTGAATCTAAACATTTTGTCTATGTACTGAATTTGTCTAGTTATTATTCCTATGGAATTGTGTATTCTTTTTTTTTTCTCTTCTTTCTCATACTATTTTTTCTACCTTCCACTCCCTATATTGTCTATTCTTCATTATTACGCTGACCAAGCACTCGTAGAGATCACTAAAAGTTACGGCATTTGTTCGTTTCTACATGATGAGGAAAAAAACAAGTCTCATGTATTTACTCATTTATTCGCTTTTTCAACCAACATTTATTGGGATCCTATTATGTGCCACTGACTGTGCTAGGAGCCTGGTGATGAATATTTTCTTACGAGTACATGGTCTAGTGAGGGAGGCACACATGTTAAAACAATTGATCACAATACCGTGCAACAAAGCACAGCCATGTGTTTCAGAGTCAACACAGAGTGCAGTCAGAATTGGAGTGAGGATATCTGGTTTGATATTGCAGCTCTGCCACTACTCGAACATGAGGCTTTGGACACTTATTTAGCCTCTTTGGGTCTTATTTTCCTTGTGTCTAAAATGAGATGGTTGAACTAAGTCATAACCAAGGTTTCTTCTAATTTAAAAATCAAATGATTCTGTGATCATCACCCTCAACAGTCTGTAATTAAGTTTTAACCATTGTGCAGTACCATGCTCCATGCATATCGGATATTGTAATGAGCAAACACGTGAATTGGTCAGATCACATTTCGTGCTCCCTTGTGTGACAGGCATGATACTAAATGTATGCAGCATATATAAAAAGATAAGCTGGGTATAAAGTTTTTACCTTGCAATGGTAGTGACAATGGTCACAAAACTTTCATGGGGAGAACTCCTTTACACTGCCACTCATGGAAGGTGTTGCAATGGCTGACCAAGGCCAAGGCCATAACTGAACCATAGCGCTAAGGGTAAAGGTGAATTTCAGTGCGAAAAAAAAAATCATAATTAGGAAAAATCATCCTCCCTTTGATGTGGTCCCTTCACAGATGTGTTAATTATCAAACTCAAAGATAATATATCTCCAGGAAAAAGAGGAAGATCCTCTTTGTGACATATGGACACTTATTCTGCAAAACAAGCTCTCCTGACTCATTCCAGTCCAGCCCACACAGTCATTTCTGAAGGTTCAACAGTAAGCTTTCAGAACAGAGCCCTCAAAGAATAAAGAAGATGCAATGGTCGTAGTGGCTTCTCTATATATCTGTGTTCTCTTTACCACAGGAAAAGAGGATCAAGAATTTCAGGGTTTGGCATCTGGTCAAAGATCTTTCCTTCTTACCACCTAATAAGGAAACTTTACCACATTTCTGATCCTTGATTCCTTTAGGACCTAACCTGGTTTGTTTTATTTCTGTGTAGACAGGCCATGCTAATTAGCTCAATAGCTCTTTAAACAAGATGTGTTGCATTTGATTCAGATGGGGGAGGCTCATACTGCCCAAGTGCCCTGTCCTACAAATAGCACTTAATTAGACAGTTGCAGTTCCTTTCCCTGATGCCTCTGATATATTTGGGATGTTAAATGGCGTGGGGTTTCCTACCCACAGTACAAGCTAGGGCTAGCAAAGTAGTTTTTTTTCTCTAACTATTTGAAGTCAATGTCCATATAGTGATGTTTGCAGTGGAATAATGACAACTTCTGGATGAATCCAGGAATTCTTTCAAATAAATGCCTAGTAATCTAGGTCCCTAGAGGAACTCACTGGCCTGATGACACTGGCTCTGGAACATCTTGTAGCTGCACCATTTCCAAACTCAACTGGGTTGCTGTGTGAACATACTAGAAATGAGAAGTTATAAATTACACCCAACTAGACCTTTAACTTTCAATGAAAACTACAACAAAAAGACTTTGCCTGATGTATGTGAAATTGTTTATGATTTCCAGCTTGGAAAGACTTAGTGATAACTATCAAATGCCTCAAAATGATAACTATCAAATGCCTTAAAAATTCTTAAAGGGTATCCTCTGGGGCCAAGTACTGTTTCATAATTTGTCACTCATGCACGCAGCACTATGTATGAGCTGGCCATCAACCATACCATTTTTTTTTTACCTTCCACATTTGGGGATCAATAAAAACAATTATTCTCATCCACAAATAAACAATCAAGATTCCCACAGGGATGATAAGAGAATCTAAGCCCTTAATTCAGTGCAATAGGAAGCTTAAATTAATGCAGCAGAATAATGAGCCATGCAGGGGAAAATAAAGGCAGAAGTGTGAAGAGGAAGCCATCAATCCTTTGATTTTACTGGTCAGGCTCTGCATCCTGCTGCTCTTTGGTAATCAAGATACTTATAACTTGGAAACTACTTAAATTTACTGGCACATCTCTTGGGAAAATGATGCTGTCAAGACCTTGATGTAGCACATGCTTGAAGACATATCATTTAAGATATGATCTTTCATCTAGTTTATTTCAATAAAATATAAGCTACTTTACCCTTGATGTTTACTCCTATTCCTTCATGTCAAAAGGCCATCATATGGATACAGGGATTCCTTGTCTGTCCAGCTATCATGATGTTTACCAGTCTCAGTGTTTTTGGCTGTCAGTAACCTTCATTTGCCTGCACCTCTGTTTCTGAGTACACTCTGTCCTCTTCTCATTTCTGGCAAGATATTGTGAAGCATTTTCCTCCTGTTATCCGGCAAGCTGGAGCCTTCTAACTGAGTGACATTTCCCTTTCAGATAATTTCAGGGGCAGAACTGTGGAAATGGAAATGGCTACTTTTCAAAAGAGAACTGGATTATGTTGGATTTATTATCTATTCACAGGGTGCTCTGCTAATTATTGAATACCAATAGCTCGATGAGTTGGGTTCTGAACACAAGAAACTCATACTTTGATGACAAAAAATTGTAGCACTTTCTCTAGATTAGAGTTTCTCAATCTCAGCACTATTAACATTTTGGACAAGATAATTCTTTGTTGTGGGGTGGCTGTCCTGTGCAGTTCTCTTATACATTTTATCAGATTCCCCTCTGTTCCAAACTCATCTGGGTCCTAAGGAGGCAGTAGATTTGACTCCCCATGGCCTATTCTTGCCTTAGGGTGACTGCTCTGAGGGTGTCCTTGACCCTAAACAGCCAGATTCCTTTAATCTCCAGATCCCACTCTGCTCATTCACTGTCCCCTGATTTTCTTCATCCAACCAAGCATTGTACTTCCTTCTCCCTTCTTTACAAGTCCATCTAAACCCATCTTCTTACATTTTAACCGTAGAAATCAGCAAAGTCAGTTGGCCTAGACCCAAAGGGCAAGTCTTAGCTTGCAACGGTGGAATGTACAATTAGGAATGGAGAAAAAGTGTCAGGTGGAACAAGGACAAGGAGTTCAGAAGCCTCAGTATCTGTGGTTAACTCCTTTCATGAAATGGTTCCTTTGGGGGCCTTTGGCTCAAACTTTGCAGCTTCAATTCTACTGTTTCTTTCATGAACTGATGAAAGTCAAGCCTCGGGCACTCAAAGCTAACATTTCAAAAGCATAATAATCATTTATCAAAGCCTGAAGGGTATCAAGACCCCCCTCCCAATAATGGAGGTTTATTGGAGAGCACAGTATTGGCAGCAGTTTCTGAAACCTGCTATACTCAGGGGTAAAAAGAGAATTTAAAAGAAGAATTAATCAATATTTCATGTCTTGTTTTAACACTATTGGACCTCAGTTCTCTCATCAATATACTACACTGGCAGGATAAATAAAAACAGCAAAGTAAGTTTTCAGATACCTTCCTAGGGAGAAGAAATACCTGACAGAATACAGATTATTCAATTAAAAACATTCTTTCCCTCATTTTTTTTCAAAAGCACACGGATAATGAAAGAATACATTTAAACAAAGAGTCCTGGCAAGAAAAACAGCTGATGATTATCAGTAGCACCTTGGGATTCAATCTAATATTGTGAACCAGTCTAATGGAAGCAGAGCTCAAAGTGTGGAAACAATTTCAGCTGTCCCCAAGTCATATATTTTTGTATATCATTCAATAGTCGGGAGCTATGGAAATGCTCTGGAGTTTGCCCATTGTATTAACACTGTATATTTGTACTATCTATCAACAGGACATGCCCAGCACATTTTCAGGCAGCAACAACTTTCTGCAAATCAGGCAGTGGAATTCTCAGTCTTGTCTTGAATCATTTGCAAATGGACATAAACTTTTCAAATGAATAAAAACATCATTCTGTGGCTAGTAATTCTTAAGAGAATGAACCAAGTGAAAGGAATTCAGGCCTGAAAAGTAACAAAAAAACAGAAAATGGAGAAAGCAGTAAAGCTTAGAGGAAGACTGTACTTCCAGCCCAATCATCTAATTTAAAATACCTGTGCTAATCAGTAGGCACTTGGACTGTGAATATAACAAATAGTTTTTTCTGCTGGAGAATCAACAGGACCCTCTGACTGGTGATGAATGCAATGAAATTGTACAAAAGGAGAATAATAAGAAACAAGTGTGTTCTTTTCAAAAATGTACATTTAAAAGTAAAATGGTACAGCTCCCAATGGTCTGATTTATGGCTGCTGTAGAAATAGAAAATACCACTCACAAAAATTACTTTATTCATTCATCGCAGAAATTAAAAGGTTATTTTCTTCTTAGGCTTTAATGCCTTTTTAATTGGAACTGCTGATTTTCTAGATTTCATTCACTTTCTTAACTGAACAATGGAACCCTAATAATGGCAGGAAAGGATGATGGCAATCTTTTGGGTTCACTTCATTTACCAGTGGTCGGTTCCTTAACCACTCAATATGGGTCGGTGCTATGGGCTGAATTTTGTTCCCCGCAAATTCATATGTTGAGGCCCTAATCCCCAGTCTGGTGGTATTTTATATTTTGTCATGGGGCCTTTGGGAGATAATTAGCTTTACATGAGATTAGCAGGGTGAGTTGTCATATGATGATATTACGAGGATGAGATTAGTTTCCTTATAAGAAAAGCAAGAGACACCAGAGCACTCCCTCTTCCCACCATGTGAAAACACAGCCAGAGGGCAGCCATACAAGCCAGGAAGAGAGCCCTCACCAGAAACCTGTAATGCTGTTACTCTGATCTTAGACTTCAAGCTCCCAAAACTGTGAGAAAATAAACTTCTGCTGTTTAAGCTATGTGATATTTTGACATATGACAGCCAAGGCAGACCAAGACAATGTGTGTCCCTCGAGACCCTCCCCAACACACCTAAACTCCCCACTGCTTTTTCCAGGACTTCCTTTCTTAAACTCTTTGGTCTAGTCACGTGGGCTCATTTATTGCTCCTTAAACAGAACTTGCGCATCTCAGCCTCCGTCTTCTTACTCCTTACTTCTGTGTGCTTTTCTTCTTCCTGAAATGCTCTCTCCAATGTCCTCTCCAGTTTTCAATCTTATCTATCAAGCTGCAATTCTGTTTACTCTCATCTACTCAAGAAAGATGTGTTGAGTACTTTCTAGGTGTGAGGTATGTTGCTGGGCACTGGAAAACCAAATTGCCCAGATCTCAAATCAGGGTTAAGTCAGAAAGACAGACTCAGTGACTATTTTCAAAGCCAAGGCTATTCAGGAGGTAATTCCCCTGCAAGTGACATGGGACTACTGGGGAAAGAGCAACAAATATAGCTGAGGGAATTGAAGAGGATAATTCCTTCTCCATTGGGAGGTCAGGGCTGAGCTGTGGATTAAGGCTGAGTAGGAACATTAGGCAGAGGAGGAAAAGGAGGAGGGCTTTTCAGGCAGAAGGAATGGCCTGTGATGTTGTACTGAGGTGTAAAAATAATAGGACCACAGAGTCATTCTCATCTATCCCCTAACCTGGTACAGATCTCAAAGCATCATCAGTATTTATTTCTGCAGTAGATTGTTGGTTACAGACAGGATGCATAAACAGCACCAATTTATTTTTCTTTTTTACATTACGTTTTGAAATATTAGAGATATCTTGATGTTCCATATAGTTATTTTCTCAGATGAAAGAAATTTATGGATCTGGAGAAAAATATCCAGAAGAAAATTGACAGAATTATGTTTTACTTCTTCATTAAATTCCTCATTAATTCAGAGTTGAGAATGAAACATAAACAACCTATGACTAAGAATAAAACAATTAAAAATATATGATGATAAAGAATGCACCTAGTAGTGCTCATCTGTGTTATAAACTAAGTTACAAATCACGAGCAAAGTCATCTAATTTCCACTTACCACCAAGCAGGCTTCTTCCATATACACCTGGGGGCTCTCGATGTGTTCCATTTATAATGGAAACAGTTTTTACATAAGCATTAAATGCATTGAGTTTTTAAAAAATTAGTGGAAATGCAAACACATACCACTGCTGCTTTAAGAATATGAACCCTTTGAAAGACCTTTCAGGTCTGGAAACTGAAATAAATGACCTCTAAATCAGTATATCCTCTACCTATTGAAACTTCTGGGAGAAGGAATGGTATGATATACCCTCTTATCCAGTCTGTACCCAAAATAACTTTGCTGCCTTCCCTAGATCTCTGTTTTTTTCTAAACAGTCCATAATTTTGAAGACTTGAGCTACTACAGATGGTCTATGCAATTTATAGTTTCAGATTATTCAAGCTGCTTGTCTCAGTGACCACAGATTTTCTTGCAACCTTCCTGTGCTAGATTATATTTCTCATTCCATCCTTGAACATAGCTTGCCTGTGGGTGCAGTTAACTTTTCTGCCTCATTGAATTTGGGCTTGGCCAAATGACTTGCTGTGATTGGTAGAATATGAGAAGAGGCAACATTGTGATAGTGTCCAGTAGAGGTTTTAAGAAGCATCACATGGTTCCCATTTCTTTTATTCCCCTTTATCGTGAGAACAACACATCCAAGGTAGGGGTTGTTTCTTCTGCCTGGATCTGGGATGAGGAAACTTACGGGACCAACATGAGCCCAAAACTGGAGCCAACTCTAGCTAAGCTTAGCAGAGCTATAGCTGATCACAGATTTATAAGTAGGAAATAAAAATATTTTTGTTAATCATTGAGTTTCAGCGTTGCTTGTTATGCAGCAAAAAGCTAATATTTTTGAATTGATAGCTGCTATTGCTTTTAGAGCATTTCTATGTACTAGACATTGTGTCAATAACTGTGCATTTGTTCTCTCATTTAATCCTCACAACAACCACATCCTATGAGGAGTACTAATATCCATATTACACAAATGAAGGCTCAGGAAGGTATAAAGTACTTGCCTAAGGACAGTCTGACACTAGAGAACTCAGGTTCTTAACTAAGTTCTTTCTTGGCCACTGCTCCCAGTATGGCACAAAGCATTACGTCTGATACAGCAGCCATCAAAGGATCTCCATTCTTCTACTTGCTCTACTATTAATCCTCTGGGGAATTATCAACATATCACTTCTTCCCAGGCTACAGTTTCTCTAATGGTAGAATAAGATTATTGGTCTAGGTAGGCTTAGGGTCTTTCATCATTAACAGCAATTCTGTAATTGCAATTACATAGTAACATAGTTCATTTTAGAGAAATTGTAAATGTGCAGTTGTATTTTTAATATAAAGACACTATTCTATTACCATTTTATAGATCTGTGCTTGTAATTTCATGATTCCAAACACATTTTAGAACTTCAGCCATAGTCATGTACAAGCAATAGCTTTATGCTGCTGATGAGGATATATACATTAATTTTCAAAGAAATAAAAATATAAGTCATGAAATAAAGATCAAATTCTGGAATCTCCTTCATTCTCTAGGCCTGGCTTTCTTTCAGTGCTTAGCTTCTACAACTTTTAAATAAATTCCCGTCTTTGACTAGTGTCAGCTGGAGGAGGCATCTGTTCCTTGCAACCAAAGATCGAAGTTGGATTGGCTGACCTCTAAGATCTTCTTTAACACAATTGTGTCTATTAAATACTCTGGGTATAATTAGGGACTTTACTTCCAACTAATCCTTGACTCTTATTAACAATCCATCTTTGATCTCATCCTAGTTTTATACTTAAGCTTTAAAAAGTTGCTTCTTTCTAACTTACCCTTCAACTTATCTTAAAATCATGCCCTTTCTGAATTGATGTGGGCTTCAGTATTCTGAATGCTAATCACCTTTCTCTACCTAAGGCATAGGTGCCTGTTTCTCTGTTAACCTGAAAAAGATAATTAAAGATTTTGGCTTTCTCTTTTAGTTCACCTATCAGCCATTCCTTCTGTGTATACGTTCCTATGACTTAAAAAAAAAAAAAAAAGATTGTAATCAGGTTGGAATATATTGAAACAGATAAAAGAACTTTTCCTGCCACTTTAGTATTTAGAGTAGAAATGAAGTGACTCACTTTTCTTTAGGTTTTTGACTTAACTGGAGATTGAATTAAACTGAGCTTTTCCTTTAGAAATGGTTATAGGAGAGAATCAGACCCAAACTTATTCTGACAAAAATCATTTCTGAGTCCCTGTTTGCTTTCAGAATGAAAATTTACATTTAAAATAACTTAAGCAACTGAAAATTTTAACAAGTATTTAAGAGTGATTTGAGGTGATTTCACCCCAGGGAAGGAGGCTAGGTCTCCAAGTCTTATTGCTTAGGGCTCCAGTACCACTGGGATCATTGTTAAATGAGCCTCAGCCAGAGCCTAAGCAATGAGCCACACATAAAAGTGAAATTTAAAAAATATAAAGAAGCTCTGACCTTCTTCTCGTTAAGAAAGGCTAATTTTACAGCCACTTCCTGTCTATTTGAAGCTATTGATACTTTTCTGACTTTGGCTTAATAATTAAGCCAAATAAATTACTTGGAGGGGAATACTTATTTTCAATAGGAAAAATCTAAGCAATACCCCCAGCAACCCCATCTATTAAATTTTTTTTTTTAAATCAGGCTCACTAGAAGGAGGCTAATTCAATTAGGAAAGGTCAGAAGCAACAACTGATATATGGATCTGCAGGCATTTAGAGTTTTAGAGTCTCTAATCTAAAGAGGAAGCTTTGAAGCCTGTCATTTTTCCAATAGGCTGACATTAATTGACTACCTTATGAATAATACCTTTGCCAAATAAGAGGGTATCATCAGCATATCAAGGCAGGTGCTCCTCTCATTCTCCCACTCCAGCACAAGCAAATTCCTAAATGGGGAGCTATCTGCTCTGTCAGAATACCCGAAGTCAAGTGACTTGGTTATGCAATCTCCTTGAAACAGTCAAAGCTAATGGAGTCTCACCTACTAAACAAGCTGAATGCCCATTATGGTAGAATGCTATTCCAATTAAATTTTGCTAAGGAATTTCAGTTCTAAAAAAAACCTGTTTTCTCTCTATTATTGAAACGGGTTGGGTTTGAAAGGAGAAAATTCTTCCTTTGAGGTCCATCCAGATTTTCCAACTGAGCTAAACTCCTTGCTTAGTGAAGGGAAGAATTTATTTTGTGGAGGTCGTTGGGGTCTTTTCCATAGTGTTGCTACACAGTTTGGCTGGCAGTCTATGAGAAAAAAGATCTGTTTGTTTGTTGCTTGCAGTAAAACAGTATCTAGAAGAAGTTCTTCTGTGCATGCCCTTCCCATACCAGAACCTCCAGAAACCTGTAGAACCAGGGCCTCGCCTCCTTTTTTCACAATAATTTATTTTGCCCTCACCAGGAAAACAGAATCAGGAACATCAGAAAATGTCAAGAAAAGAGATACATTCCAACACTTTTAAGGGCCATCTCTCTGAGAGAGAAGAAAACAGTAGTAATTTCTGTCCTTGAAGCAGGACAGATAACTTTCACGTGTCTCTGGAATTCTTCCAGTGCACTATTTTTGTTGACTGGGAGTAGCCAAAATGTCATAAAGAGAAAACTAGAAAACAGAGCCAAAGCAATATATACTAGAAAATTCCAGGGAAAAATAAACAGTAGAAAATGTCCCTTATTTGAGAGCAGCTACTTGAAATGTGAGAATGTTGTATCTCCACAGATTTTCCTACATTGTAAGAGTCACAGAATGTCAAAAAAGGAAATCTCCATGCCCAGCTATAAAAATGAGAAGAACTTGGCAAAACAGCCAAGGGGATCATCCACTCAGCAAATCTGCTTTCACCACTTGGTGATAACATTTTAGGCCTATGTTTCCGAACCCTGAAATTCTGACTGCAAGGGTTGCAAGGAAGTGACTGAAAGTAAGAGCTCCTGAGCTCTGAAAGCTGTTACAGAGCAGGCATAGATGAACAGAATTACCTGCCAGCTCTTGCTTTTGGAGCTCTCTTGGTGGTTCTCTTGATTCCCTTCCCTTCCCCTTAGCTCTGCTGAGTCTTAAGGGCCCATAATTAGGCCAAGATGATAAAAAGAACTACATATTCAGAGGGGAAACATAAGCCATTGCATTTTGTGAAAGCCTCACCCCAAAATAAGACAGTGGATTGAAGGTAGCTTCTTTCATTCCTCAGGAACCGGACAAAAGGAAAGTGATGAGTAATGCTGACCACTTAGGTTATCAGCTCCCTCCTTATCATTGAAGCACCAATCCTTGTGCTTCTGGAGCTGAATATTCTAGGCCCCTGCATCATCTTCTTACTCCTGAAAAATGGTTTACTGTCAAAAGACAAAAATCTCCTATAGGGTCCAAGCCCACAGTCCTACTACTTTTTCCAGAGAGGCATCTTCTCTTGTTATTCTAGCCACCAACACCACAATACCCCAGACTACACCTTGCACCCCCTGGAATCCTAGCCCCTATCCCCCAGTCACAGCCTTGATCTCCCTAGATGCATTGCTTCCCATTCCTTTCTACTCTTTCTCAAGCTCTATTTTCCACCAATGTTACTGGTAATGGATTCTGATTTTATTGTCCTGTGGGCATAGTTTGGGTATTGGTATTTATTAAATTTTTTTTTTTTTTTTGAGATAGGGTCTCACTCTGTTGCCCAGGTTGGAGTGCAGTGGCGTGATCTGCGCTCACTGCAAGCTCTACCTCCCAGGTTCATGCCATTCTCCTGCCTCAGCCTCCCGAGTAGCTGGGACCACAGGTGCCCGCCACCATGCCTGGCTAAATTTTGCATTTTTAGTAGAGATAGGGTTTCACCATGTTAGCTAGGATGGTCTCGATCTCCTGACCTCATGATCTGCTCACCTTGGCCTCCCGAAGTGCTGGGATTACAGGCATGAGCCACCATGCCCAGCTGGTATTTACTAAATTTTTAAAGCCTTCCTAGGTGGTTATAATGTGGTATGCAGCAACCAGGGTTAAAAATCACTGTGTAAATGGTAGTTAGGTTTGAGAATTCCATTAGAAGTTGAGTTCCACTTCATTATGAATTAACTTAGCTTCTGAGAATTGTCCTGAGAATCTAAGCACTGTTTCAAAATTTGTCTCTTTAGGAAAATGTATACCAATTTATACATAGCTGACTTGCAAACTAACTGGAAACTTGCCAGTAAAGGGCTATTTGTTGGCAAAGGTGCCCTATCTATCTAAGTCAACTATGTCTGGCACGTAGTAGACACTCAATTTGTCCAAATTAGTTGAATAATTTTGGAATGCAGCCTGTTCCTAAGTAAGACTCTGCTAACATATTTTTTTCCCATTTTGCTGATGTTTTCTCAATGATGATGTAGCACAGAGACTCAATGATGTGTCTAAGGATATACCAAGGAGATGTCAGGAATCCAACCCAAATCACCACTCGAGGTTCCACAAGCCTTACTGTATTAGTCCATTCTCACATTGCTACAAAGAACTACCTGAGACTGGCCAATCCACAAAGAAAAGAGGTTTAGTTGGCTCATGGTTCCATGGGCTAGCTAGGAAGTATGGGTGGGGAGGCCTCAGGAAACCCACAATCAAGGCAGAAGTAAAAGAGGAAGGAGGCACGTCTTACATGGCCAGAGCAGGAGGAAGAGAGAAAAGGAAGAGGTGCTACACACTTTTAAACAACCAGGTCTTGTGAGAACTCACTCACTGCCCCAAGAACAGCAAGGGGGATGTCTTTTCCCATGATCCAGTCACCTCCCACGAGGCCCCTCCTCCAACACTGGGGATTACAACTCAACATGAGATTTGGGCAGGGATATAAATCCAAACCGTATCCCTCACAGACAGCCATGTCATCGGGATCTTAAATTCTTTTTTCTAGTCAGTTGACCCATAGCTCAGTTAGAATTCTGACTTCATCTGGTAGGATTGAAACGTGCTCTGTACTTTTTATAAATAACAAATTGTAGCAAAGGCCTGGCCATATACGGTATGCCATAGAAAGGAGAATAAATGAAGAGGAAGCTCCAAAAAATGGTAATACATGTTTCTGTAATTTATTGGACCCCCCAGGAGATAGATCAACATCAAGAGGCTTATTCACTGTTAAATCCCTGAAATCACGAGGGGAAATATCAATTTAACTAAATTAATCTCGGTGTCTTAAATCTTCACTGTAAAGCAAACTCTCAGAAAATTAAGAGTGTCATTTGTACCATCCTGCAGTTGTAAAGCACACACCTAAGGGACTCTGGCGGCAGCTACTGTCTCAAGTCGTCCTACAGACACAGGCAAGGCCATCCTCCTGCTTTTGGTTGCCCCCACGCACCCACTTACTGCTATGGCTTCCAGTTTCACAATCAACAAAGCCCCACGGTGACATCGGCATGCCAGCTTCCCATAGGAAAGCTTCTGTAGTTCTCTGTCAGCACAAAGTTCTTTCAATGATGTTCAGCCTCAGAAGTGTCATTTTATTTATCACAAGGCCACTTTTCAGTTTTTAAATGGCTTTGGACTTGCCACTTCTTTAAGTAGCCCTGCCCAGAGAAAAGCAGCTGCCATTCACCTCAGGCTGGGTTGGTAGCAATTCTCCAAAACTAGCATGCTGTTAATAGAACGGATGCATTCAGGATGGTGCCCAGATTTACATGAAAGGCTTTTTAAAAGTGCGACTACCGATTTGTACATCGTCAGAGAAGAAAAACTAAGTGCTCACGACCATGGTTTTAAGTACTGTTTCCTTCTGCTTGTGGTTCAGGAATGAATGCCCATATTAATACAGCCAAAGAGTATGTCAGAGAGTGAATGGCTCCAGCTCCTGAATGTTTGATTAATTAATGGATTAATTTGATGGGGGCACCACATTCTCCAGGATATGAATGTAACTCTTAACTTTTAGCTCTTCCTGATCCTGCATGCCCCATTAGTCACTGAGTTGTGTTCATTCTTTCCGCATGTTGTCTTTTGCATCTGTTTCTTCGCTTCCCACACGACTTTAAAACCCGGGCCACAAGGTGGCTTGGGTACGGGGCTCAGATTAGTACCTCCACCCACTGTGGAACATCTGCGTACTCTACAGTCACTGTTAACAGAGGGGAATGAAGTGGTGACCTGGCTCACGACAATGGAGAATCTAGTCCCAGGGAACCAGCCTCACCTCCCAAGATGTCCCTTCACAATGTTGGCATATTCTATACAATCACAAAAAAGGGAGGCAGGGAAAGGGGTAAAATAAAAAAAAAGAAAAACATGTAAGCATGGCTATGGAGAAAAATATGTTTTCCCATGTCCCTACCCAATAATTTTATTAAGTCACAGGTGTCTATTGTGGAAATGGCCTCTATGTATTTCCCTGTGAGGTGTTGGAACTGAGAAAGTACAGCTGGGTTAGACACAAAATCAATATCATCTGATTCAGCCTCAACAATTCATCGTGACACTTTCCCACATCATCTCTTTCAAGAAGGCAATGAAACAGGAAAATCAGATTTTTCTTTTTTTTTTTAAATTATTTTTTATTATTATACTTTAAGTTCTAGGGTACATGTGCATAACGTGCAGGTTTGTTACATATGTATACTTGTGCCATGTTGCTGTGCTGCACCCATCAACTCGTCAGCACCCATCAACTCGTCATTTACATCAGGTATAACTCCCAATGCAATCCCTCCCCCCTACCCCCTCCCCATGAAAGGCCCCAGTGTGTGATGTTCCCCTTCCCAAGTCCAAGTGATCTCATTGTTCAGTTCCCACCTATGAGTGAGAACATGCGGTGTTTGATTTTCTGTTCTTGTGATAGTTTGCTAAGAATGATGGTTTCCAGCTGCATCCATGTCCCTACAAAGGACACAAACTCATCCTTTTTTATGGCTGCATAGTATTCCATGGTGTATATGTGCCACATTTTCTTAATCCAGTCTGTCACTGATGCACATTTGGGTTGAATGTCACTATTGTGAATAGTGCCGCAATAAACATACGTGTGCATGTGTCTTTATAGCAGCATGATTTATAATCCTTTGAGTATATACCCAGTAATGGGATGGCTGGGTGATATGGTACATCTAGTTCTAGATCCTTGAGGAATCGCCATACTGTTTTCCATAATGGTTGAACTAGTTTACAATCCCACCAACAGTGTAAAAATGTTCCTATTTCTCCACATCCTCTCCACCACCTGTTGTTTCCTGACTTTTTAATGATCGCCATTTTAACTGGTGTGAGATGGTATCTCATTGTGGTTTTGATTTGCATTTCTCTGATGGCCAGTGATGATGAGCATTTTTTCATGTGTCTGTTGGCTGTATGAATGTCTTCTTTTGAGAAATGTCTGTTCATATCCTTTGCCCACTTTTTGATGGGGTTGTTTGTTTTTTTCTTGTAAATTTGTTTGAGTTCTTTGTAGGTTCTGGATATTAGCCCTTTGTCAGATGAGTAGATTGCAAAAATTTTCTCCCATTCTGTAGGTTGCCTGTTCACTCTGATGGTAGTTTCTTTTGCAGTGCAGAAGCTCTTTAGTTTAATGAGATCCCATTTGTCAATTTTGGCTTTTGCTGCCGTTGCTTTTGGTGTTTTAGACATGAAGTCTTTGCCCATGCCTATGTCCTGAATGGTACTACCTAGGTTTTCCTCTAGGGTTTTTATGGTATTAGGTCTAACATTTAAGTCTCTAATCCATCTTGAATTAATTTTCGTATACGGAGTAAGGAAAGGATCCAGTTTCAGCTTTCTACTTATGGCTAGCCAATTTTCCCAGCACCATTTATTAAATAGGGAATCCTTTCCCCATGTCTTGTTTCTCTCAGGTTTGTCAAAGATCAGATGGCTATAGATGTGTGGTATTATTTCTGAGGACTCTGTTCTGTTCCATTGGTCTATATCTCTGTTTTGGTACTGGTACCATGCTGTTTTGGTTACTGTAGCCTTGTAGTATAGTTTGAAGTCAGGTAGCGTGATGCCTCCAGCTTTGTTCTTTTGGCTTAGGATTGTCTTGGAGATGCGGGGTCTTTTTTGGTTCCATATGAACTTTAAAGCAGTTTTTTCCAATTCTGTGAAGAAACTCGTTGGTAGCTTGATGGGGATGGCATTGAATCTATAAATTACCTTGGGCAGTATGGCCATTTTCACGATATTGATTCTTCCTATCCATGAGCATGGTATGTTCTTCCATTTGTTTGTGTCCTCTTTTATTTCACTGGGCAGTGGTTTGTAGTTCTCCTTGAAGAGGTCCTTTACATCCCTTGTATGTTAGATTCCTAGGTATTTGATTCTCTTTGAAGCAATTGTGAATGGAAGTTCATTCATGATTTGGCTCTCTGTTTGTCTGTTACTGGTGTATAAGAATGCTTGTGATTTTTGCACATTAATTTTGTATCCTGAGACTTTGCTGAAGTTGCTTATCAGCTTAAGGAGATTTTGGGCTGAGACAATGGGATTTTCTAAATATACAATCATGTCATCTGCAAAGAGGGACAATTTGACTTCTTCTTTTCCTAACTGAATACCCTTGATTTCTTTCTCTTGCCTGATTGCCCTAGCCAGAACTTCCAACACTATGTTGAATAGGAGTGGTGAGAGAGGGCATCCCTGTCTTGTGCCAGTTTTCAAAGGGAATTTTTCCAGCTTTTGCCCATTCAGTATGATATTGGCTGTTGGTTTGTCATAAATAGCTCTTATTATTTTGAGGTACGTTCCATCAATACCGAATTTATTGAGCGTTTTTAGCATGAAGGGCTGTTGAATTTTGTCAAAAGCCTTTTCTGCATCTATTGAGATAATCATGTGGTTCTTGTCTTTGCTTCTGTTTATATGCTGGATTATGTTTATTGATTTGCGAATGTTGAACCAGCCTTGCATCCCAGGGATGAAGCCCACTTGATCATGGTGGATAAGCTTTTTGATGTGCTGCTGAATCCGGTTTGCCAGTATTTTATTGAGGATTTTTGCATCGATGTTCATCAGGGATATTGGTCTAAAATTCTCTTTTTTTGTTGTGTCTCTGCCAGGCTTTGGTATCAGGATGATGTTGGCCTCATAAAATGAGTTAGGGAGGATTCCCTCTTTTTCTATTGATTGGAATAGTTTCAGAAGGAATGGTACCAGCTCCTCCTTGTACCTCTGGTAGAATTCAGCTGTGAATCCATCTGGTCCTGGACTTTTTTTGGTTGGTAGGCTATTAATTATTGCCTCAATTTCAGAGCCTGCTATTGGTCTATTCAGGGATTCAACTTCTTCCTGGTTTAGTCTTGGAAGAGTGTATGTGTCCAGGAAATTATCCATTTCTTCTGGATTTTCTAGTTTATTTGCATAGAGGTGTTTATAGTATTCTCTGATGGTAGTTAGTATTCCTGTGGGGTCGGTGGTGATATCCCCTTTATCATTTTTTATTGCGTCTATTTGATTCTTCTCTATTTCTTCTTTATTAGTCTTGCTAGCGTTCTGTCAATTTTGTTGATCTTTTCAAAAAACCAACTCCTAGATTCATTGATTTTCTGGAGGGTTTTTTGTGTCTCTATCTCCTTCAGTTCTGCTCTGATCTTAGTTATTTCTTGCCTTCTGGTAGCTTTCGAATGTGTTTGCTCTTGCTTCTCTAGTTCTTTTAATTGCGATGTTAGAGTGTCAATTTTAGATCTTTCCTGCTTTCCCTTGTGGGCATTTAGTGCTATAAATTTCCCTCTACACACTGCTTTAAATGTGTCCCAGAGATTCTGGTATGTTGTATCTTTGTTCTCATTGGTTTCAAAGAACATCTTTATGTCTGCCTTCATTTCGTTATGTACCCAGTAGTCATTCAGGAGCAGGTTGTTCAGTTTCCATGTAGTTGAGCGGTTTTGATTGAGTTTCTTAGTCCTGAGTTCTAGTTTGATTGCACTGTGGTCTGAGAGACAGTTTGTTATAATTTCTGTTCTTGTACATTTGCTGAGGAGTGCTTTACTTCCAATTATGTGGTCAATTTTGGAATAAGTGGGATGTGGTGCTGAGAAGAATGTATATTCTGTTGATTTGGGGTGGAGAGTTCTATAGATGTCTATTAGGTCTGCTTGCTGCAGAGATGAGTTCAATTCCTGGATATCCTTGTTAACTTTCTGTCTCGTTGATCTGTCTAATGTTGACAGTGGAGTGTTGAAGTCTCCCATTATTATTGTATGGGAGTCTAAGTCTCTTTGTAAGTCTCTAAGGACTTGCTTTATGAATCTGGGTGCTCCTGTATTGGGTGCATATATATTTAGGATAGTTAGCTCTTCCTGTTGAATTGATCCCTTTACCATTATGTAATGGCCTTCTTTGTCTCTTTTGATCTTTGATGGTTTAAAGTCTGTTTTATCAGAGACTAGTATTGCAACCCCTGCTTTTTTTTGTTCTCCATTTGCTTGGTAAATCTTCCTCCATCCCTTTATTTTGAGCCTATGTATGTCTCTGCATGTGAGATGGGTCTCCTGAATACAGCGGACTGATGGGTCTTGACTCTTTATCCAGTTTGCCAGTCTGTGTCTGTTAATTGGAGCATTTAGTCCATTTACATTTAAGGTTAATATTGTTATGTGTGAACTTGATCCTGCCATTATGATATTAACTGGTTATTTTGCTCATTAGTTGATGCAGTTTCTTCCAAGCCTCAATGGTCTTTACATTTTGGCATGTTTTTGCAATGGCTGGTAGCGGTTGTTCCTTTCCATGTTTAGTGCTTCCTTCAGGGTCTCTTGTAAGGCAGGCCTAGTGGTGACAAAATCTCTAAGCATTTGCTTATCTTTAAAGGATTTTATTTCTCCTTCACTTATGAAACTTAGTTTGGCTGGATATGAAATTCTGGGTTTAAAATTCTTTTCTTCAAGAATGTTGAATATTGGCCCCTACTCTCTTCTGGCTTGTAGTTTCTGCCGAGAGATCTGCTGTTAGTCTGATGGGCTTCCCTTTGTGGGTAACGCGACCTTTCTCTCTGGCTGCCCTTAAGATTTTTTCCTTCATTTCAACTTTGGTGAATCTGGCAATTATGTGTCTTGGAGTTGCTCTTCTCGAGGAGTATCTTTGTGGCGTTCTCTGTATTTCCTGGATTTGAATGTTGGCCTGCCCTACTAGGTTGGGGAAGTTCTCCTGGATGATATCCTGAAGAGTGTTTTCCAACTTGGTTCCATTTTCCCCCTCACTTTCAGGCACCCCAATCAGACGTAGATTTGGTCTTTTTACATAATCCCATACTTCTTGCAGGCCTTGTTCATTTCTTTTTCTTCTTTTTTCTTTTGGTTTCTCTTCTCGCTTCATTTTGTTCATTTGATCCTCAATCGCTGATACTCTTTCTTCCAGTTGATCGAGTCGGTTACTGAAGCTTGTGCATTTGTCACGTATTTCTCGTGTCATGGTTTTCATCTCTTTCATTTCGTTTATCACCTTCTCTGCAATAATTACTCTAGCCATCAATTCTTCCACTTTTTTTTCAAAATTTTGAGTTTCTTTGCGCTGGGTACGTAATTCCTCCTTTAGCTCTGAGAAGTTTGATGGACTGAAGCCTTCTTCTCTCATCTCGTTAAAGTCATTCTCCATCCAGCTTTGATCCGTTGCTGGCGATGAGCTGCGCTCTTTTGCCGGGAGGAGATGCGCTCTTATTTTTTGAATTTCCAGCTTTTCTGCCCTGCTTTTTCCCCATCTTTGTGGTTTTATCTGCCTCTGGTCTTTGATGATGATGGCGATGTACTGATGGGGTTTTGGTGTAGGTGTCCTTCCTGTTTGATAGTTTTCCTCCTAACAGTCAGGACCCTCAGCTGTAGGTCTGTTGGAGATTGCTTGAGGTCCACTCCAGACCCTGTTTGCCTGGGTGTCAGCAGCAGAGGCTGCAGAAGATAGAATATTTGCTGAACAGCGAGTGTACCTGTCTGACTCTTGCTTTGGAGGCTTCCTCTCAGGGGTGTACTCCACCCTGTGAGGTGTGGGATGTCAGACTGCCCCTAGTAGGGAATGTCTCCCAGTTAGGCTACTCAGGGGTCAGGGACCCACTTGAGCAGGCAGTCTGTCCGTTCTCAGATCTCAGCCTCCATGTTGGGAGATCCACTGCTCTCTTCAAAGCTGTCAGAGTCGTTTGCGTCTGCAGAGGTTTCTGCTGCTTTTGGCTTTTGTTGTTGTTTACTGTGCCCTGTCCCCAGAGGTGGAGTCTACAGAGACAGGCAGGTTTCCTTGAGCTGCTGTGAGCTCCACCCAGTTCGAGCTTCCCAGCGGCTTTGTTTACCTACTTAAGCCTTAGCAATGGCAGGCGCCCCTCCCCCAGCCTGGCTGCTGCCTTGCTGAGAGATCGCAGACTGCTGTGCTAGCAATGAGGGAGGCTCCGTGGGTGTGGGACCCTCCCGGCCAGGTGTGGGATATAATCTCCTGGTGTGCCTGTTTGCTTAAAGCGCAGTATTGGGGTGAGAGTTACCCGATTTTCCAGGTGTTGTGTGTCTCAGTTCCCCTGGCTAGGAAAAGGGATTCCCTTTCCCCTTGCGCTTCCCAGGTGAGGTGATGCCTCGCCCTGCTTCAGCTCTCGCTGGTCGGGCTGCAGCAGCTGACCAGCACCGATTGTCCAGCACTCCCTAGTGAGATTAACCCAGTACCTCAGTTGAAAATGCAGAAATCACTGGTCTTCTGTGTCCCTCTCGCTGGGAGTTGGAGACTGGAGCTGTTCCTATTCGCCCCCTGAAAATCAGATTTTTCTCTAATCCAGGGTAAGGAATGATTTTTAGCTTTGTGAGAATCAAGGAACATCAAAGAACTCAGTGTTGGTTATAATATTACAGGCATTCAAATCCTGATTTCATATTGCAATAGACCACCAAAATTTTCCTTTGATTAATATTATTTTTGCTGTACACTACTAGATAAAAAAATAGCATTTAATAAGTGTGTTAAACATATGCCTGCATTGTGCAGGGATCCTTGGATAGATGAATGGACTATAAGTTTCTCCCAACAATTCACTTAGATGAATGTGCTTCTCTGAAGGGAGGAGAGGGGTATAGAGAGGGGTGGAGGGAACCACTTTGCTGTTGATCATCACTCTTCTCCTCTACTATGCATGTTTCTTGTTTTTGGCATTCATCACATTACAGAGAATAACTCAGAGACATGTAATCTTAGCAGTTTCTTTTTTTGTCTCAAAAGAAACACAACTTATATTTGGTTGAAGAATTGTATTATGTGCAATTTGTATTTTAGACAGAGGTACAAGCTACCCAGCATATGAAGAAATAAATAGAGAATACTGGCAACTTATCAACTTATTTAGAAAAAAAAATTTGAATATTAATATAATAATTTTTAAAATTTAATATATTGAAGTATCTGAGACCATTATCATACTTTAAGAGTACCAGCATAAGGAAAGGTGAAAAAGTTTCCATGCTCAGAAACACCGACTAAAGATGGATTAAAAAACAGACACATTTAGTGCCTAAGGATATATATGTGTGTATATATATCTCTCTCACCTGGAAAAAAAGATTAATTCTTTAATTGTAATGTATGCCCCACCTTTTAGAAACACATCTATTGCATAAAAGCAAGGAAAGACAACACGCATCTTTACTGAACAAACACCAGGTACTTATTCACAAACACCAAACACATAGCTAGGCACCTGCTATGAGACTGGAATGCATGGCTAAGGTATTCTTCTTTTTAATGTGGAGCAATCCCCATTCCAGGAAAGAAGGTATATATCCATTTTTGTGTGTTTTTATGCCTAAGACCTTAGCTGTGTGAAGTATTTTGTCTATGATAATATGACATTTCTCTGAATAAAGAGTTCTGTGACTTGGGGAGGAA
This sequence comes from Macaca nemestrina, assembly GCF_043159975.1. NCBI lineage: Eukaryota > Metazoa > Chordata > Mammalia > Primates > Cercopithecidae > Macaca > Macaca nemestrina. Next base: position 156,952,694 of record NC_092125.1, read on the forward strand.
CTGGCCTCAGAAGTGGACTTAGCACTCCCTCTCCCCATTTACAGACTGTAAATGTCCAACATTCTCTCAACACGGCCTCAATGAAAGTGTTTTTAAAACAGGATCAATACTCTTCGACTTCTTCTTGGGATTCTAGACCTCACAATTCACCTATCTCTGTTGCCTCCCTCCCTCCAGGCCTTCATACTTGTCACCCTACTTTGTTCTCAGCCTCAGGGACAACATGCTCATGGAGAAGTCTGGTTCTCCTGCCTGGGATTCTATCATTTCCTGCTTCCCTGACCTGACTTTGATGCTTCCCTGTTCTACGGTGATCTGGAGTGACAAGAGCAAGGAGTGATTGCTTCTAAGCAGAGTTGGCTGTCCGAACCGTCAACCCTCTGGGGCAAAGAGCAATCGTGTTTACCCACAAAGAGGAAAAATGAAGACACTTGAAGCCTCATCAGTAAAGAAAATAAAGCTAACAGGGGATTTAATTACAATCTCACTGACAACCAGTTAGCACTGTGTTTGGGTTCATTTCTCTTTTGGCTATTTTGTAGAAAATATTTCAAATTAAGAAAATAAAATCCTATGATAATTCTCCATGCAGCATAAATTGTTCCAGAGCCCAGAAAAATGTGGATCATTTCCCAATTCATATCACCAATCCAGAATCACACTGATACTAAAATCAGAGAAACAGCCAAAAGGGGGCAGAGACAAAAAAAAGTGACAGTACCATCCCATTTATAATTACAGACTCAAAAATCCTCAATTAAAACCTAACCAACTGATCTTAGCACCAGATTAAAAAACCACACTCTATGGCCAAGGCGTTTCTATTCCAGGCGTGCAAAGATGATTTAATATAAGGAAAGCTATTCATACAACACATCTCAAGTGTGTTAGATTGAACCCAAGTCAAGGGGATGCTAATTAATGCTATATGAGGGAGGGGGAACAGGTAATGTTTGGAAATGAAGGGTTTAACAAAGTTAATGGAATTCTTGACTACTGGACTTCTCAGTATCTTTAATATGCTAATGAGCAAATTAATTTCTAAGAAGAAAATATACTATGTAGTATTTCCCCCAAATTATTTGATCAGACAACAATCTCCCCACCCCCAATTTTTTTTCATGGACCAGCTTGTGAAAAAGGTGTTCTCTAAAAAACATTCTAATAGACCCTATATTAAATTAATTTATGGTATTAGCCATTTAAACAAGAAGCAACTCATCATTTCTTTGACAGATACCAAAAAGGATTTGATAAAATGTAATATCCAGTCCAAATAAGAATGTTTTAATCTATGACTAAAGGGATATTTTTTTAACACCTAATAAAGAACACCTCTGTTAAACTAAAGGCTGGCATCACAAGTGATTGTAAAAATACTAGCGATATACGTTATTAGAATCAGGAACTAGAAAAATGACTTTACTGTTATCTTTTTTCATTAAGGTCCTGGAAATTTTAGTGGGTGGAATTAAGACATGAAATGTTGATAATGAGAAGAAACAGAAAGATTATACCTAGATGAAATAATTGTTTATAAATAGTGGGAAAAAAGTAAAAACTGTTCAAATAAGGGAGTTTGAGAAAATGGCTGTATACAGAAACATATACACTTAAAAACAAATAGTTTTCTCAAGTGTCAGGATAACAGGCGTGAGCCACTGTGCTCCAAAAACTAATAGTTTTCTCTTATAACCAGAAACAACAGTTAGAAAGTACAATGGATCCTACATTCATAATAACAGCAAAAATAGTTTTAAAAACCAAAGAATCACCTTAATAAAAATTTGTGGGACTTTCAAGACTAGTTTTACTAAATGGGAGGACTGAAGGCTGCAGACGTGTAAATTCCCCCCAGATAATTAATATATTTGAGTGCAATTCTGATCAAAATTCCACTGGTGCAAAAAAATCACAAAAGAAAACTACACTGACAAAGTGAGGGGAAAATGTTGGTAACATAAATGGAATTCAAAGGGTTGATGTTTTTAATATAAAAATTGCTCTTTTGAACTGATTGTAAAAAGACAAACACTGAAGGAAAAAGAAGCAGGCCAGGTACATACACACACACACGCACACACACATTTCTAGCTCAGGGCTTTTGATCTTCCCCTGACAACAGCTCCTTCTGAGAGGGTTCTCTCTTGACTACCCTACATCAAATATCAAATGCCCTCATGCCTCACCAGGGCATTCCCTAGTCTTCTCATCCAACTTTACTTTTCTCCACAACATTTATCACCACTCAACATAGCAGAGATTTTTAAATTTGTTGTCTTTCTCCTCCCGTTAGAATGCAAATTTTGTGAGTATTGTTTATTTGGTTAATCTCTGTTTTCCCAGGATCTAGGGTAATACTTGTCATATAATAGAGGCTCAATAAATATTTGTTGATTAAATGAATAAAAACCATTTAGTCTCCTCTATTTATTTGAAGTATTTTCTAAATTCATTGCACACTGACTAATTTATTTTATGTGTCACTGTTGTTTACATTCACATCAGCATGCTCATGCCTTAGGTCGTGTATTTAGAGATATCTCATTGGCTTGGGAAGCACTTGCTATTTTGTAATTAAATTGTACTTCATATGAAGCAGGACACTAAAGCTTTGGGTAGAAAACCACATTTTAGTTGGAGTCTGTCACAGACCTATGAAAACTCCCATTTGTGTGGACTGATTGGCTCATCTCAGTAGTTTAAGAGAAACTGTCACCTAGCAGCAGGCTGGCTGCCAAGGATAGTATAGCTGCAAAAGATAAGAGCTGCAAATGCTACATTTGGTTGGGGCAATCATGGGCCATATAACATACAGGACTGTTAAGTCAGAATCAGAGCTGCAGGTTATGGCTGTGTAGCGTGTCTCCTACACACAGGTACTGGGCTAGGGGTGGGTAGAGGCTGGAAGTGTGTGGGGCCTGAAATCCTCCTTGTATAAGACTTGCACCTTGGTTCTGTCTGCATCAACCCAGAGGAAGAAATACTATGATATTGTGATGTACTAAGAAATAAACATTTGATCTTTGTTCCAAATCACTGGCACAGAGGTCCTAAAATTCTTGTAATTTCCTGAGTCATAGGGATGATAGGAACATCTTTTGTTACAGTTTTGGGCCTTAGTCCCTAGTTTCTGACACAGCGCTTCTAAGACCCTTGGAATCTCCAGAGTAATATGAATGCCTGGTGGGTGGGCTCCCCAGACAGCTTCAGGATAGGGCTAGTTGCCAGGGAAACCAATCATATGATTAGAGTATTGGAATTTTCAGTCTCATCCCCCAACATAAGGGGATAGGAGAGGAGCTCAAGATTGAGCTCAACCATCAATGGCCATTTATTTAATCAATTCTACCTACAGAATGGAACCACCATAAAACCCCTAAACAATGGTGTTCCAAGAACTTCTGGGCTGGGTTGGTGAACTTGTGAAAGTTCTGGAATGGTAGTGGACCTGGAGAGGGCATGCAGCTCTCCTTCTCACATCCTTTGCCCTTTGGATCTCTTCCATTTGGCTGTTCCTGAGTTGTATCCTTTATAATAAACCAGCAATGGTAAATATACTGCTTTCCTAAATGCTGTGAGCCATTCTAGCAAATTATCCAACCCAAGGAGGAAATGGTAAGCACCCCTGATTTACTGCTGGTTGGTCAGAAATTATGAGATGCCCAGGTTTGCAACTGGCGTTTGAAATGTAGGGCAGTCTTGTGGGACTGAGGCCTTTACCTGTGTGATCTATGCTAACTCTGGTTAGTTAGTGTCAGAACTGAATTGAGTTGTAGTAGACCCAGCTGGTGTCGGAGAATTGGTTGGCATGGGGGAAAAAAAAAAACCCATACATTTGGTGTCCAGAATTGTTAAGCATAGAGAAACACATTTTTTCTTTCCGTTGCCTTTTAGTAATACCTCACCTAGAAGGATCTCCTTTTCTTTTTTTCTTTACTCATTTTATTTTACTTTAAGTTCTAGGGTACATGTGCAGGACATGCAGGTTTGTTACATAGGTAAACATGTGTCATGGTGGTTTACTGTACCTACCAACCCATCACCTAGGTATTAAGCCCAGCATGTGTTAGCTATTTTTCCTGATGCTCTCCCTCCTCCCCCTCCACCCTCCGACAGGAGGCCCCAATATGGGTTGTTTCCCTCCCTTTGTCCATGTCCTCATTGTTCAGCTCCCACTTATAAGTGTGAACATGTGGTATTTGGTTTTCTGTTCCTGCATTAGTCTGCTGAGGATAATGGCTTCCAGCCCCCTTCATGTCCTTGCAAGGGACATGATATTGTTCCTTTTTATGGCTGTGTAGTATTCCATGGTGTATATCCACCACATTTTGCTTATCCAGTCTGTCATTGATGAGCATTTGAGCTGATTCCATGTCTTTGCTATTGTGAATAGTGCTGCAATGAACATATGCATGCCTCTATCTTTATAAAGAATGATTTATATTTATTTGGGTATATACCCAGTAATGGGATTGCTGGGTCAGATGGCATTTCTGGTTCTAGGTCTTTGAGGAATCACCCACTGTCTTCCACAATGGTTGAACTAAGTTACATTCCCAACAACAGTATGAAAGCATTCCTATTTCTTCACAGCCTCGCTAGCATCTGTTGTTTCTTGATGTTTTAATAATTGCCCCTCTGACTGGCATGAGATAGTGGTATCTCATTGTGTTTTTAATTTGCATTTCTCTAATGATCAGTGATGTTGAGCTGTTTTTTACATGCTTTTTGGTCACATAAAAGTCTTCCTTTGAGAAATGTCTGTTCATGTCCTTTGCCCACTTTTTTTTTTTTTTTTTTTTGAGATGGAGTCTCACTCTCATCCAGGCTGGAGTGCAGTGGCACAATCTCGACTCACTGCAACCTCCACCACTTGGGTTCAAGCGATTCTCCTGCCTCAGCCTCCTGAGTAGCTGGGATTACAGGCATCCATCACCATGCCCAGCTAACTTTTGTATTTTTAGTAGCAAAGGGGTTTCGTCACTTTGGCCAGGCTGGTCTCGAACTCATGACCTCAGGTGATCCATCCGCCTTGGCCTCTGAAAGTGCTGAGATTACAGGTGTGAGCCACCGCATCCAGCCCTTTGTTCACTTTTTAATGGGTTTTTTTTTCTTGTAAATTTGTTTAAGTTCCTTGTAGACTGGATATCAGCCCTTTGCCAGATGGAAAGATTGCAAAAATTTTCTCCCATTTTATAGGTTGTCTGTTTGCTCTGATGATCGTTTCTTTTGCAGAATCATCTTTTTCTATTGTGCACAAAGTTTAGGGTTATGATAGCACTGGCCCTTATGATAATCAAGACTTTCTATAGTCAATTCATCACTAGTTCAGAGGCAGAGACAAAGAGAAATTGTCAAGACTCTGCAGCTGTCTCTGTCCCTCTTCATCCAACAAGCAAACTCTTAGTCATACTTTAATACCCAGAAATATCATCTTCTATCAACACCTGATGGTCACTTCCTTTTCTAAACTACCGAAAATCTGTTGGCCCTCCATGTATCACCTAACACATTGTACTGTCTATCACCTTAACACGCTGTCTATCACCTGTATAGAGTCTCTGGAGATTTTCCATACAGGAAAAATAACAGAACATGTTATTTCATGTTAACAGGAAATAACATGTTTAGATGCTTATGATAATACTATGTGAATTATGAACTGCATATGGGAAATATTGGTGACAGAATGGCCCAATTAAGACATAATAAAACTGGAGACTAAGATGTGACAAAGGATTGGAGAAAATAAAGACCTCTAATCTTTAAGCCAAGGAACACTCCTGAAAAATGACAAAATAAATGCAAGAAGATGCAAGAGTACAATTGAAGTGATTTCTAATTTGAAAACTAGATGGGATGGTGACACCATGATTAAAATGGAGAATCCAGAGACCAAGTTATTTTAGGATGTGAAGTAACAGAGTCTGGTTTGGATGTGTTAAATCTGAGATGTCTGTGGGATCATAGCTTGAGAAATTCCAACATAAATTTAGAATATGAGTCTGGAAAAGTCAGGTCTGAATAGAGAGATCTTGAAATGATCAGATTATAGATTGCAGAGAAGGAAAAGAGATTGAGAAGAGAAGAGGAACAGGAATGAGCCTAAGGAACAATAACATTTGAAGCGTGAGCAGAGGGGAAAGAGCCAAAGAATGAGATGAACATTGTCAGATGTCATTGATGTAGGAAATCTTAGACCTTGCAAAAGATTTCATTTATAGACTCTCTACATCTCTCATAGAGAATATTTAAGTTTTCATTAATATTTGAGTTTTCAAGTTGGGAAAAATACTCTAGCAGACATATTAAGTGCTTACTTATGAATTTCTAAGAGTGGGTATAGTATCTAGCATTCCTGAATACATTTGATTACAGAACATTTAATGTCTGGTGTTTCACAGAACATATTCTAGAGATTACTACATTCTTTTGGTAATCTTGTGTTCTTTATGTACAAAGGTTAAACTGACAGATTCATTATAATAAAGTACTTCTTACCTATCAAAAATGAAACACTAACTTGATTTTTTTCCCCATTTTTCAAATATTCAACCATTCTTTCAAAGGACTGTGGCTTTGCAAGGCCCAGCCCATTCTGTTTGTAGTTCAGAGTGAAAGTCACAAGATTTATATATTTAAACTAAATGTGTATGTTTTATACCAACACCAAGTTTTCTTCTGTATACTTGGCTTTTCATTTCCTTTTAAATTTTTGCCTTGATTTGCATTTGCTATTATCATCATATATTTCGTACATATGAAGGACTATAGGTAATGTGTTCATAGGCCCATAGAATAATAAACCACCAAGCTTAAGAAACAAAGGATCAGCTGTGCCTTTATTCCCAGCTAATCAGGGTACTGAGGTGGAAGTACTGCCTGAGCCCAGGAGTTCCAGGCTGTAGTGAGCTGTGACTGTGCTGCTGCACTCTAGCCTGGGTGACAGAGTGAGACTTTGTCTCTAAAAAAATTTAAAAATAAGTAAATAAAAGACACAGAGCATTGCCCATTCAGACACATTCCAGTTCTCTGTCTCCCTGGCAGAAGTAATTGTTACTTTAGTCGTTGGATTACTCAATATTTTTTCAATGTCATTTTACTGTACATGTATGTGTCCATGAACAAAATATTATTTGGTTTTGTGAGTTTTTCACCTTTACATAAATGGCATCATGTTGTATGTATTCCTGTGATCTGTCGTTTTCATTCAATACTTTGTTTGTGAGATCCATCTCTGTTAATGCTTATGGCTGCAGTTCATTCATTATTTTACTACCATAGTAAAATCCATTTATGCATTCATAACAATTTATTTAGCTATCCTTCTGTCAATGGATATTTGAGATGATTCCAGTTTCCTTTTTCCTTTTGCAAACATTACCTCTCTGCACATTCACACACCTGTACTAGTGCTTCTCTAGGGAAATATCTAGGAGTAGAATTGTTAGGTAGAAAGGTAAGCAAATGTTCAAGTACAAAGTAATTCCAAATTGTTTTCCAAGGCATTGGGACCAATTTATACTCCTATTGACAGCATATAACAGCTCCTGCTGCTCTTCGTCTTCGGTAGTACTTATATTTTCAGACTAAAATTTTTGCCAATCTGGTGGGTGTAAAATGATATTTAATTTTGCTTTGAATTTGCATTGCTCTGATTACTAATGAGGTTGATCATCTTTTCACATGTTTATTAGCTATTCATGTTTCTTACTCTGTGAAATGCCTCTTCAGGTTATTGCATATTTTTTCCAATGGATTGTTTGTCTTTTGTTTGATTTTTTCTTGAGGTGCGCTTTATGCTACTCTTGTTTGTATGTGTTATAATTATCTCCTCCCACTGTGGCTTGTGTGTTTACTTTTTATCTCAGAAACATTACATTTTAACTTAAAATCAATGAATTAATCACATTGGTTAAATGTTTAAAAATAAAAACCAATACATTAATTTATTAATTAATAAAATTAAAAATAAATTAATAAAAGTAATCAAATGCATCCATCTTTTATCCTACCATTTGTGCTTTGGGGGCTGTTTTTAAGAAATCAATCCCTAACTTGCTATCAAATTTAAGATTTTTTTTAAATGAGCATATTTTCTTTGTCTTACAACTTAGAATTAAAATCTATTATTTAGTAGTATTATACTGTACTAACAGCTTACAAACAAAATGGTTTGGGAGTTCTCAGGCTTACTTTTCTTCCTTTCCTACTCCTATTCCCCTTCCTGGTCCCTCCTGAGACTGATCCACTTGAACACTTTTTTCACCCACCCACACTCACGATCTTCTACATGCACAGGCACACGCATACGCACACATACACACACGCGTGTGCATGCACACATGTTCTTGTCCCTTTTCTCCTCTCTCCACATCACCAGTTCTGCCTCCTCACTGACACATTCCCCATTCATAACTCAGGTGAACCCACCCTGTCAGACTTGCACACTGACACTCATTCCTATGTGTACATGCAATCCTTAACCGGGCTGTCTGTAGTTAGGGCTCTCAGTTTTGTCAAATCCTTTTGTTCATTCTTGAAGCCCCATTAACATCCTCCCTCACTCACACAGTGATCTCATCCCTTACTTTGCAAAGCAATTAGAGACTATTTCAGAGTCTCTAAATGTCTTCCTCCCAGTCTTCCCCTCCTTCCTTGAACTTGTCTGCATCTGCTACGTTTTCATTCATTTGGTTAGAAGAATACCTTCCTTGCCATCCAGGACCCAGTATTGGATTTTGCTCTGTCTACTTCTAGCTGGACTTCCTCTTAACTGCTTTGAAATCTCTCCTTTCCTTGCTTTCAACTGGTCACATTCAGCACTGTCTGTGCTAATCTCTTTATCTCCTTTTCCATTCCTTACTCATTCCAGTGCAAAAGGCTTCTCTGGATCATGGATTCCAAACAGTTTCCCGTGAGAAATCTACATTTGAACCCTAGCTTGGCCACTGACTAGTTGTTTACCCATTGTAAATGGGAATTACTATCCCTACCTCATGAGGTTGTTGTGAGGGTTAATGAAATACAGCATAGAACTTGGAACTGAGCTTCAGACCAGCACTTGGTAGGAGTTCCATAGGTTTACATTTTCTCTCTTTATCCTTCAATTTAATTTCTTCTTCTTTAATCCTCTCTTTCAACTTTGAAAAATAAATTATTTTACTTCTGGAGCTAATGATTTATATGCTTTTACCCTTTAATTTTCTCTTTTTTGAAACCAACACCCAAGTCCTAATTCCTTTATTCATTTGAAAATAACTACATACTTCCATCAAATTATATTACTCATTTCATTTAATTTATCCAGTTACATTCTAAAAAATACTAGAAAAGGAAGAGCAAAAAGAACAAAAATTAGTGAACTTTAGTTTGCTATTTTCCTGAAACAGAATACTTAACTTCCTTCCTTCCTTCCTTCCTTCCTTCCTTCCTTCCTTCCTTCCTTCCTTCCTTCCTTTCCTCCCTCCCTCCCTCCCTCCCTCCCTCCCTCCCTCCCCCTCTTTCCTTCTTTGTTTTTGACAGAATCTTGTTCTATAGCCCAGACTGGAGTGCAATGGCATGATCTCAGCTGACCGTAGACCTCCACCTCCCGGGTCAAATGATCCTTTCACCTTAACCTCCTGAGTATTTGGGACTACAGGCAAGCACCACCATGCCTGGCTAATTTTTGTATTTATTTATTTATTTTTGTAGAGATGGAGTCTTACCTCACCATGTTGCCCAGGCTGGTCTCAAACTCTGGGCTAAAGCCATCCACCCACCTCGGCCTCCCAAACTGTTGGGATTACGGGCATGAGTCACCATGCCCCACCAAAAGAGAATACTTTTTAGGTGGCTTCTTGGCCTCAATATATCTTGTTCATTTCCAGGAAATTTTTTGATGAAACAACATTTGGAAAAATACATTAGATAAATGGCTTCTGAAGCAGTGTCCTAATCTAGTTATTAAAGCCAATCCATATTCATAAGTTGAAAGCTGGCAAAAGTATTGCTTTGATACATTCATTTTATAATAACCTTGACATGTTTTAAAATGTACCAGACAGATGTCTTCAAGACATAGCACAATGCACTCTCAGCACAATGAAATAACCACAGGAACAGTTGGAACAGATTTATACACTGGATGAGGTGGAGACTGGCATGCATTCAGATCCAAGACTTTTTTGGAGGGGAATGGGCAGAGGACAATGAGCAGGGACCTGTCTTAACAGTTCTTGTGTCCCTAGTCCCCAGAATAATGTAAGTACTCAGTGAAGGCTGGATGGAGTGAATAATAGGGGTGGAGTTGAAATTTGACTCTTCACTTGGGAAAGGTGAAGGCGGTCCCATTTCCAGACTAGTCTAACTTTCTTAGTCAATTTGGGTTGCTATAATAAAATACCATAAACTGGGTGACTTGGAAACAACAGAAACTCATTTCCCACAGTTCTGGAGGCTGGAAGATTGAGATGAGGGTGCCTGCATGGTTGAGTCCTGGTGAGAGCCCTCTTCTGTGTACAGACTGTGACTCTTGTTGTATCCTCACACGGCAGAGAGCGGAGAGGAGAAGCAAGCTCTCTCATGATTCTAGGGGCACTAATCCCAATCGTGAGGACCTCACTCTTATGAACTCATCCAATCCTAATTACCTCCCAAAGGCCTCACCTCCTGATACCACCACAGTAGGGAGGTAAGATTTTAGTATAAGAATGTTAAGGGTACACAAACATTCAGTCCATAACATCCATCTTAAAATAACTTTTGTTCTAAAATAGATTTTAAGGTCTACCTATTTTTCTTCTCACTAGGTCAGCTTCCCAGCTGCAGAGAATAAACACAGCACATAGAATATAAAATTGTATACTCTGAAAATTGTGTGTTAATGATCATAACCTCATTGATATGCATTACTCAAAACAATAAATTGTGATGGAGAAAGGAAGTATTTATCTATAGTTTCTAAGCAACATTACACACACACACAAAAGATATAATAGTGGGAGGAATAAAATAATCAAACAACTAATTTTATTAGAATTACTTGGATATGCCAGGTATTTCATCCATCTAGATTGAATTATACTTGATTTTTCACATGTAGACACAGCACTTTGCTCCTTTCACCATGAAATGTTTAATCTCACAGGAACAGAAAACCAAACACTGCATGTTCTCACTCATAAGGGGGAGTTGAACAACGAGAACACATGGACACAGGGAGGGGGACATCAAACACTGGGGCCTGTCAGTGGGTAGGGTGCAAGGGGAGGGAGAGCATTAGGACAAATATCTAATGCATGTGGGGCTTAAAACCTAGATGATGGATGGATAGGTGCAAAAAACCACCATGCCAAACATATACCTATGTAACAAACCTGCATGTTCTGCATATGTACCCCAGAACTTAAAGTATAATAAAAAAAAGTTTATTCTAACAGTTCCTTTACAATAATCTCATACTCTAAAACTAAAAAAAAACCCCACAAAACCTTACATAAATACTCAAATTATTTGTATTCATAAGATAATTACAAGAGATAATTTATTTTAATGCGAACAGATAATGAAAAATAAATGAGAAGTATTAATGGCATTTCTTCTATCAAACTTATGAAAATCAACAATTATCAAAATGTCTGTAAGAAAAAAGCAATACAATGAACCTACAACCATGAAAAAAAGCAAATAAGAGGGGGGGCGGAGCAAGATGGCCGAATAGGAACAGCTCCAGTCTCCAACTCCCAGCACGAGCAACACAGAAGACCAGTGATTTCTACATTTTCAACTGAGGTACTGGGTTCATCTCACTGGGGAGTGCCAGACGATCGGTGCTGGTCAGCTGCTGCAGCCCGACCAGCGAGAGCTGAAGCAGGGCGAGGCATTGCCTCACCTGGGAAGCACAAGGGGAAAGGGAATCCCTTTTCCTAGCCCAGGGAACTGAGACACACAACACCTGGAAAATCGGGTAACTCCCACCCCAATACTGCGCTTTAAGCAAACAGGCACACCAGGAGATTATATCCCACACCTGGTCGGGAGGGTCCCACGCCCACAGAGCCTCCCTCATTGCTAGCACAGCAGTCTGTGATCCACTGGCAAGGCAGCAGCCAGGCTGGGGGAGGGGCGCCCGCCATTGCTGAGGCTTAAGTAGGTAAACAAAGCTGCTGGGAAGCTCGAACTGGGTGGAGCTCACAGCAGCTCAAGGAAACCTGCCTGTCTCTGTAGACTCCACCTCTGGGGACAGGGCACAGTAAACAATAACAAAAGCAGCAGAAACCTCTGCAGATGCAAACGACTCTGTCTGACAGCTTTGAAGAGAGCAGTGGATCTCCCAACATGGAGGTTGAGATCTGAGAACGGACAGACTGCCTGCTCAAGTGGGTCCCTGACCCCTGAGTAGCCTAACTGGGAGACATCCCCCACTAGGGGCAGTCTGACACCCCACACTTCACAGGGTGGAGTACACACCTGAGAGGAAGCTTCCAAAGCAAGAATCAGACAGGTACACTCGCTGTTCAGCAAATATTCTATCTTCTGCAGCCTCTGCTGCTGATACCCAGGCAAACAGGGTCTGCAGTGGACCTCAAGCAATCTCCAACAGACCTACAGCTGAGGATCCTGACTGTTAGAAGGAAAACTATCAAACAGGAAGGACACCTACACCAAAACCCCATCAGTACGTCACCATCATCAAAGACCAGAGGCAGATAAAACCACAAAGATGGGGAAAAAGCAGGGCAGAAAAGCTGGAAATTCAAAAAATAAGAGCGCATCTCCCCCGGCAAAGGAGCGCAGCTCATCGCCAGCAACGGATCAAAGCTGGATGGAGAATGACTTTAAAGAGATGAGAGAAGAAGGCTTCAGTCCATCAAACTTCTCAGAGCTAAAGGAGGAATTACGTACCCAGCGCAAAGAAACTCAAAATCTTGAAAAAAAAGTGGAAGAATTGATGGCTAGAGTAATTAATGCAGAGAAGGTCATAAACAAAATGAAAGAGATGAAAACCATGACACGAGAAATACGTGACAAATGCACAAGCTTCAGTAACCGACTCGATCAACTGGAAGAAAGAGTATCAGCGATTGAGGATCAAATGAATGAAATGAAGCGAGAAGAGAAACCAAAAGAAAAAAGAAGAAAAAGAAATGAACAAAGCCTGCAAGAAGTATGGGATTATGTAAAAAGACCAAATCTACGTCTGATTGGGGTGCCTGAAAGTGAGGGGGAAAATGGAACCAAGTTGGAAAACACTCTTCAGGATATCATCCAGGAGAACTTCCCCAACCTAGTAGGGCAGGCCAACATTCAAATCCAGGAAATACAGAGAACGCCACAAAGATACTCCTCGAGAAGAGCAACTCCAAGACACATAATTGCCAGATTCACCAAAGTTGAAATGAAGGAAAAAATCTTAAGGGCAGCCAGAGAGAAAGGTCGCGTTACCCACAAAGGGAAGCCCATCAGACTAACAGCAGATCTCTCGGCAGAAACTCTCCAAGCCAGAAGAGAGTGGGGGCCAATATTCAACATTCTTAAAGAAAAGAATTTTCAACCCAGAATTTCATATCCAGCCAAACTAAGTTTCATAAGTGAAGGAGAAATAAAATCCTTTACAGATAAGCAAATGCTTAGAGATTTTGTCACCACTAGGCCTGCCTTACAAGAGACCCTGAAGGAAGCACTAAACATGGAAAGGAACAACCGCTACCAGCCATTGCAAAAACATGCCAAAATGTAAAGACCATTGAGGCTAGGAAGAAACTGCATCAACTAACGAGCAAAATAACTAGTTAATATCATAATGGCAGGATCAAGTTCACACATAACAATATTAACCTTAAATGTAAATGGACTAAATGCTCCAATTAACAGACACAGACTGGCAAACTGGATAAAGAGTCAAGACCCATCAGTCCGCTGTATTCAGGAGACCCATCTCACATGCAGAGACATACATAGGCTCAAAATAAAGGGATGGAGGAAGATTTACCAAGCAAATGGAGAACAAAGAAAAGCAGGGGTTGCAATACTAGTCTCTGATAAAACAGACTTTAAACCATCAAAGATCAAAAGAGACAAAGAAGGCCATTACATAATGGTAAAGGGATCAATTCAACAGGAAGAGCTAACTATCCTAAATATACATGCACCCAATACAGGAGCACCCAGATTCATAAAGCAAGTCCTTAGAGACTTACAAAGAGAGCTAGACTCCCATACAATAATAATGGGAGACTTCAACACTCCACTGTCAACATTAGACAGATCAACGAGACAGAAAGTTAACAAGGATATCCAGGAATTGAACTCATCTCTGCAGCAAGCAGACCTAATAGACATCTATAGAACTCTCCACCCCAAATCAACAGAATATACATTCTTCTCAGCACCACATCCCACTTATTCCAAAATTGACCACATAATTGGAAGTAAAGCACTCCTCAGCAAATGTACAAGAACAGAAATTATAACAAACTGTCTCTCAGACCACAGTGCAATCAAACTAGAACTCAGGACTAAGAAACTCAATCAAAACCGCTCAACTACATGGAAACTGAACAACCTGCTCCTGAATGACTACTGGGTACATAACGAAATGAAGGCAGAAATAAAGATGTTCTTTGAAACCAATGAGAACAAAGATACAACATACCAGAATCTCTGGGACACATTTAAAGCAGTGTGTAGAGGGAAATTTATAGCACTAAATGCCCACAAGGGAAAGCAGGAAAGATCTAAAATTGACACTCTAACATCGCAATTAAAAGAACTAGAGAAGCAAGAGCAAACACATTCGAAAGCTACCAGAAGGCAAGAAATAACTAAGATCAGAGCAGAACTGAAGGAGATAGAGACACAAAAAACCCTCCAAAAAAATCAATGAATCCAGGAGTTGGTTTTTTGAAAAGATCAACAAAATTGACAGACCGCTAGCAAGACTAATAAAGAAGAAAAGAGAGAAGAATCAAATAGACGCAATAAAAAATGATAAAGGGGATATCACCACCGACCCCACAGAAATACTAACTACCATCAGAGAATACTATAAACACCTCTACGCAAATAAAATGGAAAATCTAGAAGAAATGGATAATTTCCTGGACACTTACACTCTTCCAAGACTAAACCAGGAAGAAGTTGAATCCCTGAATAGACCAATAGCAGGCTCTGAAATTGAGGCAATAATTAATAGCCTACCAACCAAAAAAAGTCCAGGACCTGATGGATTCACAGCTGAATTCTACCAGAGGTACAAGGAGGAGCTGGTACCATTCCTTCTGAAACTATTCCAATCAATAGAAAAAGAGGGAATCCTCCCTAACTCATTTTATGAGGCCAACATCATCCTGATACCAAAGCCTGGCAGAGACACAACACAAAAAGAGAATTTTAGACCAATATCCCTGATGAACATCGATGCAAAAATCCTCAATAAAATACTGGCAAACCGGATTCAGCAGCACATCAAAAAGCTTATCCACCATGATCAAGTGGGCTTCATCCCTGGGATGCAAGGCTGGTTCAACATTCGCAAATCAATAAACGTAATCCAGCATATAAACAGAACCAAAGACAAGAACCACATGATTATCTCAATAGATGCAGAAAAGGCTTTTGACAAAATTCAACAGCCCTTCATGCTAAAAACGCTCAATAAATTCGGTATTGATGGAACATACCTCAAAATAATAAGAGCTATTTATGACAAACCCACAGCCAATATCATACTGAATGGGCAAAAACTGGAAAAATTCCCTTTGAAAACTGGCACAAGACAGGGATGCCCTCTCTCACCACTCCTATTCAACATAGTGTTGGAAGTTCTGGCTAGGGCAATCAGGCAAGAGAAAGAAATCAAGGGTATTCAGTTAGGAAAAGAAGAAGTCAAATTGTCCCTCTTTGCAGATGACATGATTGTAAATTTAGGAAACCCCATTGTCTCAGCCCAAAATCTCCTTAAGCTGATAAGCAACTTCAGCAAAGTCTCAGGATACAAAATTAACGTGCAAAAATCACAAACATTCTTATACACCAGTAACAGACAAACAGAGAGCCAAATCATGAATGAACTTCCATTCACAATTGCTTCAAAGAGAATAAAATACCTAGGAATCCAACGTACAAGGGATGTAAAGGACCTCTTCAAGGGGAACTACAAACCACTGCTCAGTGAAATAAAAGAGGACACAAACAAATGGAAGAACATACCATGCTCATGGATAGGAAGAATCAATATCGTGAAAATGGCCATACTGCCCAAGGTAATTTATAGATTCAATGCCATCCCCATCAAGCTGCCAATGAGTTTCTTCACAGAATTGGAAAAAACTGCTTTAAAGTTCACATGGAACCAAAAAAGACCCCGCATCTGAAAGACAATCCTAAGTCAAAAGAACAAAGCTGGAGGCATCACACTACCTGACTTCAAACTATACTACAAGGCTACAGTAACCAAAACAGCATGGTACCGGTACCAAAACAGAGATATAGACCAATGGAACAGAACAGAGTCCTCAGAAATAATACCACACATCTACAGCCATCTGATCTTTGACAAACCTGAGAGAAACAAGAAATGGGGAAAGGATTCCCTATTTAATAAATGTGCTGGGAAAATTGGCTAGCCATAAGTAGAAAGCTGAAACTGGATCCTTTCCTTACTCCGTATATGAAAATTAATTCAAGATGGATTAGAGACTTAAATGTTAGACCTAATACCATAAAAATCCTAGAGGAAAACCTAGGTAGTACCATTCAGGACATAGGCATGGGCAAAGACTTCATGTCTAAAACACCAAAAGCAATGGCAGCAAAAGCCAAAATTGACAAATGGGATCTCATTAAACTAAAGAGCTTCTGCACAGCAAAAGAAACTACCACAGAGTGAACAGGCAACCTACAGAATGGGAGAAAATTTTTGCAATCTACTCATCTGACAAAGGGCTAATATCCAGAACCTACAAAGAACTCAAAGAAATTTACAAGAAAAAAATAAACAACCCCATCAAAAAGTGGGCAAAGGATATGAACAGACATTTCTTAAAAGAAGACATTCATACAGCCAACAGACACATGAAAAAATGCTCATCATCACTGGCCATCAGAGAAATGCAAATCAAAACCACAATGAGATACCATCTCACACCAGTTAGAATGGCGATCATTAAAAAGTCAGGAAACAACAGGTGCTGGAGAGGATGTGGAGAAATAGGAACACTTTTACACTGTTGGTGGGATTGTAAACTAGTTCAACCATTATGGAAAACAGTATGGCGATTCCTCAAGGATCTAGAACTAGATGTACCATATGACCCAGCCATCCCATTACTGGGTATATACCCAAAGGATTATAAATCATGCTGCTATAAAGACACATGCACACGTATGTTTATTGTGGCACTATTCACAATAGCAAAGACTTGGAATCAACCCAAATGTCCATCAGTGACAGATTGATTAAGAAAATGTGGCACATATACACCATGGAATACTATGCAGCCATAAAAAAGGATGAGTTTGTGTCCTTTGTAGGGACATGGATGCAGCTGGAAACCATCATTCTTAGCAAACTATCACAAGAACAGAAAACCAAACACCACATGTTCTCACTCACAGGTGGGAACTGAACAATGAGATCACTTGGACTCGGGAAGGGGAACATCACACACTGGGGCCTATCATGGGGAAGGGGGAGGGGGGAGGGATTGCACTGGGAGTTATACCTGATGTAAATGATGAATTGATGGGTGCTGACGAGTTGATGGGGGCAGCACAGCAACATGGCACAAATATACATATGTAACAAACTTGCACATTATGCACATGTACCCTAGAACTTAAAGTATAATAATAATAAATAAATTAAAAAAAAGAAAAAAAGCAAATAATATTAATAAATTAGATTACTTTTGAAAAATAAGTATTTTAATACCCTTAAGTTTCGTCGTTATTTTCTCTTTCCATGAAAAACATAGAAATGCAGTGAGAATTCGTTATACATGTTTAGATTTTACATATTTTTGTCAGAAATTTAGTTTTATATAAATTTAGGAAGAAACATATGGTAGACATTAGTACTACTGAAGAAATGCCCTAATCAGACTCTTAAACACAGTGAAAAGAATCATTTTCTTTCTGTCTAATGGAGGCTTACCATTTTTTTAAATTTGTGAAGCATTTACAGCAGAAGTGAGCAGTGAAGATATGTGCTTGTCTACAAGGCACATCTGAATCATGAGTATAGAAGACATCAGTAGAAGGATTAGTGGAGGCTTGAAAGGTATTTTACTTTTTCCCATCATTGAAAAAAGATAGATACAAAAGGTTTTTTGATCCAGAAAGATTGAAATCAGATTAGAATTCTTATTTCTTTCCCAAGAGATCAAAATCAGTTTAAGTTCTGAATATGTAAGCAACATTTTGCAAAACATTTCTATCTCTCAGCTATATTGCAGTCCTTGCTTTGGTACCTGGGGGCAGCTCAACCTTCTGAAAGCCATGGAGGCTGTGAGATGGATAGAAGTACATGAGTGCATGGGATCCCTGCTCTCCTAGAGTCTGACTGGCACCTGGTCAGGAAGAATTCACCATGTTGGTTGCAAAAGCATCTGGTTATGGCTATAGGCTGAATATTTATATCTCCCACAAATTCATATGTTGTTGTGATGGTATTTGGAGCTGGGCCCTTTGGGAGGTGATTAGGCCATGAGAATGGTGCCCTCATGAATAGGATTAGTGCCCTTCTAAACAGACCCCAGGGAGCTCTCTTGCCCCTTCTGCCATGGAAAGGCACAGCAAGAAGGTGCTGTCTGTGAACTAGGAAGCAGGTCCTCACCAGAGAATCTGCAGATACCCTAATCTTGGTATTCCCAGCTTGCAGAACTGTGAGTAATAAACTTTTGGTGTTTAAGACACCCAGTCTATAGTATTTTTGTTATTTTTGTTTTAGTGCCCTAAATAAATGAAGATAGTTATATGTAATTAAACTCAGCCTGGATGACTGAAATCAGGGCCTGGTGGAGAGGAGACATCCCAGACAAAGCCAAGAGCATGAGTGAAAGCATCACATTAGGAATGATTCAGTGGAAACAGTGTAGACCCCAGAGCTCCAGTTCCAGCTTTGATGCTTTTCGCCCATTACTCTTCATATAATCACTATAAAGAAACAGAAGCCCTCTACTTAGTAGTACTTTTGGTTTTCAAAAGCCACCTAGAGTCCATTTGCTTGTTAAGTCCAAAGTAACCAATTTTAGAACTTCTTTGACTATCATTGACTTTGCAACAAGTATCACAAGCAGAAACACTCAATGATTAAATACTGGAATGGAAAACTTCTGGGGAAGTAGAACAAACAGCCTCTAGATAAAGTATCTGGGAGGCAATTCCAAAACTCTGAACAGGGTTTGGTACATTCTTCACATCACCTTGGGGGTTAGGATTTCAACTTACGAGTTTTGGGGGACACAGGCATTCAGATCTTAGTATTGTGTGTATGTCTGGGCTGTGTGGGGGAGAATCTTAAGTTATAGGTGGCTGTAGGTTCCACTAACAAGGGAAGGAAACTCACCACTGTCATTACCAGGATCCAGCAAGCGACATATATTTACTGAAATAAATATATGGTAAGCAAGCAACATATATTTACCAAGTAAATAAGTGAGATGAATCAAAAGGAATAATTAGTAAAATTAGAATTCCTCAGTTCTCTGCTATTTTGTTAGTTTCTCCCTACTCTCCAAAAGTTCTGGATAGGAGTGTCATTAGCAGGCTTCCTAACATTGATAAACAGGGAAGCTACTCAGTAGAAAGATGCCTGGCATTCCCTCTGGTTTATGCTTTTAGACTCAGACTAAACTATGGATTTTCTTCCCTTTTATTAATGTCCCCAGAAATCTTTTACACTAGTAAATCTCTCTGAAAACACAGCAGTAGTTAGTGAGAAGGGAAAAGAGAAACCTTTAAAACCATCTCTTAAAATGAACTCAAGGATAATTATAAGCTCACCAGTATAAACATGTTCAATCAAAATTGAATTCAGGTCTAAAGAGACTAATAGCATCCCATCCATCTCTTTGTATGTGGAAACTCGGACAATCCCAGTTGGTCAAGTGTATGATCCATTGATAGCAACAGTTACTCCAAATGTTCTGAAATAGGAAATGTAGAGAAAAGTCCCAGGCTGATATTACTTCAATTTTATTAGGGCTTAATAGAACTAGCCATTCACTTGTTAGCAATCCCTACCTCAATATATGTTGCTCTATTTTCCAAAATGAGATGCTGGGTTAAATTTTTTAAATTAAAAAAATGGATAGCTGCCATTATTTCTGAAGAAGATAGGAATACAAGAAAATGCAAATTTGTCTACATTAAATTTCCTGTAGTTAGAAGTGAGTGCTTGTCTAAGAAGGTATTTTTTTCAGTTAATACTAAACTATACTTTATATATTTTTTCTGATTTATGCTCACCTTCCCTTTCTAGGATACCTATGGAACAACTACTATGTGCCAGAATTGTGTTAAAAGCTGAGGCTATTTCACATAAACAAGACATGATCTCAGCCTCGTAAACTGACTGTCTAACTGGAGAGATAGGCACTGAAAAAATAATTATAATTCCACGTAAGTAAATTAAAAGAGGCATGAATACGTTATTAGGTAGGAAGTAATTAATTCTGCCTGAGTGGCAAAGGGGAAACAAAGCTAAAGCAGGAGGTCCTGGAAGAGTTTTCTAGGAGTCTTCCAGGTTTCATGCTAATACACAAGGTCCACATTTCATATGCTGATCTGAATTAAAGAGATAAATTCTGCATTTTCCAATGCAGTGGTTCCCAGCCTTGGCCGTACATACAGTCACCTGGGGAGCTTATAAAAAGATGGGATGGGGGGACTACACAGATCAATTAAAGCTGCATCCCCTGAGTAAACCTCAGTCACTGCTACTCAAAAACAATTTCCCCAGCTGGTTCTAATCATGTCTGCAGGCCTGAGAACAACTTTTTCATAATAAACAACTACAGGACACTCTCATTGCCCTAAGTCAAGGGGACCATTATTTGGTGGGGAGGGTAAAAGACAGATCAGATCTATATATCCTTAAAAAGAGAGATTAAGAAATATGCAAATGTTTAAAATCATAACTTCACTTTTATACATCTAACTGCAATGTAAAAATCAAATCCAAAATGGCCTTGTGTGTGTGTGTGTGTGTGTGTGTGTGCGCATGTATGATGTTATCTATAGTTATTGACAGGGCATTGAAAATTACACATCAGTATGTAGACCTGAAGGTTCGTATATGCTAAAGACTTTGAGGTTTTAGGGACTTGAAATGATTCTTGTCCACTATTCTGAGTGTTTTCTGAACACTTTAAGTGTGCAATGGATTGAGCTTAGAATATAATCCCAGTTAAACACTGTAGGAGATCAGTCAGAGTGGGGGGAGAAATTACAGGGAAAGAGTGCAAATCTTCTGAAAGGTCGGAAGTCTCTGCATAGCTCTGGGGAGAATAAGCTGAAGGCAGCTGTTCTCTTACCATGAAGCAGAGGGCAAGGAGGAAGTACAAGGAAGTGTAGGTGAATTTAGTGTAAACAGGATTGTTTACTTATATTAACCAGGAACCAACCTTTGATCATGCCAGCACGAGACTGCTCCCTGAAAGGAGGAACAATAATGTTCATTACCCACAGACTGTGTTGGCTTCAGGCTTTTGACATTATGTCTGTACTAAATAAAAGCAAGGAGCCCCAGCTTATCCAGACTGCTCACTCTTTGGCAGTCCCCTAGCTGCTCTTACACCGCATATCTGTGTCTGAGTCCTCCTTTCATCTATTGTTTGGCCAGGGTCTGCAGGACATACCTGGCAAAACATCTCTCCTTTTTTTTGAAAAATTAAGACAATTTCAATAAAGTTTGAACTTTGGTTAATAATAATGTAATATATCAATGTGACAAATGAAAAATATTCATGTAAAATGCTAATAATAGGGAAAACTGGATGTGGGATGCAGTGTAACACTATACTATGATCAATTACCTCCTTGGAAAGGCTGTAGACAGATGAGGAACGGTGTGTTACATTCTCTTATATATCTAGACATATCTGTTGAGTGGTCACGTAAATCAATTCAAGAATCAGTGTTGCAATAGGTACTCATTCAGGCTAATTAAGTGGTATTATAATTTATTGAAAGCTGATCGAAGAGGTTAAAGAGCCCAAAGGAGCAGCTTTATCTATTGGCTATGTATTTATCTATCTACATCTATGTATTGTATCACCTAGCTAGCTAATTAATCTATGCATCCATTCATCCATCCATTTATCTATTGTTATTTAGTTTTCCTTTATGAGGAGACAATATCCGAATGTAATTAAGAATAACTTATTACACAGTTAAATTTGGTAACACACATTCTCTGAAAACAGAGGAACAAGAGTGTATTAGAGATCTTTGGTTCTTTAGAAGCTATGGAAAGTCAATATAGTATTGAGATAAGGGATAAACATGTTTCTAAGAGCAGGCCATAACCTGTAAAGAGTTGGGTAGATGAGGTGTATTCTTCTTTTCTGTTTATTCATGAACAGTTTGCAGATGGGAATAAAGGAATATCATATTTGTAATATTGACTGATGAGACTGCTAGTTCTCTAATTAAAAAAATAGTTCTGGATATGTAGAAATATCTTCATTTTTGTTAGTAATTTTATGTTTATACTCCTTAAAAAAGCATATTTATTTCCATGAGCCACGACTAAAATCACATAGTCATCTGACTGGATTTCAGCAGTCACTGAAAGTTAACCCCTAGGCCCTGTTCAGAACCATGTTCAAAGCCAATCCAGGGGCCCCATGCTGATTAAATAAGGGGAGAAGGGGCAGCACGAGGGCCCCCTTCCACCCTGGGGTATTTCTCATGATACTTGTGATGGGCTCTGTGGGAATCTTAGTAATCCTCAGAGATTCCATTAGTGCATAGCTGGCTTATTTCAAATGAGTAAGTCTCCCTCCTCTGCCATCCCTGTTCCTATGATCGCCACATCAGTATGCTTGTTACATCATACTGAAACCATTTGTTGACAGGCCTGTGTTCCCACTAGATGCCAGTGTGAGTGCTTTGAAAGCAGAGACTGGGCCCCATTTATCTTTGATTTTCCAACAAGTATCATAAGTAGTAGGCACTCAAAAATTAATTATTGGAGTGAAAACAAACTTTGGGGAAAGTAGAGCAAAGAGTCTCAGAAGAAGTGTCTGAGAGGCCATTCTAATGCTCTTGATGGGGTGTGGTACATTCTTTACCAAAGAGAAAATGTATGAAAACACTTTAGAAAGATGCTTCATAAAACCTCTTTTTATTCTGCCACATTCAATTTCTCAAAATTGTGCCCTGTCCAAGGCCATCAGAGCTTTCTGAATCTCTTTTCTATCTTAGGCAAATGTGTATTTCCAAATGTTCACCATGCCAAGATTGTGTTATCTAATGTGGGCATTCAGAACTCTAGGTAGGTGCTAATAACCTTGTTGCTCTTAAGGATACCAGATCAAAAATTAACAATGTAATCACTAAAATTCCAGAGATAACATCACAATTAGGTCTTCAAAACAACACAGTTCTTTACAGAATCTTCCTTTGCTTCTATACTGCATTTTGTCTGATAAGCACTTGCCAACAAAGACATCATACTAATTACAATTTGTTATACAAAGGGCAGGAAAACTGATAAATGATTCATTGATTATTTTCTTTATGAAATAATTCTTCTGTTCTTGTCCTCACATTACAATTGGATAACAAATGGAGGCTTTAAGTGCTTTCCCAAGGAGTTATTTAGAAAAAATCATGTTGTCAGTATTAATTCTTAGCAACCGTGAGTGCACATACATTAAAAAAAAAAAAAAAAAAAAGGAGGACAAAACGAGGATTTTTGGTTCTTTGTATGTGGAAAAGAATCCCCCTTTACAAAGTAGAATTGTATAAAATAGTTTTTGGCTTCTCTGTAAGATTTTTCACTCCCCGCCCTTCCGAGTTACGTAAGGCACACTTCTCCTCCTCTGTGTCCCCAGATGCTATGCTAGAGAAGGTAAGATGCCTCTCGGCATTTGTTCTGGTTTTCTTGTCCTGAAAGGGTCGATACCTGATATGATAGCTAATTTGCCAAGGGAGAACAGCTGAGCAAGAGCAGGAATTTAGGCAGTGGGAAATGTGAGCCAGTCCACAGGGTCCTTAGTGAGTAGGAAGGAGTGACCAGGAAGTCTGAGGTGAAGAGGAGTGGGTGGTGATAGAGCCAGGGTCAGGGGCTCCAGATGTTCTCTGGGTGCCTTCTCTTCTCTATTTTCTCCTGGAAAGCGATTTTATGATTCCCAAGTCTGTATAAGAGGCCCAATGGTCTCTCCATCTGGACATTTCCCTCATGCATACACCCATGCACCTTATCCATACCATGCCCCAAAGTGATCTTGCATTCTCTCAACCCTTTTCTCATTTCTGTATTCCCATCTCAAAAGGAATGGTGTCAGCAGTCATGTAGGCCAGAGACATTTCTTCATCACCCCGTCTCTTTGTTCTTCCTTAATCCTGTGTATTCTTGAGGATTTTACTTCATAATGTTTCTGAAATGCATTCTTTTCATCTTCCTTCACTCCAAACCTCATCATCTCTGTTCTGGACAAGTATAATCTCTTCTTGACGGTCTCCCTGCCTTCAGTCTTTTCTCCCACTTTTCCATCCCCTAAAGTGCTGACACAGTGAGTTTTCTATAAAGCAAAGCTGATTATGTCATTCTCCTTGATTAAAAGGCTTCAGTTGCTTTCCAACATTTAAACTAGGGAATCAAATCTGGGATTCTTCACCTTGCATAAGAACATCTTCACAATTTTACCTCTGTTGACATTTCTGGCCTCTTGTCTGCAGGCTGACCCTTTACTTGCATGTTATGTTTGATACACTCAGAATAACTCACAGAACTTCTTTCTGTGCCAGTTATAAATTAGATAGATATTTATTATTATTGAAGCATGACATGCCAGGCACTCTTCTTCTAGGTCCTAGGGACATAGATGAGGTGCCCCGGTACATGTTCTTTTGGAACGTCCTTCCTAGGCTTCCTTTAATTTCTGCTCACATATGACCTCCTCTGTGTAGTCTTCATGGCCCTCCCAGGTAGAGGCAGCCAGGCCATTTTCCATGCTACCAGAATTTATTACCTCACATACACAACTCGGATGTGGCATAATACAAATATGTATGTTCTTATCTCTTTCCCTCACTCAACTGAGGGTTAAAGTCCTAGACAGAGCCTGTGTCTTATTAATCTCTGTTCTCAGTGTTTAGGGTAATGCCAGGCATGAAGCAGATGCTTGATAAATATATAAATATTTTCTGAATGCATGGTAATATGTGCCCATGATGTATGTCCAGGATAAATCTGCATCATACACACTTGCCCTGGGCACTCTGGAAAAAATACAGGCACATATCATCAGAGGACCCTCCACCACACACACACCTAATGTCAAAGTAATTCCCCAGACTTCTGAATCAAAATAAAATTTATTTAGCTGAAAATAAAAGATAAACATAACTGGAAAGGAGGTTAACAGTGGTTGCCTCAGGGTGGTGAATTTCCAGAGGAAACCTGGGTATATATGCCAGCTATTCCCTTTGCCTGAAATGTCCACTCCAGCCCCTACACACACACACACACATGCACACACACATACGCACACACAGCCTAGTTAACTCTTACCAATCTTTCATATCTCATTTGTGTTTCTTTAGGGAACCTTTCCTAACCTTTATCATCACTGATTAAGTGCAGTCTCCTGTCATGTATTCTTAGAGCATCAAATATCTTCCTTTAGTAGCTTTTATCTAGCTATAATTATACTTATTTATATTATTCTTTGATTAATTTCTATTTCTTTTTCCAAACCATAAGTTCAACAGGGCAAGCTCCATGTATGTTACATAGGAGACTCTCAATGCATATTTATTGAATAATAATCAAATGAAACATCTACTTTAATATTCATAATAACCAACCAAGGTGAGCCCTGTTATCATATGCACTTTCCAGAGAAAATGGACATGAGTACAATTAAGTAACTTGCCCAAGATTCCACACTCAGGGATGAAACAGTGAGACAGTTACTGGCTTTCTGAATACTGGCGTCCTGTATCACAGAAAACTAATTTAGAGCTATTTTAAAACTTTAAATAAATGAGTTCAGCTTTATTATTCACTGTTGAATGCCTAAGAAAATTATTAATTTTAAATATGGGTTTAAAAAAATGAGTATATCCATAGAGGGTTTGTCTTTTTTGATCTCTCAGCTCTGCTTGGAAATAAGTCAGCATTAGCAGTGTTGTTAAAATCTCCATCACGAAGATCCATGTGGGTGCCTGGAGTCTAGCAACAGAAAAGGTAAGCTTATTTCCTTTTCTAATATATGGTTCTTGTTTAATTCCCAGTGTGTGTTTGAAATAATTTTTAAAAAGTAATCTGATATTTGCAATTTACTGAAACATCTGACAACTGGGTATTGAAGACTTTATTGTTGCATTATTTGAGAGCCTTCCTAAAATCCTAATCCAATTTTTCTATAGAGTGAATGTATTCCTTCATATTAAAAGAAACTAAAAAGTAATGGCAAATGAAACGTGGTCATGTTGAGCAGCTTCTCAGAACCTCAGTAAAGTATGGGTCTTGATTACAAAGAGAGATCTATGGATCCCAGTTGATGGGGAGCAGAAACACAGGTAGATCTTAAGTATAGAGGTCCTCAAGGGTACAAGTTGGCTATACTGAGCACATTTTCCAAGGCCACTTGCAGATCCTGCTCTAAACTGCCATTGGACCTGGCCAGAATTAATTAAGATGCATACCCAGTTTGTATGATACTTAGCCCATTGAAAGAGAAGGTGATGCTGAATAAAAAATGGATTACAAGAGGAGAACTGGAGCCCTCCTCCCACCTCTCAGGGAGAAAGTAAGGACTATTGTTGTTCCCTACTTCTCAAGTTGGGTATGGACAAAAACTAGATGCATGAAGGGGTGCTGGGTATCAAGGAAGAATTGCTTTCTAACTCATTAGGTATCTGAATGCCCAGTTCATCTACTTGTAGTGGGATCTTGCTATTTTCAAAGCTCACTTAAACTATCCTTAGAACGAGTCAGTATTTCTATTCCCTTTCTTTCAAATGGATTCTCTTAATATTACTCAAGCAGCCAACCAGTTAGGAGTAGAGCTCTGAGGAGTCAATTCCCCCACCTGACATGTTGCATCATATTAATGCTGAATTTCAGACATGAATTATTTTAATGGCCCATTTTATAAGCCATTCATTGTCTGAACTCTTACAAGAATTATCAAGTTTTATTCTTTAACCACTTAATAAAATTATCTCCAGCTTTTCCAGCTCAGAAGGGGATCGTGGAAAGCTGGTCAGGGCACGTTTGTCCTGTGGGCCAGGGAGATTTCTTTACATCAGGACACTGGGAAGGTCTGTTGGCTAGAAATGGACCCTATGTCAGGAGGCACAAGGTGAAGAGAAAATTTAGTTCAGGGTTATTTTTTTTTTAACCTGGGAAAGTGCATGATTCTTGCAAACTGCTGGAAAAGTACTTGTCATGTGAAAGAGTTTAGCCCTAATGAAAACTCCCCAGAATAACAAATAAGGAGATATTTGCAAATGTCATGAAATATCAGAAACCAAAGCAGTGTTTTGCGGGGATGAAATGCCTTAGTACATTATTTATGCATTTTTGTTTTTATTCAGAGCTGCATAGAGACATAGCTGCTTAAAGACATTAACTTTCCCATTCTACTAATTCACTGAGCAGAATAGATTCAAATCACCAATGTATCAGTCAGCATCGACACAGGAAATAAAAACTACACTAAGTGCTTCAAACAGAGAAAATTTAATACTTGGAATTGGTTACACAGATGATACATGACCTGAAAAGCTAATCGGGGACAGGGGAGGCAATTCAAAGATATATAAGAACAGGAAGCCACTGCCTCTAGGATGTGCTCTTTTCAGAAACCAGTTACTCAGGTTGGAACAAGTGGAGCCTAGTGACTGCCTGGCAGAAGCTGGGACCATGAAGGAAAGGGATGTCTAGTGGGAGTGGAGCCCCAGAAGATACAGCTTCTTCCTGCTGGAAATGCCTCCCCAAGGCAGAGGGAGAAATACGGGGACTTCTCCCCTTTCCTCATCCTACAGTTTTCTGCTAGTACCCATGATTGTCAAAACTACCGGAAGCTAGTTGTCAAGGGAGCCCCCCAAATGGTGTCTCCTGTGATTGACAGCAGCATAGAGGAAGGGAGGGAAATGGATTTAAGTCTACATAGGCAAATGGCCAACTAGCGCACGTGCTGACCTACAGTATCCTGTCCATGGCGAATATCAAGTGCATTACTTTTGTGCTATTAGTTTTGAAGTTCATTCAGTTCATTTCTTCTTTTCCTTAGCTTATATTTCTGAGTAACTTTGATGGATCCATCCCTTGTGTTCTATGTAGCACAAAGACCCTGAAGTTTTCTGTGGTGGAAAAGCAGAAACCAAGAAAACATGAAAGGGAGTAGATAGGTGGGGAAGGGATCATACACTTTATTTGGATATGGCTACATTAAAAAAAAAAACTAGGTAGAATGTTTCGTTTTTTTAAGTTGTATTTCTTTGGACAGATCCTATTAAAAAAACAAAAAACAAACTACTTGTGGCTACTAAGCATTCACTGGGTCTATCATTCTCTTTTAATATGTCTTTAGGGGTATATGCAATACAAAGAGGAATGGGATCTAGGCTGAGATCTGGTCTAGTCAGGAGCAGACTGGCTGTGTGTAAAAATGGAAAAGAAGAAACATGTGCTCTCTATGTTCATCATCCCTGTGTCCTACCTTCCTCTCCTTTGGGTTTATGCCAGGTTTCCCAGGGAGAGCTCCCCTAGTGTCCTCTTTACTCTCCTCAAGGCCTGGTGGATCCTAACTGATGGATGTTTATGGAGAGCTGGTGCTGCCACAGCCAGTAGAAGGGCCTGTCTGCACCTGTTGGTACCCTGAGCCTCCCACTCACCAATCCCAGCCTCCAGGTTTTTCCAAACACGTGCCACGTCTCTTGATCCATTGGAAGTCATTAGACCTGATTTGAACTGCCTGAGGGACAGGCTCTCCTTTTAACTTCCATTTATTAAGAGCCCATTATGTGCCCAGAACTTGACGGGACACTTTTCCTGGATTATCACATTTAATCCTCACACCAACATCAGGTTACAGATGAAGAGACCAATTTAGAGATTAAATAATTTTCCCAAGGTCACTCAACCAGTAAGCCTAGAAGTGGGATTTGGACCTGATTCGTTGTGTGCAAGCATATACTGCATCATACTGCCCAGGGCCATGATGGGCAGCAGAATGCAGGCTCCTCCACATGTTCGCCAGACTCTCAGCATCTAGAGAACTTTGCCCTTTAACCAGGCATCTCAAAGCCACAGTCACAGCTCTGGACACATAGGCGCTGAGGAGAACTGATCGAGCAGTAATGTCTCCATGGGCCAGCCAGCAACAGTGTACACACTCACTGTGTACTGACCAGGACTCAGACAATATGTTCTGCCAATCCCTGGACTCCTAATTAGCCTTCCATCTCCCAAAGTGAGTCAGTGTCAGGTAATCAAACATGTCTCTTTCCTTGTCTTCTCTCATTTAAGGGACTGTAGCTAGCTCCTACAGCTTATTCTATACTACCCATCAGGTCTAATATAAAGTCATTCTAAGAATAATCCACCCAAAATGGCCTTCATATCTGGTGTCTGGAATATAGCAGAAATCTTTTCATTCAGTGTTAAAGCATTGCATCATCCAACGAACTGACTGCAAATGGACACACAGTCTAACCTAAAGGTTATGGATTAGTAGGTAAATGCAAAAATTCTATTAGTTTGCAGACCTGGGGTTTATGACATTCATTTAAAATGAAACCAAAATCCTATACAGAAATAGGAAAAGCACCATGGATGGATTCACTTTTAACAGCATCCACTTATCTATTACACAAGGGCCAAGAAGACAGTAGTTTCTATATCATGTAGTTACTTTTTATTCCTGTTCATTGACTTTGACAAAGACAGTAAATAGCATACAGAGAATAGACACATTTTGAAGAAATATTAAAACACTGATTAATGTCACATTAAGAAGTGTAAAGGCCCTTGGGTAGAAGGAGAAAAATTAAAATGCCTTTGGTTCTTAATGAAACTGCACCAGGCTTATATAAATCTAAAATCCTTACTTTAACCTGAGTTTAAAATAATGGGCTAACTTGACAGTGCTTTACAAATCCTAGCCACGAACATTATCATTTATTACCAGAATGAGTGATAATAGGAGTAGCAGAGAGATAGTGCATATTGGGAAGTGTCCAAAGAGTTTAGCAAGACAATATTTCTTTTTCACAATACAAAGATAAAACAGTCGTAAAACTGAGAGTTCATTTCATTCACTTGGAGGAGAAGGGCAGGTGGGTGTTCTGGTTAAACAGATTGCAACCCTGTTCTATAGGAGCGTAAAGGAGAATGAAGAAACACAAGAGGTAATATTCACTCTGCAGTGCAAGAAGGTACATGGATTTAAAGTCCATCACAGTAATTAAATTTCAATGTTGACACAGTACATCTCAACATTCAGAGTTCTAAATATAGTTTACACAGTGCCTGTGAGCAAAATGCAATGCACATGAATATTTATCTCTGTAGTGAAGCTGCTTCTGCCACATGCTCTGAAAAGAAGGGTTGAGATTAGGACAGACCAAAACAGAGCCCACAGAATTTGATGATAATCATTTCAAAATAGTTGAAATGAGCCCATGGCCTCATCAGAGGCAGTGATTTTAAGCATTTTTGGTTGCAAAACCCTTTGCACAAATGAAATCTAATTAGAAACTAAATATTTGAAATGGACTGAAGTGAGATAGGTCAGTTGATTTTTGCAGGAGGCAGGGTATTCCAGGCCAGTGACTTCTCAATGCCACAGACTTTGAGATGCATAATCTAAAACTATTCTTTTAACCAATAAATAAGTAAAATAAAAATCTACTGGGTATTTGATTGATTTTAGGGTACTAACAGATGGTAGCGAGCTATGTGTTTCAAAGGAAGGGCTTATGGAATGGGTTGGTTATGATAGGGAAGAGCAGTAAGATTCGATGAAATGAATGCTAAAATAAATGTTATTCACTTTCTGCCACATGAAGATACTGTTTTCTTTCATATTATTCCTGGGCCCTCAACTGTGGATCTGGTTCCAGCATGAACTGTGCATCTACTCTGTGTTTGCCCCTCCACCCAGTCTGTCCAACTATGCCTCGGCGGTGGTGTCTGCACTTAGGCTCTTACCTCTCTGGAAGTGCCCGGGACTGCAAGGTGTTGTTCTTCCTCTTGTGCCTAACGTGTTTCTCCACATTTAGCCCTGATTTCCTTAAGCATATTTATAGTTTTGTTTTGTTTTTTGAGAAGGTGTGTCACTCTGTTGCCCAGGCTAGAGTGCAAAGGGTGCGATCTTGGCTCACCACAACCTCCACCACCCAGGTTCAAGAGATTCTCCTGTCTCAGACCCCCGAGTAGCTGGGATGACAGGTGTGTGCCACCACACCCAGCTAATTTTTTTGTATTCTTAGTAGAGATGGGGTTTCACCATGTTGGCCAGATGGTCTCAACCATCTGACCTCAGGTGATCCGCCTGCCTTGACCTCCCAAAATGCTGGGAATACAGGCGTGAGCCACCATGCCCAGCCAAGCATATTTATAGTTTCTTAGTCAGCTTAGGTTACACATGCTGTGGTAACAATCCCAAGTCCTCAAGGACTTAGCTTATTTCTTGCTTGTACTGCATTATCATAATGGGTTGAGTAGATGTCCTCTTCACTCTGGGACCCAGGCTAACACTCATATTTGGGACATTGCTGGCCTGGTGACAGAGAAAAAGCCCCATGTGGCAGTATATTACATAAGGCCTCTGAAATTTTCTGCTGGGAAGTAGCGTATATCAGTTCTGCCCACATACCATTGGACAAAATAGGTCAACTGGTCTTTGAGAAAGCTCAATTCAACCATTTCAGCTTAGTTTCTTTTGCTGCCTGATTTCAGTGATGGATACCATATTTCTTTAGAGCTAGCATGACTCATGCCAGTTTCCATTGAGAGCCTTATATGTTTCTCTTTTAGATCTTGTTTCTCCTATTAGAATTGCTCACTAAGTAATTTCATATCTGAAGCTGTTACTAGCATTTAAGATATTGGAAAATCAGAGATACCTAATGTGTCCTGAACAAAAATACTGCTATGCCTTAATGCTGCTGACTCTCCCAAGAGGATGTTTTTGTGGAACCCTACAATTATGAAATCATGGCTTTAAAAAACATTTGCGGTACACATTAAGATTGACAGACATGATTTGCAGCAGGAGGAATTGGGCTTTGCATCACAGATGCTTATTAGTGAATTCATGGATCAACAGGCTCACAACATATTCATTCATTCAGCATTTATTCTGAACCAAGCAAGCACTGTTTCAGATCAAATCCTACTGTCATGTAGTTTACAAATACATTCCAACCTGGGATAGATATTTGACATCATAAATAACATATTCAACATCTGACATCATCCCAACTGCTCCACTGATCCCAGCTCCACCATTTACTAACTATAAGACCTTGGGCAAGTTATCCAGCTTCTATAATACCCCCCATACATAAGATACAGATAATAAAAGCAATTACCTCATAAGTCTGTGGTGAGGATTTCCTGAAATAGTGAAAAGTACTTAATTGTGCCTGGAGCTAAGTAAGTGCCCAATAAAAATTAGTCATGGTCCTCATCACCACCATGATCAGATTACATATTAGAGTGGTGGTGAGGAACAGAATTGGGCTTTGTAGAATTTTACCTGAAAAAAATGTGGAGGTCTTTGTTGAAGAAGCTTAAGATGGGTCAACAGTGTTATGTAGCTGTTTAAAAAGCTAAAGTCACCTTAAGTAGTTGATGAAAAATGTCATATTGTAGGAAAATTAATTCTACTTCAGTCTTCTATGATCAAAATTAACCTAGAATATAGAAATATGATTTTGGTGTGAGACATTCATTTCTGAAAAAGAAAGAGTACCTATTATATCTGCATCATACAGGGTCCTAAGCACATAGTTCCTATAAAGATGAGTTCCTGGCATTATACAGCACAGGCACTCTTTCATTTTTGTTAAATCATTATACAGTGGCAGGCACTCTTTCGTTTTTTTTTAAATCACTAGAAGTCATGACATATTTCAGCCTTAGTTTCTTCCAGGAATTTTTCAAACAACTGTTGGGCAATCCTACAGAGATGTTTTATAATGCCCTTCAGAATGTCAAAAGGACTTATTCCAATCCCTAATTTCCTGCTGATCTTTACCATCTGTTACTTTGACCTTTTCATCAAAGGCTCCTCAAGCTGCTGGAAGCCCTGCATGTTAACACCCAGTGGAATATTCTTCCTGGGTTTCTTCGCCTCAGTCTCAGCACTATCACTTGCATACATTTTGTTGGCCATTATGGTTTCAAACAGTTGACTAGAACACAAAAATATACGGCAGAAAGGAAGGCTCCTGAGGGGTACATAACAAACATTGCTGAAGGCTTTCAACTGAATATGGTACAGTAGAGTATTCAGTGGCTGAGAACATTTGCCATATGGGGCACAAACGTTTGCCACCTGACAGCATCCAGTACCGTCTCCCATATCAGCTCCTCATTGGCTCAGAGTATGCTGGCACTTTGAGTATCTGAAAAATTATATATTAACAGTTTGTGCAAATGAACTGTTCTATAGATAATTCTTTTGAGAAACTATTACACACACAAATAGTATTGTAACAACCCAGCCCGCAAGGGTAGTATTAAATGGTATATGGGTTCAAATTTAGTAGCACTTTAAGAGAAATAGAAATAAAGTGTTGTCTGCTTAGAAGATAACCACGTGATGAGAGAAATAGGAAACAGTCAAAGCAACTAGGAGTGCGAACATCCAAAAGAAAACACAATTCACTTGATAACTACTTCCAAGCAAAAAGGAAAGCTGACTTACATTGTTCCAGAGGGCAGAAGGGGGAACAAAAACTGGGTAAGAAGAAAGCATATTTTTGTTCCACTTGAGAAAATATTTTTAACATTTAATGCTGTCCCAAAAAAGGAATAGTTTACATTCTGTGATAATGAACTCCTTATCAGTAGAGGTAGTAAATGTGGATGGCCATTTGTTAAGGGGTTCATGCATTGAGTAGTGTGGTGGTTTATAAACAGTGGCCAAAAGTTCTTTGACATTCCTTCTATAGAGATGTCTATGTACCCTCCTCTTAAGTCTACGTGGGATTGTAATTGCTTTAATTAACTAAGGATGAGGAAGTGACACTATGTGATTTCCAAGGCTGGGTCATGAATGTCTATATGATGTCCACCTAATTTCTTGGAATTCTTACTTTTCAGATGCTCTGCCTCAGAACCCAGCCACCATGCTGTGATAAATTCAAGCCACATGGAAAGACTGCATGTGGGAGGCATGACTCAAATTAGATTTGAACTTTCATTTATATCCATTGTGTCGCTGGAAAAATTAGAAATAAATTAAGTTCTACTAAAATCTAATATCCTAATTGTCTACGGCACCATCATTCAACTGCATGTCAGACTCAACATGTGAAACCTTCTCTTTGAGTACTGTGAAACATATTCTAAATTAAATGGTCGAGTCAAACTGGTTTATATATGTATTGTATTATTTAGTTTCGACTTATCAATTAGCCCTCTCAAAATGGACAAGGGGCATAAAGAGATTTCTGCAAAGAAACCATAGACTGACTAAAAAATAGTAACAAGGCAAGCACACAGACACAAGAAACTGTCAGAGCTGACATATCTCACAGGGTAAGTTTCTAGCTAGCCACAGTATCAGAGTAAAAACTGTGATGATTTGATCTCATCAGAACTAACTCAATGATTTAGAAATTACCCAGGAGACTATTGGAAGTGCAGATTTACACCCAATATATTAGTGACCCTTATCCAAAGAGTTATTGTGCTTGTTACATTAATTAATGATGATAGTACATATGTACATATTTGTAACTAATAAATAAAATTAGAAGGTTGAAAAATATGAAATTGCCAATGTTCAAGTATTTTTGACCCATGTCAATTTCATATGGTTCAACCTAATTTGTTGAAGTTAAATGCTCAAAAATTATTTACTTTGGAGTGAGTACAGTAAAAATGTCCATGCAGACTGTTGGTTTAAGGAATAAGACACTTGATAACCATGAATTTAGTGAGTGCTTAGGAAACTGTTTACCTTTGCTCCCCAGCTGTGTATATATGTGAACACAGACACATGACATATTATAAAATTATTGCTTTCCTTGTCTGGTGATAATTTTATTATAACACATGCACTCTTTCCAATTGGGGTGGCTCCTAGCACCCAGATAGATTATGAAACACTGACTTGAATGACAATAATTATTCTTTGCCTGACTCCATCCTGCAGTGATGTATCTAGAAAATCAACATTCCTTAGTAAAAAACAAGGCTTTAAAAAGAATGATTTTTATGGGAGCTGGTGGTTATAGAGAATTTTAGTGCCAATAAAAAGAAGATGAGGATTACTTGTTCCTTTGAGGCCGTGAGGTAATTAAAAAACAATATTTAGTGGGTTTTAGAACACCTATTTCCATGGAATCTCAGCACTAAACAATTCAGGGAAATCAGAATCGATAAATCACCTAAACAGATCAGAAAAAAATGGATAAAGCAACCATAATTCTATGCTACCTCCACCCCCTCCAGATCCATTACATTATTTCAACTTCTTGGCATAAAATCCCATAACATAATACTCCAAAGCATGTGTCTTGCTTTGGTGCTTGTCAAAATTAGTGTCTGAAAGACTGTACAGAGAACGGTTTTCCATTCAAGGGACAGTTGCCTATCGAAGCCCCTCTCCCAAATGACTGAGAAATGTACTCTCATCCTGCACATGCAATATCAACTCTCTCTTATCAGCTAAGATTGTTCTGTTTCACGGCACCATATCTAAAATAGATTTATGCCTTAAAGTAAAAAGAGATCCTGAGCTTATTTGTTTATTTGTTCTTTCAGTCATTGATTCATTCAACAAGTATCCAAGTGACTACCACAAGCCACGCAGTGCTGAAGACACAAAAGAGTACAGCAATTTGCAACCTGGGGCTAAGGGGCTACCAAAAAGTTAGAATTCCAAACACCAGGTGAATGTGGTTCCCTAAGATAACATAAAAATGTGAGAAGAATAAAACAGGTTGTTGAAAACTAATGTATTCTAGCACTTTTGTTTTTCTCAATAATTTACACATAAACACTGGCTCCTTCAGGAGCTATCCCCAAGTTAAAGGCATGTGACAGAAGACCCAGAAAGAGCAAGAGGCAGAAAGGGTAGGTCTAGTGAAAGGGAGAGGGTAGCAGCAATTTCCAAACTCCCTGGGATTCAATGTCCCCAACAAAGTGGAGAGTGGACATGAATCTGTCAAAAGAATGTGAGAACAACCTGTAAGAGCCTCCTACAAGCCAAAGATGGGACAATTTGAGCATCAACAGGGATGATGTAAGTGCAATAGATTGAAATACTTCAATAAATTTTAAATCCTTGTGTTCTTCATGATACTAAAAAATTATTGAGTACCGAGCGACACTGTAGGGAACTAATGATAATTTTGAAAACTGTAAATAAAAGAATCAAGAGTTTATCCTCCCTTGGCTACACTAGTTGTACTACTGGTCACCAAGGAATATAAAGGAGGAAATTTTTATTATAAAAATATCACATCTAATAAATGATGATGAAGGCATGAGAAAATAAGAATACCACTATTTTGTAATCTCTAATAAACTAATGGATTTAGGCATTGAACATTAATGGGTAGCACTTCAAAAAGAGATAAAGCATATAGTGTGCTTTTTATTAAGTAGAAAAGACCATATATATGAATGTCTTATCAACAAAACCCACAAAAATCTAATATAATAAAACCTCTAGAACCAACTACTAAGTACGGTAAATAAGAGACCAAAGAACATATTAAGCTATATCGTGGGATGCAATCAGCAAAAACTAGACTGTGAGAAGGTACAGGACAAACAATCAATTTTTTTCCTTGCAGTTTGACAAATGAACTGCAAGAAGAAAAAAATAAAAGGAGAGGATTACCCATATATTTTAAAAAGTCTCAAGATAAATCAATCTATGGACAAGCAATGTATGTATTTTATTTGAATTATGATTTCTTAAAAAATGTATGATGCATTAGATAATTGCATTGACTGGGGATTTGATGACATGAAGACTGATGGTGAATTGTTTTACTGTGGGATTGGTATTCTACTCATACATAAAAACTATGTTTTTATCTTAGAAAAGTACATAATAAAATATTTTGAAATGAAATAATATGATATTGGATTTGCCTCAAAAAAACACAGGTGGGAGAAGGGTTGGGAAGATGTGACTGACAATGAAGATGGGGCTGCAGAGTCCAATGAGTTGGTATTTTCTGGAGCTGGTGATCGATGTGTAGAGGTTTCTTTTATATTATTCTGTTTATACTTGTGTATGTTTGGATTTCTCCCCTCTCCACAATAAAAAGCAAAAAGAAAACAAATTAATGGACATATGAATTCATGTATCCAAAAGATCCGCAGGACTGGCTAATTTAGATTCTTTCAGATTTTCCAGTGAAGTTACCAGACATTTAATAGTCTGGTTTTCTCAGATCCAAAGCTATACCCAACGTGAAAGCATATGAATATATGTAAGCATGATAGAATGAAAATAGAAACTCCCTCTTGCTCTCTCCCTCAGTGCATTTGTGTAGAATATATGTGTGTCCACACACACACAAATTTGTGTATGCATAGGTATATCCTCAGATGCTTCTTATTTATATTCTGCTTGAAATTGTTTTTAGCCTTGTTGGAGTAGGCATCTCAGGCTGACAACAAATAAACCAAGATTTCAATTAGCACAAAAACACATATCAGATTACATACCAGATAAATGATCCTGGTGGCATGGGTAGGTAGTGTATGTAAAACGTGTCCATGTGAATGAGCATACAGATGCTGTGCCTCAAAGATTAAGGGAATTCTACACCATCAAATATCTGTGTCTAAGTTGATTTTAGCCTGGAGAAAATGCACTCGACTTAGAAATTCCATACTTTAGAGTAGCTCCCAGTTTCCTGGGGCTAATCTTTAATACTGAATAGATAAAATCTTCTCCAATCCAACAAATCAA
Source organism: Macaca nemestrina (assembly GCF_043159975.1). Lineage (NCBI taxonomy): Eukaryota > Metazoa > Chordata > Mammalia > Primates > Cercopithecidae > Macaca > Macaca nemestrina. The sequence goes on from NC_092125.1 coordinate 156,991,039, forward strand.
GCAATAAAAAGATGGTTCAGCTACTTTTCATACCAAAGGTCAAAGAATCCATCTTAATACTCTACTATGAAATGCTAGCCTGATGAAATTAAAACAAGGCAACACAAGCAAACAAACAAAATCCCCAAACTCCTGAAAAGTAACGAAGTCCAGATTATGATATAATGACCTCTTGCATCTGATTGTTTACTACATCGAGTTGTTTACATAAAATAGAAGTCCTTATAGGCCTCTACATTATTTAAGAAAATTAGCATGTTTCAAGAAAGTAGCAGATTATTGCAGATGAAAGTGTTTTACCAATAGGGATTTTATGGGTGGCAAATGTGATTAGATGTTCATTAGCATCTGCAAGCCAAATACGTGGCATGTACCTCCCGGAAACACCTCAACATGGATATTCTAATTTCCACCACTTCAAATGGACAAAAGGGTTTTTATTCAGGCATAGTCAAAGACAAACAAACAAAAAACTAGATAGTAAATTAGGGCAAGTTATTTGTTGCTTAAACAATTATCAAGTCCCCATCTGCTGCCTAAGAATAAATGGCAAAAAGAATCGTCTGTCATTGTCATTTTTTGAAATGTGGCAAATGTTGGCCGTCTACTTAATTAGTCTGTTGTCTTCAACCACTAAACATATTGAAATTTTATAGGAGATAAATTTAGGGAAAATGGTAAATAGTCTCTTTCTCCAAGTGAACAGAATAAGGACATAAAGAATGATAAAGCTGCCCTCCCAGAACCACTTGCTCCATTAATACAATTCTGCCGGGAATCCCTGATTACACAGAGGTGGGCTCACAGTTTCCATGACCACTAATGGGAGCAACATGTGCACAATGCTGGGAGGACAGTGCCTTGATGCTCTGAGGGTGTTGCTGCTAAATGTCTCCCCACTTTACCAGAGCTTTGTTTTTGACAAATACTGGTGTGCTGTAATGAACTTTAAGCAACAGCTGGAGGAAGAATACATGCCCAGTTTTCAAGGTCTATAAGAAAATGAATGCTTTTATGACATGATTTATAAATGGTATTATATCTATGAAATTTTAATGCTTTAATTTTGGGCCTCATGGCATGAATTAGTGAGCCAAGATACTATCAGGGCTCGTTTTCACAAGAGCAATTTCCACTAAAAGATTAAGAGGCTATAGCTCTTGGTAAAGGTTACCTTCCCAGCAGAAAGAGGCAGTGGCAAGGGAAACCTAGCATGGCATTTTCTACAAAACAATTCCCTTGGAGAAATCAGAAAGCTCTCTATTCAGTAGTCCTGTAATCAAACAAGAGAAATGGGAAGAACAAGTTTTGCCTTGATAAGATTTAATAAAGGCAAATTGAATAAAGCAAAATTGATCAAAACAGAGAAACAACATTTAAAAATATTTACATACCACAATTTCCCTTCCTTTTTAAAAATTGTAACCTCATATCTGAATAATTATGCAGCAAGTCTGCAAAGCGAAAGAACTTTACATAAAGCCACGAGGTTAATCTTTGAACCACTGCATGGGTATTTGCTTTGTCTGGCTTAGTTTTGTCTGTTTGTTTCTTCCTTTCTTTTTTCCTTCCTTCCTTTTGTGGTGGGGCAGGACATGTATGTGGTGGCTGCTGTTCAATCAACCAACACTGCATGGTCACTCTGTACTGGACATCATCGGAATGGAGAAGCAATGGCAGATGAAAATTAGACATGCAAATCACGACTTTAGCTATGAGAACCCCCTCATTCCTTATACTTACTGTGAAACTGATTAATCAGGCTCCCCAGAGCTTTTCCTCTGGCATTTTTTTCTGACATGTCATCTGTAGTTTCCAAAATTATTATACAACTTTTATGAAACTAAGTCTACAAGACAAGCTCTAAGGTATAACTGATGTCTCTTTTGTAAGCCAGAGAAATTTGCACAGCCTGTGTCTCAGAAGGCTAATATTTCAGCTCTTCTTGGGGTGTTATTACCTGCATGTGTCTGGCTTCTATAGCACTAGACTGCCAAGATTCCTTGGTCTAACTGCAACAGGGGAAAAGCTATCATCAATTATGGATTGGGAGCAAACAATTAACTTTGCAGGAAGCAATTCAAATGAAAGCCAAATCGCATTTTGGACATTCTGTAACATCAAAACTTCACTTTATCAGGATATACAAAAACACTTCATTTTTCCACAGTGTCTACGGGTGCCATTAAATTCTATCCTTTGGCCTTTCTCTGTGTCTCTGTAAGAATAAAACACTATCATAGAGGAAAACACCCATTGCCAATAACTAATAACTAATTGCCAATAACTAATCATCCTGTTTTCCTCTGTATCTGAGAGTCTCTAGGGGAGGAGCAGGGAAATTTTCGAGCACAGTTGCCTAAGGTTTTCCTAGCTGGCCCTGACTGCACTGGCCACCTGTTCCCTGTTTAGAGAAACCATCCTTTCCCCTCCCCAACCTTCTGTTCCTTGTCTCAGACTAATGATGATATATGGGGTGCTGTGTTTCTCCTAATTATGAAAATTGCTTTCTATTGGTTCCAAGATTTTTATTTGATGTCTTCTCAGAATCTTGGCTAGCCTCTGTGCCTTGGAGCCCTTAAGTAAAATTAGATCTTAGAGCCCCCATATGGGATCTGACACACAGCTTTTAACCAGGAGCTCTTATTTAAAAAAGAAAATCTGGTTCTTTATAGAAAAGATGCTAGTTCTCTACCATAAAGTCCACTACACCACCAAGCCTGGGCTTCCATATCTGAAGAAAAGTCCCCAGACCCTGATGCCCAAATATCATCATTGGTAAATACACCATTCACCTTTTCCCTACAGATTTCCTTCAGTATGTTGCTCCTGCAAAATTGAGTGCCTTACCCAAGTTTGTGGACTCACCACCATCTCCCCAACTCCTCATATAAGAAATCTGAGAGTTAATCTTGATGCATTCACTACTCTCATATTTAGTTACCATCAAATCACCTTCCTCAATATCTTCTAACCCAATCAACTCCAATCCACCCACACTCTACTATTTTATTTGAAGATTTCAGGATTTCTTACCTTTAGTACTAATGATTGTGTCTGACACACCATGAGTGCTCAATGCATGTTTGGTGAATAAATCAATGATATAATTAATGAATAAAACCTGTTCTCTTTTGAGTGGCCACTAAGGGCACAAGAGGATAGGACACCAATTTTCAGGTGCCATTGTAAATCACAAGATGGGGGGAAAACTCAGTTGTTTTATTTTTACAAGGAAACTTAGTATGTTTATGATAGATGTTGGAAAGGAACTTAAGAATGGTTATCTTTCCATTGATGATTAAAATGGATTTCCATTTCTTCTGCATATAAAGATGAACCGTTGCTATGGCTCAAACCAACACATTTCATCACTGGCTTCTCCATGACAACATGTTCTGCATGTTAGAGTCTCTTCCCAGCTATAAAAATGGATATTTTGGCTGCTTCAAACTGCAATTCCATATTCAGAGTTTCTACTGAAATAACTCAACTATTCAGGTACCTTTGACCTATGGAAGACAGAGCTTAGGTCAACTTCTTTGCCTTAGCATGGGGCTTGAGGAAGACCACACATGGAGGAAGGGCCACCTTCTCAACTAGCCAAGTGAGCTAATCAACTCTGCTGACAAACGAGTGGCAGATCAAAGCCAGATCACCTAACAACCAGTTCTTCCATACGCTACTGGTGCTCTTTGATACAATCTATTATTTTCTTCACCAGTTTTATGGAAGCCTTTAACACCTTAGACCCTTTCAGGGCTCTTTCTGGCAGTTTGAACTTTGAAACTTGTAAAAGAAATATCCTCAGGCTTCAACTCCACTGCCTGAGATAGTTCCCAGAGACTTGCACATGCTTTCAGCAGAAGAAACTATGGACCCTTGAATTTCAGATTAATATAAGGAAGATCGTTTTGAAAATTGGAGCTACTGGCTGGTGGAATGGGCAGCTTCAGGAAGTAGAGAGCTTTTTGTGCCTGAAGATTTCAAAAATAGGCTGATAATTACTGCTTAATGTATCAGGGAGAGGATTCAGCCATGGAAGTAGGAGTGTAGTATAGATAGTAGAAATAGAGAAGGTAGATTGTTTAAATTCATCTCTGAGATTCTATGGTCTTAATAGATTCCACTTAAGTGGTGATAAATTCTATGTGCAGACTTAAATGATTGTCAAATGGCTATAAAATATCTAGAAATAAGGCTTATAAGACTGTCTCATTTTATATAATCCATTATTTTAGATAAACAGTTTAGATAAAAATTCCTGACTTTGAATTTAACACATCATCACTCAGAACTGTGCCATATACCAGGCCCTTAACGTGTTTATTTAAATAATTTGGCTACTTTGTATTGAATTGTCAAGTTTCCTACTGGGTTATTTCTACTCTCTCTCTTCCATTTTCCATAGATTATAACTTTCACAAAGGCATTTTGCATTATTCATTGCAGCATTTCTAGTATCTAAACAGTCCTTAGCACATAGTAGGTGTTCAATGAATATTTATTGAATTTTGAACATTTCTTACCCATAAGATTGGATGAAAAAGACAAAGTTTTCTACCCAGAGCAAATATTTTCCTTGCATCCTTCTCTACTGTCCCTGCCAACCCCACTCCTACCCACAATGACTCCAAGGACTTAAAGAACCAGACCACTCATTACTTCCTAGAAGTACAAGGCTAGAGGATAAAAATTAAAATATTAACAGTACAGTGTTTATATCTGCATAAAAAATCACAAATGTGTTTATTTTTATTTATGTTTTTCCATTTTTCATATTTATTTGTAAAATGAAATGTTATTACACCTATGAGACAAAAAAAAAAAAAAAAAAAAAAGAGAAGAAAGGGGGAAGATACTACCTTGGCTACATGTTCATTCAAATTGGACCAACATCTCTATAAACGTGGAATCAAAAGGATGTTTTTTCCTTTTTCCTGTGTAGGTGTAACACAAATAATGTGAGCTTGGCCACATGGTCACGCTGAGTTCTGAGAAGAGAAGGCACTATGCCCTCAGGTTCCCTGTATCAGGGCAGGGGATTGCTCCCTACTGTGCAATTCACACACAGACCCTGCTCTCTCAGAAATAAGGACACCCCTCTGGGTGTTTATATGTTTGGGATGCTTGCTACCATATGCCAATCAACAATGAGATTTGTTATGTGGAAGGAAGAGGCAGGACATGCAATGACCCTGGCCTGTCAGCAGGTTTATATCGCTTATGACATTTCAGCAAGTGACTGGATGCTTGTAAGAGGACCCAAAAGGTAGTTCCACTTGCCAGCACTGGTAATCACGTAAAAAGTGTCTGTAGCAATCAGCAGGCGCCTTGCATGCCCCCTGGAAAAGACATGGCTAAGTGACTTCTGAGGTTTGTTCAGCACTGCCTTCAGCACAGATACAACTAAGATGATTAAACCTATTTCCCCTTGACTCCCCTGGCAACTCACTTCTAATCTCACCACATCGATCACCGGGAAAAGATTATCTACTTCTACAAAACTTTTAGTTAACTTTCTGGGCTATGGTCTGACATCAGCAAAGCTTCTCTTTAACTGATAAGACAAGCAATTTCATTTTCTTCTCTAGTGAGTTTAAGGTATTAAGACACTACCTAAAATTCTTCAAAATGGTATCTTCTTGTCTCCTTGCCAAGCTGTGAGACTAACAATACTTTTGACAAGCTGAAAAATTTCTTAGCTGCCTGCTGTCTCTGCAACAAATTTCCTTCATCAACTAATTCACTAATTTGGGCCTTCTTGAGAACTCAGCTAATTTGTAAGAACAGGTGGCTTATTCCATAAGTGTTCAATAAAGATTCACACATGATTACACATACAGCATTGCCTTAAAAACAAATGAAGAAATGTGTGTATTTATGGAGAAGCTAAAGAGACAGACAAGAGATTCTTCAGTAGCTAACTGTGTGCATCTGGTGATCTGGCAAAATTCTTCCCAGAAACTGGTGGGGGAAGGAAGCAGAAGTAGGTGACATAAGGATATAAAGTCCTGGTCACATGGACAATTAACTATTCTTGGGGAAGCTACCAAGAGGTTATAGATATGAAACAAACAAAAAACTATCGATCACAGCTTCATTCTTATTTTTTCTCTATTCTTACATTTACCTGGCCTTGAGTTTATTCAGTCATGCAACATTTACTGAACATTTAATAGCACTTAATACGTGTCAGGCACTGCTTCATTTGCCTAAGTTAACCATCTTCTCTTATTAGAAAAGAGGAAAGGATATGTTATATGGTTCAGAAAATGAATCAGATGCTGTGATATTACTAGGATAGGCAGGAAAAAAGATAGTTCATGTAAAGAATATAAAGTCAATCATTCCCCCATTTGCCTGGACATAAAATATCCAAAAAAAAAAAAAAAAAAAAAAGAGGAAAAAAAAAGGAATGATACCAACAATTCTGAATGACGTTTTTGTCAAATTTAAGGAATTGGCTATTTTCCCATGAGGAATATTTAACTTGCTTAAGAAAAAATGCCGAACATCAGAGAGCTGGAAGATACAAAGTGATGTTATCATGACGTATTTTTCTCAAAAGGGCAATAATTTTTGATAAGATGATTGCTATAAGACAGCATAGTAAAATTCACCTTTTTTCTTAATAGGGTATTAAATTTTAAAATTTCTTAATTTTCTTAATTAAGAATTAAGGATTTATGTTGCATAAATCACTACGTTACAAACCACTGGAACCCAACAGTACAAAGTACAGTGAGTACCACAATAATTTTGAGTTAACATGTACATACCAGGATGATAATAAATTCAATCACTCTTTATATATGATAAGCAAAAAACAGCAACTCAACTCACTCAGGCATAGTGAACCTTTCTTTCTCATTCATAATCCTAGTTATTCTTCAATGATTTGATCCAGGAAAAAGTATTTGCATTTATCATATAAGATGGCAAATACTTCTGGTGCTCAGAAGGTTTAAATTCAACACAGTTCCCTAAAAAAAACATGCTTTCTAGAAGAAAGAGGATCTGTTTCCTACAATCTGTGATAAAAACATGGATGTGAAAATATTTCAACTGGTACAAGGATCATCGTTCCTTATAAATGCGGAAGTTGCCTTTTTTAAAAAAGTACGTGGATACAGAGGTAGCTCACATTTTTTGGTCCAAGAGTTCCAGCTAAGGTCTAGAAACAGTGAGGGACCACTGAGAGAATTTAATCAAGAGCATGACATTGGAATTGAATTTTGCGGGAAGCCATACCAGAAGCAGGGATAATATTTCAGAAGATATCTTTGCAATTCACTGAAGAAATGACAATTAAAAGGCATTATGAATGGAAAGATGTACACAGATAGGAGATAGAATAGATAATATCTGGTGTAAAATTAAATGTAAAAGATACTTGGATAACTCAGATTTTGGCTTTAGGCCTGGATAGAAGCCTCATCCATTACCAACATTAGGAAAATAAGTCAAAGACCAATTTTGAGAGAGGAAAGGATGAGCTAATTTTGGACAGTTTGAGGTTTTAGTTGTCTAAAAGGGTACTGAAGTAGAGACATCTAGGAGAGCACTGATATTTGAGTCTCAGTAGGCTGGGAATGTGAACAGAAAAGTGGCACCTACGGACATGGGCCTGTATGAAGTCATTCAGAGATTAGGTGTAGAATAGAATTAGGAGAGAACCAAGAAAAAAGTCCTTGGAGAGAATGATATTTCTAGGTGAAAAAGGAGATCCAAGAAAGGAAATGAAGAAAGAACAACCAGAGTGGTGTCCCCCAAGGCAAGAGAAGAGAATACTTTGACAAGGAGCTATGTCAAATGCTCTAGAAAAATGAGTAAAAACAAACACAAGAAAGCACCCATAAGCCTTAGCAACATAAGATGTCACTGGCAAGTTTATTCATTTGGTAGTATAAAGAAGTAACTGAGTTAGAAGTAAGTGAAAATTTAGGGAGAAAGACATCAAAGGTACATACATCTTTTAAGTAGCTTCCTATGAAGTATAGACGAGTTTTATCATAGTAAATAGAGGAAGTATAAGGTTGGAAAATTTTTTTAAAAGAAAAGATGGATTGAATTAACTGCACATGCTGCATGGAGTACAGAGAAACAACTGAAGATGTAAGAGAAAGAAAGGAAAGAGGAGAGGGAGGGAGAGAGGGAAGAAGAGAGGGAAGGAAGAAAAATAAGCATCTTTGGTCTAAGGGCAGAAGATCCAAAGTACAGGTGAAGAATTGTCCATTATCATACATACATTTTTAATAACATTCCATAAAGGTTGATATTTTATAAAGATATTCCATGAAGGTTTAAATGTCTTCTTGATTTAAGATGGACATTATTAGCTCAACAAACATGAGTGCACACTATTCAGAAATGGCTGGATTAACTATCTAAATTAGATCCATTATTTCCATAGTTCAGAGTATAGCTCAGCCCTTCTTTAACTTTACTGCTTCATTACAGAAAATGGATTAGCTTCGCATCTAGCCTCAGATGGAAAATGATCAGTGATTTAGACTGCCTTGACATGGATGAGATGTCACATAATTTGATTTTTGGAGAGAAAAATAGATGGTAGAAACTGATTTCCTTAATTTTATGAACATCAAATCCAAGAACATAGGAGTTTCATGGCTTAAAAAAAAATCTGATGCTAATGGCACAAGTGATAAAATATGGGTCTAATCAAAATGACTCAGTATTGAATAGTAAGCCCTGCAGCACCCAATTACTCAGTGCTGTTTCTAGTGAGAAATATGATATTTGGAGGTATAAAATAACCTGCAGCCATAAGAAATATATACGGTAAGAATAAGCAGGAAAAAATTTCCTAACTGCTGTCCTACGAGATCTTAATTGTAGTCCTATTAGGACAGTTAATTATTGGGGGCGTGTTATTTTCAAGCAATCAGATTTTCACATTCAGACGGCACTTCTACTAAAGTTGACTTGCTAATAAAGTTTCATTTGCAACCAGCATTAACATGATTTTATTTTGAATGTGTCTTTTGATTTGCCTAGGCATCTTGTTTTGATTTGCCTTGGCCAATTTTGCAGCAGGACAAACAAAGAATTTTCTTTAGTTCTCTGAGCTCACACAAGGTTAATATGGCAGCCCCTGTACTTAGCTAAATAAGTGACCTGCCATGCTTTTATTAATTCATTTTTGCCAAGCTGAAACCCATTTCAGACTGGAATGCTTTCTCCTCCTTGAATTTACTGAACGTATTTTGTACCAATACAACAAAATATGTCTTGGAAAGAAAACATAATTAGAAAATAGAGAGACCAGCAGGATTTTTTGTTTTGTTTTGTTTTTGTTGCTTTCCCTTCAAACAAGTGTATGTTTGGGCAGCAAAGATAGCAGTATATGGCCCTTCATTCATTTCCATAGAGAATAGTGGCTCAACTGCTGAAAAAGGAGTTGTGTTTATTCTGCAAAATGCATATCAGATCCTTTGACAAGCAGTACTCATTAAGGTCTGTTTTGTATGCCATTCGGTATGCCTGGGATGCTTCTACAGACAAGCCATCCCCTGGGGCAGTTTAACCACATTTATTCTTCTCAATTTTCCCCTAGGTTTCTAACTACAAAAGGAAAAATAAATAAATTAAATTAACAAAATCCATTTGGAAAATGAATCTTGTGTAATGGGTTCCAGGAAATGTCTAGTGCCGACATGAATGCAACTAGCATTTCCACTCACACCCAGGATGACTTTGCTTTGATACATGAGCAGAAACACTCTTGGCAAACATGGGATTTGAGGCCACAGCTCATTAATGCACCTGGACACGAAGTACTGTACTGCATGTCTGTGTTTCTACCGTGCCTTTCAATGCCTCCTCTCTATGAGTAGAACCTGTCTGCTATTGTTTGGTTGGGTAAAAACTGCCCATGTACGTGGAGAATGGTTGTGTGTGTTGAAGTAGGTGTTAATCCATGCAGTGGTTTAATGTAGTCGGGCTCCTGTAGAGATTCCAAATTACAATTCAACTACACAGGGTTTATAGACAACTTTCATGCTGGGAGAGAGATGGTCTGCAAAGGGTGCCAGGAAAAAGTGCAGACATAACATGGAAACGGGCTTGGGAACAAATCTTTCTGAACATTTCTGTAGATAGGCTTTGGTGTGTTAAAGCAATGTGAAATGCCTAACATGCAGGTCAGTTCAATTACTGGAAGAGATGTGCAGGTGTCCAGGAAAGAGCACCAGACTGCAGTTAGAAGGGCAGGGTTCTAATCATGCCTCTGCTGTGTACCTGTGGTCTGTTCTCGGGCAAGCCACTAGACCTCTCTAAGCCTTACAAATAGGGTGTAATAGTACCTGCTTCAAAGGGTGGCTTACAAGATGGAATGACGTAGTAGACAAGGTACTGGCTAATGCCCCCAGTGAGTTAACAGGCATTCTGCTAGGCACTGGGAATATGAAAGAATAAGATAGGATTCCCATCTTAAGTTTAAAGTGTTTTCTTCTTTTCTTTAATTTTTAAAACCTCTTCTCCCATGTCATAAGAAATCAACATAGCAATAATCTTATTTTTAACATACAGAGGCAACTATTGAAGCACAGAGATAAATAATTATTTTCTCAGGGCAAATATATATGCATTAGAGAGCCTATGGTCCTGACACTGACTTGACAATTCCAAGCTTGGGAATTTAGGAAGGCAGGTCCTCCCTTATCACATTCCACATAATGATTACAAATTTCCACACCCACTCTGGATAGGCTGAAGAATTTTCAAGGTAAATAACTGAAATACACTGTAGGTTCTTGGGAAGCACAATATAAGGACTCATAAGAGATATCTATTTCTCATAAGTACCAGTATGATTTGATTTAGGCTGTTCAAAGGTTATCTCTGAAATACCAAGGGGATTAAAACTACAATATTATTAACTACCTTCACATTTGGATATTATTGCATCTGGTGAAGTGGCTGCATAGTCATGCAGCTTTACAATGTTTTATTGTATAAAAGGAAAGAAAATATGACACTTTATAACATTGTTTTGTTAGTTTTAATACATCATTTAGAAATAGTCTTTCATGTTGCTTGAGGTTTTCCAGTAAAATGTCATAAGTAAATAACAATTGGTACCCCTCCCTGTTTCTTTGATTATTGTTCTCTTGTGGTACCTTACTTTGCCAGTTATATAAAAAGTAAGGGTGTGATTGCTCTCATGAATATGCATAATTTCAAAGCCTATACCAGCTTGCATAGTATATTAAACCTGGTATTGAAATCCCGATCAGATGTATTATGATACTGTGCAACATCAAAACCAAGAATAAGAGGGTCTCATGGCTTTAAAATCATATTGAATTTGATCCAGGCATTTGCTGAAAAAAGATTACAAAAATACTCTTTTGCTTTCTACATATAGAACAGGAAAGTATTAACATCTTTTTTTCTCTCTCCCTTTTTTTCTGTCCTAGCTTCCTCCCTCCTTCCCTGTCCTCATTCTTTTTTCTTCATTCCTTTCCTTCATTCAACAACTATTTATTAAGGATAGGATGGCCAACTGTTTGGAATTCACTGGGACAAAGTGAATCCCAAGGATGTGGAATTTTCAGTGGTAAAATGGAGAAATTTCCAAGCGAACTGGGAGGAATTGGGTATAATAATTGAGGACCTATTTTGTGCCAGGTATTATTCTAGGTGCTGAACATTCAGCAATGAATAAAGCAAACACCCTCTCATGTAGTATACTTTCCAATGAGAAGAGACAGGAGGCAGAAAAGAAATTCTCCCAATGTAAGTGCTAGAAAGAATTAAACCGGGCAAGAGAGAGCGATGGGTAAGGGCAGGGGACTTTATTTTATCTGGGGTGGTTCAACGAAGCCTTTCTGGTTAGGTGACATTTGGCAGGATGTGGAGGAACTGATGGAGTGAGACACTGAGTAGCGCAGGGAAGAGGATCAGAGTCATTGGAAGGGCCTTGGGGCAGAGCTGTATTGGGAGGTCTGGAGGAATAAGAAGGAGGCAGTGTGGCTGGAGCAGAGGGACAGTGAAGATGCTGGAGGTAGGAGATGAGGAACCTGCAGGGCCATTGTAAAGAGTGTGAGCTTTTATTCTGAGTCCCATGGGAAGCCATTGAATGGTTACTTACATTTGGAAGGAAGATTTTGATTGCAGTACAGATAATACACTCTAGAGAGGGAGAGTAGAAGCAGAGAGACTAGCTTGGAGGTTCTTACCATAGTCCATCTATTATTGGGATGTTTTAACATAAATTACTCTTTACCTGCTAGTTGTTCAGTTCCTTTACAAAGCTACTATGTATATTAGCCCATACCTGACATACTGTCACTATTTTAGGGTAGAATCTGAGAAATACTTGCTGGTTGATGTCCGTCTGTGCTCCAGGGATCCATATGGCACCTGCCATTCACTGTTACCTAATCTTTACTCATCAAAGATGTCCCCTTTGCTTTAAAAACAGAATCTTAGTCAAATATAAATATGTAGTTTACTGACTCGGTTCTAAGTGATATCAAAATATCAATCTATCACTTGAAACAATAACAAAAAGAAATACAAGACTGCTCACAATAAAAATATCTGAACAAAGGCTTTTTACTAATCTTATGATAGAGATAATAATTTTGAATTATATGAATGTGCTTTCTTCTCCTGAATTTCTTTGTGCTCACCCCCCTATTGTTCCAGGGGCATCTATTTGCCCAGGGAGGATTAGCAGTGCAGGGCAGGACTGCAGAGGCAGAGGGAGTGTTGATAAACATCTTTGAATATCCACAGCTTTGGCACTGGAAACAAGACAGTAGTTTTGAACAACTTGTTCTGTTAGAAATGAATCATCTAAAACCTGTTAGCCTCAATTAACCCAACAAGAACCAGGCCTGAAGCACAAATCTGGCATATCTGTGCTTTTTCTATAATGTAGGAAGGACACTTTTTCTTCCATGTCTACCGAGCTGGGAGGCTTAGCGCCCCAGTAAAAAGGAGATGACTTTGAGGAAGCCCATTCAAGAGAGGAAGAGAAAACAGAAGGACCTGCTATTTTCCAGAGGGATTTTCCTGTGGGGAGAAACGAAGACATGGAATTTTCCTAGGGGAGAGAGAAGACACATCTTGATGCCTCCTGGGGGAGGGGGACAATTGTCCTCTGGAAGGAGACCACAGTGGTGGCTCCACCAAAGTAAAATAGCCTGAGGTTAGCTCTCCAAAATCTTTAAAGCTTGTGTGGTGTAGAAGGTATCCAGAGCTTCCTCTGCATTCTAGAAGTCAATAACAGGAGGACAGTGTCTGGTGAGCTTAAAGGGGTGTGTCCTCAGCTGTTGTCAGCATAGCCAGCCCCCTTAATGCTGACCCAATGGGAGCCCAGCAAAAGGCACAGGCACCATCCATGAGATCGGACTCCTCCCCTTGGACACCGGACTGAAAGACATCCTCCCACCCTTGTACCCAGCAATCATCTTTGGAAACGGAAACGGGGAGGGGAAGAATTCTGAAAAGGGCAAGAATTTTCTTGCAGGGGAGCATTTTAAGTGGAATCAAAAATAAGAAACAGAACTGACAAGTTGAACTTTTTCTGCCATCTAGGGGAAGGTAAAAGTTCATCAAAATTAGATCAGTTTCAGAATAATAAAAATGCTGCCACGCCTGTAATCCCAGTACCTTGGGAGGCCGTGGGGGGCGGATCACGAGGTCAGGAGATCAAGACCATCCTGGCTAACAGTGAAACCCTGTCTCTACTAAGAAAACAAAAAATTAGCCGGGCGTGGTGGTGGGCGCCTGTAGTCCCACCTACTCCGGAGGCTGAGGCAGGAGAATGGCGTGAACCTGGGAGGCGGAGCTTGCAGTGAGCCGAGATCCCGCCACTGCACTCCAGCCTGGGCGACAGAGCAAGACTCCGTCTCAAAAAACAAATAAAATAAATAAATAAATAAATAAATAAAAATAAATGCTGCATTGTACTTGTGTATTTGAGCCTGGTTTATTGTCTTTTGATATGACCAATTTGGCATCACCAGTGAATCCACCACTAATTTAGCATTTAATCCTAAATCTGGCCTGGCTGTGAAGGTTGCAGTCATTTGCTGTGGGGTTCTTTTGAATTAAGTTCCCTTCAAGGGTGTATCTAGCTTGTTTGACTTATATTACTGAAGGGAGTAAGAATCTTTAAGAAAAAATAAAATTACAAATACAAAGTAGGTTTAAAAGTAAATAGTTAGAATGAGAAAATAGATCACCATAATTTATCAAAGACTTTTTAATTCAGTTTCTTTTCTTCTATAATCTTTTTACCTCCCACTGGGTCCATGCAAGGGAGAGGCGCTGCCACAAGCTTCACCCGCTTTGTGTTCTATCTCAGGTACTCAGTTTATTCCAATAGATCATCCTGTTTTCCACAAGAACCAATACTGCAAGGTTAAGTCTATGACCTAAGTAGGAGCAAACTAGTAGATCAGAAGAACATGGCCTACTGTCTTGGCATGATTGTTTTTGTTGGAGACAGGGAGCGTGGTCAAGTTCATCATAAGCTCACTCTCGTACCTCTTGTCTACTTCTTGGCATCCCTTTCCCCTCCCTGGACTTGGGATGCTTAATGGATCTTTCTTGTACATAATGGGGGAAATGATAACTAATCTCTACTGCTAAAGGTATTAGGAACATTTACTGTCTATTAGCCAAAGTAGCTTTAGAGGGGCAGAAGGGAGAAATAACCTGCACTGAGCACTCTCACATATGCTAGGCTAATAACTATTCTATGGGCTTTACTTGATTTTTCTATGGAGAAAGACTTTGTGCTTCATATATTTTCATAATAAAATCAAACAAAACATATTATGGAACAGCAAAACAACACAGTTTTCTCCACCGGGTAAATTAAGACAATAGATGTGAAGTACTTTGTAACTGTACCATGCCAAATAAATGTAAAATAACTTTATTATTGTTATTGTTGTTATTTTTTTCCACTGTTTGGGAGCATGAGAGTTAAACTGGTTTCTAAATACCTGACTTTGCCATCAGGGTGCTGCTGATTTGAAATTCCAAGTATTATCTTCCTTTGAGAAATACTGAAGAAAATTGTACGGGTGAAAAGAGCAACATTTTAAAGAAAGTGTCACAAGCAATCAGCATGACTTCTTGGGATACCTCCCAATTCTACAGAGAGAAGACACATCAGGCACCTGCCTCTCCCAGTTTGTCCCTTTGTTAGCACTTGTAAAGTGAGGCAGATTTCGAAATAAATACAACGCAGATTTAATTTCACCTCTGGCTCAAGGCCTAATATTCCTTCCTCCCTTTCCCCGGGTCTCTGTCTGCCTGGTTTAGTGAGAGGGTTGCCAAACAAGATTGAAAACTGACTGATTTCCCATTCTGATACAGCTATAGTGCCGGTTGTATTATTCTTTAGTGGTGTTAGTTAAATATTTAGTGGAATCTTAAGTGAAAAATTCTGTCTGTGTAATGTAAACATATTGTTAGGTTGCCTGAAAGGGTCACATTTCAATTAAACTGAATGACAGGAGTGTGGATAGTACCTTCTCAGGATTCCAGAAAGATGCCATCAGTAAAAGCCCCACATAGCAATGGGGCTCCTATGTCTTCCTTCTATGTGCAGACCAAGTGTATTAATATTTGTGACGAGAAAGCTGGTCTGACACCACATGAGGGCTTGGTCTCTTCATCTGCCTATCTGATGAACAGTTTAGATTTTTCAAAAATTCTAACTTGAGAATTGTCTCTCTGACCTTTATTGTACAAATATTGATACAGTCTATAATCTCCAACAGATCTGGATCATCTATTAAACAAACGTTTTCAAACATTATCATAGTAATATATTTACTTTTACAAGGCACAATGAAAGACAATGGGTAGATGTTGCAGACAAGCACATTTTGCCTCAAATAGTAAAAATAATTTAAATGATTCTCCACATAGGCAGACCAACTCAGGAGGCGGTGGACAGATGTTTGGCTCTGGGTTTTTTAAATAAAGTGAGGTTTCTACCCGTCAGAGACAGTAGCTCTCAAGTGGGTGACAGTGGCTATTAAGTGGGTGTTGACGATGTAGAGAGACAGTGTGCCTAGTTACCACCACGTCATCCTGCATTTTTCCCCACTATATCATTCCCATTGCCACTATGCTAGTTCAAGCCCTGCTTTTAATTTTCCTGAGCTATGTAAACATTGTCTTTGCTTATATCCTTGTCTATCATCTCAGCTTCTTACATCCCGTCCTCCACTATGACACTGAGCGATCCTACCCCTCTTATAAGAGTTTTATTGCGATGAAACTCACATACCATATAATTCACCCATTTAAAGTGAGTTCAGTGCATTTTGTTATTATTCACTGCATTGTGCATTTATCACCACAATATAATTTTAGAACATTTTCTTCAGCCCAAGGAGAAACACTGTCCCCATTTATGGTCATTTCTTATTCCTGCTCCTACTCCCTTGTCCCAGTCCCAGGAAACAACTAAGCTACTACCTCCATAGATGTGCCTATTCTGGACATTTCATATAAATAGAATTATATAATATTTGATCTTTTGTGACTGGCTTGCTTCACTTAGAATGTTTCCAAGATTCATATATGTTGTACCATGTATCTGTATTTATGATTGCTGAATAATATCATATTGTATGGATCTCATACATTTTTTAATCCATTAATCAGTTGACAGACATGTAGGTTCCTTTCATGCTTTGATTATAAAAATAATGCTTCTTTGAAAATACATGTAAAAGTTTTCATGTGGATGTGTTTTTATTTTTCTCAGAGTGAAATTACTGAATCATATGTGGCCTCTATGTTTAACATTTTAAGGAACTGCTAGACTATGTTTCAAAACAGCTGTGCCATTTTGATTCCCTATCAGCAATGTATGAGGATTCCAGTTTCTCTATCTTTGCCAATAATTTTTATTATCTACCATTTTGACAGTAGCCATCAAGTGGGTATGAAGTGGTATCTCATTGTAGTTTGATTTGCACTTTTCAGATTTCTAATGGTGTTGAGCATCTTTTCATGTATTTATTGGCTATTTATATATCTTCTTTGGAGAGGGGTCTACTAAAATCCTTAGACAAATTTTTAAATTACATTGTAATAATTATTTATGTATTCTATATATGAGTCCTTTATCTGATACATAATTTGCAAATATATTCTTCCATTCTGTTAGTTGATTTTCCATTGTCTTTTTAAAACATTCACAACTAAACTATTACTGACTACAGTAGCCTATCGGGCTAGCAAATGCCATGTCTTATTCATTCTTTCTATTTTTTTTTTTTTTTTTTGGTACCTGTTAAACATCCCCATTTCCCCACAACGCTCCCACTATCCTTCCTAGCCTCTGGTAACAATCCTTCTACTCTCTATCTCCATGAATTCTATGCCTTCGGTTTCTAGATCTCACAAATAAGTGATAGAACAGGCAATATTTGTCTTTCTGTGCTTATTTTGCTTAGCATAATGACCTCCAGTTCCATCCATGTTGCTGCAAATGACAGGATCTCATTTTTTTTGAATGGCTGAACAGTACACTATTGTGTATAAGTACCACATTTTCTTTATCCATCCATCCATTGATGGACACTTAGGTTGCTTCCAAGTTTTGGCTTCCAAATTTTGGCTTCCAAGGTTTTGCTGCAACAAACACGGGAAACCAGTCATCTCTTTGATTTACTGATTTCCTTTCTGTTGGTTATATACCCAGAAGTGGGATTGCTGGATCATACAGTAGCTCTATATTTAGTTTTTTGAGGAACGTTCAAACTGTTCTCCACAGTGATTGTACTAATTTACATTCCCACCAACAATGTGCGAGGGTTTCCTTCCCTCCACATCTTCACCAACATTTGCAATTCCCTGTCTTTTGGATACAAGCCATTTTAAGTGGGGTGACATGATATCTCATTGTAGTTTTGATTTGCACTCTTCTGATGATCAGTGATGCTGAGCACCGCTTCATATTCCTGTTTGCCATTTGTATGTCTTCTTTTGAGAAATATCTATTCAAATATTTTGCCCATTTTTTAATTGGATTATTAGATTTTTTTCCTATGGAATTGTTTCAGCTCCTTATATATTTTGGTTATTAATCTCTTGTCAGATGGGTAGTTTGCAAGTATTTTCTCCCATTCTGTGGGTTGTTGCTTCACTTCATTAATTGTTTCTTTTGCTGTGCAGAGCTTTTTAACTTGATGTGATCCCATTTGTCTACTTTTGCTTTGGTTGCCTCTAATTTTGGGATATTTCAATAAAATTTCACCTGAACCAATGTCCTGAAGAGTTTCTCCAATGTTTTCTTGTAGTAGTTTTATAGTTTGAGGTCTTAGACTTAAGTCTTAAATCCATTTTGATTTGATTTTTGTATACGGTGAGAGATAGGGGAGTCTAGTTTTATTCTTTTGCATATGGATATCCAGTTTTCCCAGCACCATTTATTGAAGAGATGGTCTTTTCCCCAGTGCATGATCTTGGTTCCTTTGTCAAAAATGTGTTCACTGTAGGTGCGTGGATTTTTTTCTGGGTTCTCTATGCTTTACTGAAGCTCCATTACATGTCACTTACTTCTTTTCCCTTGCTGCTTTTAGGATCCTTATGCTATCCTTGACCTTTGGGAGTTTGATTATTAAATGCCCTGAGACATTATTAAATGTGTCACAGTTGCTGTGATTTCCCTATCGCCAGCTCACAGTAGCACTCTCCACCATGCTGACACTGCTGGGGGATGGGAGAGAGGCGGTATCAGCAATTCAAGGCTGTTTTTCCTGCCTCTTCAGTGCCTCTAGAAATTGACATGAAGTTAAAACCAGGAACTGTGTACTGCGAATGCTCACCTGAGTTTTGGTTCTTATGAAGGTGCTTTTTTGTGAGTACATAGTTGTTAAATTAGTGTCCTTGTGTTGGGATGATCATTGGAGACTTCTACTCCACCTTGCTCCACCCCAAGTCCTGATTTTTCATTTTCTTGCTGGTATCCTTTGAAGGACAAAGGTTTTTAATTTTGATAAAGTCTAACGTATCTATTGTTCTTTATTGTTGTTGCTTATGCTTCTGGTGTCAAATGTAAAAAGTAATTGCCTAATCCATGATCATGAAAATTTACTCTTCTGTTTTCCTGTAGGAGTTTTAAAATCCTCCATTTAAGCCTATAATTCACTTTGCTAATTTTGGAGGGTTGTGTGAGCTATGGGTTCAACTTCACTCTTTTGCATTTGCATGTGCCGTCATCCTAACATCATTTGTTGGAAGGGCGATTTGTCTTACACATAAGTCTAAAGATTCATTGCACTTTATATTCAAAATTCTTCAGTAGCTTCCAGTCATCTATGGCAGTGGTTTCTAGATTTGGCCTTCTTGAACTAGCAAAGTGTCAAATTAACAATTTTGGAAGACTTACCTAGGGTTACAAACTTTTTATTACTCCAAGTAAAGAGAGAAAAAGGAAAAAGATATATCATCTATGCATTCTGTGTATTATTCAATAAGATTTTTTCATATATAGTTACACACCAGGAAGGAAAATCATCTCAGAAGTCAAGTATTTAAGTAATTTTAGCTTTATTGAAAACTCAGCACATTGCCTCGCCTTTTTACTTTTTAAAAAATTTATTATTAAATAGTTGTGTATTTACAGGAAGTTGAAAATATAGTACAGAATGGTCCCATGTACTCTTTACTCAATTTTTCCCAAGAGCTATAACTGTATAACTATCGTAAAATATCAACTTTGGAACATTGGCATAGATAAATGTATCTATAACATTTTATGCCATTTTACTTTATTTTCAAATTTTATTTTAGATTTAGGGGTACATGTGCAGGTTTATTACATGGGTAAGTTGCAGCACTAAAGTTTGGTGTACAAATAATCCTGTTACTCAGGTAGTGAGCATAGTATCCAGCAGGCAGTTTTTCAGCCCTCACTCCCCTCCCATTCTTCCTACTCTAGGGGTCCCCAGTGTCTATTGTTCTCTTCTATATGTCCACGTGTACTCAATGTTTAGCTCCCACTGATAAGTGAGAACATGTGGCATTTGATTTTCTGTTCCTGAGTTAAATTGATTAGGATTACGGCCTACAGTGGCAAACATGTTGCTGCAAAGGGCATGATTTCATTATTTTTTATGGCTGTTTAGTATTCCACAGTGTATATGTACATTTTCTTTATCCAACCCACTGTTGATAGGCATCTAGGTTAATTCCCTGTCTTTGCTATTGTGAATAGTGCTGTGATGAACGTATGAGTGCAGGTGTCATCTGGTAGAACAATTTATTTCCCTCTGGGTATATACCCAGTAATAAGATTGCTGGTTTGAAAGGTAATTCTGTTTCAAAAATTCTTTCAGAAATCTCCAAACTGCTTTCCACAGTGGCTGAACTAATTTACATTCCTTCTAAGAGTGTATAAGTGTTCCCTTTTCTCCACAACCTCTCCAATGTTGGTTACTTTTTGTCTTTGTAGTAACAGCCATTCTGATTGTTGTGAGATAGTGTCTCATTGTAGCTTTGCTTTTGGGGAAATATTTATCACAGTTTGTCATTTGGGAACCACCATGGCTCCCTCTTACTAACACGCTTCATCTTTTGCATTCTTCCTCTTAAGTAACTTTACAATGCAGCCATACTGAAAATGTATGATTTATTTTCTTTTGTTCTTCTGCTTTTGGCTGGAATGACTCCACCTATTGCCATTCTGCAAATGGGAGAAATATACATATAAATTCTAACACAATATAAATGTTATATTAGGGATGCAAAGGTTATTCATAGGAGTGGAAGGGTTAGTTTCCAGTCTATCTAATCTACTTTTCTTTGGGGACAGAGGTAGAATAACTAAAGTGGAAACCTAAGATAAATCTTGACATCACTATTTATAAACTATGGACAAGACAATCTTTCTTAGACTCATATTTATCACCTGAAGATTTGTCCAATGCTACCTGGGGATTAAACAATAAGACATATAAATTCCCCACTGCAGAAGTTAGATGCATAGTAGTAATCATTAAATGTTATTTGCCTCCTCTCAGATCTTTACCTGTGGTTTGCAATCCTGATGGAACATTAGTTTTGCCTGGAGAGTTTGAAGAAGCCCACATCCCAATTTCCCATTGATGAGTTAATCCTAAAATTCAATGGAAATTCAAGGGAGCCAGCATAGCCAGAAGCAATCCTATGAAAGGATAAAAAAGTTGGAGGATTCACACTTTCTGATTTCAAAATTTGCTACAAGGTTATGGTAATCAAAACTGCATGCAGCGGAAGAAGGAAATACATGAAGATCAATGGAATAAACTTGAGAGTCCCAAAATAAGAATATACATCTATGACCAATTAATTTTTGACAAGTGTGCCAAGACAGTTCAATGGTGAGGGTAGGGGGGTGGGTAATTTTTTCAACATCTCGTTCTGAGATAACTGTATATTCACATGCAAAAAAGTAAAGTTAGACATCTTCCTCACACCATTCACAAAATTAAACTCAAAATAGATAATAGACCTAAGCATAAGAGCTAAAAGCCTACTACTCTCAAAAGAAAATGTAGGAGTAAATACTCCTTACTTTGGATTAGGTAAGCCTTTTTAAATACGACACTAAAAGCATAAAAGAAAAAACAGATAAATTGGATTTATTAAAATTAAAAACGTTCGTGTTCAAAGGACACTGGCAAGAAAGTGAAAAGATAGGCCGGGCGCGGTGGCTCAAGCCTGTAATGCCAGCACTTTGGGAGGCCGAGATGGGTGGATCACGAGGTCAGGAGATCGAGACCATCCTGGCTAACACAGTGAAACCCCGTCTCTACTAAAAAATACAAAAAAACTAGCCGGGCGAGGTGGCGGGCGCCTGTAGTCCCAGCTACTCGGGAGGCTGAGGCAGGAGAATGGCCTGAACCCGGGAGGCGGAGCTTGCAGTGAGCTGAGATCCGGCCACTGCACTCCAGCAAGGGGGACAGAGTGAGACTCCGTCTCAAAAAAAAAAAAAAAAAAAAAAAGAAAGTGAAAAGATAGCCCACAAGGTGAGAGAAAATATTTGCACAACATACATATAATTAAGGATGTGCATAGAGAATATATAAAGAATTTTTAAAGCTCAATAAGATAAAGATAAATAACCCAATTGAAAATGGTCAAAGGATTCAAAGAAACATTTCTCCAAAGAAGATACATAGTCAATAAGTACAGGAAAAGATGCTCAATATCATTAACCAACTAGGAAGTGCAACCAAAACCACAATGAGATATACCCATGATCTTGGCTACTATCAGAATGATAGAAAATAACAAGGGTTGGCTAAGATATGGAAAAATCAGAACCCTCATATCCTGTTGGCAGAAATGTAAACTGGTACAGCTACTCTAAAAAAATAGTCTGGTAGTTCCTGAAAATGTTGAACACTGAATTAGTATAAGAACCAGCAATTCCACTCATAGGCAGGTATTTATCCAAAAGAAAAAAACTTATTTTCACACCAAAACTTGTACATGAATATTGATAGCAGCATTATTCATAATGGCCAAAAAGGGACAACCCAAATGTCCATGAACTAATAAATTAATTAATACAATGTATGTGTATATGTCCATAGAATAAAATATTATTCAGCCATAAAAATCATGAAGTACTGATACATACTATGGCATGGATGAAACTGGAAAATATTATGTTTAATGAAAGCAGCTGGATGCAAAAGGCCACATACTTTATGATTCCATTTGTATGGAATATCCAGAATAGGCAAATCTATAGAGACAGCAGATTAGTGGTTGCTTATAGCTGGGGTTATTAGGAGGCCTGGGGAGCAGACTGCTAATGGGTATAGTTTCATTTCGAGGTGATAAAAATATTCTAAAATTGGTTGCAGTGATGGTTGCACAACTCTGAATATACTAAAAAACACAGGATCCTGTGTCTTAATGGGTGAGTTGTATGGTATATGAATAATATATTGAATAAATCTTTTATAAAAATTATGTCCTAACCCCAGAATTTCTTGTTTAATTTTCCTGGTACCCAGAACCCCTCTAAAAATATAGAACCCTGGCAATTCTACTACGCTCTTTATCTAGTTCTTCAAATTTTCCTGACCCAGCTACTTTAGAAAAATTTATTGCATCTGTCACTCCTGTCTCCCTCCTTTACACCTGCTACTTTTTCACTATTTCTTCAGTCTATCAATAGCCTAATCTGCTCTCCCCACCTTATCCTCAAATCAGAATATCCCTTGGCTCCTCTGAACTGATCAATGGGTCTCACCTCCTTTGGATCTCAAATCTCACCTTTAGGAGAACACTAATGACCAGGATCACTTTGTTTTGACCAGTCAGCATTTCCTGGGCCATTCACATTGATTTGTTCTCATGCACTCATTGGAATCACCAACTTATGTGTGAAAGCAGGAAGAATCCTTTAAGAGAAGGAGTCACCCACCCTCTTCCTGCCCCATAATTTTGTATTTGATTTAATGATATTAATTCCACAGAAACTAGAATTCAACTCCAATTATCTATCTACTTTGCATTTATTGACATTTTGTTATTTAATTATTTCAAGTAATTTATTGTATATGTGTTTTATCTGTCTAATTAGATTGTAATCTTCCTGAAGATCTCTAGTAACTTCTTTCTACATGAATTTTTGATGCCTATGAACAATATAATACATACTTATTCTAATAAGCTGACATTTCTAGCACCTTCCTACCTTCTCTTCATATATTATTCAAGGAAGTTTTTATTTTTAAGGTCATTAAGGCTATTTTATAAATGGCAATAATCAACTGGTCTGTTTCTATTTTACAGAAGAAAAATGATTTAACCTATCAAAGGAGATATTTATGTACCTTGAGTAAGTTAGTTAACTCTTTTGAACCTCAGTTTCTAACTGTAAATGACCTATTACTTACCATGTGCTTTTCTTGAATATTAAATAAGTTAACACTTACTTAATATTTAGTAAGTCTTGCCTGTACTATCTGCTCAGGAAATATAAGTTACTTTTTATCATTTTAGTCATTATAATTATTGGAAGTGTTTCTAGTCTGGAATTAGTCCTCAGCAGCCCGGGGACTGTAATGCATTTGTGCTTCAGTGCATTGAAGCAGCTCTTCATTGGCCTGTTTAAGTTAATAGAGTTTCTCAGATAGCTAACTTTCTTTTGATAAGTATAAATGCTTAGGAAACTATATATAACAAACATTCAAAAATACTAGTTTTGACCCCCCCCACACACACACATCAAGTCACATGTCTAAAGGAGGTGGTTTTATTAACCAAGTAAATCTCCTGACTCCAGCCTTCAGGGAAAGAAGAGCCTCTGTCCCAGAACACACTTTCTCTATCAAGAAATAACATGCCCCACATGAAGTGTCCTCATTAGTTATTTCATCAATTTTCAGGTTGAAGGTTTCTTTTTTGAAGCTTAGTAAAACTGACTTAATTAGTTTCTCCCCTCCCCATAGCAGAAGTTTTTAGGTAAGATGTATATCTGGAACGCTAATTACATATCTTAACTATAACCTGAGAGGCTTAAAATTCACAGATGCACTTTATCTGTCGAACATGGAGACAGTTGGCAAATGCAGGCCATAAAGGTGTAGATTTAGTACCCAACTACATGAATTGTTGCTGTTTTCTTATGTTTATTACTTCATAGTTAATCAAGGAGATAACTCCCAGGAGTTCCGTATCTTTCCCCCTACGTTCTACATGATGAAGGGGGAAGGAGAAATGAATATTCTCTTTGTAACATATTTTCAAATGGAATAAGGAATTTGGTTCACAAATACTTGAAAGAAGAACCACTAAATGTTTTAATCAATTTCTGAAATCTTTTAAAAAGCCAGCCAATCAGAACATTGCATTATTATTACTATGTGTATATAGTGCTTTTGGTATGGTAATTTCACAGTAATTATGTGAATATGTGAGTGTAATTAGACAGAAACAGTACTGCTCAACCACCATCAAAATCGTATTTCTACAATGCTTGGCATTTTAAACCATAAAAGCCATAAAAACCAAGAGCAATTACATCGAAATAAACTTGTAAGATGGAAACTCTACTTATTGAGCAGAACATCGTTTCCTTGCTTAGCCTCAGATCTACAAAAGGTTTTACATGTATGTTAGTCTCAAAAATCATGCAATTACTAAAGATGAATAAAAACAGAGAGAAAACAAAGTGGCTCTAAAGGAATAAGAGCAGACACATTTTCCTTCACCATGTATAGTCAGAGCCACACAGGACAACTCCTAGGAAGTCAAGCCCTTGCAGTTCACAAGCAGGACCTAGTTACATGGGGCAGTTAAGGGCTCGTTTTGAAAATAATTTTGGATATAGGTGTCACCAGGTCTTTAGACAAATGGCCAGCCTGATTCACCTCCTCAGCAAATAATGTAATTATGGCACTGGCCTGAGTGACTCCAGAAATTCTTGGCTGATTGATTTTCAAATCCAGTACTTCGGAAAAGATTCTACCAACCCTTCATTTCATGGTCCAAAATAAGTAGAGTTAACACTTCCACTTTCCTCATCTCCCACTGTTCATATTTTTTGTTACTATTATATACATTTTACATGCTCCATATGAAAAAATAAATAAATGCCAAAAGATGACAGAGATAAAGGAATGGTACCTACAAGGATCTAAAAATGACTTCTGTAAAATCAAATCAAAGTAATTGCTTAAAATCTTCAGGTTTTTGTCCTTTGGGAAAAGATCCACGCATTTCTTTGAAATACTATTGATAACCAATGTGTATTATTATCCTAGGATAAAAAGATGTTTCAACATTAGAAAATCTATTAAAGCACTACCCAATATTAACAAATTAAAAATAGATAATCCATGATAAACTCAATAGATTCCAAAAAATTATTTCATGAAATTTAACATTCGTTTATGTCTAAAAATCTTAGTAAACTAGAAATAAAAGGAAACTTTTTAAACTTGATAAATATCATCTACCAAAAACCTAAGCAAGAATCAAACCTAATAATGCAACTTAAAGTTACCATTAGAGTTAGAATAAGATAAGGATGCCTGCTATCAATACTCCTCTTTAATGCTATTAGGAGGTGTCAGTCAACACTTTAAGAAAAGAAAAATCAATATGAGGCACATATTAGAAAGACAGAAACAAAATTATATTAAAGCGTAAACAGTTTGTTTACATAAATAATTCATGGGAATCTACAGACCATAAACATTAGTCAGTGTTCAGCAAGGTGGCCAGATACAGGATCAACATAAAGGTAACAACGGAATTTCTACACAGCAGTAACAACTCATTCAAGAATAACAACGCTGAGGGGCTTCAAGATGGCTGACTAGAGGCATCTGGAGCTCACCTCCTCCACAAAGAGGAACCAAAAGAATCCACATTCCCACCACAGTCTCCAGCAATCCTAGCCATGAGAGAGTCCCTCGACCCTTGTGGGCCCTGAGACTAACATAGAGAGCTGCCTGGAGTCCACGCAACAGCATTGCTCCAGAGAGGGAGCTCACACTGGGTTCCACACATACCCCAAGTTCTAGCTAGCTACAGCAAGGTCCATTTTTAGAGCCTAGCCTCTGCTAGACTGCATCTTGCCCTAGGGTGCAACAGTCCCTGCATCTCCACACCCTTGAAGACCCATTGACATCCCCCACCTGAAGCAGCTGTTGCTCCTGGTTACTGTCACCAGGGCCAAAGCATGAACCATTGGCAGTGACCACACTGCCCCCAAGAGTGGAGCTGACATGTAACTGAAAAGGTTGACCTCATGGAGGTACAGAGTGGAATGATAGTTACCAGAGGCTGTGAAGTGTATGTGAGGTGGGGGGGGCAGGAGGGGTATGAAGAGAGGTTGGTTAATGAATAGAAGCATACAGTGAAATAGAAGAAATAAGCTCTAATATTTGACAGCAGAGTATGATGACTATAGTTCACAAAAATGTATTGTAAATTTCAAAACACCTAGAAGAAAGGACTTGAAATGTTCCCAACACACAGAAATAGTATAAATTCAAGGTGATGGATACTCCAAATACCCTGACTTAATAGTTGCACATGCTATGAATGCAACAAAATATCACACGGACTGAATAAATATATGCAAATATGTATCAATAAAAAAGAACATGGCATTGACACCAGAATCCAAGCTGTAATAATAATAATTAGTAAAATGAAAAAAAAAATCGTATTCACAATAGCAACAGCAAACTTCAATGTAGCTAAAAATAATTCTAAGAAACATGTGTGGGCCTCTGTGGAATAAATTACAAAATTACTTTCTAATTGGCATAAAAGAGCTGAATAAACAAAGTTATGCCAAGTTTATGGATAAGAAGAATCCAATTAATCCATATGTCAATGCAATGACATTTGTGTTTTCAGTCAACTTTGTCATGAAGCATTATAATCTGATCTTGAAATTCATGTGAAAGACCGAAAGGTCAACCATGTTTAAGATTATTTTGAAGAAGAAATGGTAGAAGTGACCTGACCTATCAGATGTCACAATTAGTAATAATAATACTGGCACTCACACTACGACTAAAACTGCTAACTTTTAAGGTTTATTAAAATGCCACGCAAGGCCAGGCGCAGTGGCTCATGCCTGTAATCCCAGCACTTTGGCAGGCAGGTGCGGGGGTGGGGTGCAGGCTGGGGGTGCGGATCACCTGAGGTCAGGAGTTCAAGACCAGCTTGGCCAAGGTGGTGAAACCCTGTCTATACTAAAACTAAAAAAATTAAATTAGTTGGGCGTGGTGGCAGGTGCCTGTAATCGCAGCTACTCAGGAGGCTGAGGCAGGAGAATCGCTTGAACCTGGGAGGCAGAGGTTGCAGTGAACCGGAACGAGATCGCGCCATTGCATTCCAGCCTGGGCGACAAGAGCAAAACTCCGTCTCAAAAAAAAAAAAAAAAAAAAAAAAAAAAGCCAAGCAAAAGCTTTTTATCCATTATAAGTTAGATATGATTATTGTCACCATTTTACAGATAAGTACAGATAAAAAAGAAACTGGTACACAAAGAGATTACGGAACTCTTTCAGGGTCCCATGGCTAAGCAGTGGCATTGTCAGGATTCAAACTCAAGCAGTGTGGCTACTAAGCCCCTGAACCTAACCCTGTGCAATAATATCTCTAAAACTACAGGAATAATCAAGGAGTAGTACTGTCATGGGGAAAAAAATAAAACACTGAAGCATAATACAGACTCCAAAAAGAGACCCACATATACATGCAAACTTGGTATCAATCAGTGACCAAAAATTGAAGCATTCAATAATGTTGCTGAGATGACTAGTTATCTCTGCAGAAAAAAATAAAATAAAATCAGAGCCCATTATATTATAGAACAATGATTCCAGCTGGACTACTTGAGGAAAGCCAAACTGTAAAGCTTTCACAAGTAAATATGGTAGAATATCTTTAGAATTTTGGAGATCAAGAAGGATTTCTTATATGAGACATAAAAAGCACAAACCACAAAGTAATAGGTTGATAAACTGTACTATATTAAAATTTAATACTGCTATTAATAAAGCAACATCATAAACAACATGAAAAGCCTAGCAAGAGTGTGGAAAAAGACATTTGCAATGCATGTTAACAAGAAAGAATTGCTATCCAGAATATATAAAGTACTGTATAAATCAATAAGAAAAAAAAAAAACCCATTCCCTCTAACAGGGAAATGGACAAAAATAGGTGCTTTTTATAAAAGAAAACTTGATTGGCCAAGATACCTATTTAAAGATCTTCAACCTTCCTCATTGTCAGGGAAACACAAAATAAAATGATGTGATGCCATTTCACCCCAAAAGATTGATACAGATCTGTCTGATGATACCAACTGCTGAAACCTGAAACAGCTTCTTTCATCCACAGCTTGTGGGAGCATCAGTTGGCACAACTGTTTTGTAGAACACTTTGGCCAAATCAAAGAAAATACAAGCAATCTTACCTCCTTCCCCCTGCAAATTTACTTCTAGGTATATATCTTAGACTAAGAAACCCTCACATGTGTGACAAAAAAAATATACGGGAATACTGTAAACAATCAAAATGTTTATCAACAGAAAAATGGAAAAATAAATTGTGGTATATTTATACAACAAAACACTACATAGCTACATGTAAAAATGTAGTTAAACGTCAACAACAAAATAGACCAAAAAGGTAACAATATTTTTAGTATTTATATAATTTTATACAAAATATATTTACATAACAGCTTGAAAACATGCAAAAATAGTGCCCTGTAACTGCTATGAATATGTACATATATAGTCATAGTATAAAAATGCATATTAGACTGGTAGACTCAAATTCAGGGTAATGGTTATTTCCAGAGACAGAAAGGCAGGAGCACAGAACTAGGGAAGGGACACAGGGGCTTCAATTGTCTTTGAGATGTTTTGTTTCTTAAAATATAACAATATCAACAGACCTCAAGGGCCTATGGCAAAATCTGTGAATTTGATAGAGCTGAATGGTGGGAATTTGAGTGTTCATTATTTTATTTCATATATACATCTCTTTATATTTGAAACATGGTACAATAAATACAAAGTATGTATGTGTAAATCAAATTTTGATAACCAGAATCCTGTTTTTCCAGGATGTTGTGATTGTGTGATAACTTCAGAAATAATTTCTCTTCTCTTTTAATCTAGCAGCCAACTAAGCCACAAATCAAACCATGTTTATTAAGTACGCGCTATTTATCAGGTACAGGGCACTAAGGGCTGGGGATACAGTGGCGGCAGAACCAACTATACAAGATATCTATCCCAGTGAGATTAAAATGTACAACTACAAATCATAGTAAATGCCATGAAGAGAAAAACTACGGAACCACGACCGAGGGTAAATGGGGGTAGGAGAGGGAGAGGCATATACATGGCAGACACTGAAGTTTGGTTGTCTAAAAGATATCCACAGACCCCTTGCCCTTGCCTTCCTTTACTATAGAGGTTGGAAAACTAATCATGATATTTCAGACTACCTTGCATGTGACACAGTTCTAATCAATCAGAGATAGTTAGGAGTCTCTGGGGACTATTCTCCTTCCTGAAAAAAGCAACAGTGCCTCACTGTAAGAAAGACTTTTTGCTCCCTTAACTCCTGCTATGTCATCCCGCCTGGTCCACGGATGTGATGCTGGGGTGGAGCAGATATCTTGAAATAATGAAGACGGAAGCTAATGGTATGAAGTGAAGCAGATAGCGAGAAGGCTGCTTGGTCCTTTACTGCATTGCTGAGGCATGGTACCAGAGCTGAACTATGTGCTTATGGACTTCAAGCAAGTGAATTAATAGCTACTGGCTTGGGCCACTATCAATACAGTGGCCTCTTATTTGCAGCCAAAATCATCCCAAGCAGATAAACACACATAGGGTGGCCTTTTAGAAGAGGGGACATTTAAGTTGAGAGGAAAAGAAGGAGAGGGAGCCAGCCAGGAAGAAAGCAAGAATGGGGCAGAGAAGTGGGGGGATAGACAAGACCAGCAGAGGGAGGAGCAGTATGTTTCAAAGGCTTAGCTTGTTTGAGGAATCCCTCTGAGCCTGGAGCTTAATAATGGCACTATGACGGCTTTGCAATTGGCTGGGAAGTTGAATACTTTATTTTCTTACCCAGGCGCTAGGTTAAGACAGGTGTGGTTAATGATCTGTAAACAAAGAATGGCTCAAAGCAAGGGGAGTTGGCTGTTTATAGAGACTCCTTTCTATAAAACAAGAAATTACCTCTAACTTATCTACTTGGATATTTGCGGTTGATTTTTTTTTTCTTTTTGAGATGGAATCTTGCATTGTCGCCGGGGCTGGAGCGCAGTGGCGCAATCTTGGCTCACTGAAACCTCTGCCTCCTCCCAGGTTCAAGTGATTCTCCTGCCTCAGTCTCCCAAGTAGCTGGGAATACAGGCACCTGCCACCACACCCAGCTACTTTTTTGTATTTTTAGTAGAGACAGGGTTCCACTATGTTGGCCAGGCTGGTCTCAAATTACTGACTTTGTGATCCACTCGCCTCCGCCTCCCAAGTGGTTAATCATTTAAAAGTGAAGTCCACCAAGTTCACCGTTAGTCCAGAAGTACAGCCTTTTCTACACCCCCTCCATTGCCTAGGAAGGTTTGTCTGAGGGGGTGGGCGTTAGCATTTTGCTTGTTCCCTTTGACATAAAGTAAATTGCAATACTGGGATTTAACCAGAGCCTAGTCAACCGTGTCTTAGGCATTCCCTGTGCTACAAAGGTTTCTATTTTGTTCTTTGTTTGAATGGGAAGAGGTAACTTCATTGTTGAAAAGAGTATGACTTGAACAACACAACAAAAATCTAGTTCTTGTCCTCACGAGGTGCTAAGGAATGAGTTGGCTGATTTTTAAATATGCTTTCGGTTGGTCTAGTTCCCAGATCCTATACTCTTTTGGCAAACAAAAGTTATTCTATAAGATAGTATTTACTGAGCACCTGGGTAGGCAGAGTGCTGGTTTAGGCAAGAAGCCTATGGCTTGGAAGAAAATGTCCATTTACAACTGAAAGGTCTTAATTTAATGGTTACTCTGCAAATTTCCACTTGGCTATTTTAGAACAGACTTGGATATTTATTATTAGTTTCCAGGCCTCTCCTTTCTCTTCCTTTAGCTTTCTATAGCTAAACTATAGCTATCTAATCCTTTTAATCTGTCATCCGCACCTTCCTCGGGCTCTTGAATTCATTCACTCTTATTGCTATTCTCTGCGCTTCCAAATTGCCTGCGCTTCCCTAGTAATGAAGTGGTGGGAACACAACGTGTGGTGCCAGGTGCTGCTCAGCTACAACTGTCCACAGAGGAACTGTTATTCCGTGCCCTTCTGCACAGGCAGCCTCAACCTGGACTTCCCTTTCATCCTGCCAGACTGCATGGCTGGCCTGAATTTAATTTGCAAACCACTGTGCCTCCTGGGCCTACTTTGGCATCACTGCGATCTGGCGTCTGCTTCCCAGAACAGCTCTGTGTTTGGATTGTCTTTCCCCAGGTGTATTCACTGCCTTGCCTTTTTCAAATGCTCACAAAGTTATTATTCCCAGCCTACATACCGCGAGTCTCAAAGGTCATTTGCATTTTATTTCTGTTGCCCGAGCTGCTCAAGATACTTTCCAAATTAGAATCATTAGTGAATTCTAAAAATGAGCAGCTTCTTCCTTTTTTTCCACCCAGGTCATGAATAAGAATGCTTAAATAAGAGTCAGACCCACAACTGTGGCAAGAGCATATTAGGAGGTTCATCTTCGTAATCTTTCTTCAGTAGTGATCTCTCTACTAGCACCATCATCACTCTGAAACCTCTGAGTTTACTGGAGTTTTTCCAGCCAATTTTAAATTCATACACTCAACCTTCCAAATACTTATTGAGTATTATGCTAGGTGCTGTAAGAGGGTCCAAATCACACAGGACATAACCACTGCCCTTTGAAAAGCTTCTATCACTATAGCATACATAAGGTCTTCCAAAATTTAACATTTAATACGTACCTTAAATGTGCCAAGCACTGTTAGGTGTTAAGATTCCAAATTGGAAAGTACAGAGTCTCAGTCTGTACTTTTCATATAATTACAACACAATGTAGAAACAATAATGAAATGTACACCTGGGATGCTCATTTTTCAACCTCAGTTTCTTCATCTGTAAAATGTTTCTTCTGCCAAGTGCGGTGGCTCATGCCAGTAATCCCAGCACTTTGGAAGGCTGAGGCAGGTGGATCACCTGAGGTCAGGAGTTTGCGACCAGCCTGACCAACATGGAGAAACCCTGTCTCTACTAAAAATACAAAAAAATTAGCCGGACGTGGTGGGGCGTGCCTGTAATCCCAGCTACTCAGGAGGCTGAGGCAGGAGAATCGCTTGAACCTGGGAGGTAGAGGTAGAGGCGAGCCGAGAGTGCGCCATCACCTCCAGCCTGGGCAACAAGGGCGAAATTCCATCTCAAAAAAAAAGAAGTTTCTTCATCTCGTAGCAATCTTCTAAGTTGCAGTTAATGTTTACATAAGGTGAGGCATAGACAACACTTAGTGCAGCGCATGAGACAAAAGTACTAAAAATGTTATTAATTATAACAGCTATAAGTATAATAAAATTATTTTTATTATTACTATTACCTCCCATATTCAATCTGGTTGATCAGGATGGTCTTGGACACTGTAGCAGGAGGATCTAGAAACTTAATTAGGTTCAGTAGGAAAGAATACTAGGACGAATGACAGTACTGTGAGCGGCAGGAAGAGGCGATGTTTATGCAAGTGTGTTTTTGACCCCTATATATAACTAACATCATTACAATTTGCAGTGTATTCCCCTGACTTAGGAATGCTACAAAATGCATAGAAACAGATTTTGCATTGTAGGATAGGAGAGAACGGATGTCACATTGTAGGATCTGTGCTATTTTGTGACTTTCAGTCCTTCCTAAATTGATTCAGAAACTCTAGATGTGTTTTAAGCTCGGAAAATCTAAGAGGTCAGGCGAGGCTGGGTGTGGACAAGACTTTCTGCTACCACAATGAGGTCATTCCTGCCTAAGGCAGTTGCAGAAACACTATGGTAGTGGTTTGCCACTGCTGTTTTATAACAAAGTTCTCACTGATCTGCAGCAAAATGAGAATGATAAGGACAATGGAGAGAGGATTTCATGCAGCTAAATGTCCTTACAGAACTGATATTATGTTCTTTCTACTTTGTGGGTGTTAAAATGTGATCCCTTTCATAGAAAGATGCTCTGAAGATTTCTCCTTCTGTATCAGACCTCAAAATGTTATAACTTTCATCATGCTTATTCCTGTGAAATGTTATTGACTCCCACAGCTTTAAATACCATTGATATGCTGATAACTCCTAAATGTATATCTAGTGTCAAAATCCTCCTCTAATCTTCTGACACCTATATCTTCCTGCCTTGGATATCTCATAGGCACCTTAAATTTCACAAGCCCCGAAAGGAACCTCTGATTCTCCCTTCCTTCCCTAACTTGCTCCTTTCTTGGTCTTTAGAACTCAGTAAATGGTGTATTAAATGGCAAGTTGCTCTTGACAGGAATATGAGAATCATCCTTGATACTTCTCTCTTTCTCTCCTCTCTCTTTATCATCAGAGTCTCAAAAATTCTAGTTTCAAGATATGTTTTAAATCCAACTAATTACTTGCACCATGTCCATCACACGGTCATATCTAGGCCACCGAAATGTCATTCCAATTGATCTCACTCCTTCCACTCTTGCTTTCCTTCCAATCCATTCCCCAATAGCATCCAGAGGAATTCTTTAAAAACATCAATCCTGCTTAAAATTCCTTAGTTACTTTTTACTACTTGTAACATAAAACTCAAAATCCTTACCATGGCTTGTATAGTCTGAGATTTGTTCAGTGGAAGCATTAATTTTAAGGGGAATATTTCCCTGATACTCTCTTTCCATATAAAATTAATGTATAATATTACATGCTTGCAGAGAACCATGTCTATTTCCTGTAGAGTATGTAGTTCAATGTAAATTTCATATATATATAAAAATGTAATTAATTAATGATGACTATCTCCCCCACTAGACTATATGATGCTTGAGGTCATGGGCTAGCTTTGATTCTCATTGCACTCCCAGACACACTTTAGTAGCTGCAGATAGTATGTGCTCAAAAATATTCACTGAATTAACAAATGAATGAAAAGGAAAAAATTAATGATCTTTACTTAGTAAAATAAGAAGCTGACTACTCTGTAGGACTTGAATTAAGAAGAATTTTTGTTTTCCAGGTTTTTGAAATGCGAAAGTCTGATAATCACTGCTCTGTGGTTGAAAAAGACACATCAGCTTGAGCCTTTGGATGTTACTAGGAGGCATGGTGGTTATGCAAATGGCCTTTGTGAGTCTGTGGGAGGTGCTAGTAGACCAGCTAATGTGGGCGAGTACTCTGCTCTCTGAGATGGAGAAGTTTCTTTGTCTAATTTTAGCTCCGGAGTTCTGGAACTCTGGGCATGGCTCTTGAACTCTTAAGTAAATGCCAATAAAAGAAAAGTAATAAAGAAACATGGCACCCATCTCAAACTTAAGCTTTGCATTTTGGAATAATTTATTTGCATATTTTTTTCTGATGTGATAAGATCTGAAGATAAAAAAATTTATTTTAGGTGAAACTATGCCCATACACCAACTGGCTCTACAGTATCCCAATTCATAATATGTGGTCTATTAATTAGAAAGACAAGATCCTAAGCCAGCTAGTCAGATTTACATTCCCAGTAGCAGCTTGTGTTATAGCACTTGGATTGTTATATTGAACAATTTATTGAGATCCAGATGTTCCAGTTCCTGACCTTCCCTGAGTGAGTGGTTGTCAGATATTCCTGTCTAAAAACAAGGCAGTCAGTAGTTAACTGTAGCCTCCCACACTGTCAAACATTCTCCAAAGAATATGAAATTGCTTGTTATCTTTGTCAAAATTACATGTGATAGGGATATTTGCTATCTGTGTTGTAATTAAAAACTCAATTAAAAGAAATTTTGAAATCATTATCAACTTTTTCAGGCATGAGCTGTTCCACAGAAAAGCAAGCTGTTTACAGCTTAGGCATTTACCAGCGTTCAGAAGATGGCAGAGTCCCAAAGCAGGCCTAAGGACAGAGTGAGATCTGAACCAAAGCAGAAACAACCCCATGGAGGGCAAAAATAAGTCACAGAGAGTGACATTACCTGTTAGGTAGCAGTTCCTCTCATTTTACCACTACCATGTGTAACTGCAATCTTCTAATTGGATTGTGTCACTTCATTAACATTGAGGACCACTGTCCCTAATGAGTCTCTTCAAAATGAGCAAACAGGAGGTAGCTTATTATTATGGCTCTCATTTATAATGTACCTATCTATTAGATGGATGTTATTGGAAAAAATTAATTGCATTACAATGGGTGCCACTGAATGTAAGCACATTCGGTCCTTAGGGAAATGATTACCCTAAGAGGTGGATCATATTAATTGACTAGAGACAGCAAGCATCATGAGTGATGAGAGAAGCAAGTGTGTGTGCATAGCTGAAAAGGAAGCTCTCTATATTGTAGCCATATAGCTGAGGCCTGCTGAGAAAGCAGTCCCAGCCTCTGCCTGGAGGCTGGTTAAACCAGGCAATTTCTTAAATTAGAGCATGAATTATTAATAGTCATAATTCCATAGCAGGCTTCATTTGTTGAGCCCTTACTATAAACTAGCAATGGAGATGATCACATTTAATCCCTACAACCACCCTAAAGACATCTCACAGTTTGTAAGTGGTAATCAGGAAGCGAATCAGTTTGACTCTAAAACTAGTACCGCTAATCCTAAAGCTGCACATTCTAGGTCCAGACTCAGTAGGGAACAGAGCCCTTAAGGTATTTGCATTATTAGCCCAGCCATCCTCTCAGCCTGAGAAGAGCCAGAATCTCTGAGATTAAAATATCCAGATATGGCAGTGAGTCTAATAAACTTCTATGGGCATTTTTTTCTTCTATTCATTTGGAGATTGTTTGAACACATTGGAAAACACTATTTTTTTTTTAAGAAGAAAATGGCTTAGCCTTTACTTCTGTGATTGTAATGGTAAACAGCAAACAGCAGTAAAACCTGATTTTTTTTTAAAAAAGTACCACTGATTCAAATGTTCCTAACATTCTGCTAAGACAGAAGGGGTGAATGGTACTCCTAGTCTGTGGCTGAAAACTTGTAATGAATGAGGTGATGTGTGTAGGAATACACCATTTCAGAGGCAGCAGCACCCCTCACAGAGCTGCCTGTGGCAGTCCGCAACAGGTGTGATGAGATGATGGGGACACCTCAGAAAATCTTCACTGCCCTCATGATTACTCCAGCCATGTGATACACACACCTTGTACTTCACTTTCTAGAATAGTGAAGACGTCTGTATGACTGCAGCAAAGGATGCATATTAGTGCAGTAGGAAGACAGGTTGAATAGTGGGATGTGGTGTAATAAGGCAAGGCCCTTGAAAGCCACAGTGTCTGTCACAAAAAGCAGATGCTCCTGGAACGGTGGGTGCAGTTAGCTGCATGAATAATATTTATATCTCAAATTAAAATAGTTTATAACATACTTGAATGCAGATAATCAGTAACTATTTTAGGAGGAAGATGGGGTGTGGAGATCACCAGCACTGCTTGAGAAAACTTATGCAGAGATGTGGGAAAGATCAGATAGTTGGGCTGAACCTCTAAGAAACAGCATGGAAACATGAATAACTGAAGGCTCTTTCCCCTAGACTTCAGCAGTTCCCTCCTCACTGTTCTCTCTGACCCTTGGATCCGCCTTCCATACTCCCCCAGAGGGACCCCATTGTTTCCTTACTTTCCATCACCAAGCAGATAAATCTGCTTTAAACCTTTAACATAATAGACAGACCTTCTGTAATCCGACTTCTAGAGACTCACCTTCTGCTATGCTCTGCTCAATATTTTAAGCTCTAGGAATGCTGATCTCTTTACTGCTCAGAATATACTGTGCTAGTTTTCACCTGAAGGCTACATTCTTGCCACCTCCTCCTCTGAAACTCCCTTCCTCGATTTTTCCCAACCTCCTCTGAACTCTCTGACTAACACCTTACTTAGGGGTCCCTTTCTGTGCTCCCAAGCACCTTGGCATGTCTCTGTCATCACATTTACCACATGACATTGGCATTCTCTGTTTACATATTGGTTTCCCCAACATAATTATGAAACCCTTAAGGGCAAAGGTCAGTATTATTATTTCTCCATAGATGTTCAAGTGCCTAAAGCAGTTTCTGGTACACAATAGGCACTTCTGTGACTTGTATTGAATCAAATAATAACAGAAACAAATGTGTATAGGACTTGAGATTTTTCAAATTGCCTTTCTAAATATCATCTTCTTTAATTAATGGCAACACTCCATGGGTGTTCAAAATGCTTATTTTATCACAATTTATACCATATAAGAAAAAATGGCAGCTACAGCTGAGAACTATTGTGATAATACAGTCCCACAACACAGAATAACATATTAGAATATAGCCCATTTTTATCTTAATAGAAGACTATGGTACTCCCCAAAACTAAATTTATGAGTAAAAACAAATTTCCATTTTTAAAAAAATGTTTGTTTTTCTTTATTTCTTCTAATAAAAATGGGATACGTGTGCAGAAGATGCAGTCTTGTTAC
Source organism: Macaca nemestrina (assembly GCF_043159975.1). Taxonomy (NCBI): domain Eukaryota; kingdom Metazoa; phylum Chordata; class Mammalia; order Primates; family Cercopithecidae; genus Macaca; species Macaca nemestrina. Next base: position 157,029,232 of record NC_092125.1, read on the forward strand.
ACAGGTATAGTGTGTCATGATGGTTTGCTGCACCCATTGATCCATCCTCTAAGTTCCCTCCCCTCACCCCCCACTCCCCAACAGGCCCTCGTGTATGTTGTTCCCCTCTCTGTGTCCATATGTTCTCATTGTTTAACTCCCACTTCTGAGTGAGAACATGTGGTGTTTGGTTTTCTGTTCCTGTGTTAGTTTGCTGGGGATGAAGGCTTCCAGCTTCATCCATGTCCCTGCAAAGGAAATGATCTTATTCTTTTTTATGGCTGCATAGTATTCCATGGCATATATGTACCACATTTTCTCTATCCAGTCTATCATTGATGGATATTTGGGTTGGTTCCATGTCTTTGCTATTATAAATAGTGCTGCAATAAACATATATGTGCATGCATCTTTATAGTAGAATAATTTATATTCCTTTGGGTATATACCCAGTAATGGGATTGCTAGGTCAAATGGTATTTCTGGTTCTAGATCCTTGAGGAATCGCCATACTGTCTTCCACAATGGTTGAACTAATTTATATTCCCACCAACTGTGTAAAAGCATTCTTATTTCTCCACAGCCTCACAAGCATCTATTGTTTCTTGACTTTTTAATAATCACCATTCTGACTGGTGTGAGATGGTATCTCACTGTGGTTTTGATTTGCATTTTTCTGATGATCAGTGATGTGGGGATTTTTTTTCATGTTTGTTGGCTGCATAAATGTCTTCTTTTGAGAAGTGTCTGTTCATATCATTTGCCCGCTTTTTGATGTGGTTGTTTTTTTTCTTGTAAATTTGTTTAAGTTCCTTGTAAATTCTGGATATTAGACCTTTGTCAGATGGGTAGATTGCAAACATTTTCTCCCACTGTGTAGGCTGTCTGTTCACTCTGACAATAGCTTCTTTTGCTGTGCAGAAGCTCTTTAGTTTAATTAGATCCTATTTCTCAATTGTGGCTTTTGTTGCCATTGCTTTTGGCATTTTTATCATGAAGTCTTTGCCCATGCCTATGTCCTGAATGGTACTGCGTAGGTTTTTTTCCAGGGTTTTTATGGTTTGGGGTTTTACATTGAAGTCTTTAATCCATCTTGAGTTAATTTTTGTATAAAGTGTAATGAAGGAGTCCAGTTTCAGTTTTCTGCATATGGCTAGCCAATCTTCCCATCACCATTTATTGACTAGGTGATCATTTCCCCATTGCTTGTTTTCATCGTGTTTTTCAAAGATCAGATGGTTGTAGATGTGTGGTGTTATTTCTGAGGTCTCTATTCTGTTCCATTGATCTATATGTCTGTTTTGGTACTAGTACCATGCTGTTTGGGTTATGGTAGCCTTGTAGTATAGTTTGAGGTCAGGTAGCATGATGCCTCCAGCTTTGTTCTTTTTGCTTGAAATTGTCGTGGCTATATAGGATCTTCTTTGATTCCATATGAAATTTGAAGTAGTATTTTCTAATTCGATGAAGAACGTTAATGGTAATTTAATGGGAATAGCATTGAATCTATAAATTACTTTGGGCAGTATGGCCTTTTTGTGATATTGATTCTTCCTACCCATGAGGATGGAATGTTTTTCCATTTGTTTGTGTCCTCTCTTATTTCCTTGAGCAGTGGTTTGTAGCTCTCCTTGATGAGGTCCTCTTTGTAGTGACTGTGAATGGAAGTTCATTCATGATTTGGCACTCTGGTTGTCTATTGTTGGTGTAAGGAATGCATGTGATTTTCGCACATTTATTTTGTATCCTGAGACTGCTGAAGTTGCTTATCAGTTTAAAGAGTTTTGGGGCTGATATGATGGAGTTTTCTAAACATAAAATCATGTCGTCTGCAAACAGAGATAATTTGACTTCCTCTCTTCCTATTTGAATATGCTTTATTTCTTTCTGTTGCCTGATTGTCTTGGCCAGAACTTCCTATACTATGTTGAATAGGAGTGGTGAGAGAGGGCATCCTTGTCTTGTACTGGTTTGCAAAGGGAATGATTCCAGCTTTTGCCCATTCAATATGAGATTGGCTCTGAGTTTGTCATAAATAGCTCTTATTATTTTGAGATATGCTCCATCTGTACCTAGTTTATTGAGAGTTTTTAACATGAAGGCATGTCGAATTTTATTCAAGTACCTTTTCTGCATCTGTTGAGATAATAATGTGGTTTCTGTCTTTGGTTCTGTTTATGTGATTGATTACACTTATCGATTTGTGTATGTTGAACCAGCCTTGCATCCCAGGGATGAAGCCGAGCTGATCATGGCAGATACATTTTCTGATGTACTGCTGGATTTGGTTTGCCGGTATTTTATTGAGGATTTTTGCATCAATGTTCATCACACATATTGGCCTGAAGTTTTCTCTTTTTGTTGTGTCTCTTCCCTGTTTTGGTATCAGGATGATGCTGGCTTCATAAAATGAATGAGGGAGGAGTCCCTCCTTTTCAACTGTTTGGGATAGTTTCAGAAGGAATGGTACCAGTTCCTCTTTGTACTTCTGGTAGAATTTGGCTGTGAATCCATCTGGTGATGGCCTTTTTTTGGTTGGTAGGCTATTAATTACTGCCCCAATTTCAGAACTTGTTATTGGTCTATTCAGAGATTTGACTTCTTCCTGGCTTAGTCTTGGGAGGGTGTTTGTGTCCAGGAATTTAGCCTTTTCTACAGCATTTTCTAGTTAATTTGCACAGAAGTGTTTATAGTATCCTCTGATGGCAGTTTGTATTTCTGTGGGATCAGTGGTTATATCCTCTTTATCATTTCTTATTGTGTTTAATGCTTTTATGTGGAAATGTAAAATAATGATACATAATATTGTATCATTATTTATTTGATTCTTCTCTCTTTTTTCTTTATTAGTTTATCTATTGGTCTATTTTGTTCATTTTTTCAAAAAAGCAGCTTCTGGATTCATTGATTTTTGCGGGGATTTTCATGTCTTTATCTCATTCAATTCTGCTCTGATCTTAGTTATTTCTTGTCTTCTGCTAGCTTTTGGGTTAGTTTGCTCTTGCCTCTCTAGCTCTTTTAATTGTGACTTTAGGGTGTCAATTTGAGATCTTTTTAGCTTTCTGATATGGGCATTTAGTACTATAAATTTCCCACTTAACAGTGCTTTAGCTGTGTCACAGAGATTCTGGTACATTGTCTCTTTGTTTTTATTGGTTTTAAAGAAATTATTTATCTCTGTCTTAATTTTATTATTTAATCAGGAGTCATTCAAATTTCCATGTAAGTTTGTGGTTTCGAGTGAGTTTCTTATTCCTGAGTTCTAATTTGATTGCACTGTGGTCTGAGAGACTGTTTGTTATAATTTCAGTTCTTTTGCATTTGCTAGAGAGTGTTTTACTTCCAATTATGTAGTTGATTTTGAAATAAATGCCATGTGGCACTGAGAAGAATGTTTAATCTGTTAATTTGGCATGAAGAGTTCTGTAGATGTCTATTGGGTCCACTTGATCCAGAGCTGAGTTCAAGTCCTGAATATCCTTGTTAATTTTCTGTCTCGTTGATTGTCTAATATTGACAGTGGGGTGTAAAAGTCTCCCGCTATTTAGTGTGTGGGAGTCTAAGTCTCTTTGTAGGTCTCTAAGAACTTGTTTTATGAATCTGGATGCTCCTCTATTGGGTGCATAGAATAGTTAGCTCTTCTTGTTCAATTGTTCCCTTTATGTAATGCCCTTCTTTGTCTTTTTTGATCTTTGTTGGTTTACAGTCTGTTTTGTCAGAGACTAGGATGGCAACCCCTGCTTTTTTTGTTTTTGTTTTCGTTTTTGTTTTTCTTTTTGCTTTCCAACACATTTCCATTTCACCATGTGATATGGTCTGGCTCTGTGTCCCCACCCAAATCTCATCTTGAATTGTAATATGAACTGTGGTCATCACGTGTTGGGGGAGGGACAATGTGGAGATGATTGAATCATGGGGGAGGTTTCCAACATGCTGTTCTCATGATGTTGAGTGAGGTCTCATGAGATCTGATGGTTTTATACAGAGCTTTTGCTTGGCACTTCTCCTTCTTGATGCCATGTTAAGAAGGATATGTTTGCTTCCCATTCCACCGTGATTGTAAGTTTCCTGAGGCCTCCCAAGCCATGAAGAACTGTGAGTCAATTAAATCTCTTTCCTTTATAAATTACCCAGCCTCAGGTATTTCTTCATAGCAGTGTGAGAACAGACTAAGACATCATGTAAGTCTTACAATTTACTTCAGTGTTTCTGAGCTCTAAAACAACTGAATTGTGATCATTTACCCAGGTTGTTATGATAACTAAATATTTTATCTACCTATTTCTCAAACCCTTTGAGTAGAAGTTGTAATCCTTCCTTTCTCCAAAATTTCTAGCCTCTATGGAGTCTCCAGTCCTTATTTTGTATTTTTATCTTATTTTATCTTAATATTTAGATAGCAGATAAATTCACAAATTGAATTTTGCATGTAAAAGCATTAAACTGAAATGATGTTTGATTAAGATTTCTTTTGCCTAAGAAGAGTAGAATAAAATAGTCATCAAATGCTATTTTTGCTTGTGAAGCAAATATAGTTCAGTTATAAAACCTGCAGCCCATTACCAACACCATTTAATGATTTTTTTCTTTAAGACAAATAACTTTACCTCTTGACCTAGAGAAAAAAAAAAAGCCTTATAGCAACAAACAAGCTCATGCTTTAAATGCTGTTTAGAATTTTAATAATGGTTTGTCCAATACTTGGATTCACTTCCCTGAGGATAAGAGAAACCAAATTAGGTTATTTAGTTACTACTTCCTTACTGAAGGGAAAAATAGCATCCTCGTGTGATATTAATAAATTCACAGCTCTATTCTGTTTCCATTTTTAAGTGACTGCTCTATAGCAGAAATAGTCATTTTTTAATAGATACCAAATACAGAACTCAGGATTCTGGTCCCAATATCATTCTTGGCTGCTAACTGATCTTGAAGGACAATATTCCTTTACTTCACTTTATGAAAATCATGAGAATTAGAACTTGTCCATTACCAGGTGAAAAAAATATTTATACTTAAAGAAATCAGAATGTGTCTTGTGATTACTGTCCTATCAAAGAAACCTATTAATTTCAGTAGTGATACTAGAATTTGTGGTATTCTGTTTGGTTCATAACCTTGACAACTTCCAAATGCCAGGTAAAATATTATCATAAAGGCTAGTAGAATTTATTTAGTTTATAAAAATAATAGTAGACGCTATTTAGGACTTACTGTGTGCCAGGCACTTTTCTAAGCCCTTTATAGGTAGTAGTTCATGTTGTTCTACCAACCATTCTGAGAGCCAAAGATTGGAACCATATCTCTTTACCTAACACTACCTCTCCCATGTCCTACTGCCTTGAGTATGATTATTCTATCTCTAGAGATGATTTTTATATTGAATATTATCTTATTTCATGTTGAAAAATTGTTAATAAAGTCAGTCTTAGCAAATTAGATTGGAAAAGGATATGAGGAATAATTCAGTCAAACCAAGATCCAGAGAAGCTACCTGATGTGCTCAGTGTCATACAGTCTAGTTGGCAGCAAACTAGAAAACTAGAACATAGGTATCGTGACCCCTGTATAATCTATTACTCCATAATCCTTTCTTATGTGAAAGGTGAGACAATCATTTTCTTCAAACCTATTACCTGATCACCTATGACATGCCATATACAATTTAGACACTCGATATATGGTTATGAACGGAGAAAAATACCTACCTTCATGGAGTCACACTATTCAGTTCACTGAATAAACAAGGATTTATTGAATATCAATTATGCACAGAGCTCCAAAGAACATCTACAAAAGTAGTGTTGGATGGTATAGGAAAGGAAAGAGTATAGGAGGTGGTCTCTGATCTCAAAGGAATTACATGAGAGACAAGGAAGAAACATAAACCCTTCCTAGGAAAGTACGAAACAGCATATAATTGAGAGTCTAGTTTACAGTAAATGAAGGCCAGGGGATTTTAGAGAAGGGGAGATACAGGGGGTGAGAGGGATCTCAATGTGTACATTATGAAGGGAGTGAAGAGTTGAAGGTAGTGGTTGCCTACCATGGAGTATTAGAGACATGGATGGACTCTAAAGGTATAGGACTGGGTCAGGCACAGTGGCTCAAGCCTGTAATCCCAGCAGTTTGGGAGGCTGAGGTGGGTGGATCACCTGAAGTCAGGAGTTTGAGACTAGTCTGGCCAACATGGTAAAACCCTGTCTCTACTAAAAATACAAAATTTAGCCAGCAGTGGTGGTGAGTGCCTGTAGTCCCAGTTACTCAGGAGGCTGAGGCAGGAGAATCACTCGAACCCAGGAGATAGAGGTTGCAGTGAGTCAAGATCACGGCACTGCACTACAGCCTGGGCGATAGAGTGAGACTCTGTCTCGAAAAATAACAAAGAAAAGTATAGGACTGGGTAAATAAAGTAAAAAAAGATGAAATTTAACATATGTAATTTATGGAAATTAAAATACATATACATATGACAATAATTTTTTGACAATGGCGTATGCAATAAAAAAAAGTGTCTATAAAATATAATAGAATGCCTGCCTTTGCAGGGAGGGGGAGAGGAGTAGGAAGAAAAATAATAAATATATCAGTAGACTCACTGAAGAACAAGGTCAGGGTCCTCACAGACCAATGATGAAAGTGTGTCATGATTTGATTATGTCAACCCTCTGCTATCAAGTCCAAGGAAAAATATCCTGGGATAGATACAGTGGAGCTTTGTAGGATGTACAGACCATATTCGGGCTGACAGAGGAATGGGAAAGGTGGTCAGGGTAAGGGGACAGGATGAGAGGGCAGAGACCTGTTCTGCCCGGAGGGAAAGGTGCAGTGGAGGGAATGGAAGAAATATGGGTAAATATGTGGTGTGGGTCTCTTAGGGGAATCCTCAGAAGACAGGCAGAAACCTCAGAGTGGAAGTAATATGGAACATGGACTGAAGCGGGGTTCCTGAGCAGATGGGTGATGTAGGAAAAAGAGAAGAATAAGAGCCTCGCAGCATCCTCAGAAAGAAGGACCCAAAAGGTAAAGCATCCAGGAACCCACATTGTGGACATTCACATGTGTACAGATGAGGGTCTGAATTAGTGGTGCTTGTGGGAATGAGGAGCAGGTGGAGAAGGAACATGTTCCTTGAGAAGACCATGACAGTGCCATGAGGATGCATCAGTTTGGTTCTTTGTACAGGACTTTTTCAAAAGTTTGCTTCAGAGTAGCCATGGTTCCTGAAAGCAAATAAGTGGGTCACTTGCTTAGCTTTCCTTAGTGGTAGATTAATTAGCCAGCTGTAACTCCCGGATCTCTATTTTTAAATAATGACTTGCGTAAGTCTCCAAAGACAAGAACTCGCCACTGGTACACAGCACATTCTGGCAGCTGCAAGTTATTATGCCCAGTGGAAATTAAATATCTTTTAGGGAAATCATGCAAGATCTCATGATAAATATGAAATTAACCCCTGCCACCTCTATGCCTACCTCATTTCTTTGCTAGCCTGCTATCCTAATAAGCAGAGTCTCTGGGGTCTGAAATGACAGCTGAATTGGTGATATTTTTTAAGAAGCACTATTCATCGGTGAGCATCGGTAGAACATAGAGCTTTTGTCTCCGGTTGGGCTAGAAGCTCTGAAAATCAAACAATAGTAAACATACACAATACCATTAACTCCTGGTCAGATGGAGATACTTATAACTCCAGGGATGTAAAGAAACAACTGGACTAACCATTTTACTTATCATTTTAGGCATTTTCCTCTGCTTAATACCCTTAAGCTCACACTTCTCTTTCCTTCTGACCAAATATATACATGTCTGGTTCTTTCTTAATTCTTTCTTCATAAGCTGCAAGTTTCATATAGTATGTGACTCTTCACTGTCCCTTTTCACTCCCCATTTCTATGTTAGGTTTGGGTTGTTGTCGTTTGTAGGGAATATTGAGCAGTGCACTCTCAATCAGAGTGGAACCAGAGTCAAGGGGAGAATGAATGCTGGCAAAGTGTCACTCCAACTAAGCTGCCTGAGGAAGGGTCCTAAGGTCTGTAGTGGCATTCGGTATTCAGGTGCCATTTGTAAATGCTTGTTTCTAAAATGTCAATCAATACACTTGTCATAATCACCACATGGTGGAACGTGATTTGTTTGGCTACTTTCAGCAAAAGGTAGATGTCAGGCCACCCTACGGTTTCGGGAGGCAAATACCTTCCCTGGGTGGGTGAAAACGGCAGCCTCAAGTTTCCTACGTAACTATAAAGATTTCATAACACATTTCTGGTTTCTCCCTTGAGCACCAACAATCAAGAATCCAGGAGAGGAATAAGAAGTAATGCCTCCATATAGGCAGTATAATTTGGGGTCAGATATGAAGCAGATGAAATCAGTAAAGAAAAGAGAAATGGAGCGATGGCTATCCCAGTATCCCTGCTCCATGAGGCCCATTGTTTCAGTCTGTCACTGTGCAGCTGTGATAGGCTGCTTTCTTTTTGACCCTCACCTTAATAACACGCCTTTCCTTCACTTTCCACATGCCCCAACATGTCTTTGATGCTCCTAGGGAGGGCCACAAACTCCAGTGTTGCTGGGCAGCCCGGTTTTCCTCTTTCTGAGTCCAGAAGTGGTGCAGCCTGGGCCTTTACCTTGACCTTTGACCTCCCATGTCATGAAGTTAACACGGTTCCTGCCTCCAGCTAATGGTTTCCAACACTGCAGAATTGAGTCTATTTTATCAATTACGTGAACTTCAGTCTTTGGCATAAAGGTCATTATTGTGTTTTGCACCTGGAATTGTATTGTAATGAAGCAAATCACATTCTCTTACAGTCAATGAGGGGGAAAAAAGCACACAAAATGGAAATTACTCCTAAAATGACCTTGCTAGATTTCTATATCTGGCTAACAGACTCTGTTTCTATACATCAAAAAACTGACGTGGCAGCTTTGTCATACAACCAGGCAGTCCAATCCCATGTTAGCAAACATGTAATTATGGAACATATGGCATAAACCCATTAATAGTATGCACAGTTGATAAATTCCCAGTGTAGTTCCCGTGATGTTTACTGATTCACTGCCACCTTGCCCCAGGCTGCTTCCAAACATGTCAGAAAAATAAAATGTCATCCATATTTGCATTCAGAAGTTATTCCGTATTTACACATGCTAATAAAAACAAAAGCTTGCTTTTTAAGGAAGGGGCAAGCTCCATAATCAATTTTCTGAGAGGCCCAAGAGTTTGACATGCTCTGCATACATAGAATTCACTGGAATAGCAATGTGGAGACACGAGTAGGCTGGCTCTGTGGCTTCTCACCCCTTGCTGGGTGACAGCAGCTGACAGCAGACAGCCACCCTTGAGGGTTGAGGGTACCTGCAGATCACTCACTTTCTCTATCTAAACAACTTGCCTTAGATTTTTTTTTCTTAGTGCTGGAACAAATATGTGATGAACCAGTGAATGAATTAGCTATGAGGATAGCCACAATTTGATGGTGCCCTATAACTTCCCTGCCCCTTTCATTAATGACCAGCTCTATCTCCCAGCTCTCTGGCCTTGTTCTCTTGACTAGAATATAGCATTTGGAGTCATTAAATAGGGTATGAAGTTCTGGCTCTGAAAAATCACCGGTTATGTTACCATGAGCAAGTCACTTAATCTCTCTAAGCCTCAATTCCCTTATCCATGAAATGGGTGAATTATAGCATTTGTTTTGTAAGGATCCTTTATGTTTCAAGAGACAGAAACCCAGTTCAAACTATTTTAAAGTAAACAAAAAGAAAACATTCATTGGCTCACATGGCTGGAAGGGATACTGTGCTATTTGCCCAAATCAAAGGATAGGGATCAAGGTCTCAATTGCTAGGATCAAAACTCACAGCCAAGGGAACTCACTCCCTTTTCCATCTCTCAGCTCAGCACTGTTTGGCTTCATTCTTTTTTACTATAGCTGGACTTTCTTCATGTAGCAATGAACATGGTCAGTTTTAGCTCCAATCGCACATTTTTCAATTATAATGAATCCGTAGGCAAGGCTGTTTTTATTTATTTCAAATCAAATCCTTACTAAGTATGTCAGAGGGGGCCTCCGATCAGCCCTGCTGGTTTACATGTTTGCCTTAGGTTAAGAAGTACTATGATTAATCAAGTATGAAGTTGTGTCCAACCCTGTACCTGGGATAAAAGGTAGTGGGTTAGAGTGTATTACCAGAAGAAGGGAAATAAAAACCTTGCTGAGCAAATAAGGCAAAAATAAAAGCTACCATTCTACTAACCTATTTCACCAAGGTTTGTGGATTCTGGCACAAGCAAGTGTTGAATGATCATAGGTTAGTATTATAAGTAACTGGGCTTTGTAAACTACTAAAAGTTACACATGAATCCTAGCCAAATAACTACAAATCTTATTGATTAACTCTCAGAGGGTGAAACTAGTCAAGGCCAGTGTTAGTGACAATTACAATGATAATAGTTAATATTTAAGGAGCAATCACTGCATGTGAGGAACTGCTGTTGTGAGCATTTTATATGTATGAACTATGAAGTAGGTACTATCATCCACCCCAGTGTTTGCATAAATAACTAATGCAAAGAGAGGTAAAACAATTTGCCCAAAGTCATAGAACTAGTGGTTAAACCAGGGTTTGGAACCAGAGGGTCTGGGCTACAGTTCATATTCGTATTCATTGCTGTCCCTCAATCTTCCTGTAATATTTTGCATTTTACTGTGTATCTTTTCCTTGAGGCACTGAAAACGCCACAAGATTGGTAATCGTGTCTGTATTACTCAAAGTTGCATATATATTCCACCCTTAAGGCCTACATGACTGGTATGAGAAAAGTAGAGATAATTGGGATTGGGCTAAACTCTTATTTGAGTGTATGAATATCATTCAAATAACAGTGCTGTTGAAAATTAATATGTACATCCATTTTTCTGAAATTCAGAAGAGATGCATAATATTCAGGTGCCTAATAACTTGGCTGCTAGTTAATCATGCTTGACACTTATATAGCACTTCACCTTTTACAATCATCTTAGAATATGTTAGTTCATTAATCCCAACAACATCCATGTGACACAGAAAAGGTTCCTGAACCTGCCTCTGATCTCCCCACCATCTGGTATCTAAATACTTGGTTGACTAAAGAAGGAAGAAAATAATTAGATAAATCAAGCAAGGAAACACGTGTGGCCAAGAATGACACAGACTTGTGGGCAGTGAAGGTGAAAGAAAATCCTCTGGCTCTGTGGAGGTTTGTCTTTGACACATACATTTCAGCATACAATATTCATATAATAATAATTATTCACTTCTGACTGGTGGAAATGTAAGAAAACACCAATCAGCCTTCATCTTCATCTTCAACAGGTGATAGCTGCACACGGATTACTTGGGATCTCATCAATGGTCATTTCCATTAATTAAAAAGTGCTTCTAGTTGTCAATTTTCATGATATTGGCATACTTACATTCCAAGTCCTGTTTCCCACTGCTATTTCTACTTTTCACAGAAAAGAATCTGCTAGATGCTAACATCTAGCATGGCTTCAGTCACGTTCAATATATTAATAGCTTCCTTTATGTTGCCTTGTTATTTGGCTCATAGTTTCTAGAGAACAATGGTGAGTGATTTTACCAGCCACCTGAACAAAGATATTCTTGCTCATTGTTTTCTCACTCATATACGTGGACCACCATTGCCTCACTTCAGGCATGGATGCTGATCATTCTGACGACCCAAAAATGTGGAGAGAGAACGGTACCTGAACAAGGGCTACAAAAGCTATCCTAAGATGCTTTGGAGCCGCAAATGACATTTTCAAAATTAGTTAGAAGCTATTCCTATTAATAGAATGACACAAAAATCATATCCAACCAGAGTCAACATACTATGTATGTGTCTGGTTAGTAAAGAATCTTCTTTCTAGCATAAGCTTATCCTGCTGTCTCAGGACACTGAGGATTGAAAGGAAGGTAGTACAGGACAATAGTTATGAATGAGCTCCAATTCTAGGATCCCGAAGAAGACCTGGGTTCAAACTGATTCACTGAATTACTAACTGTGTGACCTTAGGCAAGCGTCTCAATCTCTCTGAGCGTCAGTGTCAGTTTCTACAGGTTAGCCCCAGAGCTTACCTCATAGAATTGTTAGAGGATTACACAAAATAATTACTCACAGGCTTAGCCCAGTGCCAGGGATATAGTGAATGCTCAGAAGTAAATACTATTAACTGTTCCCAGGTTTCTTTGATATTCTCACATTCAATTTTTAAGGCATGATATTGAGGCTATTGTAAAATGATAAACTTTAGAATTCTAGATATAATTACCTGTGAAGTAGAAATATGTTGTGGTCTGTGTTAACACATAATGATCTTTATCTAACCAGGTTAGAAACAGAAATGCTGTAAGTCATTCAAAAGGTCAAATACTTGTCAGCAGGTAGCATACTAACATGTAATTTTGACCCTGGGCAAAGTCAGGGAACTGTTGATTGCTTTATGATGAGCCTGTGTTTTTCTGCTGATACCCTCTTCCTTCTTTTGGAGATGTTATCCTCACTCTATTTTATGTGGTACAATCAAGGCCTTTTCAGGTGCCTTGAAAGTCCCACAACTAAATGGCCACTTTACCAACTCATGAGTGCTATTCTGGCAGCACAAGCCTCTCAAGGTTACTAATGGTAGCTTTTGTCCATTTCTTAGAACCACATTATTAACCTGGAAGAATGATTTTTCAGTTCCTTTTGCTCCCTTCAAACAGATACAAAGATAATCCATGATAAAGAGACTTGACAGTATCTCTGATAGCCTATTAGCATGGGACATAGCAAGGATGTTAGGACTTGGGGGAGGTGTTATCAGGTTCACAGGGTTAATTTGCATTGTCTAAAAAAGTAAATCTTTTTTTGAATCAATCCACTAGAAGGAAATATAGAAGGAAGCATTCAAACCACAGTGCTTGAGCAGAATGAACACTTATTTCACAGACACAATTACAACTGCCAGGGAGAAAATTTTTCCAAAACTATTTAATCTCTGAAATGGACAATAAGCTTGTCAGCCTCTTGGGCATTTCAACCTTGATGCAATGGTTCATAGCAAACGTTTCCATGACCAGAAGCCATCAGATTCATCAAGTGTCTCCATTCTTTCACAATAAAAGTCTTTTAGGGCTCTGAGGATGAAGCGAACTTTCTGTGTGCAATATATGCTCCTCTCTGTCACCAATGCAAAACCTGGGGATGTGCTGGAAAGAAACTTGACAAAGGAGGATATTTATCTTGCAAGTGTTTGAGATACTATTTCTAAGCTAATCTCCCCTACAAATCATGGAGTCTAACTCAATTCAAGTCTAATTCAAGCTTGTCTTCCAGAACATCTAGTAAATCCTCAAAAACATGAACTATGTATTTGCTTTGTATCTCATTTTGTACCCATTCTCTTCTCAACCCCATGAGTTCACTGGCTATAGAAAGTATTAAGATTAAGACTGGAATTAACAGTCAGGGAATTTTCTACAACTGGCTTTTTTTGTTATCATGTCTATTAATAACCGAACATCATAAACAATACAGTTTAATTATGAACTAAAGTGTCTACAGCAATTAAATATGAAGGAAGTATTCAAAAACACAGCAAAAAGGATCATACTTTTAAAGCATTTAAATTGCAAGTGATGTTATTGACAGAACTTTTAAAGAAATTTTATGTTTGGATTAAAAAAAGAAAGAAAGTAGTTGAAAGTGAAGTGTTGACTCCATGGCATTTATAGGCAAATAAATATTTAGGATGGATCAGTTTGCCATCATGAGCAGACGCTTCAAGAAATACACAAAGTTAATGGGAGCTGTCCTTAATTTCTACCTCACTGAGTCAACAAGATAAAAAAAATCAACTTAAAGGGTTCCAGAGTAATGACATGACTCATTAGTGTGAAGGCCACTTCAAATTAAAGGATTCATTTTCACTTACTGAGAGAAGAAAATTATTAATGAGCTTCATGCATGAATATCTGGAAAGTACTGCAGCTCATTCTCTGGGCATAAAACAACTTGCAGTTGTAACCACAAGGGATTTAGTTTTTTTAAATCAGATTCTTTTTTTTTTTTTTTTTTGAGACGGAGTCTCACTCTGTTGCCCAGGCTGGAGTGCAGTGGCTGGATCTCAGCTCACCGCAACCTCCGCCTCCTGGATGCAAACGATTCTCCTGCCTCAGCCTCCCGAGTAGCTGGGACTACAGGTGCCCGCCACCTCGCCGGCTAGTTTTTTGTAGAGTTTCACCGTGTTAGCCAGGATGGTCTCGATCTCCTGACCTCGTGATCCGCCCGTCTCGGCCTCCCAAAGTGCTGGGATTACAGGCTTGAGCCACCGCGCCTGGCCTTTAAACCAGATTCTAAAAAGTTTTTCTCAACTTTGATACCATAGCTCACTATTTGATAAATAGTGCTAGGAATGGAAGTTATGTGGTCACCAGTCCATCGAGAAGATCTGGGAGTGTTGCCTATTATATAGTCAGGGTAAGTGCCAGAGAGAAGGGAAAATTCTATCGTCATCCTGGAGAGAGATGCAAAGGAAGCCGGGAAGGTGAGTCTTCATTCTTCTAAATTTATGCTCTTCCAAAATCTAATGGTAGTGAATTCAGAAGACAATGTAAGACGACGAAAGGTCAAGTCTCTCTTTCTGAATGGTCAGTGTATTGCACAGCTACTGAGTTTGTCATTGTTTTTGGTATTTGCTCTTGAGTTTGGAACTTGAGAATCTGTTTCCATTTTTAGGACACGTACATATTAGAGAGGTGTCCATTCGAAGCATTTGGTAATAAAAATTTGGTGTTTGGAGGAGCTGTACTGAATGAGTAGTCTTAGTCCCTGCAAAAAGGTTTTATATATATAACTGTTTAATGAAAAATATAATATTCAGGTGGAATGTCAAAGGAGAAGACCAAAATACGAAGATTAAACAGGGTTGCGAAGTTTGTAGAAAGTGGTGGTGCCTCTTGTACCAGTAGTGAGAAAGATACTAGATTAAGATTCTCTTCCGAGGGTTGAAATACTGCCAAAACAACTGGGCATCTGTTCATGGGCGCATGAGATGATCTATATCATCAATTCACTTCTTAGGGAAGAAAGGAGCAGAGGCTGACCTTTTTGAAATTCCTTTCTAGTGGTCAAGAATGATGGCAATTGTATTTTTTAGTGGGATTATGTTTCTTCCTACTGTATATTTGAATTGCAAAAAACCAGAGCATAGCATTCCTTGCTGAAGTTTTTCAAGTTGACAGTCTGATAGTCTTATCTATTTTTATTTACTTTTAAATTCAAATTCAAGCCAGTGTTCCTAGACGTCTCCACAAGCTGCAGGCCTATGGGAAATGTTCCATGGCTCCTCTGTGTATCTGAAGTTTGGCCTCCTCATTATGATCGATTAATATTTCAGAGTTATTTTTTTTTTCTGAAATTGGAATAGACCTCATTTTCCAGAAAGTCATTTATATTGTTATTCATTTTCTTTTCACTGTCTTGTTTATGACTAAAAAATGCACTGATGATTTCATAATGAGAGAATATTATGTAGAAATGGAAACATAATCTTAGAAAAGTATGACTTTTTATGTGGTAGGTAATATTTCTCTTCAATTTCCCTTTTCATGTGGGATTTTTTTTCTTTTCTAAAGGGAAATATAAATGTTAGGAGAGAATCAAAATATATATCACAAAATTTTTTATATATTTCCTCAACTACTGTAAAATCTAGAGGGACCAGATGATTAAAGTCCTTCATTTTTAAAGAATTCTTTCAAAAATCCCAGAAGCTAGAGGCAAATTGTTTTTATTGTTGCTTGAGTTTTGTTAGGGGCATAGAATATATGAGGTTTTGTTAAAAAAAAAACTGAAATATTTGTCTCTATTTCTATAATATTATACACAATCTTTGGATTGTTAAAAGCAATACTATTCATCATGTGAAAGAGACCAAGAAAGCCACTGACTCTGAACTTCATGCAGCCATCTATTCACAAGTTCTTTAACAAATAAATGATGAACACCTACTATATATGATTATTTATGCTAAGTATTATGGTAAGCATGAATATGAATAACATAAAGTCTTTACCTTTAAGAAATGTACAACATAGTAGTAGAGACAGATACAATCAGATAACTATAACATATAACATATAGTCTTTACCTTTAACAAATGTATAACATAGCAGTAGAGACAAATATAATCAGGTAACTGTAATATAGGCAGAAAGTTCAAAATGCCCTGGGGGTTTTAGTTCAAGATGGCTCATTGAAGGGACATGTTCACCTATCTTCCCTCTCAAATTACTACTGACAAGACCTTATAATATGATTGTAAAAGCCATGGTAAGACTAAGGAACTGGATATCCTAACAGCAGAGCAGTATACTAATAGAAATTTCAGTTAGATATAAATAAGAAGAGATTGGCAGGATTTTTGTTCCATGATTAGTTTTCGGTAGATTGATTTACCTGTTGATAATTTTAAAAAAAACCACAACAAAATAAACACAAAAATCATCTGTTTAAAAGTATGCAATAGATAGTTGTAGAAATAATAAGTACTAGAGAGGCTAAAATCGTTGGAAAGGAAGGCTATTGGACAGGTGTAATAATGATCTTCAGCTGCATTTTTTTTCTGGAAGACTGTAATGATTCTTGGCATGGGTAGACTGGGAGAGTAGGCTTTCAAATGGCAAGGGGGCACTGTTGAGGACATAGAAACCATTAGACATTTTGGCATTTACAAGGATTGGAGTCACAAAATTGGACAATTGAAGAGCCTCAAGACACAAGTGATTCTCCCCTCAAAATATTTGTCAAACACTGAAGGTATACAGGGTGGAGCTAAAGAACTAAACTACAAACCCTGAGTGGTGGAGTGGGACATTTCATACTCTCCTAGTGCTGAGAAGACAAAAACTTGCTAGGATGAATGAGTGAGTGAATAAAGCAGTATCTTAATTGCAAGCCACAGAGATCTCCAGACTACAGACAAAGGAAACTAAAGATAGACTGAGTCTTAATCAAAACTTCTAGCATGTATAAAGTCAGCCTATTCCTGGATAAAATAAGGTGACAGCCTCTCCATCTGCTTGGCAGAAGAAAGGGTAACCCTTTTCTAATGCAAGATCACAACATCTGGAGCCTCTGTAGTCTTTATTCTCAGTGTTCTGCATTTATTAAAATCCTTTTGGGCATGGGAAGAGACAGGGCCATGGGTCTAAACACCAAGAGAAAAAGAAATGGGCAACGGAAACAAATCCACACATGATGTAGATATTAAGACAAAGATTATAAAATAACTGAATAACATGAACAAGAAAAACAGATAAATTATACAGCAAAAAGATAAAATGTTGGAGAATTTTATCAGATAATTAAAATCTGAACCAATCATGTTCTACCTAGTTGGTTAGAAGTCACATTAAGGTTGATGCTTTTGTATCTGATACTGGAAGTTCATGTCTCAAGGCTAAACATTTGAGGAAAAAGAATGGATGTCAAGGTTGGGTCAGTGAGAATAAACTGGAATCCACAGGAATAAACTGGAACACATGGGGATGGACCTAAGCTCCTTCCAGTTTCTCACTACTTCTACCTTCAGTGGGAATTGTTGTGCACAAGAAGTTACAAGCCTTCATCATACAGTTGGCACACCTTTGGCTAAGGATTCAGAGAAGCTGAAAGAGGAGTAGCCGAAGGCCTGTCTGCTGCTTAACACCAATGATATGAACCAACAGAGCAATGACAGTATGTGTGAGCTGCAACAGCATTTGAGTCTGTTCATGACTTTCCAGGTGTAAACTAATATGATCACTGCTTTAATTCCGCCTTCCAAATTTCACGTGAAATGTCTTTCAGGACCCACTTCAACTGGAAACATGGAAGAAAAAGAATTGTGAGAAATGTAGATCACCCTAATGTAATTGGCATAATATAAAGCCACCACAGAATCTACACAAAATAATTAGACGGGATTTCTAGAAATAGAAAGTGTTATGTCTTAAAATAAGAACTAAACGGATACATATAGTACCAAGCTGGACATAGTTGAAAACAAGATTAGTGAACTCAAAGACAGTCAATAGAAAAGACTCAAGTGGAAACACAGATAGAAAAAGAAAGGGAGGAGGCAAGAATAGAGCGAAACAGAAATTGTATCACATGTATGCAACTTGTATATCAGAAAGAAAGAAAAGAATTGGAAAGAAACTATATTTGAAGAGATAATGGCAAAAAAATTTCCAAATTGAAGAAAAGCATCAATACATAAATTCAAACAAATCAGCAAACTAAAAGCATAATAAATACTTTTTAAACCACTAAGGCATACCATAGAAAAACTGATTTTTAAAAAGTACAGAAGTAAAATAAATCATAAAAGAAGCAAAAGGAAAAAATACATGGTATCTTTGAAGGAGCAGAAATAAGATTATAGCTGACTTCTCAGTAGATATGATATAAGCCGGAAGAACAGTATGGTGTATTTTTTTTTTTTTTTTTTTTGAAACAGAGTCTCGCTTTGTTACCCAGACTGGAGTGCAGTGGTGCGATCCCGGATCACTGCAACCTCTGCCTCCTGAGTTCAAGCAATTATCTTGCCTCAGCCTCCCAAGTAGCTGGGACTAGCGGTGCATGCCACCATGTTCGGCTAATTTTTTGTATTTAGCAGAGATGGGGTTTCAACATGTTTCCCATGCTGGTCTTAAACTCCTGAGCTCAGGCAATCCACCCGCCTTGGCCTCCCAAAGTGCTAGGATTACAAGCGTGAGTCACCGTGCCTGGCCTGGAATGATATTTTTTAAATGCTAAAAATAAATGTCAACTAGCATTGTACACTCAATGAAAATATACTTAAAAAGAAATATGAAACACTAATATTTTCAGAAAAACAAAAATCAAGACAATTCATCTCAGTATGATTGTATTAAAGGAAATATTAAGTCAACTTCTTCTTTATAAATAACATAATCAATCATAGAGGAAAATGCAGAAATGAAGGAAAAAATGAAGAGCAATAAAAAAGATAAATACTTGGGCAAATATGAGTGAATACAAGCCAGGTGCCATGGCTCACAACTGTAATCCCAGCTATTCAAGAGGCCAAGGCAGGGGGACTGCTTGAGCCCAGAAGTTTTGAGATAAGCTCAGTTGCCCACTGAGCAACATAGTGAAACTCTCTATCAATCTCCCATCCTTTCTGCCTCTCTCTTTTCCTCTGTGTGTGTATGTGTATGTGTATGTGTGTGCATATATGTATGTATGCATGCGTGTGTGTGTGTATATATATGTCTATATATATGGCACAAAATAACATATATATATATATATGGCACAAAATAACAATGTTTTGTTTGGGGAATTTAAAATATATATAGAATTAAAATACATGACAATAATACCAAAGGGATAAATGAAGTTAAAGTGTTATAACTTTGTATCCTTATTGTGGAAGAGGTGAAAGCAATCATTTGTATTAAGCTGTAATAAGTCATGGGTACATTTTTGATTGCTTAAGCATTAAAAGACTTGTTTAAAATGTAAAAATAATAAGATAATAAACTATTGAATGACAAATCACCTGATTAATCTAAAAGAAAGAAAAAGCACAGGCATTTTAAAAAGATTAGGTAGGCTACATAATAAGGTGGGTGTAAATCCAAATACATCAATAAGTACATTAACTAACAACATAATTCAAGTACAAGATTAATATGTTCAAGTTAGATTTTTAAAATTTATATGTGCTTACAACAGTAGAGTGGTACTGTGTACCACGTAATTACAAACCAAATAAAACTGGTATGGCTATATTGATATTAGTCAAACAGAAAGCACTACTAAGAATAAACAAGGTCATATCATGGTGATAAGGTGTCAGTCTACCAGGACAATATATACCAATTCTAAATCTCAATGCAACCAATTAAAAAACAAAAACAAAAACAAAAAACTTAGCAGGTCTCTGAAATCTATTAGCCATGCAAATAAAAGAACCTCCAAAGTAAGTAGTTTTTGCCAGATGAACCACAACTAAGCACAAGATCAGAAGTAGTAGTGAAGGCTAGAAGTAGAAATCTATGGGCAGTTGGAGCAGTATATTTATCATTGTGTGCGTGTGTGTATGTATGTATGTGTGTGTATGGTATGTGCGTGTATACTATGCCAATCCCCTGCCCTCAGAGCAGCTGACTTCAGTGTTTGCTTCTAGGATTACGCTGTCAATACACCTTTATAAAGTGGGAATTCTGAGAAGTACCTCTGATAACTTATGGTCTCCTGTGCCAAGATAACAGGCTACGACCTATCCTTATACAAGGGCCCTTTATGTGTCTCTCTTCCCTTTCCTAGTACATAGAATGAAGGCTCCTGTTACTTGTACCTGTATTTACCACTACTTCTCATTTGTGCTGAGTAAATAAGATGACACTATCAATACTTTTCCATCACGACATAATCAATTACTAAACATTTGAGAGAATCACAGTATGAAAAAAGAGTCACTGACTCAACAACAAAAAAGTAACCACTAAGAAAATGGGAGTTAATATAGAGGAAACAGGAATAAAATGGAAATATGTATATAATTTTTTAAAGTGTATATTTAAAAATATATACACTTCAGTGTATATAAGTGTAAAAATATATACTTTTATAAGTGTATAAATATATATGAAAATATACATACAGTGTGTGTGTGCATGCATGTATGTATATATTTATATATATTTATATACTTTTTAAAATTTTCATAAATATTTATGATAAAGCAACTGGCTGCTATAAAAAATTAATGGGCAGAATCCTTGGAAATTAAAAGCACAATTACCATAAACTTAATAAATCAGCTGAATAGTTGAAACTAGAATAATAAACTAGAAGATTAAAATGAGGGATTCTCCTAGAAAAGAGTACAGATGACAAAGGGTTGAAAAGTATGAAAAATGAGTTAACTCATTGAGAATGAAAGCCCATACAGCATATCCATAAAGATTAATGAACCAACTATATGTATCTTCATGATGTAGAGCTGCGCTAATCAACAGTCAATAGCTACACGTGGCTATTTACATTTAAGTTTAAATTAATTAAAATTTCAGAACTTTTAAAATTCAGTTAGTCAGTCTACTTACTCACATTTCAAAGAAAGGTTCAAGAGACATATGTGATAGGTGGCTGTTTTGGACAGTGCAGTGAATAATTCCTTGCAAAGAAACAAGGAACTGATTGATACCATTATCTTCATCAGAAAATGTGGATGCAAAGACACTGTAAAGGCATGTCTTCGAAATTCTGAGAAAACATAATTTTTAACCTAGAATTTTACATTGAAATTATCTCTAATGTGTGAAGGCTGAGGTAACATTTTTCAGTCACAAAGTCTCAGGAAACTTTATCTAATAGGATTCTTTTGAAGAAAATATTTGAGGATATATTCGAGGAAAAACAAAAAAAATCTAAAAAAAAGATGACACTGTGAGATACAAGAAAAGATGGTCAAAGCCTCTCCCTTGCATGGACCCAGTGGAAGGTAAAGAGGTTACAGAAGAAAATAAACTGAATTACTAAGTCTTTAATAATTTGTGGTGATCTACTTTCTCATTCTAACTACTTACTTTTAAAGCTACTTTGTATTTGTAATTTTATTTTTTCTTAAAGATTCTTACTCCCTTCAGTAACAGTAATATAGGCCACACAAGATAGATCCACCCTTGAAGAGAACTTAATTCAAAAGAAACTCACAGCAAATGACTGCAACCTTCACAGCCAGGCCAGATTCAGGATTAAATGCTAAATTAGTGGTGGATTCACTGGTGATGTCAAATTGGTGACATCAAAAGACAACAAACCAGGCTCAAATATGCAAGTTCAATGCAGCAATTTTTTTTTTTTTTTTTTTTTTTGAGACGGAGTCTCGCTCTGTCGCCCAGGCTGGAGTGCAGTGGTGCAATCTTGACTCACTGCAAGCTCTGCCTCCCGGGTTCACACCATTCTCCTGCCTCAGCCTCCCGAGTAGCTGGGACTACAGGCGCCCACCACCACGCCCGGCTAATTTTTTTGTATTTTTAGTAGAGACGGGGTTTCACCATGTTAGCCAGGATGGTCTTGAGTTTCTGACCTCGTGATCTGCCTGCCTCGGCCTCCCAAAGTGCTGGGATTACAGGCTTGAGCCACCGCACCCAACCCAGAATGTATGTTTTTAAGTCTAAAAATTATTGATAATAAAGTTAAGTGACGCTTTTTTTTTTTTTTTTTTTTTTTTTCCCTCCAGATAGAGTTTTGCTCTCTTACCCAGGCTGGAGTGCAGTGGCATGATCTTGGCTTACTGCAACCTCTGCCTTCTGGGTTCAAGTGATTCTCCTGCCTCAGCCTCCTGAGTAGCTAGGAGTATAGGCCTGGCTAATTTTTTTGAATATTTAGTAGAGACAGGGTTTCACCATGTTGGCCAGGCTGGTCTCGAACTCCTGACCTCCAGTAATCCGCCCGCCTTGGCCTCCCAAAGTGCTGGGATTACAGGCATGAGCCATCATGCCTCGTCTAAATGACACTTTAAACAGCAATTTCCAGGAAATAATTCCTAAGAAAATGGCTTTAAAGGACAAATAAGCTGAACATATATTGATGATCATTTTAACAAAACACAGGAAGGGGCAGGGAAGTAGAAGGAAAATGAAAAATTACTAAGAATCTAATTCAGAAAGAGTAATTTTAGGACATACTTAATGTCAACATAGAATTGGAAACTGTAAGTTTACATACTGTATTTGAACATACACGATGTGAGAAAAATGGAATGCATAATTACTAAAGAAGGAATGAAGAAAAAAAAACCATAATAAAATAAGCTTAATACAAAAGAAGAAGAAAAATAAACAGCCAGGTTATATATGATTAAATATTTCAATCATTACAATAAATGTGAATTAAGTAAAACACCTCATTAAAAATATGTCATGTCAGATATGCATAATAGTTTTATCTACATGCTGTTTACTAGAATCATAACTACATGAAAATGACATAGAATGGTTGAACATGAAGATTCACTAATAAATCAAGACTGGTCCTATCAATCATAAATATACTTGAGTATAAGATGAAAAGAATTAAAAATTATTAAGATAATACGGCCGGGCGCGGTGGCTCAAGCCTGTAATCCTAGCACTTTGGGAGGCCGAGATGGGCGGATCCTGAGGTCAGGAGAGCGAGACCATCCTGGCTAACACGGTGAAACCCCGTCTCTACTAAAAAATACAAAAAACTAGCCAGGCGAGGTGGCGGGCGCCTGTAGTCCCAGCTACTCGGGAGGCCGAGGCAGGAGAATGACGTAAACCCGGGAGGCGGAGCTTGCAGTGAGTTGAGATCCGGCCACTGCACTTCAGCCCGGGCGACAGAGCCAGACTCCGTCTCAAAAAAAAAAAAAAAAAAAGATAATACATCATAGGTATTTAGCAACATGCATCAAAAATATAAGGTCAACTTTAAGTTTTGTAAGGAGAAATAAAAAAATCCACTGTTGTATTTGGACACAAATTATAAATCAATGATATGAAGTAGTCAGAAATAAACAGCAATATAGATTATTCAATGTTGAAAGTTATATCCAACAAACAAAAATAACTTATTTTTAATATTCATAGAATACTTAAAAAGATTGACTACATAAGGCCACAAAATAATTTTACACATTTGGAACAGCAGAAATTATGGTCCACATTTTCTGGCTAAATAAATAAACAGTAAAAATGAACACCTCCTTCCTGCAAAAACAAAGAACGACAAGAAAACTCTCCAATTGTATACATTTAAAACCTCACTTTTAATAAATCTTGACTGTAAGGGGAATTCAAAATTAAAATCATAATCTGTTTAAGAGTGAATAGCTGTGAATATATATATCAAAATAGGCTACCGCAAAGATAAACTCAAAGGAAAAATAAGTAGCCTTAAAAATGTACCAATTGATAGCAAAAATGTTGAAAATAATTAGTCAACAAACAACAAAGAAAATAAAAGAAAGTTGAAGGAAAGAATTAATAAAGGTTGAAAATAAACACAGCAATAATTTACAGTAAGCCTTTAAAAGGTTTAAATTTAAAAGGTTTAATTAATCAAGGTAGGCTTGATTAATCACAGCAAAAAGCGACTCTGCAAGAATAAATAAAATCTATAAAAAATTGACAAGTCTAATGAGAAACTATACAAAAGTTAGATAAAATTTTAAAAATCAGCTTGACTATATGACAAAAATAAAACATTAAAATCATACCTAAAAAGTCATATTCACTAGAACTATAAGACATTAAAACACATAAACACAGAGCTACCAAAAATGTGTAAAATCTATATTAAAAATGAAAAAATTTATGATAATACATTTGAAAAGCCTTGAACATATAAATCAATATATTGTGTTCTTGGGTGGGAAGAGTCTATATTTTAATGTGTTGATTCTATATAAATCTAAAATTTCAATCAAAATCCTAATGATTATTAATCAATTTAAACAGATAATTTGTTGGTTTATATGGAACAATAAAATAGGCAAGAATCCCAAAGAAATTTTTAAAATTATCCCATAATTAATTGGAATCTGTCTCAACAGATATCAAATTTAAAAAGAAAATGATAAAAGGACTTAGAAAAAATTTTTATAAGACTGAAAGATTTTACTGTACATATATTTTAATTTTCCATATGGAAAAAGCTACAATGAACAAAGTTAAAAGATAACTAGGAGGAAACAGCCATAACATCTATAATATACAAAGGGTTAATATTCATTTTATACAGAGTTCTTTCAAAAAAATATAGACAAACTAATAGAAATCTGAACAAAGGACCATTTACAAGGAAAATATACACGAACTAAGAGATATATGCTGTGTTTGTTAACTCACTACCACAGGGAATAAAAATTAAAATAAGAAGACATTAACTTTTTGCTCATGAGATGTGGTGAAAAGAGCAAGCTCAGATGTTATCTAAGCACAGTTCTTTTTCAAGCTATCTGTCAGAGTGTAGCTATCAAAATATAAAATGCAAATATCCTCTGACATGGCAAGCTCACTTCTAGAAATCTTTTGTATTTCTACAAAAGAAGAAGAAAAATAAACAACCAGGTTATATATGATTAAATATTTCAATCATTACAATAAATGTGAATTAAGTAAAACACCTCATTAAAAATATAAGCTTGCATTTATATGAAATACATATATACTCATTAATAGCAAAAAGTATATTTTTAAATTGCCAGTTATAAAAACCTATCTTAAAAAGTTTAAGCAAAACCAAACAAAAGCAAACAAGAAAACCATATGCTCATCAAAAGCAAACAATAGAAAAAAGAAGGAAATATATAATATATGTATACACACATATATGTATGTATGTATATCTATAATCTCCAAGACATACTGTAACATTTAAAAAAATAACTCAAAGAATTTTAAATCAAAAAGGTCTCTTGGCCTGCACATACCCATTTCCAGCACAATAGCTGGCCTGAAGTCAGCCCTACATTACTGGAGAGAGGCACTGTGCAGTTTTCCAGCACATGCATGCCCATCCATGGTTGGACAGCCAGCTTGGAGCACTCAAATATATAAACGACGTATTATTAGTTCTAAAGGGAGAGATAGACAGCGACACAATAATAGTATTGGACTTCAACACTCCACTGTCAACAATAAACAGATCATATAGACAGAAAATCAACAAAGAAACATCATATTAAACTACACTACATACTAAATGAACTTAAGAGGTATTTACAAAACATTCCATCCAACAGCTGCAGAACACACATTCTTCTCATCTGCACATGGAACATCCAGGATAAATGATACTGTAGTCTACAAAACAAGGCTTAAACATTTACGAAGATAGAGATCGTATCAAGTATCTTTTCAGACCATAATGGTACAAACCTGGAAATCAACAACAAGAAAAACTTCGGAAATCTTATAAATACATGGAAATTAAATAACATGCTCCAGAGTAACCAATGAGGTAAATAGACAAAAGGGGAATTTAAAAATTCCTTGAGACAAATGAGAATGGAAACACATCATACCAAACCTTATGGAATACAGCAAAAACAGTTCTAAGAGGAGAGTTCATAGCCGTAAATGCCTACATCAAAAAATAAGGAAGATTCCTAATAAATAACTTAACCAAACACCTCAAGGAAATAGAAAAACAAGAAAAAACTAAGCCAGAATTGGTAGAAGAAAGGAAGTAATAAAGCTCAGAGCAGAAATAAACAAAAAATTCAAAAAATATCAACACAAGAGTTGGTTTTTTGAAAAGATAAAATAAACAAACATTTAGCTAGTCTATGAAAAAATATGATAAGATCCCAAAACTTCAAGTCAGAGATGAAAAAGGAGACACTACAACTGATATCACAGAAATATGAAGGATTGTAGGATTAAATTATGAAGAAACTGAAAATCTGGACAGATCAATAATGAGTGAGGAAATTGAATCAATAATAAAATATCCTCCATCAAAAAATAAAATAAAAAGCCCAGTCTGATGGCTTCACTGCTGAATTCTATCAAACATTTAAAGAACAATACTGATGCTTGTCACACTATTACAGAAAATAGAAGATTAGGAAATACTTCCAAACTAATTTTATGAGGCAGCATTACCCTGTTTCCAAAGCCAGACAAGGACATAACAAAAAAAGAAAACTAAAGTCCCTGATAAACATAGATATAAAAATTCTCAACATGAAACTTGCAAACAGAATATAGTAGCATATTAAAAAGATCAATTACTGTGATCAAGTGGAATTTATCCCAGAGATGCAAGAATGGTTCAACATATGCAAATCAACAAATGTGATACACCAGTGTCTTAGTTTATTTGGTGTTGTAGTAAAAGAATACCAGAGACTGGGTAATTTATAAAGAAAAAGGTTGATTTAGCTCATAGTTCTGCAAGCTGAGAAGTTCAAAAGCATGCTTGACTTTTGCAAGGGCTTTTGCTGCATCACAAAACAGCAGAGAAAGTCAAAGGAAAAGCATATGCGTGTGAAGAGAGGGAAACCTGAGGGGTATCCTGACATTATGACAACCCACTCTCACTGGAACTAATCCATTTTTGCAAGAACCAATCCAGTCATGAGAGAGTGAGAACTCACTGAGAATAGAACCAAGTCATTCATGAGATCTGTCCCATAACCCAAACACCTACCACTAGGCCCCACTTTCCAGTGCTGCCACACTGGGGATACAGTTTCAACATGACCTTCGGTGGGGACAAACAAAACATATCCAAGCCATACAACCACATTAACAACAAGTTAGAAGATAAAAACCATACGATCATTTAAATAAATGGAGAAAAATCTTCTGATAATATTCAACACCCTTCATGATAAAAACTCTCCACAAATTAAGTATAAAATGTATGTACCTCAACACAGGAAAGGCCATATATGACAAACCCACAGCACAATACTGAAAGTGCTTGCCAGAGCAACTAGGCAAGAGGAAGAAATAAAAGGCATGCAATTTGGAAAGGAGAAAGTCAAACTGTTCCCATTTACAAATGACATGATTTTATGTATAGAAAACCCTAAAGATTTCACAACAAAACTGTTGAAACTAATAAATGAATTCAGTGAAGCCACCGCACACTAAATCAACATACAAAAAAATCAGTAGCATTTCTGTATGCTAGAAGCCAACTATCTGAAAAAGAAGTCAGGAAAACAATTCCATTTACAATAGTTTCCAAAAATTAAGATATCTAGGAATAAACTTAACTAAGGAAGTGATAGATCTCTACACTGAAAACTATAAAACGCTGAGGAAAGAAATTGAGGAAGACACAAAGAAATTGAGGAAGACACAAGTAAATGGAAAGATATCACATATTCATAGATTAGAAGAACTGACACTGTTAAAATGTCCATACTATCTTAAGTTATCCACAGATGTAATACAATTCTTATCAAAATACCAAATGACATTCTTTACAGAAATAGAAAAAAAAATCCTAACATTTACATGGAACCACAAAAGGCCCAAAATAGCTAAAGCAATGCTGAACAAAAAGAACAAAGCTGGAGGCATCACACTACCTGACTTTAAAATAGATTACAAAGCTGTAAGTACCAAGACATTATGGTACTAGCATATAAGCAGACACACAGATCAATAGAACGCAATAGAGAGCCCAGAAATAAATTCACCTACTTACATTCAATTTATTTTCAACACAGGTGCCAAGAATACACATTATAGAAAACACAGTGTTTTCAATAAACAGTGCTGGAAAAACAGGATGTCCATGAGCAGAAGAATGAGTCTAGACCCTTACTTCTCACCATATACAAAATTCAACCAAAATGGATTAAAGGCTAATTGTAAAGTGTGTAACTGAAAAACTACTAGAAGAAAACAAAGGCGGGGGGGATGCTTCACAACACTGGGAATGGCAGGGATTTTAAAAATAAGACCTCAAAAGCATAGGACACAAAAGCAAAAGTAGACAAATGGGATTATGTCAAACTAAAAAGGTTTTGCACAGCACGAAAAACAATTAATAGAGAGAAGAGACAACCTGTAGAATGGGAGAAAATATTTGTAAACTATACTTTCAACAAGGAGTTAATATCCAAAATATATTAGGGATTTAAACAAAAGAAAAAAAAAACCCAAAATACCTAAACAGATATTTTTCAAAAGAAAAAGTGAGACACACAAATGACCAATAGGCACATGAAAAAATGCTCGACATCATTAATCATCAGGGAAATGCAAATCAAAACCATGATGAGATATCATCACCTTACTCCATTTAGAATGGATATTATCAAAAAGAAAAAAAGTGTGTGTGTCTGTATGTATATAAATAAAGAGTTGATATAACAGAAGCAGAGAGCAAAACAGTGGTTACCAGATATTAGGGGGAGGATAGAGTGAGGCTGGTCAACGGGATACAAAGTTACAATTAGACAGGAGGAGTAAGTCCTGGTGTTCTATTGCACAATAGGTGATCATTGTTAACAGGATGGTATTGTGTATTACAAAATATCTAGAAGAGAAGCTTTTGAATGTTCCACCACTATGAAGTGATGGATCCACCAAACACCTTGATTTGATCATTATACAAAATATGTGTATCAAAATATCATATTGTAAACCATAAATATGTGTAATTATAAAATGTGTCAATAAAATAGTTTTAGAAGTATCAGCTAAAAAAACTCAAGTGGTAGAGAGTATAATTTTAATTTTATCTACCAACAAGAAGCAACAGAAAGAATAAATAACACATAAATACATGGTGCATGCATGGATGCATATATGCATAGAAAAAGGAACAGACTCTTATTAGGGGTTACCTGTGGGTTTGAAGGATAAATTGAGGCATTCTTTCACATTGTTTTATTCTATTTTTTTTCACAGTAGTAAATTTTTCCCCCACAAAATCAAAATATTCAAGTATGACATTTTTCTATTTTAAACAACCAGTTAAAAAGAAGAAATTATGTTATGGGAGCACAGAGGAAGAAGAGACTAATGTCAGGAAATAATTCCAAATTTGGATCCTAAGATACAGTCTTTGACCTTTAGAAGGTGAGGAGATACTTCTCAGATCGCCATGACACACAGTATCACATGATACACAGAGGTCCAAAGACAAGTAACAACAAATTGTAGGAACAGTCAGAAGAGAGCTATTACTTCCAATATGTTATCTAATAATTCATTTTGCTTCACCACTTAATGTTGAGAGGAAAATTCAATTCATTTGAAATCATTTATTCATATCCCTAAACTGAACAGCATATTGATTTTGATATTCATTTTCACTACATTCAAGAGGCCTTCGATGTGGAGCTCTTTCCATTTTTAAGTGTCCTTAAATCACCATGATTGTACTGCCTCTCTCTGAATGGCAAAAAGTCACAGTCACACGCAAGGGAGACGCTTCCTGCTCAGTTTAGTTGAATTTAACAAACTTTGGCTGAATGGCTTTTATGTGCAAGGTACTGCACAAGGGCTGGAGAAGGGAAGATGAAAATTCGGTGTCTTTGCTCTAAAGAATCTTTAAACCTACCAAGGAGAACAGAGGCATAAATACCTGAGCTGTGTTCAGGTCACTGTGGGAGGAAAGGGGAGGAAAGGGGAGGGACACCGCACACAGGCTAGCAGCTGAGCAGCAGCCTCAATAGCAGCCGGAGTTAGCGAGTGGGGGAAGGTAAAAGGTGGAGGCAGGTCCACGGGCCTGAAACAGCACAGCTGCCTGCAAGGAGGCGGAATCCACTCTTTCTGGATTGTAACTGATGAGAGTAGGTGGAAAAGAGAAGGTGGAGGTGAGGTCAGAGAGGAGGACCGAGGTCAGACACTTGAGGGCTTCAAATGAGAGGTAAAGAACGTCAGCTCTATTGTGAGCAAGATTTGAAGGATTTTAAGTCACACAGTTAGATTTACTTTATAAATGGATCACTTTGGTGTGGGATAAGAGTAGAGGGCAGGGACACTAGATAGGAAGCTTTGGCAAAAGACCCTGATGTCCTGAACTACAGTGGTAACAGTTGAGAGGGGAAATAGAGATGTGTTTGAGAAACCCCATCTAGGAAGCCAATTTACCAGGCTTGGGTTATGAGGATTAAATGAGTTAATATATACAGATAGTCCCCAATTTATGATAGTTTGACCTGCACTTTTTAAAATTTTATGATTATGCAAAAGCAACATGCATTCCGTAGAAACTGTACTTTGAGCAGTCATACAACCATTCTGGTTTTCACTTCCTGTACAGTATTCAACAAAGTACATGAGATATTCATCACTTCATCATAAAATGCACATTGTGTTTAATGACTTGTCCAATTGTAGCCTAATTTAAGTGTTCTGAGCATGTTGCAGGTAAGCCAGGTTTAGCTATGATGTTCGGTTATTTAGGTGTACACTATTGAATGCATTTTTGACTTCCACTATTTTCAACTTCCAAAGGGTTTATCCAAATATAACCCCATCATAAGTCAAGGAACATCTGTGTAAAGATCTTAGATAGTGCATAGCATAGAGGAAACACCATATAACTGTCTGCTATTATTATTCTTGGGTCCACCATACTCTGTCTTCACTTCTACTTCTTGGACCATCTTCTAGGTTCCCTCTCTCTGGTTCCATACCTCACTCTATTGTTCCTATACAATATATTCCTGTGTTTTACATAACTGGCTCCTGGCTTCTAGACTGCAAAGCCTGTGTCTCATTTTTATTTTTTTCCTAGCACCCACCTGGCACAAAGTCCTCAAGATATTTTTGGTGAAGGGTAGAAATCAAAGGCCACAATATCTTACATGTAGTATTGTTAGCTCATAATCATGCCTCCAAATGGTGAAGACCCACTCTAAAGTTGTTGGCCAGAGCTCCTAGTATGCTGTGGGTTAAATCATATCCTACCTATTAATACTGTGATTACTTACTCTAGCAGGGAAAAGCTATGCCATCCAAGCCTTTGATTTCACCAGCAGCAGATGACACTTCAGGGCAGAACCACTATGCTTTAACTGTGCCCTGCAGGATCAGCCTCAGCCCTCACAAAACAAACACTTACTTTCTATCACCTTCAGGCTGATACTTAAAGGACTGAGAAAATCCTTTTTTTCCCTGTGTTAGATAGAATAATAGCTCCCTAAAGATGTCCCCACTCTAATACTTGAAACCTGTGAATATGTTGCTTTACATGCCAAAAAGGACTTCATAGGTGCAGTTAAATTAAGGATCTTGAATTTGAAGGATTATTCTGGCCCAATGTAACCGAGGGGGTCCTTAAAAGAGAAATAGACAGCAATGTGAGAAACAGATATGTGAGAATGGAAGCAGAAATCGGTGGAGGGAGGCCATGAGCCAAGGAATGTAGGCAGCCTTGCATTTTTTGCTGGAAAAAGAAACAGATCCTCCCTTGGATCTTCCAGAAGGAATGCAGCCCTAACAACCCATTTTAGACTTCTAACTTCAGAACTGTATGAAAATAACTTTGTGTTGTTTTAAACCACTAAGTTGGTGATAATTTATTACAGCAGCAATAGAAAACTAACACATTCCCCTAACTTAAATCTCGGTGGTACAAATCATTTCCAGTTTATTCCATCACTTTGATGTAGATTCAATACCTCAAGAACTGCTCTTACATTTCAAAGTGTCAGAATTAGCACGGTTTCTCTATCTTTTCATGATTCTAACCAAGAAAATCCTGTAGTATTAGCCAAACCCCAATATTACAAATTTCCACCCATTGTTAATATGAAGTTCATCTGACTCAAGCTAGTTTACTGGATTCCTGCCAATATTTTTTAAACATTCTTTGAATGCAAATTAGGTAACAACTACTCACTGCCTGCTGCCCCTTTTATTTATCTTCCAATTTGTATTTCCCTGTTTGTTTGCCTGTTTATTTGTTCTAGACTGTACTGAGTGATAGAGATACTTCCTTAGACCACAAGCATTAAAATCATTTTACACTACATCAACAGAATAACTCTGTTGGTGTTTCCAGAATAAATAATTCCATTCCCATTTACTGACTGAGTTGAAAAATGACAAGCTGTTCAACTCTTAGACTCATATTAGAAGCATCCCATACCTAGCCTATTCTGTCCTACTTGGTAAGGTATTTATTCTATATGCATATTGTCCTTACTAAGTTGACACTCTAAACTCACCATCTGGTTTATCCTGGAAATTTATATCTACTTTGATGTGACAAAAACCTTTCTTATTGGTTCTTCAGTGAGAAATATGCCCAGTTTCTAAGAAATCAGCTGAATATTTTCAACTTTTCCATAATGTAAAAGTGACAGTGTGTTCCAGCAGCTGTAAAACTGTAGAGAATAAATGGGGAGGATGAAAGAAGATCACAGGGTATATGCTACCAGATGATCACCTAGAAACCTGGGGTCCAGCTAAGCCCCTGG
The DNA here is from genome assembly GCF_043159975.1 of Macaca nemestrina. Lineage (NCBI taxonomy): Eukaryota > Metazoa > Chordata > Mammalia > Primates > Cercopithecidae > Macaca > Macaca nemestrina. Next base: position 157,062,189 of record NC_092125.1, read on the forward strand.
CTGGTGCTTGCTGTGAAGCCCTCTCCATTCTCTGACTACCCTTCCCGGAGTCTCTTTCCATGCCTTCCTCAGCAACACCGGGGCTCTAGGGGTAGACTCCTGGGGGTTGTGCTGCAGCAATACTGGGTCCCAGGTGCCGAACTTCAAACATGATGCCGCCTTCTTTCTGCGGAGACTCTGGGAGCTGTCCTGTCCACAGGGATTAGAATGTTGAAATTTTTCTGCGATTATATAACTACAGTAGTGGACCAAATTCCTTCAAGGCAGGAGTCCCTAACCCTAGGGCCACAGACTTGTACCTGCCCCTGGCCTGTTAGGAACTGGGCAACACAGCAGTAGGTGAGCGAGCATTACTACCTGAACTCCATCTCCTGTTAGATCAGCAGCAGCATTAGATCAGGAGCACGAATCCTATCGTGAACTGTGCATGCGAGGGATCTAGGTTGTGCGCTCCTCATGAGAATCTAATGCCATCCCCCACAACCACACTCATGGAAAATTTGTCTTCCGTGAAACCAGTCCCTGGTGCCAAAATGGTTGGAAACTGCTGCTCGAAGGCAAGCCTACTAGTCAAGGTAAAGGAGTAAAAGGAGCCAATAAGCACGAGAAGATGCTCAACATTATTAGCCAACAGGAAAGTCCAAATCAGAACCACAGTGAGGTGCCGCTTCACATCCACTTGGATGGCTATAATAAAAAAGACAGGTAATAACAAATATTGGTTAGAATGTGGAGAAATTGGAACCCTCATACACTGCTGGTGAGAATGTACAAGGGTGCAGCTGCTTTGAAAAACAGTCTAGCACTCCCACAAAGGCCTACACATAGAATTCCCGTATGACCTAACAATTCCACTTCTAGGTATTTGTCCAAGAGAAAGGAAAACCTGTGTCTACACAAAGACTTGTAAAGGAATGTTCATAACCACATGATAATAATAGTCTTCTCTTTCTTTTCCGTTTTACTGCAATATCACTTCTGTCATATGTCAGTAGTACCAGAAATGGTTGCTTTCCCTGCACCACGTAGACATCAGCTAACATAAATTTGCAAAAGCCTCAAGATTCAGGAGACTAAAGGGTTCTACACGTATTGTAGGCAGGTGACTGACTATCATGATCTCACAGCCTCCATTTCAAAGAGGCTAGCAATATTCTGGAGCTTATTAGCATATCATGTGTCAAATAAAGGCCATGTTTCATATATAGTACCTTATTAAATAATGATTATGTCTCAAGGTAGGAGCTGAACATATTTCATCTTTTTTTCTCTGCAGTTAAATAAGGTTACCCTCAGCAGCTATTGACAGGTATGAATGGCCAAATCGACACTGTTCCTGGCACTGAAATTTAAGCAGCACCCACTTTCCCCACGCACACGTTGCTCTGTGCATCTATTTTAAAATTATTTCTGACTTTTAAGATTAGCAAAGGTGAAAGATTCATGATAGTGCAGCCTACGGTCCTCCATGCTGAACTCCATTTTCAGTGTTTTAATATATGATACAACACTGCATTTCAAGCAATGCACAGCCAGAGAGACTAGATCTGTTTCTCCAGGGATGTTGAGGTGATTCTACTTCCAAACTTACTGAGATCTTTGCTTCTTTGGAAATAACATTCTAAAGTCAGACTGACTCTTGCCAGTCTGGGCCCTGTCTAGGTTTTGCTTGGACCTATTTATAAGTGAATGACAATCATTCCCTGTGGTGTCAGTAATTGATGATGTAGGACAAGCCGTAGTTTGATTAATGTCTAAATGTTATTTGACATATACCCACATTTTAAAAATAGTTCTGGTAGCTGGGTGCGGTGGCTCATGCCTGTAATCCCAGCACTTTGGGAGGCCAAAAGTGGGTGGATCACGAGGTCAGGAGATCGAGACCATCCTGGCTAACACGGTGAAACCCTGTCTCTAGTAAAAATACAAAAAATTAGCTGGGCATGCTGGCAGGCGCCTGTAGTCCCAGCTACTCAGGAGGCTGAGGCAACAAATCGCTTGAACCCGGGAGGCGGAGGCTGCAGTGAGCCCAGATTGCACCACTGCACTCCAGCCTGGGTGACAGAGTGAGACTCTGTGTCAAAAAACAAACAAACAAACAAAAAGCTTTGGCTGCCCATTTCCTGCTTATATCGCTACTAAAAATAATGCTTCTACTAGGTACCAGAAAATATTTGGCCACATTAACTAATAGAGAATTGTTTTCTGTTTAGCAGGACTATGATGGAAAGATATCTATTTCCTCATTATGTATGTGGAGTTCCAAGTGTGAAAGTACTGTATGAGAGAGAAATACTAGAAGCCTCTGACACTCTATCCTTGAATGAGGCCACATCTGAAGTATGATAGAAAAAAAAATGACAGTGGGTGTGATCCTATTAATATGCTTCTTGTTAAAATAACTGAATATCTAGTATTGAAACTAATAGATAATACTACTTAATAGTTTACAAAAGCTCAAACAGAAAATAATATAAATCTTACAATAATAAAACTTCGCTTTAATAAGATCTATCATGTTTCAAGGCCAAAGAACACATTAGGTTATTTCAAATGTAAGACTCCATACAGTGAAAGCCCAAAGTAATTTAGTCTTATCATTTAACACAAGCATATAAAGGTTCCTCAAACATCAGTTGGGTTTCTTGTATACTTTAAATACAGTTTACTTTCATGTGGTATGAAAGTATAATTCTTCACACTAGATATTGGAACCATGTTGACTGTTCATTTATTTATTCCCCAGATACTTATTCAATATTGTATCAGGTTGAATTGTGGCTCCCCAAAATATGTCCACCCAGAACCTGAGAATGTGATCTTATATGGAATAAAGGTCTTTGCAGATGTAATTAAGGTAAAGATCATTAGATGATATAACCCTGGATTAGGGTGGGCCTTAAATCCAATCACAAGTTCTTATGAGAGAAGAAGAAACAGATACAAAGACACACAGGGAAATTCCATGTGAAGACGGAGGCAGAGATGGGAGTTACGCAGCTTTATGCCAAGGAATGCCAAGTGTAGTCAGCAGCCATAGAATTTAGTAGAAAGGTACAGGACACATTGCCTCTCAGAGCCTCCAGAAGAAACCAACATTGCTGACACCTTGATTTCTCATTTCTGGTCTCCAGAACTGTGAGAGAATAAATTTCTGTTGTTTTAAGCCACCGAATTTGCTATGGCAGTCTAGGAACCTAATACAAATACCAGCAACATGCCAGGTTCTGGGCTTGGTACTTGCCATATAGAGAAAAGCTAGTTCCTTCCTCTGAAAAGTTCGTGGTTGCCTGGGGAAGAATGTCCAATAAACCAGCAATGACAATGCATTAGGATGGATAGGGAACTGTGAGGATGCCATGGAGGACAACCAAGGTGAATGAGAGGTAGTCAGGGAAGCCTTCTGGAAGAGGGGATGGTTGAACCGAGTTTGTAAAGACTTTCCAGATTATTCAGTCCTGATTAGGACTAAATACACATTTCTGCTGACTACTACTATTGCTACTGCAATGAACAGAATGTTTAGAGCAGGCAGTCACTAACAGTGTCTAACACACTTGTCCAGATTTCAAGACTTCTCCAGCTTTCTCAAAGCTCTTTCTCCCCTACATCTTATTAGACTACCCACTTTGTGGGAAAAAAAATATTAAGAATTCTTTGAATTAAGACTGTACTCTCTGTAAAAGTGCACATTCATCCTGCAAGATAGGAACAGATTTTGCTATTACCAGTCAGTAACACCTCAGCAGGAATGAACCCGGCGTTCCTATCTAAAGGGTGCCCTAGATGTGGGAAAGAGAGGCATAGCAAGTTGCAGTGGTGTAAAACTGTAAAAGCAAATGAGCAGGCCCCAGTGGGCGTTCTTCCTGCCTGATTGGAGCAGAGCTAAGCCAAATGGAGGGGAGTTGGGCAGTCAGGATGCAAGTCTGTAGGTATGTGAGAATCAATGGGACACACGTTCAGGAAAAACAAGTGAAGGTAAGAGAGTGAGCTCTGAGAGAGGTGTTGCCATTGCATGACTTTCCCTTTGGCAAATCCTGCTTGCTGATAGTGCCGGCCAGTCAGTTATCCTCTCTGACCCCTTCCTTAAATTCTTTTCTTGGCTTCATTGGTTTTGCTGTGTAGCGCTTAAAGCACCCAACTTGTAAGTTCCCTTTCATGTTATTTAGTCTACAACTCTTAATTTAAACTGTATCTACACTGAGATATGAATGAAAATGTTTTAGCTGAAAATCTGTATTTTTGCCCACACATCCTTATAATAGTCCTACACCTCTGTCATATGCATTAGAAATACTTTAATATTGTTCATTCACTCTATTTCTCACGTACTAACTTTTGTTTTCTTGTGTTATGGTGGAAAGAACACAAGTTTGTTGTAAGGCAGGTGTAGGTTTGGAGCTACTGGGGTCTTGGGTAAGTTATCTAATCTCTACTAGCCTGTTTCTTCTGTACAATGGTGTTACAGGTTGAATTGTGCCCTTTTAAAATGTATATGTCTAAATACTTACCCCCACAACTTCAGAATGTAGGGATAGGGTCTGTATAGAGGTAATTAAGTTAAAATTATTAACTTCATTGGTTGTTAGGGTGGGCCTTAATCCAGTCTGACTGCTCTCTCTATAAAAAGGGGAAATCTGGACACAGACCTGCAGAGAAGGAAGATTATGTGAAGAGATATAGCGAAAAGACTATCATTAACAAGCCAAAGAGAGAGGTCTAGAACAAATCTGCCCCTCACAGCCCTCAGAAGGAACCAACTCTGCTGACATCCAGATTTTGGACTTCTAGTCTTCAGAATAATGAGACAATAAAGTTCTGATGTTTCAGGCACCCAGTTTGTGGTATTTTTCTTTGGCAGCCCTAGCAAACTAATTCAAATGGCAATAATAATAGTTACCTCAAAAGGTGGCTTATGGAGATTATTTAATGTGGCAGAAGTTGTTGGCTGCTTTTTCCAACATGTCACCTTTTCTTACTCATTAACAGTGCTCTAATTCTTCTTTAGGTAACAGGAAGAGATCCCTTGATCTCAAATAGGTGGAGGCAATCCCTGGAACAGGGTGAGCTTATGACAGAGCTGTAGCCCATGAGATATAAAGGGGGGCTGCTGTGGGGCTCTGAGAAAGATATTTTTTTCCTGATAAGAGGCGCACAGGAGGAGCAACACTGGCCTGTGTTGTCCTTTGTCTCAAGGCTTTGAAGTGGATTGTGGGAGGATGTGATGCTTGATGCTGCTGCAGCCATCTCAGAATGTGGGAACATTGAAGAGGTGAAAAGTATCACAGAAATTGCTGAACTGATCAGGAGCTCTGATTTCATTGATTTGTTGAATCAATTCCAGTGACTGCCTATATCCAGATGGCTTGTCTTAAGAAAAAATAAACTTCTATTGTTTAGGCACTGTTAGCCAGAGATTCTCACAGCAAACCAAAGCAGTCAGGCTCTGGCTTCATACTGTGCACTCATTAAACACCGCTTCCTCTTCCTCTTTGTTCTTATGTTGAAGCTTCTGAAGCTTTGTTCCTCCTTCTTCCTTTTGAGGTGTCCTCATTTAGGCTGCCTTGATAGCCTGCCTCTCTATCTTTGGTTTAATTTATTTGGAAAAAGTGCAGTTAGCTCCCTTATCAGATGTGTTTTCTTTCTTTCTTTGACCCATCTCTTACAATTCACTTCCTTCAGTTCATTTTCCACAAACTGACCTCCTCTCCTGCTTTTTAGCTCCCTTTACCCAAGAAAAAAAAAAAAGAAGAAGAAGAAAGAAAGAAGGAAGGAAGGAGGGGAATTTTCTTGTCCCTGGTGTTTGTTTTTGTGCAACTAGGAGGATAAATTCCTGGGATAAAGCTCTTGCTCTGAATCATTTGCCTTGCAAACCACCATTTCAGGATTTACAAATTACAGAGTGTGACCAGGGCTTTGGTGATGGCTCCAGAGGAGAATGAATGGGAAAGGGGCTGGAGTCATTGAACAGGCTCTGGACTTTTCCATCAGGAGATCGCTGGTTTAATTTGGCTCAAGGTAATAGCAAGCAAAACTCCAAATGAGAAATAGCTTGTAGTGGGAGGGAGAGGGGAGAAAGGAAAAGGAAAGGCATGCATTTTAAAACCAATTCTCATTTAATACATCACTGCCAACATTGGAACAAGGGTAAAAAGAGAAAACATACCAGTCTTCCTCCTCCTCCTGGGGTCTTCCCCCAACTACCTTAGGAGTAATCACGAGGTATTATTCCAGGAATGGTTTATGAATATGTAGTTACATACAATTATAGATAACATTTACTGGTATAGCCTTTTTATTTTCTACAAATGGGTTCACTGTAAATACTATTCTATAATTTGTTCTTTTACTTCAGAATATATCTTGAATACTTGAGTGTACATCTATATACATTCCATAAATGCCTGAGTAAATGATGAGGTTACGCTGCTAAAATTATCTTTCAGAAAAGAAATATAATTATCACCAGGTCTTTGCAAAATCTCTGAGGTTATGAGAAGCCTTCTTTGTTACTTAATTTTGAACTAAAGATTATTGTTTGGGAAAGACACATTAGCCTGAAACAATCTTGGTTAACATGAGTTTGGATACCTATTATGGTCACCTGTGACACTGATTAAAAGGGGCAAAGAAATTTATCACAGATGAGTCTTTACTTCTTGGAGTAAGACAAAAAGCTTTAAGCTTAAAATTGTAAAAAGAAGCCTTTCAAAGATTATTTGCCAAGCAACAGAATAAGTAGTTGTGTTGTGAGATCTAGCACACAGCCCTACAGAATGAATCTTAATAAAACAGTTTTACTGATGTTCTATGAATGGGTACTTGTAGTTTGTGATAAAATTTCCAGTGATAGCATCATATGTGGGTCAACAAATGCTGTATCTCAAGTAACAGATGGAAATAAGGAAAATGTACTCTGAAAAAATATGTATCAGATGACTCAGAAAGCAGCTCCAGTTTGTAAAAGACTAATGTCAAAAATGTATGTGAAGTATTCAAATAATACTGATTCAAGAAATGCAAAATGTAGAAATATTTCTGAAGTAAAAGGTTATATGATATGCAATCTTAAATGTGAATGTGTAACTACATTAATAAATTAAATATAGCAAACATTCAATAATTTCATTTATGATTCTAAAAGTATGCACATTTAAGTTGGCCAAAGACATTTTTTTTAAATCTCCATGTTGAAGAAGATGAGATTCTTTTGTATTCTAGGTAAATTTCTATTACAGCATAATGGAAGATCTACCCCATTCTTAAGGACCGCATAGTATCCCATGGTAGAAAGGCACCATGCTTTATTTTGTCGGTTATCTATTGATGGCTATTTACATTTTATGTTCTGCAATTACAAAGTTCCAATTCCTTTCTCAGATGTATCTTCAGACACTGTTGCAAGTACATCCATGGAATAGATTCCCCCATCTGTCAATTCTGGGCCAATTTATATTGTAATTGATTATAATTTTTCATTCCTCCTTCATTTTCTCTCTTGCACACTAAGAGGGAGGTTCTATTAGCATAGCACATTTGAGTTATAAGTAGTAGTCAAAATCAGCAAGAGAAATGTTTTATTACTGTATACATGTTCACTGTGAAGGTCCTAAGGACCTCTCCCCTCCAATAAAGCCCAAGGTCCACATAACAAAACAGGCTCCTACCAAAGGAGAACTGAGTAGAGCTGAGAACCTGGAAGTTGCCAACCTGGGAAAGATCTGAAAGATAAAAGACCAGCTGTGGAGGAAGCTAAGAGAGGGGATTAAAAGGGTGATTGGAGAGGAAGCTTTCTGATTTGCATGATTTGGACTCTGTGTGGTTTGATAAGTGCTTCATCCTGTAACTCCAGGAATACTTTATTTCTGTTAACGGAACTCAACGTTCACACCCTACCAGATATTGTAGACATTACTAATAAGTTACAATAAATACTGCCAATTCCCTTCCAGAAAAGCTGTCTCAAATTATACTCCCACCAACAGTTTTTCCCCATATTCTTACCAACATTACATCAAGCTTTTTAATTATTGCCAGTTAGTGAAAAATGGTAACTCAGTGGCATTTCTTTAACTATATAAGTTTAAGCATCTTTTCATGGTCATTGACTAATTGCATGTTTCCTTCTTTGCCTATTTTATATTTGGTTCTTTATATATTTTATTGATATTCAAAGATTTTGTTATATATTAAGACAGTTAACCCTGTTGTCTAGTGGGGTAAATTACTCCCCCATTTGTTATTTATCTTATATTGTTTAATTAATATTTATGGCTGTGCAGGAGACTTAAATTCTTATATAATCAAATGTATCAGGTTTTTTTTTTTTTTTTTTTTTTTTTTTTTTTTTTGTATGTGAAGTGTTGCGATAATTTAAGGCCAACCCAGAACACAGAAAAGCAGAGTCTCTTCCCAGACACCTTCCAGCCAAGTGACCTTGGACAAGTCATTTAAAAGTAAATATTTTCCTTTACAAAGAGGAAATTTTCTCTTCTTCCTCTGTTTTTTTTTTTTTTTTCCTGCTGTGTTGAGAATCGAATGAGGCAAGGTTTATCAAAAGCTCTTAATTCCTCAAAGTCCACATAAATGATAAAGTAGTTTATATCTGAAAATGGTGGTTAAAGGTGAAATATTTTTAGAAGATGAATACCTCTAAAATAAACTCTTCAATTAGGTGAAAAATAATGCAGCTTTGCAGAATCAACTAAATCAGCTTCAAACAAGTTTAGAGGTTTCCTAAAAAATTCTTTCTCCTGTTAATCAAAATTCTCCTTAAACCATCCCAGTCACCATAAGCCATCAGGTCACCTGAATGACCCTTGCATTTGGAAAGCTCCTCATGTGTCTCATCAATAGTAGAGATTGGTGTTTAGAAAAAATACCTATGCACTCACTCCTCTTTTCCTAGGGAATCTAATCAATTGAGGATAAAAAGAAAGAGCAAATTGGTGATCAAAATAGAGCATCAGCTGTATTTATGATAAAAGGAATTGGGGAATATGAAAGGATCTCTGACCACCTCCTCTAAACTTAAATCTTGGGACTTTACATCTCTGACTCAACCACCAGGTACAAACCGAAACAGAGACCAGGGTTCTGCTCAGAGTTCTGCCTGGGCTACCAGAAGCAGCTGTGTGGCCTGTTTACTGCATAGAGTCACAGGGGCAAGGCCCTTGGAGCAGGACACAGATTGGTGTAAAGGGCACGAGAGAGAACTCAGCCATAGGGTGGCCTAGGTGTGTATCAATATCGTGGTCCTGCCCCTGACCAGTTCAGTCAAAGGGCTTCAGGCTCTCTCCCTTTTCAGATGAGGCCCTCCTTTGGAAGAGTGTAAGGGCAAGTGAGAGAGGAAGAAAGGCTCATGCTCTTCAATATTGCCCACATAGAGGTCCTGAATGGAACTCCTTGCTTTCTATGGGAAAGATGAGGAAGGAGAGTGAGAGATCAGTCTTCAGCCGTTAAGAGTATGGGCTTTGATGCAGATAATAGTGGCTTTCAATTTGCAAACATTAACTGGACACTTAAACTATGAGATTCATAGCTGCCTCCTCTCCAAAGTGGGATATGAATACCAACCTCTTGGGCTAGGCAAAAGAATTAAAGAAACGATATATGTCAGGCTCACTCCTGACCACTCTTTAGCCAAGTAACTGGAGCAGAACACGAACTCAATGATGGCTTTCTTTCTATGTTCCCCTAAATCTTTTCTAAAGACTAGGTTGAGCTTTGCTCCTTCATCTCAGTGAAAGCGAATAGTCACAGATCAAGCCTCCATCCACTGTTTAGTTTCACATTCTTGCAGCTAATTTCTTCACATTCTTGAAGCCATTTATTTTATCCTTTTCCACTTGGGCCCAATAACCTAACTCTGGACGTTGCTATGGCTCTGTCCAGAGCTCTCCTTTAATCCTCTCTATTTGTCTTAATTTGCAGAGCAATAGATTGGGAAGGCTCCCCAAGACTAAGAGGGGTAGGTGCAGGTACATCAGGCTTCTCCTTCTGTGGCCCCCCAAAGCTGCCTGCCTACTGTTATGCCTCACTCGTGACCAAGATTCAAGAGTCTTTTTCTCTGAATTCACTTGATATCAGTGATTCTACATTTCCTCCCACTCCCAATCTTGTGGCTCCTTCTTCCACAGAGAATTCCAAATTAGGGTTATTAATACTCATGACCAGGTCTCCCAAAGAAAACAGGCCATCTGGCACCTTTGGCAAGGATCCAAATTGTAACTGTTAAAAACAAATCCTTCTAAATAAATGAAAAATAAAAGAATGAACACCAAAATTTTCAGCTTTCTTCACCTATCTGAAGAAGCCAGAGGGCAGAATGGCCCCAGCTTTGGAGAAAGCTCCCACCCGAAGCCATAGAGCACTCAGCCTTAGAGGGCAGTGACTTCAGGATGCAGACATATGGAGAGGTTGTTTCTCATTTATCCAACAGATAAGAATATGGAAATAGTCTCAGTCCATTTGTTTGATGGGTCTCCTAAGCCAGTGATAAACAAATCAGTACAATTAGTTTTGGCTCATCGTCATTAAGGAACCTTCACTGCTGGGACACAATTTAATTATACCTCCTACTCCACAGGAAAGCAAACCTTTTCAAGATGGGTGGCCTCTGTTGGGGTTGTGGCAAAGTGGAAGCGAGTGGGGAGGTTTGGAGGCACTTTCTGTATGACCCCTTGAAGATGTTGTGTATGTGTGAGGCACAGCATGGGTCTGTCCAGGATGGCTCTAAGTGCTCTTGCTACAAGTTCTTGGGAAGTCATTTGAGCAAATCTGCATTCTGTGTGGAGCTCCGAACTATAACAGTGCTAACAGATTGAAACAATGAATAAAGATTAAAATGATATTGAATCCAGCTGTCACATCTGACCAGAAGCAGAATGCCTGATATGGGTTCAAGTGCTTCCCCTATACCCTTTTGTGATGGTTGCATAACTGCCTTCTGCCTCAGCTTCTCCAGCTGAATCACTGGCATTTTCTAACTAACAAGCAGCTACTACTCCGTAAATGAGACTTGGGAACTTAACTTTTTGTACCGCAGTTGGTGCTCAGTGGACTTACAGTTTTGAATAGTGTCTGTCTAAATCTCAGGCAGATTTTTCCATATGGAGGGAGGAACCATTTCACATCTTTCTACTTGATTCCTTCACCTCCAAGTAGACCTCATCCTTAATGCAGATCTAAAGAGATGATCCCACTAGAATAATTGCAATTTTGATTTGGAAGTGATCTTAGCAGATCAGTGTGGCTAACATGCTAAGTTTCAAATGAGGAAACTAAAGCCCAGAGTGGTTAATTGGTTTGCCCAGATTGCCCAGTTTGATGAGCAAAACTTGTTACTTAAACTCAAAACTCAATTGGAAGGTTTCCTCCGCTATACCAACCTAACAGAAGATTCCTCAAGTAACAAAACATCTTCAATATTTAATTTACTACTTCGATCTGTAGTTCTTTCCCACTGGGTTCCAAGATCATCAATGAAAAAGAATTATTTGTCCAAGATCAAGCAGCTTTTAAATTACAGAGGTCAGTAATCAATTAAATATACAATTTTGGAGTTGACTTTATTTTACCTTCCTTCCCAAAGTACTGTGAGATACCTATTGATTTAAAAGCTTATCTTTAGGAAGGGGAGTTGGAGGGGAAGAAAAAAAGGTTATATTTAAACACATGAAAGGGGCCTGAATTCTACAACTTGGAGGTAAGACACGTAGGAGAGTTTCCTGACCTTCATCAGACAGTGAAGTAAGTTAGAAATAAGTTTTTCTTTAATTAAACTAGAAAATTTAGGGAGTGATTGCCATGGTACTTACCATTAGCTACCCTAAGTCATGACACTTTTTCCATCTTTGTTTGAGATGACAAAGGCAGTCATACGTATCTTCTCACCAGAACAAGAAATCCTACCCTTAAACATCTGCCTAATTCATTTGCAACAATATTATGAAGAGTATACTGTTTTCTCAGCCACATTTATAATAATAAAATTAACATTAAAAAGGGTCTGTTAAGTAAGTACCTGGAGTACACACAGTATGTACATGTTATGGTTAATTTATGTGTTAACTTGACTGACTCATGGGGTACCCAGGTATTTGGTCAAACATTATCCTGGGCATGTCTATGAGGGTATTTTGGGAGGAGATAAACATTTGAATCAGTAGACTGAGTAAAGCAGATTGCCCTTCCTAACATGAGGGATACCTCATCCAATCTGTTGAAGATCTAAATAGAATAAAAAGGCTGACCTTCTCATGAGAAAGAGGGAATTTCCTCCTGCCTGACTGCCTTGAGCTGGACATCATGTTTTTCAGCCTTCAGACTCAAACTGAAACATCTGCTTTTCCAGAGTCTCAAGGCTGCCAACCTTCAAATGAGAACTATACCATTGGCTCTCCAGGGTTTCCAACTTGCCAACTTCAAATCTTAGAACTTGTCAATTTCCATAATCACATGAGCCAGTTCACAATAAATCTTTTCCTACGCGCGCGCGCGCGTGTGTGTGTGTGTGTACATGAAATATATTTTCATGCTTCAGCCAAGGGTAATAAGTGGAAGAAAGTAGGGAAAATGTGTGTGTGTATATATATACATACATATATATACATATATATACACACACACACGCACACATCCTATGAGTCCTATTCCCCTGAATAACTCTAATATACACTCAATAAATATTTGTGAATGAACAAATAGATTAGAAAACCTAATTCAAGAAACTTAAGAGACTTTGTAAAATCAAACTTTCCTCCAACAAAACTAAGCAACTTTACCTAAAAATAGGTTTCCCCACCAGAATGTCAAAAATGAGACTACTAGATGTTTAAGGTGATATGGATTCTAGGAAGAACAGGATGTGGTCGAGATATCATTTAGCTCTCACAATGGATAATAAATGCATCAGGAAAAAGGCACCAGGAGTGTGTTCAGAAATCCTGCTGCCAAGATTGGGTCAAGGTTGTAATAAGACATCAAGACATTTTGACACTATATTCTACTATGTGAAAAACTTCATAGAGTTGTAGAAATTGACAGGATACTGACATGGCAGAAAGCCCTCCTAAGGGCCCAGGCAAAGATCAGAAAGGAGCACTGATGAAAAAGAGGAACAAATCTGGAGGTGTGGGACATCTTCATGAACCTGTTCATATCCCCTGAGGAAATGGCCCTACCCACAGGAACATTTTCAGATTGTGGAGATTTTTGAGGTTGATTCCAATTTGAAAAAGATATGAATGACTGAATTCAATACCTCTTCTTTTTTCAATATGCATGTTAAAATGACAAAGTGGGCCTAACAGATAAATCAATACATGTTAAACAGATCCTGAATTCAGACCAAACTGAATAATAAGACAGAAATCAGACCCAACATTTGTATTCTCTATTATTCTGAGGAGCTAAAAACACATCTATATCTGTTATACCATTTAAAGCAGAGAGAGAGGCATTCTCTTTGTATGGTTCAGGAAGGCCCATATGTAGCAAACTAGAAAATTCCAAATTAATAGGGGAAATTTGAGAAATGGCCAATCAAAATCAGGAATCAGTACTTTGAGATCACGATGCAAAATCAGGAATGAAGAGTAGGCTTGAGAAAAGAGACTAGAGGCGAAGGTATTATAGCTGTAGCTTTTGTGTTTTTATTTCATACTTGGATTACATTTCTACTTCCAGTATCCTCTAAATTCCTTTGTTTTACAAGTCCTCCTCTAAGGGTTATTTTGCAGCACTACTTCTCATCAGTTTCCCTAGGCTTGGTGTGCCTGTAAGTCATGTCTTTTGGACTTTGCCAACTCTATATGGCAGCATCTGCCTCTCTAGCTTCTTGAAAAATCTCCAGCACAACTAGATTTATAGCAGATGTTCTTTACTTCCAAAGGCAGCATTCAATTTTGAAAGGTTGTTAAATGATATAAGCAATCGAACAAAAAATCTGAAATTGAACATGATGGAAAGTCAAATGAAGTATAAGATAGGTCTAATGGTACCTTTAAAATAAGAAAAAAAAAAAAAAAAAAGAAGGTGTCAACTCTTTGTTTCATGTCCTTCCTCTTTCTCCTTCTAGGTCCAACCCTAAAGGGAAGTAAGAATGCAGGTTTAGAAATGACTTAAGCAGTACCAATCCCAAGGCACCAGCAGATGACCTCTTTACTCAAGAAAATCAGCTAGTTAGTAGAACAGGTGAAGGTACGTATGGTTCATGAGTGTCATTACCAATAGTACCCTACAATAGATCTGTAGGACCCCAAAAATTCTCAAACCATATGCTTCATCTCACATATTTATTTAACCCTGCTCTCCTTCCTTTATTCATTCTGTTGAGCCCACCTAGATTCTTGCTCAGTACTTCCCTCAGGGTGGGCTTGTATGTATGCTGGGTAGTCCTATACTATGGCCTACTTCACATTCACATTAGGTCTGTGCATCCACCTCCTTGTATTAATGTGATGTTACAACATGCAACATGGGGGTTGGGTAGGGGGTGGTTTGGTGTCCCAAGACATTTTCTATGGCACAAGTGTGGGGTTCATTATTGGTGATAAGCTACTGTCAATCAGTTTTCTTTCAAATATTGGCAAACTACATTAAGCTGTTATTATCACATGACCAGATGCTTAATTTTCAATAATAGACAATGTTTTTCTTTTAATTTTTACTATGCATATATTTTTCGGTCTTTTTTTGTTCCTTTTTATGTCAGCCTATTTTGTTACTTAATACTACTTATTCTAAACCATCATTAAATCTACTATTTTATTTTACTTCCCATCAAATGCATGTTATATTTATTTGTTGTAAGTACTTCTTAGTAATTTTGTAGCCCTATGCAAAATCTAAAGTAACCAATAAGATTACTTCTGTGCATCCACTTGCTGGACCTTCAGTCCATTCTTAAAAGGACAATGTGTTAACTCATAGTCAGGGAAAGAGTGAAGACATGGAGTGAGAAAACCCAACTAGTCATGGTGCGGGTTACTTCACTTGTCTGTACTTTAGGTTACTCATACGTCAAATAGGAATAACAATGTACGCTGCTGATACCATAGGACAGTTGTGTGTATCTAATGTGCACATATCCGGATGTTCAACTGGAAATTTTGGCTGAACACTCAGCTCTCACAGTTATCAGAGATGAAAATGATCTGTGAAACAGGCCAGCCTGTAGGACTTGAAAAAGAAATAACAAAAAGTAATTACATGGTTTGCAGACAATTCAGGCACACTGAGGATATAAAAGGTTTGAGAGCAGAAAGAATTTGAGGGGGGATTTCTTATTTCTTTAGCAAGAACTGTACTTTGATGTCCCTCTTCCAAAAGTGTGCTTGCCCCCTCACTTCTACTAGTGAAAGAGATTCTGACAAAATCACTTGGAAATTTGGTATCTGTGCCCTGTAACTGGGGTGATATAGTGAACTGGCATCTCACTTCCAGTGGTAACAATGGCAGATGTGTCTCCTAGAGTTTCTAGGAGTAGAAGTTTTATGTTTCCCTTAGATAAACACAGGCCCTACAAACAAGGCACTCAGAATGAGGTTGTGTTTACTCCATCCTGTTCAATGAGGCCTTTGAGATGGGAGACCGAAAACTCAGCATGCAGAAGCCAGGGGTGAACACCACCTCCCAATTCCTAGGGACTGTGGAAGAAGTAGGAAACAAGTCAGGAAAATACATGATGTGTATCAAGAGAACTGTGCTGCTGAAAGTTTCCCAGCACAGCAGTGGGAGGGGGCATTTCAAAGAACCTCTGAAAGTATCCCATGAGACAAAGAGCTTTAATATTGGCCAGACCCAGAAAACATGAGGCCAACTTACAGCAAAACTGTTGATGTAAGATCTTGCCTCTCCTCCAACCCTCTTGCTTCAACTCAAAATTGTCTATAAATAGCTGCTAGCTAGGGCAGTGAGGAGCAAGAAAAAGAAAACAAATTGGCCAGGCGTGGTGGCTCACGCCTGTAATCCCAGCACTTTGGAAGGCCAAGGTGGGTGGATCATCTGAGGTTGGGAGTTCAAGACCAGCCTGACCAACATGGAGAAACCCCATCTCTACTAATAGTACAAAATTAGCCAGGCGTGGTGGTGCATGTCTGTAATCCCAGCTACTCGGGAGGCTGAGGCAGGAGAATCCACCCAGGTGGATGTTGTGGTGAGCCAAGATCATGCCACTGCACTCTAGCCTGGGCAACAAGAGTGAAACTCTGCCTCAAAAAAAAAAAAAAAAAAAAAAGAAAAGAAAAAGAAAAAGAAAAAAAATTAGATGCATCATATTCCCAGACTGCAGGCCCACTGGGAGGACGGGGAGTAGGTGTAATTTTGAATGAAGATGGGAGGTTTGACTACTACGTAGAACTGGACACTTCAGGTATCAAATTGTGACAGTATTTTATTATTTAAGTGACCGGAATCCTTCTTATTATCTAAGAGATATTAGAAAAGCTCTGAGAATGCCCAAGTTGAGTATTCATCCAGGAGCAGAGAAAGAACTGAATATATTTTAAAGGGAGAGATAGCAAAATAATTTTATCATTGCATTCCACAAGTTGTGTTCAAAACACTCGAGATACAAAGAAACACACACACTATATGTAAAATATATGATATATAAATATATATCAAATATAACATATATAATATATGATATATACTGATATGTAAGTATATATCATATACTATACAAAATAACATGCCCCAAATTGAAGGATCTAAGGAGACTATAAAATAAAATGGAAATTTCCAAGGCCAACCTAACAAATGCAGATTTTTTTTAAGTTTCTGGATCCTAGAACTTACTATCTGCTTTGAGAATCCAAGCAGGCCTAGAGTGTGGTGAGCGGGAGGGCCAGGTGAGGAATCTCATTAGAAAACTCTCGCCTCTCTAGCCATCTCCACCTTCCTATTTCTACCCCAGGTCTGGAGAGGGGATATGCAAGAGGGTCATTGAAAGGTCTGTGGGCTATTTTCAGGTCAGGAGATTGAGAGGACTGATGCCTAACTGACCCCTAACTCCCAGAGGCTGTTGGGGCAGGGATATCAATTGTTTCCCATGAAGCATATGAGAGCCATGTGAGTGAGACAGCAAGTGTGGGATTTTCTTACATCATGCCTGAAAGTCTGGAAGATTTACACTAAGGCTGAGTATGTGCCCTCCAGCTACTTGGGGCTTAGGGAAGAATCACCAGAGACCACCTAGACTAGAATATGTGCTTAGGATAAGGACCCTCAGAAGAAAGGGTCTGGTGGGAGATCTCTGAAGAGGACATAAAAGCTTCTTCAACCAGGTACAACTGGAACCATATGCCAGGCTCAGAGAACCAACAGCGAGTAAGAACTAGTGAGACTAAGGTCCTATCCCCTTTTCTTCCCTCCCACCTCTTGTCCAGCCCTGAGTTGGGCATATCAGGTGAGAAAAGAGGCAAGCATGGAGAGGGCGGGGAATGCACCTAAGTCCTATGACCCCTCCTTGAAGCAGGGCTCCACCTTTGAAAGTGGAGAAAGCTTAATATTAACTCAAGTTCAGAGTTTTGATTATTCCATGGAACTACAAATCATATTTCCTTAATTGAGCCTATGTTTATGTCTTCAAGGCATTTCAGGATGTCTATTATGCAGAAAATTATAGAGCCTTTTGGAATTTTCATCCACAAGCAAAAAGAGAGAGGGGAAGAGAGAGAGGGTGAGAGGGAGGGAACTCTCCTAAAATATTTAAAGGGGAGGTGAAAGATAATAGTCAACAATAACATAATAATATACCCTAGTGCCTGTCACGTAGTACATACTCAATAAATATTTGTTGAATAAATGAAGAACATAATAGTTTTACACACACATACACACACACACACACCTGGAAAATATGTTTCTTCTAATAGTAACATTTCCAAATAAGTTCAGTATTATAATAACAATTAATAGTAATAGTACTCAATTACCTGCAATCTTGATAAGCAATGTTTGCAATGGAGAGCACTCATCCATCCATGCATTCATTCACTAATTTAAGTAATAAATGTTGACTAAACCACTACTTTTTTCCAGGTACGATGCCAGGCACTGGAGATATAATAATGATGCAGCTCCTGTCTTCACATATCTTACTGTGTGAAGAAGACAGCGGACAAGCAAACAAGCAATTGCTTCTAGAAATGCTGAAATTCTGACTGGAATAGAGAAAAGGAAGGAAGAAGAAAGATGATTACAAAAATCTTATGAGCGGAGCTTGCCCTGGGCCTGCTGGACTGTCAGTGGCCAGTTCTGGACAGTCAATGGCCAGCATGGAAGAGAACACAGGCTTGGAAAATAGCAGTCCCAGCAAAGAACAAGAGAAGGCAGAGGCTGTCAAGTAGGCATTTTGTTCTTCACAAATTTGTGCATTGGGAGTGGAAGCCCTGTTCTATTAGAGAATCATAGACAACTGATAGATGCTGGAATGGACTGGATGACTAGTGGGGGTCAAAGGGCCAGTGTGCCCCATAAACTATTTTACATTGTCTTGAATTCACCCATTCATTTATTTATTCAACAAATATGTATTAAGTGTTGGCTCTGGGCCAGCCTGTATAAACACAGGGTGGATCTAAGCTTACTCTGGTCTTCATGTTGTTAGTCACCGCTTTGTATTAGGCTGTTTTTCCATTGCTATAAAGAAATACCTGAGACTGGGTAATTTATAAAGAGAAGTGTTTTAATTGGCTTATGGTTCTGCGGGCTTTACAGGAAGCATGGTGCACCTGGTTGGCTTTTAGGGAGGCCTCATGAAGCTTACAATCAACACAGAAGGTGAAGGGGGAGCAGGCACATCATGTGGCAAAAGCAGGAGCAAGTGAGAGAGAGTGGGGGTGGAGGTGCCACACACTTTTAAATGACCAGATCTCATGTGAACTCAGCAAGATCTCGCTTACCACAAAGAGGATGTCCCAAGCTATTCATGAGGGATCAGTCTCTATCATCCAAACACCTTCCACCAGGCCCTAGCTCCAACATGGGGGATTATATTTCAGCATGAGGTTTGGGCAGGGACAAATATCCAGACTATATCACTCGTCTTCCCAGGACTTCTCGTTTTACTCTTCTCTTAGAAAAGGCAGCAGCATAGCTGAGCATTAAGAACAGAGGCTTTGGAGTCTAGGTGACTCTTGTCAAGTTATTCAACTTCTCTGAACCTCAGTTTCTTCATGGGTAAAAATGCTATAGTAAAAGTGTCTCATTGGAGGGCTATTGTATTAAATGCAATAATGCCTGTGGAGGACTTGGCATGTGCCTTGCCCATAGGGAGCCCTGGGTAAAGTGAGTTATTTGACATTATCATTTCCATCTTTTCTGTCCTGCTTCCCAGTGAATTGCACACTTTGTTGTACTTACCACAAATGTGTTAGAAATATTCCTCAGCCCCGCTTTGTGAAGCCACTTAATATTGGTATGTGGACAATCTCTTCTTTTTTTCTCTTCCTTTTAATCAGGGTTACTGTTAGCAACTAGGAAGCAACACAGTAATTATGACTCTAAAAGGAGTGAAATCGCAGAGGCTCATAAACTTTCAGAAAATGAAAGATCTCTCGGGCTGAAATTCTGAATCTTGGCTCTTACCACAAAGATGAGGAGTGTGTGTGTGTGTGTGTGTGTGTGTGTGTGTGTAGAAAATTTGTTAAAATTCTTTTTGAGAAATTTCTAATTCATTGGAGCATAAAAAAGGTGTGTCTCATCTCTTAAAAGAAATTCTATGTGCCTTTTTCAGTGCATGAATATCTCAATAAGCAGCTTGATTTTTAAATGTCAAACTTGCCACAGAACTTGATTCTTGGGTAGGACAAATGCCTTTGATTTGTTGAAGAAATTTGATTTGGAAATAGCCAGGTGATTAGTTGTCGAGACTAGGGCTTTGAAGTCACAGAGTACGGATTTCTATTATGGGCCCTAGTGGAGCTCCAGACATTTGCATGTAAAATATTTCTAGAACTTTTGCATATGCTTAGATATTAAAATAAGCATGCCTAATGCATTTATAAGATCCCATCTGTCACATACACAATACACTTTCAAATGCTACCCAATAAGGAAACATCATCTTGTTGTTTAACCTTAATCAAATAGGAGAAAGAACACACAGTGCTGATGACCTATGATTGTTAAAGTCTTAAATGCATGGTTGTATTTAATTCTGTACATTGCACATTTGGGTACTGTTAAATAATAGCTCTTAGGAGATCTCCATTTGAAAGAAACTCAAGAATGTGGCGCTGAACCAAAGAGAGTCAAGAATCATTCAAGCATAAAAATAGAAGTCTAAAAATGACCTTGAGAGGTTATAACATCCAATTGCTACTTAAAGTTACAGACTTGTGGGTTGTTAGGGTTGATCCGAGACCCAAGGGAGATCACCTACTCTAAACCATTCATTTAACAAATCAGGAAACTAGGGTTCCAGTTAGAGTTTGTTGAAACCTTATTTGTGCTTTTCTTTCAGACTTTCAAAAAAGAAAATTCTCCAATTTCTCCTAGCAACATATTCTAGTGCTTAATCATCAGGAAACTGCAGCTAGCTACCTTAATTCGCTCCAATTAGGCCTCTTTTCTTGATGAATGTGGATTTAAAATAATAGCACATCCTACATCTTCGTAAGTGACTAATGCTGGAACATGACACTATGGAAAAATGTTAGAAATGGAAAATAAATAATTCAGAGGTCAAGCTCACAAGAGACCTAACCACAGATTTTCAGTAGATACACAGTTACTGTATGATGATGCAGGGTCAGGAGGGTTTGAAGTATGTGGTCTGCTCCTGAATAACAACTCTGTCCCTTAAAAACTGTGGAAATGAGCCAATTACTTAACTTCTCTAAGTCCCTATTTCTTCATAATGGCAATGGAAACTAGTGGAATGATCCTTTTAAAAAAAGGATCAGAGGAGAGTCTAGCCCATTTAAATACTCAATATATGGCATTTTGATTGTGGTTGATATTACTGTTATATACAATATTTTCAGAGTAATAAGGAGAGTGATTACTTATTATTATCACCTCTATCATCTCTGTCATATGTTATTTAAAATATATATTAATACCTACAAATATTTACTACTAAAAGAGAGTTTGAAGGTCTAATATTTGGGGCAGGGTTGAGGGGAGTCCTACAATTGATGATGAAAGGATCTTTATCTACTTTCTTCCTTGGAGATCATTATGGATGATAGCAGCTAGAGGCACTATGTACCCCTCCATGAGACTGAACTAGGTGACATTTCCATATCATTCAAATCTAGGATTTCCTTACTTTAATCTATCCAACATCATTTTCAAATTCCATTTTATTTTCCTAGTTTCACATGGCATTAACTCATGTTTACAGTTAAAGGAAACTTAAAATCAGATAAGGAAAGCTGCATGTACAAGGTTTATGTCCAATCTCAAGATCCAGTTATAGGAAATAGCTATTATTTTAACCTTTTTTCAAAAATGCAGGAGATAACTCTTGCTTGTTATCACTGGAGATTCTAATTTATCCGGGCAAAATGAATTTCAAATGATCATTGATAGTGATAACTCTTATGCAAATCTATTTCAGTTCAGTAGTTGAATGTTAATTTGCACTATAATAAAACGCAAATCCTTTAAGTTCTTTTCTCATCATTTAAAACAAATTGATGTCACAACATGACCAGTAAAGAAAAATAATCTTTCTCTATTATTTCCATTTGTTAGTTTCACACATTTAATTACAGATGTGGGAGCTGTCAATTCTGTCGCCTTTATCAACCAGCAGCTATAGATAACTTGACTACATTCCGGTCAGTACATTGTATTTTAAAAATGCAAATTTTTTTAAAGATTATTTGCTTTTTATTTGATTTTTTTTACAACATGCAAATCTTTTAAGTTAGCAAATCTTAATAACTTTTTTTTAAATGTAAATTTGTAATGTGTAGGTTGGCCAGTATAAGGATAAATTTGGGTAATAAGGAGTTGCTATGATTTGAATGTGTCCCCCAAAGTTCATGTGTTGGAAACTTAATTCTCAATGCAACAGGGATGAGAGATGAGACCTTTAAGGGGCAGTTCAATCATAAGGGCTCTGTCTTCATGAATGGATTAATACCGTTGCTGCGGAAATGAATTACCATGTGAGTGAGTTTCTGATAAAAGGATGAGTTTGGCCCCCTGCTATTCCACCCTTGAGCATGTTCTCTCTACTCCATTTGATGGCTTCCACCATGTTATGACATGGGAAGAAGGCCCTCACAAGATACCACCACCATGCTCTTGGACTTCTCAGTCTCTAGAACCATAACCCAAATATATTTGTGTTCATTATAAATCATGCAGCCTATTCATTATAAATTACCCAGTCAGTATTCTGTTATAGCAGCATAAAATGAACCAAGACAGGGGCTGACACATACTCACTCAGGGGAATCTTTACAGGCTGAGAGGTAACCAAGATCTCATTTAATTATATGAGGCTATGTGAGATTTGGGGAAAAGGGAACAAATTTTATTCTGTCTGTTTCCATATTCCAATGGGCCTCCCCGCCACAAGTTATTGGAGTAACCTCTGTGTGAAGATACATGGAGTTCAAAATAGCCTCTCCTTGTGTGGAGTGGAAAGTATTTAGTTCTGTTATATGTCTCTAGAATAACAGGTTAAGCACACTTACACTCTTCTAGGAGGGCTCTTAAGAATTAATAAACTAGGAGAAGGAACACAGTCACAAATCTGACCATAGAGAAGGTCAATTAAAGAAAAATATCTGAAAACACATGACTGGAAAAAATAGTAATACTAGGGGTATCTTTAGAGCAGGAAAGCCAGATCATTTTCTCTTGTGGGTAATAAAAACAAATTCTCTGTCTGAATGGGAGTTAGAAATACTGGACCTGTATGGCAAGGAACTTGACTTTAGTGAGGAATTGAAGTCTCCCTAGAAATTAACTACAGTAAATCAATCAGAACAGAAAAGCCTGATACACCAAACACAGGATAAGCATTGGTTCAATCTGGGAGTCAACAGAAATCCATCAGAAAACAAACCAGGAGGAACTCCAGAAAACAAAAGTATATGTTTGTGAACGTTCAGGACAGGTAGTCCACCATCCAGTAGAGTAACTTCTCTGCCCAAAAAAAACAACCTTTGACTGCCATAATATAATAAAGACAGCAACTTCAAGGTGAGTGAGGCAGCCTGAGTCTAAATAGGCTGAGACTTAACTTAAAGATCATCACGTGGGCTAAAGGGAAATTAGTCCACGACCAGGCAAAGAGAAGAGAATCAGATGAGGTTAGGAGATGCAACACACAAGATTGTGCATGTTCATGAGACCTGGAGGAAGGTAGGAATGAGTGAGCTATTCTCCACAGTAAGGAGCAGGTCCTAATTCAAAAAGCACTCATAGCTCCCTTCTCACCAGTCCTTGCTACTCCCCTTCCAAAGAGGACCTTGCCATGGATTAGACTGGTTTAAGGACATTATTTTTCCCTGATCGAAGGCCCATAGGTTTCACAATACTGAACAAAAGTGATTGAGAAGAGATCCCACGAAAGAGTGAGATCCTTGGAGGTACCTCTTCAGAGCAAGTTACCGAGTAAAATGAGCACAGACTGCTGTGTCTTCAGTACTTAGAACTGTGTCTGGCACATGACATACTCACTAAATCTGTATTGAGTGGGTGAATGACTGAATGAATCAGTGAGAGGAGGCTGGAGTGTGCTCTCCCTTGGTACAACCCTTCCCCTGAGAATACACAGAGTGAAGAGCCCCAAGAATGCAGGAAGAGGCAGACCAGTCTAGCTCTGTTCTGGGCACAGGGACAAATGTGCTTGGGCTTTCATGATCTGGAGCTGCTTCTTCCTTGACAAGGTGCTCTTTCTGAGCCAGGCATCCCTCATGACTGGATTGGTGAGATGCCAGAAGTCAGGCCCCAGTGCAGGCTTAGGGTGTTGGGAGCAAAGGAAGCTGCTTGACCAAATTTGCTCTAGGCTCTACATTCTGCTAAGGCTGACCTCAACCAAAAGGAATCCTGTGTGCCTAGCTCACAGAGGACCTGTTTGGCGCCTGGGGCCAGAACCTCAGTTGAGAGGCTCCTTTGCCTGACCTTGTGTTCTCAGGGCATTAAGAATGTGGTCGATGGCAAAATTGGAAGATTCAGAGCGTGAGTCAGGTCTCCACCTGTCTTTTTAAACACACAATATAGTATTCACCAAAAAATATGCTGGATGAAAAGATAAGAATGTGATCTAGTCTCCAGATATCCAATGATAGATATTTTGAAGTACTTTATATGTTTTAAAATTATTTTTTCTTTGTCTTTATCTTCGTAGTCAGTGGAAAATAGAGGGAAACGCAGGAAAACAGAGTAAAAGGGGGAAAGATGCCACAGGTATCTCCAGGGAAGCAACTTGGGACATGAGTCAGAGAGACAAGACTATCCTGGACCACTGCTTCTAGGAGGGTATTTCACTCCTGGGTCCACAGAGAGATAGATGCCAAGGCACAACACAGGCTGAAAGAGACACTAGCTGCTGGTCTGGAATTCCCTCCCAACAATGATAGGAAAACGTCTGTAAAAGCCCTGCTCATGAAGGGCTATTCAAGCTACTTGTACACAACATGAACAGAGCTGAGGGCGGGCAATGGTCCGGCTGACCAGCTGCTCATTTTCATAAAGGGCAGCAGAATTTTCAGTTGAAGGTTTTAATGACAGCTTATGCCTGATGCCATAAAGCCCTGTATCCAAACTGCTCCTCTGAGGAAGAGAAAAAAAATTCTGCAAAGCACAAGGATATGGTTCAGAACTAATGTGCTGAATGGTCCCCAGTCCTCAAAATCATGCCTAATCTCATTGCATTTCAATGAAAACAGTTCTATTCCATCAAAGAAAATGATCAATGGTCTCATTTCATCCCAGAATATGTCTGAATCAGAAAAAGAATCACCTAAATGTTATTTACTTAATGCATTTTCTCTCTCTTTTAAAAAATACTTATTGGCACAAGCACGCTAGTAATAAACAAGACAAATTTATACTAGAGCAGGGGTCAGCAAACTTCAGTCTATGTGGCAAATCCGACCAATAGCCTGTTTTTTTATGAGCTAAGAATAGTTTTTACAGATTTAAAAGGGTTGTAACAAATAACAAAGAAGTATGCGATAGAGATAGTATGTGGCCTGCAAAGCTAAAATATTTACTCTCTGGTCCTTCATAGAAAGTTTGCCCTCTGTATTAGAACATTGTTCATTTTCTGACATCCAGAATTATGAAGAAAAACAGTAAGTAGCCAGTATGTCAGTTTTGGTTTACCTGAAGGTTTATTAAAATTCCAACCCAAATGCCCATCAATGATAGACTGGATAAAGAAAATGTAGCACATATACACCAGGGAATACTATGCAGCCTTAAAAAAGGATGTGTTCATTTCCTTTGCAGTGACATGGATGAAGCTGGAAATCATCATTCTTAGCAAACTAACACAAGAACAGAAAACCAAACACCACATGTTCTTACCCATAAGTGGGAGTTGAACAATGAGAACACATGGACACTGGGAGGGGAACATCACACACTGGGGCCTGTTGGGGGGTGGGGGGCTAGGGGAGGGATAGCATTAGGAGAAATACCTAATGTAGATGATGGGTTGATGGGTGCAGCAAACCACCATGGCATGTGTATGCCTATGTGGCAGGCCTGCAAGTTCTGCACATGTAACCCAGAGCTAAAAGTATAATAAATAAAATAAAATAATTTTTAAAAATTTTGTGAAACAACAACATTTGTACCCTAGGAGAGAAATCTTAATGACATTTATAAATTGTAAAATTACCTGTTGTTACATAACATTACACATTTGTTACATTTTAATCCTTGACTAAAATGCAGTTGGCCCAAGTTTCTTACTGTAAACATTCCTGGAAAATAGTCTCAGTGATAAGCCAAATATGTGAAAGTCCCAAATTACTAATTCCAACGACTACAGTTACCACTTAGTAACTTGCACCCTTACCAGGCTAAGTGCTTTTCATGCATATTCTACTTTACTCTTCAAAACAACCCCAGTATACAGCATTCTCGCTATTTTACAGCTGAAGTGACTGAAGTTCTTAGGAGTTGATATTGTATTCAGCGTCTCACAGTTAGTAAGTGATGGGACAAGGACCTAAACTCAGTTCTTGCTGACCACAGAGCATAAGCCGCTACACTACGCTGTAGTCTCTCTAAACGACACTGTCTCCCTTTAAAGAGACACTATCTTTAATTTTTCCTCTTCTTGCAAATTGCACAACTTGGTGAGTGGGAAGTAGCAATGCTGACTGCCAGGTGAAACCTCGCCACCTCAGCACTCCCAGCTTCCTCCCTATGCACACATAGAACAAATGTAGGACCATTTTGAAGGTTCTGAGAATCCATAAATGGAAAGCATCTCTTATCCTTTCTTTGTGATTTTAAAAGCTGAGGTTAGGTTTCTTATTTTCATTTGCTGCTATTTAAAGGGAGGACTCTTGAATGACGATAATTTTAATTGAGTGTGTATGTTGCTTTCCTTATTTTTACATAAGTAGTAAAGCTTCCAAGAGGTGCAACTAAAATAAGGTGCAATCCCACAGGATGCAAGGTTGGCTTTTTCCCTTCACAAGAGTCCTCTCCCTCTCCTCTCTTTCCCTCTTCCACCTTCACCTGACAACTCTACCTTTCCTACTCAATATAGGAATTAGAAGGAAAGTAGAACACACCCATTAGGCTGGAACAACAGGGAAGTAGAGCTGGCTGCATCTTTTTATTTGAAACAGAAACAGTTAATAGCTATTCTAATCACCTGACTCCAGCCTCTGCTTCTGGTCTGTATCTCCAGCTGCTGAGGAAT
The DNA here is from genome assembly GCF_043159975.1 of Macaca nemestrina. Taxonomy (NCBI): domain Eukaryota; kingdom Metazoa; phylum Chordata; class Mammalia; order Primates; family Cercopithecidae; genus Macaca; species Macaca nemestrina. The sequence goes on from NC_092125.1 coordinate 157,089,052, forward strand.
GTTTTACATGGAAGTTGTGGTATCACATCAAGAAATATCAACTGCCAATTGGACTTATTTTCCTCCAAAATCCGGGTCTTTATCTAGACCATATTGCTGTTCACAACCTTATTTTCCTAGAAATAGAGTGTCATAGTAATCTTTATTTCTCTTTCTCCTTTGCCCCAGATCCAATAACGAGGTACCGCTGAACCTTGCCACCTACTGCTCTCCCACATTTTCCTCTACCTTTCTTTCTGTACTTTCCAGTTCATTGCCTGACATCTGGATTATGCCAGTGGTCTTGTAATTTGTCTCTCTGCTTTGAGACTCTTTCTTTTCATGCCCTATTGCAGCATAATAAAGCTCTCAAAACTATTCTGCTTAAAGTGACAGTCCCATGTATTTGCTCACAATTCTGCATTGTGGGGAGGCTCAGTGGCAACGGTTTCTCTCTGTGCCACATGTGTTGACTGAGGCAAGCTGGCACTACTAACATGTCCGGTGTCTCTGTTGGGGTGATTGAACTCATTGCAGCTGTCACACCCTGTCTCTTTCTGTGGTTTTTCATCCCCTAGGTCTCTGTCAATTTGGCCTTTCTCTCCAGCAGACCAGGGAAATGAAACCTTTTTGTTTGTTCATGTTAGCTCAGGGTTCTAACATGGCAAAAATGAAAAGTGCATTGTATCTTAAGGTTTAGGCACAGAAGTCACACTGTGCTGCTTTTGCCTTATCCTGGTTAAACTAATTCCAAGCCTGGCTCAGATTCAAAGGGAGGAAATGTAGACTCCACCTCTTGATGGGAAGAGTGATGAAATAACATTGCAAAAGCGTATGCAGGAAAGGAGGGCTTTTCATCTGATCACCACAAGATAAAATCCATATCACACCATGTATATTTCTACATTAATGGAATGCAGTCTACTAAAAATAACATGATAAGGACAATAAAATATGACTTCCCATCTATAACTATTCTCAAGGATGCATTGGGTGGAATAGAGGCAGGATCTAATTCAACTCTGAAAGTCTACCATCCCAATAGCATTGCAAATGTACAGGAAACAGAAGATAATTTAATAACTCAAGAAAGGTATGAATATAATCAATCATTTATTTTTGGTAAAACTATATTTTAAGTTCACGCTTTACACCGCAGATCACAAAAATTTTCAGATGGTTCATCTCAGATTTGTCACCACCTAGAAATGTCCCACCTATGGAAGCAAATGCCAGTGTCTCACTGTGTGAGCACAATTTCTTATCATACCTGACTTCTCAATCCTTTTGTTAAACTATACATTCTGGCTAGTGTCATCATGTCTCTAGGAGTTACTGCTGTGTAACTTCTTCTTCATTTATGAGTTCTACTCTATTCCTCACTCCTGAAACCTCTTGTCTCCCATTAGATGAGCTTGTTTCTATTTCACAAAGACAGTAAGCTATTAAGGTTGAATCCTTTCAACTCTCTACTCCCCACGCACAAAGACATGCATTCTGAGCCTTTCCTCCTTATTACCTCCACCTTAGCTTCAGCTTTAGAGAACAAGAAGCCCCCTCTATCCAAGATTTACCCATCCATCTATTCACCTCTTCTCTGAATTCCATCCTCACTCGCCTTTCAGCACTATTACTCCATCAATTAATCCTTCTTCCCACATTTTTAATCTGTCACTCTCTGAGGGCCACTTCTTTTTGCCCGGAATATAAAATAATCACCTTTCACCTAATTCCTGGCCTGTATCTATCGATGGCCTCATTTTTCTCTCCAATTTTCATAATTCAGCCTCAAAAGTAGTCTCAACTTGCTGTCTTTGCACATGCACCAAAAACAACAGCTAATTTGTACCAAGGAATTGTAATGAAACTGGCATTGTTCTAAGCATCCTACCTGCTTGAACTCATGTACTCCTCACAACAACCTTGAGATAGTTCTGTTTTTATTTCCATTTTATAGAGGAAAAGATTGAGGCAGGGAGACCGAGCGCTTTGGTAACATGCCTATTGTCAGCAGCTAGTGGGTAGCAGAGTTTGGGTTTTAGCTTGGGTGCTCCCTTTCCAGAGCTCACATCTCACTCACCAGACTACTGAGTCAGCTGTTCATCCACTGTCGTCTGGCTCTGCCTTCACCACTTCCCTAACACTGTTCTCACACAGATCACCAAGGCTATTCTTGTTGTCAGTGGCAATTGACACCTATTGGCATTCACCTAACTTGGCTGGAAAGTTATTCAGGAAGAGAAGCAACAAAAGAAGAAAACGGAAAAGGAAAGAAAAAAAGAAAAGAAAGGAAGAGAAAAGAAAAAAAAGAGAGAAAGCTTTCCCATCTCTTGTTCACAGTAGAAAGACAGCAGAGAAGCCTTATCCTTGTCCAGCATGGATGAGATCAAGTAAATGAATCTTTTCTTTTACCCATTTATGCTTTACATATTTTAGACAAAATTTCTACAGGGAAACACCTAAAATGTCAGTCATTTCAAATAACAAACTCACAAATGAAGGCAAGATGCTCAATTGTACTTGCAAGTGACCCTACAAATCAATGCTTACCCCCTTAAATGTCATGTTTGCTAGGGCCACTGGATGCTTCAACTCAGGACCACCCGCACAGACCATGAGCCTGCAAAGCCCTTTGGCCCTTAGAAGCACTTTATAAAACCCAATATTTTAGCAATGGCTCAACAGCATTGGCATTTGCAATTGCTGAAAAAAGTCCCTGTTGTTAAAAAAAAAAAAAAAAGTGACCCAAATTCTACTCAAGTTAGAAAGTAGAACTTAGACATTCTTGTAAAAGTTGTTAGGAAGAGCAAAATGACAAGATGTTTCAAAAATGACGCCTAAAGATTGAAGAATATAAAACAAAAGGAAAAGGCTCATTTTTAAATATTTGGATATTTAAAATTTCTATCACATTTAGAGGACTAGCAAATGTTTATTGACTGCCCGACACATATATTTCACCATACTATGTGCAGAGAGAGATTTGAAAGAAAATAGGGCCCTACTCTCTTATGTTTGAAGTGCTAGTGTTCAATAAATGTGCAAATTGGATTAACACATATTCATCCATTAGAAATATGTTGTTTGCCAACTGTGGGTAGGTAACTCATTGCCTTTAAGAATCCCAGCTTCAGTGAGCTTATTGCTTACTGGGAAAAAAAGACAAGAGCACTATGAACAATGATACAAAGTAGAAAAACATATTTTTAAGCACTTAGAAAAGCAATAAGAATATAGTAAGCGTTTGACAAGTACTTGTTAAACAAACAGTAAGTACTTTAAGATAGGTTCATGCTAAGTGCTATAGACAGTAGATGAAGGAAATCAGTGGGTGTTTTGTGAATACAGTATCCGAACTTCACCTTAACAGTATTCAGATGATCAGTGATTAGCATGGAGGAAGACATTCCAGGGTAGTCGCAGAGGCAGGAAAATCCAAGGATATGTAATCAGTCACTTTTGCCAGGATTGAGAGGTAGATTGGAAGAAAGGTTAACCCAGGAGTCAATATTTTAATCAATAGATGATAAAGAATCAGAAACATTTTTGAAGAAGGGTAGGATAGGATTAGAAATATGACTTAAGAGAAATTGACCACAGGGTATCCTTAACAAAGATCAGGTGGTGAGATTCAGAGAGGGAAAGAGATCAAGTCATGTTTATCTTTGTATCAACAATTTGTAAAGGACCTGGCTACCAGTAAACACAGTGAATATCTGTCATGTGCTTACAACATCCGATTTCTACTGGTAAAATCACCTCTGCATAAGAATTCCTGCCCTGTGCTCAACCCAGTTTATGTGGAGCTAATCCTACCTCCAGTACAGAACTGTGACCCAGGTACACTCCTGGCCTCAGTGATGGCCTCTTGGGATGGACAGGTGACCTAATTTGGACTAAAGAGATCAAGCCTTGAGCTTTTATCCAAGCTCCTGGGGAAGAGAAGTCCTTGATTTTTTTCCCCTATTGGATTTGGGGAGCCACGAGAAAAAAAGCTGTTGGAAAAGGGAGACAACACAGGAGAAAATGTATTTCATGTTTGTGACATCACTTCTTGGTTCTTCTAACTTCTTTTAACTTGCCACTGAAAAGGAGCCTGCCTGATAAAATAAGAGCTTCATTTAATAAATAAACAGAAGCATGAGCGATTGCTTTTATATACAGAAACACATGCAGTGGGAGTAGAGCCCAGTCTTTGGCTAGCCAATCTACAATATCATTTCCATTCCCAGATGTCTACAATCCGTTAGCTTCATGTGGAATATTTAGCAACCATAAGCTATGATTCATTTCCACCCAACAATATTATGACCTATGTTTCTATCAAGTTAGTTTAGAGAATCACAGTGCTAGACACCCAATGGCAAAGCAATAGATCCTGTGATTAATCTGTTGCAGAACCTAGGTTTTAGAAAGAAAATTCAGGAAAAATTTTAAAAAATTGTATCATTATTGTTAACAAGTCAGCAGTGTTGGCCCTGGTGTATCAATATGGAACAGAAAGTAAACTTTCACCCTTTTCTTCAAGATGGTGACATCTTGATATTCAATTATAGTCATAATACTAATGATATTTATTTAGTAGTTAAGTTTTACCGTATTAGAATTGCTAGTTACCAAAAAAAGTATACTTTCACTGCAAGTAAAAAGTGATTAATCCTCTACATAGCACTTAGCTGATCCTTGTAACCACTGGGCAAATACTAGAGGAGCGAGAGGGGTCATTTTCATTTGTGCTCATCTGAAGTGATGGCTCCATTAATACAAAAGATCAAATATCCATCAGAACATTTCAAGCTTGTTTCATTCTAGAAGTTTACTACAAACCAGTTACAACCACTCACTATTTCCATGATTGCATTACATTGCCAAGACTTTAGCTGCTCTGAAATAAAGTAACTGCTCAACTCTGCCTTACCTGTCATTAGATTGGTGAGCTTTATACATCATTCATAAGCCTCCTGGTGTTATTTATTGTGAATCTTTCTGGCTCAAGTCACGTTCGATCAACATACTGAGAAACAAGTGTTCCAGCCAGTAACAAAACTCTTATAAGAAATGATTTGAAACATATTCTGGATTCAGCTTACCTTAATACATTTAACTGGATTAGCTGTCAGGGATATGTCTCTTTGTGAATTACTTGATAAATTTGTGACTTTTCTCCCTCAGGGTTCTGAATTTAATTCATTCAATATTTACTAAACACCTACACCATGCAAAACATTGTGCTAGGTCCTGGAGCAATGCTACGCTTTGTACTATTAGATACTGTTCCACAAATCCACAAGGAGGTAACAAAAATGTAAATGATGATGGCATGAAGGAGGAAACAAGAGGATGTGTGTTGTGTTAGGATAGCAATAAATAATTAGGGAAAAAGAAGTCTTTCAACAACAGACTTGTGTTAGAAAAAAATCATTTTTTGCTAACTCCTAGGCTAAGCCATTACAACACACAATCAGAGGAATTTAAAACAAACATATGCAATAATTGTTTTCTACACAAATAACATTATTTTAATCCAGCTAATAATATTATAATAATCAATTGGTTACCCTTTGGTGAGGCTTTCTCTTTTAAACTACCAAGGGAGAAAAAACAAATGAGTCCACATCAACAGGTGCAGTGGTCAAGGAAAGAAATTACTTTTTTGCTGCATGACTTCAGAGTATTTTCCTCTTCCCCTCCTTTCTTCCATTCACATGTCCTACCTTCTTTCCTCCACTTCATAGGTATTTACCCCAAACCAATAAAAAGTTGAGGAGAAATTTCCATAGTTTTTGCTATTGCCAAATTATATTGATTTGAAATCCCTTATAATGATTACACTGGCCCATCACACTCTGGACAGGGAATCCCATAGTACCTTAGCCTCAATTGAGATAATAGGAGTGTAGATCCTCAAGTATTACAAGCAAAGACAAAATCTTTTGGTAAAAAATGAGTAAGAACAAGAACAAACCCCTAACTAAAATCCTCCATTTATCAGTGCATCGAAAGGAGTGAGTGAAGGCCGCCTTGAGCATTTGCATTATTTCATTAACTTCAGGGCTGCCATATTTAGTGATGAGAAGGTGACAGAATTGAGGCCAATCTCCTTCAATATATGCTTGAGCTTCAGAAAGAAAAATTACAGCCTTCTCATTTTCAGGATTTTCTATTTACAAAGGTCAAGCCTAAAGAATTCTTTGTTTCTTATCATATGAATGCAGAAAGCTAACAACAGACTCTTCAATGTGTCCCAAGTAGCTACTTAAATCACAAACACTGAAGTATTTAGAGGAAATGTTTGTGTCTAGTTGCTAATCAGTACCTAAGTGGGGCTCTTTTCTGTTTTCTGTATGCTACTTTAATATTTTCAGGATTTTATGAACTCAAAACATTTTACATATGGGCAAACACTAAGCTAAACCCTCCCTCACTCACTTGCCTGTCTTTACGGAATTGAGAGGTAGGGGGATGGAAGAAAGAAAGAAAAGAAGGAGGGAAGGAAGAATTGATTGATTTTGGTATATGTGACACCCTAATTTTAGCAAAAAAAAGAAAATATAAGAGAGAGTAAAAAAGAGCTTTCATATACATAAATACCAATATTTGGCACTTAAATGCAAGCTACTCACTGGTGGAATTACATTAAAATGAAACATCCTTACCTGAGTACTGCTTTAGACTTTTATTCCATTTATATAGTCAAAATAGTATTTCATTTTATTGCAATTTCTATGTTGCCATTTTTAAAAATTACTTCAGACAATAGTTCATTGATTATGTATTTGGGTACCCATACAGTTTAAGAAAAAAAATTGCAAAAAGTTTCTCCCAATTATTTTAGTAATGCACAGTATAGGAGAAAAAATTGAAGAATACGGACAGGAATAGAGAATTGTCTATTATTCCAACATCCAGATAACCACTATTGATAAGTTTACAACTTTTTAATTTTTTTCTATGAATGCATATATAAAAATTATAATATTGTATGCATGATTTCTATCTGCCTTTTTCATTTAACTTTACTGTAGACATTTAATCAGATTGATATTAATATTTTTCTACTTTACTCTCAATGCCTACTTAATAACTCATCATCTGACCATAGCATGCTTTATTTAACCAATCCCCAGTTGTTGGGCATTTAGGTTATTTCCAAAGGTTTTCTTTTTTCCCTATGTGATGTTTATAGATCTGATTCGAGTGTAGCAGGGATGGATCACCTATATTCACATTTTCTTCTGTCCTATTGTTCTTTGGGATAGAGCGCCTTCCAAAAAGCCTATTTACTCCACTCATATCAGGACATTTCATGGTTCACGGCCACAAGCTATACTGCTTCATCATGTTAAATGAATGACTTCTCTCTAAATTATCTAATGAGATCTTCTTACTCCAAGTGCCAACGTTAAAAATCCCCAAAAGAACAAGAATGGGAAGTTTCATTATTCGGGAAGAATGTCTCTCTCTTTTGTTCATTTATTTGTGTTATTTTCTTTTTTGTAAATTCGATCGTATAAATGTCAATTCTCCAAATCCTTGACAATTTCAGGTCTCAAAGGTTTGTACTTGAACAACTAAAATATTTTAAGGAAAGTTCCAATAAAAAACTTTTTTCATTAATATTAATCTTCACAGTCAAGTAGTTTTTAGATCTTAATTATTGTTAAATATAAAAATTATAAAGCTAAAATATAATTTAACAGCTAAACCTGAACAATTTTAGCAAAGTTTGCTTCTTATCTATATGCAATAATTTTATATGCTTATAATTAGTACTTTTTACTGAGCTCTATATCACAAAATTTTAAACATTGCCAATTAGACTTAATGTGTATAACCCATTACAGACTTTCAAAATTGACTAAGAGTCGCCATTGTTGAGTACATAGTTGTTTCTAACTGTTCACTAGTATAAAAAATTCTGCAGTGAACATCTTAGCTTTTTGAATTCTTCTAAATTATTCCTTGCACAAAATTCTCAGAAGTGTAATTGTAGTATCAAAGTATATTAACACTTGATGTATTGCCAAAATACTTTTCAAAGCAATTACATTGCTACCAGTAGTATATGAGTCCAGTCACTTCACAACATTGTAGCAGCAGTATTGCACTTAAAAATGTTTTCTAATTTGACAGATGTAAAATGGCAATTGCTCATGGTTTTTAATCTATGTATTTCTATGGATTGCTCTCTCGGGAACCCTAGGGAGCTATGTGCAGGATTCTCTGTGGCACTGTATGTGAACTGGTAGTCAGAATAAGCAGATATATAAATAAAATGGGTCACTCAAGAGCAATTTCAGTTCATTGAGACATCTCTCCTCTTCTAAATAAAAGATTATCTGGGGAGCTGATACAAGTTTGTATCTCCTTATATCTGAGACTGTGTCATCATCACAATGATTTAACCCAACTATTTGAAACTGAAGGTCAGTTTTTCTGGAGACTACAATGTTCAACCTAGATTTATTTGAGATTAAGGCTGTTACAAACCATGACTGGGAGAAATGTTTGTTATGACACAATTTATTTTTATATGAGCATCCTTTATACCAAGAGTCATAAAACATTTTACAGTGATACATAAGCTAATGGTCCTTGTAGAATGCTGATTTTTCAATGTTTATTTAACTCGTGATGAAAAATTGGTTGTTTTATTTTCTGTCAGGTAACAGCCAACTTTCCAACAATTCTGTTAAAGAAAATAATCCCAGAGGTTAAAAAAGACCATAGACCCAGAACGTCATGATTTATCCTTTCCTAATGCCTCACACAAAACCAAGAAAATGCAACACTGTGGTGAAAATAAAAGAAGGAGGGAGAAATAATGAGGAAAAAAAATCAGCCCTCACCAACAGCAAAATCTTTCTACCAATTACATTTTAAAAAAATAAGTGAAAAATACTATCCCATTCTATCCTAGTTAGTTTGCAACCCTTCAGCTGTGCTCAGTGTTTGCCTAATATGACACTTAAATGATAAAGTAAGACAACGGTAGTTCTACCACCTCAAATACAGTAACTGTTCCCCAAGGAACTAGAACGAAGAATCAGTAGCTACAGTGTTGGATGATTTAGGCCTGTGGTATTATTTTCATAAATTAAATTTATAACTGGCCAGATTGCTTTCTTCAGCTTTTTCAGAGAAGTAAAACATCATAACTTTTCATTGAGATGACACTGATAGTTTTCAGATGGACATCTTAGCTTTCTCTTTTCTTTTAATCCCAGTTCTTAACCTAGTGTGAAAATGCTTGTTTCCAATAGAATAATGTGCAAGCAGGGTTATTCTAAAACTGCACAGAAGTGACTCAGCCAAGGCAATCGGTAAGCCTTTTGTTCTCCAAGGACACAAGTTTGAAATCCGGAATCAGAAGAAAGGTTAATTGGGCCATACAGCGAATGACTCAGTATCTGACATGCAGAAAATTCTATTTTTGATTGTTAGTCACTTGGGGGTTCCCCCGGCCCTTTGCTAATATGCTGTTCATTTATTCTTCCTCCTTTTCCCTCAAATTCCATGCCCTCTACTCTGTTTCCAATGGCAGAGAAGGAGATGAATCCCAATCAGATTTTGTTTTTAATTTATAGAATGCTTGATTTTGAAAAAAGGAAGTATGAAGTTTCAATAATCTCAAACCTGATGCCAAATGTGACTTTTGGCAACGTTGAATGCAAAAAGAAAGAGATTTGGAGAGATGAAATAGTGGGAGGAACACTTCTGAGTTGGTTGGAGCTGGGTTCAAATTGTAGCTCTGGAAATAACCAGCTGTGCTTCCCCAGGAAAGTTATCTACATTCTTTTACCCCCAGCTTCTCTGTCTATAAAACGGAATTAAGAATGACCTTGTAGGGTAATTGTGATTGTTAAATATAATGATAATTTAACGATTCTAGTGGGATGCTGGTCAAGTAGAATGCCTGATATACAGAGGCAATGAATAAATGACCACCTACTCAGCTATTGCCGCTGCCAGGGGCTTAAATGATTGTCTCATCCTTTTTCATTCTTTTCTGAGAACAGACGGCAACACTTAAAATAGGACTCACAAACTGGGGACTGTGGTCAACTTGTCAGCAAAGTGGTAAGTTCTCCTACTCTTTTGCAAGACTGTTCCTCCCAGGATATCTACCTCCAGCCTGTAACAAAGCCTAGTGAACTAGGTAATTAACAATGAAGGCTTGACCTATTCATGGGTCATGATCAACATCACCCACAATCATAAATAGTTACTGAGCTTTCCGAGTGTCAGTTTGATAGAGCTAACACATATTTGTAGGAACCAGAAGTTGTGGTTTTAAATAACTTTCTATATTGATTAATAAGATGGCTTCCTGGAAACATGGACAAATACGTAAGTCTTTTGAAATCATGGCAGAAAATTAGCTAAGGCATAAGTCAAGAGCTCTGAAAGAACTTAAAAGAATAAGTTGAGTGAAGTTGCGTTCAGTGAGGTACTAAGTCAGTGCCAAAAGTGTGATTTAGGAGGGTGTAGCAAAACCATGAGGGATGGCACAGTACCCTATAGGGGAAAGAAGGGCAAGCTGGGGGAGGGGGCAGCCACTAGAACATGGAAACAGAAACAACAGTGTGGAGAGGATACCTGAAAGGAGCTGTGACTTTTAATAGAGGGACAGAGCCAACCTGGGTGACCCTGCAAGGAGGGAGTTGGGAGAACACATATGCTAACCTCTCTATTCTCCTTCCCTCTAGTTCTTGATAGTGCTCTCACTGGTTAAACCTAATCAGATGCCATACAGCAAGGGAGCCCTCCATTGCAGCTCATATTGACCAGCCTCGCAGGGCAAAGGTGGGGAAAGGCCCAGAATGAGTTGGGAGGGCAAATGAAGGATCTTCAGTCTACCTGTAGACCCAAGCAAGATGAATCTAAACCCTTTGGTAGGAAAGCTCCTCGACCAGAAGACTCTTGAGAGCAGAAAGTGAATCTCATTCATTTTTTATAACCCCGGGGTACAACAATTGCATAGCTCAGAGTAAGCACTCAACAAATATTTATTTCAGGAAAGGCAGTATTGCTTGGTATTCACTTTAGTATTAGATTTTTTAAGAAGAGCATTTTCAATTTGCTGCTCAACCGATCAAATGCTTGGCTCTGCAGAGTCATAGAGAAATATGAAAATAGACAAAGTGACAAAAGTTTGGCGTGTGAAGTCAAAACTGTCTTATCTCCAATGAGCTGTGCAAGGCAGCTCTGCACATGAATGCGTTCCACAGCAAAGTCTGGCTCCTTCACAGCAAGTTGAAGTTGAAATCCTACATGAATGCCACTGACTGATATAAATAGAGCCCCCACAATTTACCTAAAACAGCAGGGCTTTTAGGTGAACACTTGGAGAAGCAAATTTAAAGACGAGTACAAAATAAAATAATTCTGCAAAACTCAAAGTGAAGCTCCCACTATTCAAATTTTTAGAACTTTCTACGTGTTTTTTCTATAAAATTCTCTGCACCATTTATACTTTAACATCATCAAAATAATTGCACTGGGATTAAATTTTCTAAACTTTGTGATAGTTTTATAATAGCTTTTACAAAATATAAGACTTTAGGAACTGCTTTAGCAGGGCAAGGGGTGTTTGACCACAAGTCACATATTGGGATGTCATTTAGGATGTGTTTTTCAAACAATAAGGAATATACTTCAGAGTGCAATCTGGTACACAAGTGGATATGCAATTGGTCACAATGTACAATTTTTTAAAATGTGGATAGTGGTCAAACATGTTGCAATACGCTCCCCTAATGAGCATCCCTGTGGCATTTGGCCTTCTTAAAACATGCCTTCATGTATGATATTTAATCAGTGCTAGTGATACTTGTATGTCCTCTATCTATCCATCTTTTTTTTTTTTTTTTTTCTGAGATGGAGTCTTGCTTTTTCACCCAGGCTGGAGTGCAGTGGCACCATCTCGGCTCACTGCAAGCTCCGCCTCCCAGGTTCACACCATTCTCTTGCCTCAGCCTCCCAAGTAGCTGGGACTACAGGCTCCTGCCACCATACCCAGCTAATTTTTTGTATTTTTAGTAGAGACAGCATTTCACCATGTTAGCTAGGATGGTTTCGATCTCCTGACCTCGTGATCCGCCCGCCTCGGCCTCCCAAAGTGCTGGGATTACAGGGATGAGCCACTGCGCCTGGCCCTGTATATCCATCTTAAACAAATACTGTGTCTATGTGCCTAAGTGTCTTTCACTGTCCTAAATGACGTCCCAGTGTGTGACTTGTGGTCAAACAAATGCTAGTGATACATATATGTCCTCTATGTATCTATCCATCTGAAACAAATACTGTGTCTTTCTATGTGCCATGCATGCTGAGACGTATTCTTTTCTAGTCTCTTCCTTCTTTTAAAACAAACGCTGGCTGCCACCTTCAAAATTAATTTCAAGACCTACTAATGGGTGGGATCTTACACTTGTAAAAGGCTGTATGTGGCTTGGATCATAGATAAGTGCCAACTGTAGAAAACAAGAATGCACAAGGCAGTCTACAGAAGAAATTATGGGGACTGAACAAAGTAAAGGGAGAAACAATGGAATGATTTATCCAGGGACTTATGAAAATGGCGGGGCCCATTTTATATTAAGAGTTGGGGGGGGAGAGCAGGAAACAACTTATTAATTCACTTATGTACACATTTTTTTCTTTACCATTAATTCCACCATTCATTCCACAAACTTTGAACTCCTGCTCTGTGTTGAGTCTTGATGATATAGAGGTAAACAACACAGCATCATTGCTCTCAAGAAGTTTACAGGCTGGGAGGATGGAGACAAGTTTGGAGGGAGTTGCCATATCGATGACAACAGCTGCAGAAGCAGCATGTACAGGGTGCCGAGGAAACAGGAGGCCATGTAGTCAGGCTGACTAGGAAAGTCAGATACACTGCCCAGAGGAGACCATGCTGAAGACATGCTAGGCACCATCAAGACCCTGCCCAGCTTGCTTTTTCAGAACTGTGGTCAGTTCACCTAGGTCTGGATCCTTACTGCGCTTTTTACTATCTCACTAACCAAACAGCCTCTTAAGCCCATTTTTCCATCTGTAAAATGAAAGGGTAATAACAATCACCTTGTGGGGTTTCAATAGGATTAAGTAAAACAATGTACCTAGGGAGCCTAGCACACCATCAGGAGTATAACACGTGGTCACTGTGACTACAACACTTACTGTCAACATCAGGTATATCATTCTGTTTCCCCTCCCTCAAAGCTGATGACAAGAATTCCCTTGCAAATTGTATCCCAAGTTAATAGACTTTTTGAGGATGGGTCATCCTGAGTCTGTAACAAGCATGGCAGATGCCCATGCTGAGACAGAAACTTCAGCCCGAAGTCTCTGGAGAAGAAGGAGCTGATATAAAGGCTCCAGCACAAAGCATCATTCTTCCAGAGTGAGTGTCTTCTTCTGAAGTTTTAACACTGTCATCTGAAGTGTTTAATTGTGTGTTTTTAAAAAATTTGATGCTTTTGAGGCTTAGGGGCACAGGGTATAATTACTTAGAGATGTATAAAATGGGGAGTGAAGAGCTATCAAACTCCAAAGTCTGCCACGGGCAACCACCAGGGGAGAAACTACTCAAATATAAAACACAGCTTATTAAAGTTGTACTAAGATTCAAATGATAACTGATCACTATGTGTTTTGCACAGTTAGAGGATTCTGTGAAGGATATGAACTACCAGTAGATACAGAGTATCATAAAGAACAATTTCACAGTGAGGAGAATAAAGTGGAATCAGATTAAATAAGACAATGACCAATCTGGACTCCCAGGATTCCATTTCCGCCTCAGGCTTTTCTAAGTTGGATCTTTTTGAACTATGAATTTACTTCAATAAATAGGCCCTTCAAATGAAATGACCATGGACATTATTCCTACTTACCTTACTCAAGGCCTACGGAAGCCTAAACCAACCATTGTAAAATCTGCCACCATCTTCTCTTTGCACATTTACCCAAAATACTTACTAAAATCAGAAATTCTTGGTCTCCCACATAGTCACTGGATTTACAAAAGAATTCCTCCATGTTATAAGGCTAAATGTTTCCATTGAGAATGACTTTGGAAAAGAATGTGGCAAAAAAAAAATGCTCTTTAAAAAAAGACATCTATTTCCATGTATTAAATCAAATACATGATAGATAACAGGCTGCTGGTTTGGGTTATAATCATGTTACCGCTTAGAGCAATTGTTAAAGCCAATAAAGAATAATGAAGTCAGAGTCATTCAGCAATTGACTTTGATGGCAATGCTGACTCCTGGAAACACACAGTGATGAAATTTTACAGATGCAACAGTGTGACTTGATTCTGCAGTGTCTCACTTATTATCCACAATCAAAGGCAGCTTGTTTCTTGACAGGTGAAACCGGATAACCAATGATCAAAGGAAAAGACAGGGGAAGGGACCCTCTTAGTGAACAGTGATAGTGGACAAATAATTTAGCAAAGTTTATCCTTGAGACTTTCCCAAGTTGTGTGATTTCCAATAAAACGACCAACTAGTAGCTTTTGTCTATAGTTTTATGCTTGAAACACCATGGCACAAAGACAAATGACCCAATTTAAACATGGGCAAAAGACTTGACATATCTCTAAAGATATATAAATGGTCAACAAGCACATGAAAAAATGCTCAATGCCATTAGTCATTAGGAAAATGAAAACAAAAACCACAATGAGATCCTGCCTCTCACTGATTAGTACAGCTATTTAAAAAAATGAAAAATAACAAGGGTTGGCAAGAATGTGAAGAAATTTGAACCTTCATACGTTGCTAGTAGGAATATAAAATGATTCAATCACTGCAGAAACAATTTGACAGCTCTTCAATAAATTAAACATAGACTTACTATATGATCCATCAATTCTACTCCTAGGTATTCCCAAAAGAACTGAAAACAGGTATTAAAGTAAAAACTTGTACAAGAATATGCATAACAACACTACTCACAGTAGCCAAAAGATAGAAATCATCCCAACGTCTACTAAATGATGATTGAAAAAACAAAATGAGTTATATCCATACAATGGAATATTATTCAGTCATAAAAATGAATGAAGTACTGATATTTGCTAAAACACGAATAAACTTTGAAAAATCATGCATGCTAAGTGAAAGAATCTAGACCCAAAGTCCACTTATTGTATGATTCCACTGACGTGAAATATCCAGAATAGGCAGACACTGCTAATTTTCTTCACCATTCCCCTGGCAATTTTCACTGTTCTGTGTAACAGGGCGCAAGTAGATTTGCACATTTGTAATAAACTACTCCCTCAACAGCCCATAGTCAATTCTACTTTTTTTTTTTTTTTTTGAGATGGAGTCTTGCTCAGTTGTCCAGGCTGGAGTGCAGTGGCACGATCTTGGCTCACTGCAAGCTCCGCCTCTTAGGTTCATGCCATTCTCCTACCTCAGCATCCTGAGTAGCTGGGACTACAGGTGCCCACCACCACGCCCGGCTAATTTTTTGTATTTTTAGTAGAGACGGGGTTTCACTGTGTTAGCCAGGATGGTCTCGATCTCCTGACCTCGTGATCCGCCTGCTTCAGCCTCCCAAAGTGCTGGGATTAGAGGCATGAGCCACCATGCCAATTCTATTCTATCTCCATATTTCTCTATATACTAGGCAGTGATGCCTTATTGTTTAAGGGTGCTATTTAATTTGTCAGATTATCCTGAATGAAAGTTTAAAAACAAAGGATTGGAAGGAACCAAATTTATCAGAACTAATGGCTTAGAGACTGTTTCTATAAAACTTAAACAGGGGTGTATAAACTGCTAAGGATATTTCCCAATATGCTGGGAGGCACATAAATCCCAAAAGAAATACACATATGTTCCTGAATTGTCAGTTTGGCTCCATGATAAAAGATTGAAGAACATTATTTTTACATTAAAACAGGTAAATTATGGAGCAAGATGTAAGATTCATGTGAACTTTTAAGATTATATAAAACTTAAAAGAAATATCTATTAGCCAAGCATGGTGGCGCATGCCTGTTAACCTAGCTACTTAGGATGCTGAGGCAGGAGAATCGCTTGAACCCAGGAGGCGGAGGTCACAATGAGCCGAGATTGCACCACTGCACTCCAGCCTGGGCAACAGAGTGAGACTCTGTCTTAAAAAAAAAAAAGAAAGAAAACGTAAAGAAAAGAATGAAAGAAAAATGAAAAAAAGGACTATATAAATCTGCAGCAGTGTAGCTGTCATATATGAGTTTCTCATCTAATGGCATAGAAAGAAGTCACAGTCATATAGCAGAATTGTACTGTGGTTTACAGTTAGTTCACAAAGTTTTGTTTTTGTTTTTTTTTCTTTTTGGGATAGAGTCTCGCTCTGTCGCCCAGGCTGGAGTGCAGTGGTGTGATCTTGACTCACTGCAACCTCATCCTCGTGTGTTCAAGCAATTCTCCAGCCTCAGTCTCTGGAGTACCTGGGACTACAGGTGTGGACTAACTTCTGTATTTTTGGTAGAGGTGGGGTTTGCCATGTTGGCCAGGCTGGTTTCAAACTCCTGACCGCAAGTGATCTGCCTACCTCAGCCTCCCAAAGTGCTGGGATTACAGGTGTGAACCACCACACCCAGCCATAAAGTATTTTTACATAAATAATTCTTTTCATTATGAAGGTGGACATTCTACGTATAAGGGTAAAGAAGCCCTGAAAATTCAGGCAATTTTCATTTATAGAAGTAGTAAGTCAGATTAAGAGTACAGGATATCTTTAAAAGCACAACAAAATGCTGGGTTAAAAGAGGAATGGAGTACTGGTTGAAAGTCAATACCTAGAGAATAGTCATGCAACTGTAGTCCTCTCCCAGAGAGAAGGCAGAAGATTTTTTCCGTCAGTACTTGAAATAAAGAGAGCAATGGACACAATGGAGAATTAGTTCTCAACTTGTAGCTGAAAGACCCAAATCCATACACAAAATGGTGAGATCCTCAGCCTCCTGGAAGCTAGGGTTATGTTCCCAAGCGGGAGTATGAGGTGTTTTCTGAAAAAAATTCAATGTCTCTCTAAAGAAAAACCTACATATACTAAATTAGGTATCCTCCAAAAGGGCTGGCTCAGCAAGACCAAGCTGCAGTGAACATAAAACCTTCCACTCAAACATATTTTAAAATCAGCCTTTATTTTTTGCTTTATTCTTAAGTATGAATCAGCAACAGAATATGATCATAAATTGAGGCAAACATCCAAAATGAAAGCAAAATATCAAAACAAACAGAAAACAAGGAAATAGAAAAAAAATGGGTGCATAATATATGCAGAAAAGAGAAAATAATGACAGATGTAAATAAGAAAATATATTCTATCCATAAAATAAGAACAGGTTGTTATAAAAAAGAAACAATCTGAACATGCAAAAGGAGTGTTGAAAATAAAAAATTAACAGACGAGTATTAAAAAGTGAAATAATTGGAAGATATATTGAAGTAAATCTCCCAAAAAGCAGAATAAAAGGACAATGAGATGAACATTTGTAAAAATGAAGAAATCTAGAGAACAAATTCCTATTTAATACAAAACTAACAGTAGTTCCAGGAAACGAACTGAAAAAAAATACATAGGAGAATATTATCAAGTAAATAATTCAAGAAAACTTTCTAGAACTTAAAAATGAATTAGAGACTCCATTCAAACTGCTCACTGAAAACTAGCACAATTCATTTAAAAAGGCCAATTTAAAAGAACACCTGAGAAATTGATCACAAAAAGATCATTGTCTAGGCACATAGTCATCAGGACATCTAAAGTCAAGATGAAAGAAATAATCTTAAGAGCTGTGAGGCAAAAGCACAAGGTAACCTATAAAGGAAAGCCTATCAGATTAACAACAGATTTCTCAACAGAATCCTTACAAGTTAGAAGGGATTGGGGCCCGATTTTCACTCTCCTTAAACAAAACAACTATCAGCCAAGAATTTTGCATCCTGTGAAACTAAGCTTCATAAATAAAGGAAAGATATAGTCTTTTTCAGACAAACAAATGCTGAAAGAATTTGTACTACCAAGCTAGCACAATAAGGACTGCTAAAAGTAGCTCTAAATCTTGAAACAAATCCTCAAAACACACCAAAATAGAACCTCCTTAAAGCACAAATCTCATGGGACCTATAAAACAAAAACTCAATTAAAAAAACACCAGATATTCAGACAACAAATAACAAGATGAATAGAATAGTATCTCACATCTCAATACTAACATTGACTATAAACAGCCTAAATGTTCCACGTAAAAGATAAAGAATGGCAGAATGGATAAGAATTCACCAACCAAGTATCTGCTGTCTTCAAGAGACTCACCTGACACATAGGACTCACATAAACTTGAGGTAAAGGGGTGGAAAAAGATATTCCAAACAAATGAACACCAAAAGCAAGCAGGAATAGCTGGTTTTATATCAGACAAAACAAATATTAAAGCAACAGAAGTTAAAAAATACAAAGAGAGGCATTATATAATGATAAAATGACTTGTCCAACAGAAAAATATCACAATCCCAAGTATATATGCACCTGACACTGGAGCTCCTAAATTTATAAAACAGTTACTTCTAGACCTAAGCAACGAGATAGACAGTAACACAATAATAGTGGGGGACTTCAATACTCCACTGACAGCACTAGACAGGTCATCAAGATGGATAGTGAACAAAGAAACAATGGATTTAAAGTACACCCTAGAACAAATGAACTTAACAGATATTTACAGAACATTCTACCCAAGAACTACAGAATATACATTCTATTTATCAGTACATGGAACATTCTCCAAGACAGACCATATGACAGGCCACAAAACAAGTCTCAATAAATTTAAGAAATAAAATTAAGAAAATTGAAATTATGTCAAGCACTGTCTCAGACCACAGTGGAATAAAACTGGAAATCAACTCCAAAAGGAACCCTCAGAACCATGCAAATACATTGGAATTAAATAACCTGCTCCCACATGATTTTTGGGTCAACAATGAAATCAAGATGGAAATTTAAAAATTCCTTGAACTGAATGATAATAGTGCCAAAACCTGTCAAAATCTCTGGGATATAGTAAAGGTGGTGCCAAGAGGAAAATTCATAGCCCTAAATGCCTACATCAAAAAGTCTGAAAGAGTACAAACAGACAATACAAGGTCACACCTCAAGGAACTAGAGAAACAATAACAAACCAAACCCAAACCCAGCAGAAGAAAGGAAATAACCAAGATCTGAACAGAACTAAATGAAATTGAAACAAATTAAAAAATACACAAAATAAATGAAACAAAAAGCTGGTTCTTTGAAAAGATAAATAAAATTGATAGACCACTAGCAAGATTAACCAAGAAAAGAAAACAGAAAATCCAAATAAGCTCAATTAGAAATGGAATGGGAGACATCACAACTGACACCACGGAAATACAAAAGATAATTCAAGGCTACTATGAATACTTTTATATGCATAAACTAGAAAACCTAGAGGAGAGGATAAATTTCTGGAAAGATAAAAGCCCTCTAGATTAAACCAGGAATAAATGGAAACTCTGAATGAACAAATAATAGGCAGTGAGATTGAAGTGGTAATCAAACAACTGGCAACAAAATAGAGTCCAGGACCAGATGAATTCACAGCTGAATTCTATCAGACACTCAAAGAAAAATTGGTACCAATCCTACTGACACTATGCCACAAGATAGAGAAAGAGAGAATCCTCCCTAAGTTATTCTATGAAGCCAGTATCACCCTAATACCAAAACTAGGAAATGACATGACAAATAAAAAAGAAAACCACAGACCAATATCTCTGATGAACATAGGTGCAAATATCAATAACAAAATACTAGCTAACAGAATCCAACAGCGTATCAAAAAGATAATCCACCATGATCAAGTGGGTTTCATACCAGTGATGCAGGGATGGTTTAACATCCACAAGCTAATAAATGTAATACACCACAAACTGAGAAATAAAAACAAAAATCACATGATCATCTCCATAGATGCAGAAAAAGCATTTGACAAAATTCACCATCCTTTTATAATTAAAATCCTCAGCAAAATCAGCATAGAAGGGACATAACTTAATGCAATGAAAGCCATCTGTATTTGTTTTTTTCACTGAGACTGGGTAATTTATACTGGAAAAAGAATTTAATGGACTTACAGTTTTTCATGGCTGGGGAGGCCTCACAATCATGGCAGAAGGCAAGGAGGAGCAAGTCACATCTTACATGGATGACAGCAGTCAAAGACAGAGCTTGTGCAGGGAGACTCCACCTTATAAAGCCATCAGATCTTGTGACACTTATTCACTATCATGAGACCAGCATGTAAAAGACCTGCCCTCATGATTCAATTACCTCCCACTGGGTCCTTCCCACAACACTTGGAAATTCAAGATGAGATCTGAATGGAGACACAGCCAAACCATATCACCATCTATGACAAACCTGCAGCAAACACCATACTTAACAAGGAGAAGTTGAAAGCATTTCCCTTGAAAAGTGGAAGAAGACAAGGATGTCCACTCTTACCACTTCTATTCAACATAGTACTGGAAGTCATAGCCAGGGCAATCAGATAAGAGAAAGAATTAAAGGGCATCCAAATTGGCAAAGTGGAAGTCAAACTGTCACTGTTTGCTGATGTTATTGTATACCTAGAAAACCCTACAGACTTATCCAAAAAGCTCCTGCAACTGGTAAATGAATTCAGCAAAGCTTCAGGATACAAAATTAATGTACACAAATCAGTAGCTCTGCTATACACAAACAGTGACTAAGCTGAGAATCAAATTAAGAACTCAACCCCTTTTACAATAGCTTCAAATAAATAGATAAACTTAGGAATATACTTAACCAACGAGGTGAAAGAACTCTTCAAAGAAAACTACAACACATTGCTGGAAAAAATTATAGACGACACAAACAAATGGAAACACATTCCATTCTGATGCATGGTGATATGATTTGGATGTGCCCCCACCCAAAACTTATCTTGAATTATAGTGCCCATAATCCCCATGTGTCCTGGGAGGGACCCAGTGGGAGGTAACTGTATCACAGGGGCAGGTTTCTGCCGTGCTGTTCTTGTGATAGTAAGTCTCATGAGAACTGATGGCTTTATAAGGACAGTTCCCTTGCACACACTCTCTTACCTGCTGCCATGTAAGAAATGCCTTTGCTCTTCCTTCACCTACCACCATGATTGAGAGGCCTCCCCAGCCATGTGAAACTGTGAATCCATTAAACCTCTTTCCTTTATAAATTACCCAGTCTCAGGTATGTCTTTCTTAGCAGCATGAGAATGGACTAATACAGATGGGTAGAATTAATATTGTGAAAATGACCATATTGCTAAAAGCAATCTGCAAATTCAATGCAATTCCCATAAAAATACCACCATCATTCTTCACAGAACTAGAAAAAACAATCCTAAAATTCATGTGGAACCCAAAAAGAGCTGTTCATAGCCAAAGCAAGACTAAGCAAAAAGAACAAATCTGAAGACATCACATTACCTGACTTCAAACTATACTATAAGGCCATAGTCACCAAAACAGCATAGTACTGGTATAAAGATAGGCATATAGACCAATGGACAGAATATAGAACCCAGAAATAAAGCCAAATACTTATATCCAACTGATCTTTGACACAGCAAACAAAAATGAAGTGGAAAAAGGACACCCTATTCAACAAATGGTGCTGGGATAATTGGCAATCCACATGTGGAAGAATGAAACTGGATCTTCATCTCTTACTTTACAAAAATCAACTAAGATGGCTCAAGGATTTAAATCTAAGACCTGAACCCATAAAAATTCTAGAAGATAACATTGGAAAACCCCTTCTAGACATTGGCTTAGGCAAAGACTTCATGACCAAGAACGCAAAGCAAATGCAACAAAACAAGGATAAAAAGATGCAACTTAATTGAACTAAAAGGCACATAAAAAGAAACAATCAGTAAACAGACAACCTGCAGAGTGGGAGAAAATCTTCACAATCTATACATCTGACAAGGGACTAATATCCAGAATCTACAAGGAACTCAAATCAGCAAGAAAAAAACAATCCCATCAAAAAGTGGGCTAAAGACATGAATAGACAATTCTCAAAAGAAGATATGTAAATGGACAGCAAACATATTTTTAAAAATCACTAATGATCATGGAAATACAAATCAAAACCACAGTGTGGTTTTGCGATGCCACCTTACTCCTGCAAAAATGGCCGTAATCAAAAAATCAAAACATATTACATGTTGGCATGGATGTGGTCAAAAGGGAAGGCTTCTACACTACTGGTGGGAATGAAAACTAGTACAAACACTGGAAAACAGTATGGTAATTCCTTAAAGAACTAAAAGTAGAACTACCATTTGATCCAGCAATCCCACTGCTGGATATGTACTCAGAGGAAAAGAAGTCATTATACGAAAAAGATACTTGCACATGCATGTTTATAACATCACAATTCACAGTTGCAAAAATATGGAACCTGCCCAAATGCCCATCAATCAATAATTGGATAAAGAAATTGTGATACACACACACACACACACACACACACAATAGAATACTAGTCAGTCATAAAAAGGAATTAAATAACGGCAATTGCTGCAACCTGGATGGAACTGAAGACCATTATTCTAAGTGAAGTAACTCAGGAAGGGAAAATGCAATATCATATGTTCTCACTCGAAAGTGGGAACTAAGCTATGAGGATGCCAGGATGCAAAGGCCTAAGAATGATACAATGAACTTTGCGGACTCAGGGGAAAGAGTGGGAGGAGGGTGAGGGATAAAAGACTACACATTGGTTCAGTGTACACTGTTTGGGTGATGGGTGCACCAAAAGCTTAGATATCACCACTGAAGAACTTATTCATGTGACCAAACACCACCTGTTCCCCCAAAACCTATTGAAATTAAAACAAATAAATTAATTAAAATAAATGAATAAATAAATAAATAAGGCCATCTGACAAAAGACTGTTACCCAAAATATACGAAGGAACTATTAAAACTCAATGATAAAAAGTTAACAACCCAATTAAGATACACAGATATTTCAGATGACAATAAGCATATGAAAAGTATGAAAAGCATATGAAAACATATGAAAAAATAAGCATATGAAAAGACGTTCTAAATCATATGGCATTAGGACATTGCAATTTAAAGTAACAATGAAATATCACTACATGCCTATCAAAATTGTTTAAATCTAGAAGATCAACAACATCAAATGTTTGTGAAGATGTGGAGCAAGAGGCACTCTCATCCATTGCTGGTAGGGATGCAAACTTGTAAAGCTATGTTGAAAGACAGTCTGATGGTTTCTTTTAAAGCTATACATACTCCAACAATTGTATTCTTTAGTATTTACCCAAATGAATTGAAAACTATGTCCACACAAAATTTTGCACATGAATGTTTAAGCAGCTGCATTCATAATTGCCAAAACATGGAAGCAACCAAGATGTCCTTCAGTATGTGAATGGATAAGCTGGTACATTCAGAAAATGAAATATTGCTCAGTGATAAAAAGAAATGAGCAATAAATCAAGGCATAAAAAGACATGGATAAACCATAAATGCATATTACTAAGTGAAACAAGCTAACTGAAAAGACTGAACATACCATGTGTGTTTGCATTAGTCCATTTTCACACTGCTGATAAATACATACCCGCCAGGTGTGGTGGCTCACACCTATAATCTCAGCATTTTGGGTGGTTGAGGAAGACAGATGACAAGGTCAGGAGTTTGAGACCAGCCGGGCCAACATAGTGAAAAGACAAAAATTAGCCAAGCATGGTGCCACATGCCTGTAGTTCCAGCTACACAGGAGGCTGAGGCAGGAGAATCCCTTGAACCTAGGAGGCAAAGGTTGTGGTGCTGAGATTGCATCACTGCACTCCAACCTGAGCAACAGAGTGCGGCTCCATCAAAAAAAAAAAAAAAAAAAAAAAAAAAAAAAAGGACATACCCAAGACTGGCTAATTTATACAGGAAAAAGCTTTTAATGAACTTCGAGTTCCACAAGTTCCACATGGCTGGGGAGGCCTTATAACCATTATGTAAGGCAAGGAGGAGCAAGTCTTATGTGAATGATGGCAGGCAAAAAGAGATATTCTGTAGGTGAAGCCCCCTTTTTAAAACCATTGGATCTTGTGAGACTTATTTAATATCACCAGAACAGCATGGGAAACTGTGCTCCCACAGGGAAAGACCTGCACCCATGATTCAATTACCTCCCACCAGGTTCCTCCCACAACATGTGGTAATTCAAGATGAGATGTGGGTGGGGACACAGAGCCAAACTATATCATTTCACCTCTGGCCCCTCCCAAATTTCATATCCTCACATTTCAAAACTAATCGTGCCTTCCCAACAGTCTCTCAAAGTCTTAACTTATTTCATCATTAACTCAAAAGTCCATAGTCCAACGTCTCATCTGAGACAAGGCAAGTCCCATCTGCCTACAAGCCTGTAAAATCAAAAGCAAGTTAGTTACTTCCTAGATACAATGGAGGTACAGGCATTGGGTAAATACAGCCATTCAAAAGGAGAAATTGGCCAAAACCAAGGGGCTAAAGGCCCCTTGGAAGTCCCCGGCAGGGCAGTGAAATCTTAAAGCTCCAAATGATCTCCTTTGACTTCATGTCTTACATCTACCAGGTCATGCTGATGCAAGAGGTGGGTTCCCATGGTCTTGGATAGCTCTACCCTGTGACTTTGCAGGGTATAGCCCCGCTCCCGTCTGCTTGCACTGGCTGGCATTAAGTGTCTGTGGCTTTTCAAGGCACACGGTGCAAACTGTAGGTGGATCTACCATTCTGGGGTCTGGAGGATGGTGGCGCTTTTCTCAGAGCTCCACTAGATGGTGCCCCAGTAAGGACTCTCTGTGGGGGCTCCGACTCCACATTGTTCTTTCACACTACCCTAGCAGAGGTTCTCCATGAGGGACCCACCCCTGCAGCAGACTTCTGCCTGGGCATCCAGGTGTTTCCATGCATCCTCTGAAATCTAGGTGGAGGTTCCCAAACCTCAATTCTTGACTTCTGTGCACCCACAGGCTCAACACCACATGGAAGCTGCCAAGGCTTGCAGCTTCCACTGTCTGAATCAACAGCCCAAGATGTACATTGGCCCTTTTTAGCCATGCTAGAGCAGCTGGAACACAGGGTACCATGTCCCTAGGCTACACACAGCAGGGGGATCCTGGGCCTGGCCCACAAAACCATCTCCTCCTCCTAGGGTACTGGGCCTGTGATGGGTGGGGCTGCTGTGAAGACCTCTGACAAGCCCTGGAGACATTCTCCCCATTGTCTTGGGTATTAATATTCAGCTCCTCGTTACTTATGCAAATTTCCGCAGGGCTTCAATTTCTCCTCAGAAAATGGGATTTTCTGACAATTTTCAGCATTGTCAGGCTGCAAATTTTCCAAACTTTTATGCTGTTTCCCTTTTAAAAATGGAATGTTTTTAACAGCACACAAGTCACCTCTTGAATGCTTTGCTGCTTAGAAATGTCTTCTGCCAGATACCCTAAATCATCTCCCTCAAGTTCAAAGTTCCACGAATTTCTAGGACAGGGGCAAAGTGTCTCTCTTTGCTAAAATGTAACAAGAGCAATCTTTGTTTCAGTCCAGTTCCCAACAAGTTCCTCATCTCCATTTGAGCCCACTTCAGCCTGGATTTAATTGTCCATATACTTATCAGCATTTTAGTCAAAGCCATTCAACAAGTCTCTAGGAAGTTCCAAATTTTCTGACATTTTCCTGTCTTCTTCTGAGCCCTCCAAACTGATCCAGCCTTCCCTGTTATCCAGTTCCAAAGTGGCTTCCACATTTTTGGGTATCTTTTCAGCAGTGCCCCACTCTACTGGTACCAATTTACTGTATTAGTTCATTTTCATGTTGCTGATAAAGACATACTTAAGACTAGGTAACTTATACAGGAAAAAGGGTTTAGTGGACTTATAGTTCCACGTGGCTAGGGAGGCCTCACAATCATGGTGAAAGGCAAGGAGGAGCAAGTCAAGTCTTACATGGATGGCAGCAGGCAAAGAAAAAGCTTGAGAAGGGAAACTCCTATTTTTATAACCATCAAATCTCATGAGACTTGTTTACTATCATGAGAACAGCATGGGAAAGACCTGCTTCCATGATTCAATTACCTCCCACTGGGTCCCTCCCACAACACGTGGGAATTCAAGATGAGATTTGGGTGGGGACACAGTCAAACCATATCAGACTCCAACTAACTGTATGACATTCTTGAAAAGGCAAAGCTAAGGAGATAGTAAGAAGATCAGTGGTTGCCAGAGGTTAGTGACAGGGAGGGCTGAATAGGCAGAACAGAGACTTTTTAGGACAATGAAACTACTCTTTATGATGCTATATAATATTGATACATGTGATCACACATTTGTCCAAATCCTTAAGAAGTACACCACCAAGAGTAAATGCCTACATACACTTTGCATGCTGGGTGATAAGGATGTGTCAACGTAGGTTCATCAATTGTAGCAAATATACTACTCTAGTAATGGATGTTGATAATGGGGGAGGCTATATATGTGCGGATAAGTGTAAATGGGATAATGCTGTACTTTCCTTTCAGTTTTGCTGTGAACTTAAAACTGTTGTTAAAAAAAGAAGCTTATTTAGAAAAAGGAACAATATTATCTGGAAAAAAATATTTTCAAGAAAATAAATGTAACCATACCATATTGTTGGCTGTACAATGAATAATATTTATACAGTTATAAACACTGAAGTTTTGCTTTAACCAAAAATTTGATAAAGCTATATTGGGAAGACTGAAGAAGAAGGTGTTGAGAGACATAAGAAAGATAAATTCTCAACTGCCATCACAGGAATTTCATAGATAATGTCTAAAATTGAAATGGCACAGAAGTATATGTATGTCATTTAGAACCATGGGCATAAATAGTATCAGCTAAAGGAACAAGAAGTGATTGCTGCTAGAAGTAAGAATAAGAAGTGATGAGGGGTGGAGTGGGCTGCTACTTTAAACAGATTTTTAAGTACATGCATGCATTATTTTCATAAAAAATAAAAGCTAGTTTTAAAAAGAGCTTCACGGTGTCCTGTATTAGAAGATTAAAGAAATTTTGATGTAACTGGCACAGTAAGATACTATGCAGCCTTCATATACCATATCACAAAATATATGCATGCAAAATAAAGAATTTTCACAAAATATTGCTGGAAGAAAATAAAAGCATGTCACAGTACATATTGTTTGGTTCCGTTTTTGTAACACACACCCATACACAGTGTTTTTATACTGTGAATACATGGTCCCTGCTCTCAAACAACTTCCAATTCAACATATATACATAATAGTTTCAACATGATGTATTTGTTAATAGGATGCAGGGGTTCTCAAACTTGAGTGTGCATCAGAATCACTTTGAGGGTATATTTAAAGATTTTAGGTCTGCATCCCAGTTTCTGATTTAGCAGATTTGGGGTGAGACCTGAGGATTTGTGTATCTATCATGTACCCAGGAGATGCTAGATGCTGCCACTGCTGATCTGTGACTACACTTCCAAGAGCACTAAGACTGTTATACACAGAGTGTTTGGATACACTTGGCCCAGCATAGGAGTCAGGGAAGTCTTCTTAGTAGAGACGCTCCCAAGTTGCATTGTAAGTGGTTCTCAGTAGTCTCTGAAGTTGTCACAAAGTCGTAAAACTACTGACAAATCTTAATGGAAATTCTTGATTTACCAATTATGAGGTTGCATATACTAACCACAAACATAATGTTTCCTTGCTTTAGACTAGAACTTTCTAGTCAGTACTGGTTATTTCAGACAAATCAGCAACTGTGCTTGGCATTTTTATATGCTTTTGACTAAGGAAATGGACAAATGAGAAAGTTTTTGCATATGAAATGAGATTGATGACCAAAATCTTCCAAGCTAGGGGTGGCTGGGAAGGTACAGAGTAAGCCTGGGGCCCTTGGAAGGGAGTCCTGGCTTAGTCTAACAAGGAGAGAACATACAGTTGCAATCTGGCTACAAGAGAGCCAAGAGGGTTCCTTAATGTTACTCTTCTCACTGTTAGAAGCTGTTCCTCTGTTCCCTTCTCCAGAGAAGAAGCAACCATGGAAAGTGGAGAAGGACTTACATCAGTGGCTCCCTACCAGAGTCCAGACACTGTCCTAGGTACTTAATGGTGTTTGAAATGGAAAGGACATCCCTAGGTATTTAGGATGTTAAGGAAGCATCAGAAAAACTAATATCTACTTACATGTTGGCCAGTTAGTTTCTCATTTATTCTTTTTCACGTTTTAATTTGCTTCTTAAGGACAAAACCAAAATGAGTTCTCCAGTTTCATTACAGTGTTTCATGAACTTGTCTGTCGTTTACTGGACTCTGCGGCTAGCACAGTGTCAGGTCCAGAATTGGTACTGAGTGAAAATTGTTAAGTGAATGGCTAGATAAGTGTTATCGGAGCCATCTGGGAGAATTCGAGAACACGTGTAGAGTACACAAAAAATTTTCTTTACTCCAGCCTCAGAAAATTGAGAAAAGATTTTCTAGTATCCCTTAATCTAACTCTGAGGCTCTATAGTCTGGTGCACTTTTAGAGATATGAATGTGGAAGATCGACTGCCATGCTAGTGGCTATCAATTTTCTCACTGGGAGAGGAGAAATTCAGAGTGTAGACACAGTGAAGCCAGGTAGTTGACCAAATCTGTCATAAATTAAAACTTGATCTCTAGAAAGGTGCCAACTTCTTGGCTTCTAATTCTGTGAGAAGTAAGAGGTCAGTTCCAGTTAACTGAAACCTTGCTTCCAACCACTCTAATGAAAATGTGGTTGAAAAATAATTGGAAACACAATTTTTGCACTAACAGTTATTAGAATGCCAAATTGTACCCATTATAGAGTCTTCTAGACAGTGAAAGTAAACTGTATTTATGTGAAGTACAACTCTCACCATCTCTCTCGGGTGGGAACTTGAGTTCTTTGTCATGCATAAGGCAAGACTAGAAGGTTACTTTCTATCATAATATCTTAATTTTAAAATCATTTTCTTTTGAAATCATAAAAATAACTTTTATAGAGCTTCAGATTGTGTGCTTTAAGAACTTGAAAAATTTCAAGAAAGCAGAATCACAGTCTCCTTCATACTTTAGCCAAATGCATTTGGTGCAGGATTCTTAATGAGGGCAGGATAGGAAAAGAGGAAGATGCTTAGGAATTACGAAGGGCCACAAGTTCCCTGCCCCAGTCAACACTTCTGAGAAATCCTGCCTTGGACCCTGCAATAGCATCTTGCAGACACGAAGTAGACCCCTCCCAGCTCTGGGCTGAATAAACCGATAGTGTCTTCACCCTTAAGGCCAAATAGGATCACACTGTTTATCTTAAGCTGTCCCTAGAACTGTTTGAATTCATTAAAGGTCTGTCTTTGGCTTTGGTTTGGCCAAGATACCGGGATCTTCTTATTGAAAAGTGTATCCACAGCTAACACGTTGTCTCATGTCTGTAGTCCCAGCTACTTGTGAGGCTTAAGTAGAAGGGTGGCTTAAGCTCAAGAGATTGAGGCTGCTGTGAGCTATGATCCACCACAACTGCACTCCAGCTCAGGTGACAGAGTGAGACCCTGTGTTTAAAAAATGAAACAAAACAAAACAAAACGCCAGAAGAAGAAGTCTATCACTAAATGTGCTGGAATAAAACCAAGTTTGGTGTTCTTCCCAGACTTCAAAAATGGAGACTTCAAGGAAGACAAATTTTGAAGAATCATAATTGTGAAACTGTAGATGTCAGAAACCACAGAAGGAAGTTACAAAAAGCCAGCAATTTAAAGAGTGAAAAGTAAAGATTTTAAACACAGTAGGAGACCATTTTGATCTTCCTTATCAGTCCTATGTGTGAGAATATGAGGGCTATATTCAGCAGGAGTCTTATGGAGGAGGAATAGCTAAGTTGTTTCTACTCAAATCTCTGAATCTTAAATTCCATTACAAAATACATATTCTGATTGGCAATAACATTCTGTTAATGAAAACCAAAAGAAGGGTCCTAAAAGGGACTATGCCAAGGTACCCACTAAGTCAGGTACCTTGTTGTTCAGTGGTATGAGCCTAATATGCCAGGCGGGGTACAAATCAGTGGGTTCTTGTCAAATAACACATCTGTTGCTGGGAACAGATGGAAAAAGTAGGATGTGTTCTTGGTTGATTGAGAAAAAGAAGTACCTAATACTTTTTTCCTTAGTTCACATCATGACTCACTAAATCATGAAATGAATTATATCACAGCACAAATACATTGCCACTAGGATGTGTACAAAGTAAAATTAGTATAATCAACTCTGAACTGTTGTGCTAATGAAAGCAAACAGTGATGTAGAGATTCTCAAAGAGTGCAAAATCAGAAAATCATTTATGTTTGGTGATAGCAGATATTGTATTACTTGGGAGGCATCAGGTTTACCTTTGTGTTTTGCTTGTGGAAATGTGAAAATTAGTGTGTAGCCCTTACATGATGGGGGAGACAACTGGGGTAGAGGAATGAATCAATCTGGAATGGAGAATTTCTGTAGATTCACTTCAGGTGGCAAATTTAGAGTTGGCTAATCACTGAATTATAAA
Source organism: Macaca nemestrina (assembly GCF_043159975.1). Lineage (NCBI taxonomy): Eukaryota > Metazoa > Chordata > Mammalia > Primates > Cercopithecidae > Macaca > Macaca nemestrina. Next base: position 157,119,700 of record NC_092125.1, read on the forward strand.
GGGGAATGGACATAAACTCATTTTTTGGAAGGGGAAACTGCAACTGAGATAAATCTACCTCACTCAGGACACACAATTCAAGGTCTCAGCCTCTCATATGTTTCTGAGTTCTTTTCTCACTCGGTTGCACTACTTGCCCCATGCACCTGCACACTAGTATTTATTACAGTGGATGAATATAAATAAGCTCACAAAGGCTCTGATAAATTCCTGCATGACAGACCTTCCACACATTGTTTAGAGATATTAAAATGCTTTGAAGATTGCGACTGACATCAAAGGAGCTTATCCTTTTAAAATGTGTCCTCAGGGAGCTGGGCCAGAGAAAGAACCAGATTTGATGCTAATGTTTTTGGGTGCTCTCAGTGCAGGACAGGTAAGTGTGTGGACTCTAAAATCAGATCTGGTGGAAGGGTGTGTGTGTGGGGGGGTGGGGATGGTTAATGGGTACAAAAAAAACAGAAATAATGATTAAGACCTACTATTTGATAGAATAAAGGGTGACTATAGTCAGTAATTTAATTATACATATTAAAATAACTAAAATATTGTAATTGGATTATTTGTAACACAAAGGATAAATGCTTGAGGGGATGGATACCCTATTCATCATGCTGTAATTATGTTACATTGCATTCCTGAATCAAAACATCTCATGTACCCCATAAATATGTACATCTACTATATCTCCATAAAAATTAAAAATGAAAAAAAAAATCAGATCTGGGTTGGAATTCTGCCTTGATCACATTTTTTTCCTATAGTTCCTTCCTCTGCTAGCTTAAGCAAGTCTCATAATCTTTCTGAGGTTCACTTGCCTTACTGTAAAATTAAGACGATAATTATACCTGCCTCATAGGATTATTGAGATGACAAAATGAGATAATGTAGGTAATAAACTACATGTTACATAAGTAATATATCCTTGACATATAGTAAGGGCTCGGTAAATGATATTTATGATCATTACAATAACAATTATAACTACACACATTTCATTTTTCAATAGTTTGTGTTGAGCAAGTCCATATTATATCACATTTCCTTAAAGTTCAGTGTCTATGTTGCATTTTTTTTTCTTTTTTTGAGACGTACTCTCACTCTGTCATCCAGGCTGGAGTGCAGTGGCATGATCTCAGCTCACCATAACCACTGCCTCCCAAGTTCAAGTGATTCTCCTGCTTCAGCCTCCCAAGTAGCTGGGACTACAGGCACGCGTCACCATGCCCAGCTAATTTTTGTATTTTTAGTAGAGACAGGGTTTTACCATGTTGGCCAGGCTGCTCTCGAACTCCTGACCTCAGGTGATCCACCCACCTTGGCCTCCCAAAATGCTGAGATTATAGGCGTGAGTCACCGCGCCCAGCCTCTAAGTTGTTGTTTCTACTTAGTACATCCTGAAGAAAAATCTGTTTTTTATTTTGTCTTCTCTGTTCAATTATTGCCAGACAGGGATTCTCATAATAAAAACAAGTTTAAAATTTCCATTTACTTTAAATAGTGAGTCATAAAATTAGTCATTTATAGTTTATGAGGCTATAATGTTCTTGGGTGGTTCTAAGGTAAAAGTCTAAAAACAGAGTTTGATGAAGAACAAAAAGATTCTACAAAATACAATTCTATTTTCTAGAAAAGGGAAAGGATACACCTGCAGTGGATGTTTTGCCCTTGGCATAATCTCTGCTTTCAAATCCTAGTTTATGTTGTTATCCCCATGGACAGTATGTCTCCATTCTGGCCCCACCATCTCCAACTTGGGCTATTATAATAAGCAGTTAGCAACTGAGCTCCATGGCTACATTCTTTCACAAAACTCCATTTTTTTGGCCACAAGGCTCACTTTTTGAAAATGTAAACATTAGGGTCACAAATTCTTGATCTGACACATATGCCCTTTCTGATGGCACCTAAATCTATTTCCAGAACATCTCTCCACTCTTTTCCATTAAAAGAAATTTTTACCAACACTGAACTCCTTCAGCACACTTCATACTTTCATGCTTTGTGTCTTTACTCAGGCTATTGGCCTCTGCCTAGGAAGTTCTTTCCCATTTGCCTTGCAAAAATTCCACAATATCTTTTCTAAAGCGAAATATAATTATATTCTCTTGTGCGCATGCTAGATGTCAGGGTCTGTTTGAACATAGAAAATAATTAAATCTTTACTACATGTAACATATGTAAACATGTTTATAACAATATAAAAACTAAGTTAATCTTTACTACAATCCTATGAGGTAGTATTATCATCTCTACTGATGAAAGAGAAAAGTGAGGCATATAGAGGTTAATGTGTACAAAGTGACACTGATGGTAAGTGGAAGCTGCTTCTGCTCAGTCAGAACAAATTCTGCTGTCTTTTCTAGTGTAGACTCTTGTTTATACTGCCATTTTGCTACTTGCTCAGTCTGGTGTGTGACAAGCTCCTTATCTCATTTGCCCTTCAGTCCTCACTGCCCAGCACTGTACTTTACATTTAGTCTGTGCTTAACTAATGTTTACTAACTGCATGAACCCAAATAAGAAAACTGCAGCTACATTTTCTACAGATTTTCCTAACACGGTGTATGCTATTGTATCTTTAGTTGGTTGCCAAAATGGGTTGAGTGTCACCTGAACAGAAAGGAAAGTGGGCAGATGAGAGGACAGAAATGGTTTCTGAGCTGGTATACTTTTGTTAAAGCACATTCTTCAACCTGCAGCAATAGCCAAAGGCCTTACACACTCCTAAACTGAAAACATAAAGCATAGCTTTTTAAAGCCCCAAATATTTTTGAACAAACTTCCTTTTTTCATTTGTATACATCACGTTTTATTTTAAGCCATATGTATTAGGGAGAGTTAAAAGCCTCTTGGAAAAGCTTAGTTCAGTTTTGACAGTAACTCTTTGGCAAAGACTCTTCACTGCATCATTACTCCAGGGTGTTCCTCCCGCAGCTGTCACAGGGAAGCCAGTGATATGTGGCATTTCATGCCCTCCCTTGGAGATCACTTATCCTGGACAACAGTTTAGGTGGAGAGTCTCCACATTATCATGCAAAAATCTTCAGACATTTTCAAAGACAGCATCTCAACATCTACACAGGCTTCAAGAAAGATATGCAGCAATGAACAATTGAGTCCTTATTTCAAAGAAGAAAAAGTGAACAACGAGAACTTTAACTCATCACAGTATCACTTTTCTCACTTCCAAATTAGTATGTATTGAGCATGGTGTTACAGACACAAAAAGAATAAAACTGCCCCTTGCTCTTCAGAAAGCTCACATTCTAGCTGGTCAAGAGGTCAAATAACCATTTGACTTAAAAACCATTTGTTTTCATAACTATCCTGTCCAGTACTCCAGAAAGGTGATGGCCCTGTGGAAAGAAGGAAGTATTCTGCCTAGATGTGGGCATAGCAGGGAGGGTTTGTGGAGGAGGTGCCATTTCTGAGCATCAAGGAAACACTGGATTTGGCTCAGTGGAGGGGTACTGAGGAGGTGAGATGGGAACTGGAATTATAGGTAAAATAAAACGTATGCAGGAGCATAAAGGCAAGAAGAGAAGCTTAAAATGTTCTTATATTAGAGCGCAAGGTGCTAAAAGATATAAAAGGAGAAGAAAGAATGGAAGAGAAAGAATAAAAAGATTTTATCCTACCTTATATAAGAAAGGCAGAGCCTACAGATGTGAATCTCATACAAGGATGTTGAAGAGGTTTCTAGGAATTAAATACAATTAAGTAATTTATTAAAAAGTCAGAATATGTTGTTTTATAGCATCTTATTTCACCTAAAAATGTAGAAGATCGATCATCTTAGAAAAAACAAGTTTAAATGAATCCTTCTGTATACCTGGAGTGTTGAGTTCTTTTTATTTTGACATTAATTTTCAAAACTTGCTGAGAACCTGTTATTTACCAAGTAATTTCTTAGAATCAATCTTAAGAAATTGAGAAAATGCAAAATTGAAAAAAGTTCCAAATGAAAATGATTAATATCATTATTAATATAGAATGATAGCTATTTTGGCCAGGCACGGTGGCTCACGCCTGTAATCTCAGAACTTTGGGAGGCTGAGGAAGGCAGATCACGAGGTCAACAGATCGAGACCATCCTGGCCAACATAGTGAAACCCACATTCTACTAAAACTAAAAACAGCTGGGCGTAGTGGCATGTGTCTGTAGTCCCAGGTACTCAGGAGGCTGAGGCAGGAGAATTGCTTGAACTCAGGAGGTGGAGGTTGCAGTGAGCCAAAATTGCGTCACTGCACTCTAGCCTGGTGACAGAGCGAGACTCCATCTCAAAAAAAAAAAAAAAAAAAAAAAAAAAAAAAAAGAATTATAGCTATTTTTCTGTACTAAGTAATTTGACAAGTTAAAAAAAAAAAAAGACTTCATTGGGCACCAACGAATGTTATATTTATCAGAAAGCAAATTTACCTTGGAAATCGGGAAAGCACATTTGATTGTAAGAACAATCAGACGTTGAAAATCTTACTGAACAGGGTTCCTGAGAGGCAGTGACATGAAACCTAACAGAGCTGCTCACATTGAGAATCCTGTGTTTCCATAGGAGGGCTATGAATAAGCATCTCGAGAGACCTGAGGAAGCTGAGATGAAGAAATCATCTTCCAAGAACACGATCTCTTCTGTTAGATGGGGCTTTGCTTTCTCATTCAGACTTAATTTTATAAAATACATTTCCTTTAAGGATGTGAAGACTTAAGGAAAAAAACATAGAATAAAGAAACCAAGAAGACGCTGCTTATTTTGTAATACTGTACATTCAGTTGATCACAGGTACACAGAGGGGAGTCACGCTTATTATTGTCAACCCAGGAGTTTTAAAAACCCTTAAACAAGTAGCTCAGCTGAGTGTACAGCAAAGCTCACCCAGGCTGAATGTCTGGTCAGAGCAACAGTCTACTTTCCAGAATGCCACCTGGATTGGAGATTGAAAATAAAATTCCTAGGATATGCCAAGGTTCATTTCCTAAAAATGATGATGACATTACAGTTATGTCAGTTTTCAAAATGAGAACAACTTAAAAAAAAATCCCCAAATGTGTTGAATCTATCTTAAATGAAGCTAAGTTTGGACTCTACATAATGTGACTTTATTCAGTTATTTACCCAGCATTCAAGACAGCATCACTATATCTCAATTCCTTGTGAGGGGAGGGAGGATATTTTTCCTCATGAAGGAAAAATTATTGTAAGAATTAAATTATATAATGTAAGAAAAATAATTGGCATGGCACCTGGTACAAAACTGAGGATTCATTAAATGCTTTTAAAAAGCCCTAACATTTACGTTTCTGGTTAAGATCTGTATTTTTGGTTAAGATCTTATTTCCAATATTTAATGTATGAAATAATGGCTGATGCACCACAAACAGGTAAAAAATAAAAATGTTGGCCTTGATTTCTTAAGTGTTACACAGCGCTCATTAAATTAAAAAATTCTGACTCAGTATACCTCAATAACCACCTGGTAATTCATTCTAAAAGAAAGTAGCATCCATTTAGGCTCAAATTCACAACCTAACACCTTAATGACCAGCAGTTTCCTAAATGTGATATTCTGATGAACTTTCAGGTCCTTTAGGAATTACTGCCTTCCTCAGTCAGCTGTCCTTTAATCTATCCTAGAACTCGGTCTCATTTGATTATTAGCAGTTTGAGCTCAAGTGAGTTTAGGAAATTGCATGTTGACATAAAATGTATACTTTTTGCATTCGAATGCTTTAATACAAAAGAGATTGGATCACAAATTTTATTAAAAGATGTTTTAAAAATGAAAAAAGTAATTTTGACTTTTACTCCATATTAAAGAGTTTTAGAAAAGAGTGAAGTAACTCAGGGGGAAAGGGTGGGAAGGGAGTGAGGAATAAAAGGCTACAAATTGGGTGCAGCGTGTACTGTTTGGGTAATGGGTGCACCAAAATCTCACAAATCACCACTAAAGAACTTACTCATGTAACCAAATACCACCTGTTCCCCAAAAACCTATGGAAATAAAAAATTAAAAAAAAATTAAAAACGAAAAGATTGAAGCATAAGGGAATAGGTTTGTTGTTGATTGCTATTCTCTATGAGCCATAGATATTTATCAGCTGAAACGAATTTACCAATGCAACCATGAATACACCAAACTTATTATTATTTTGAAGTCACGCTGAAATATTGTCTAAATCCTATGCAAACCACTTTTTCAGAAAGAAAAAAAACATTAATTTTAGGGGAATTATAGTTAAGTCATTTTAGCTCTGCCCAAATAACATTATTCAGGGAGAGCACTACCAGGGTCTCAGCATAATACACGTCACATTTTTAGATGTATTATTCAATTGTTTACTCAGCATTTGGGACATTGATTATCTATGATCTATCAAATACAGGAATATCAAGTCTTTAAAACTTTCTTTACTTTGCTCTAGCCAATGAAAAAGAATATTCCTTATTTCTGAAAGAGGAGACACTGGATTATTCTCACCATTTGCCACATGTACATATTTACTTCATCAATTTTTCTTTCATAACATGCATATATTAATCATTTGTTTTCCCCACATATAAGCTAATAATAATTATAATACCTTTAATTTTATATGTATTCCCAAACTGATTTTAGATTCCACAGTCACTTCTTTGATGTATATTTTAAAATATTCCTAACCAATATACTTTTTGAATATTGAATACATAGATGTTTAAGTCAACTTTATAGATAAAGAAACTCAGATGTTGAGGAACTAAGTGACTGAGAGTACTAAATATGAATTATCAAAATATAAAATGGTGGCCAGGCACAGTGGCTCACGCTTATAATCCCAGCACATTGGGAGGCAAAGGTGGGTGGATCACCTGAGGTTTGAGACCAGCCTGGCCAACATGGTGAAACCCCGTCTCTGCTAAACACACAAAAATAAGCTGGGCCTCGTGATGCATGCCTATAGTCCCAGCTACTCAGGAGGCTGAGGCAGAATAATTGCTTGAATCTGGGAGGCGGAGGTTGCAGTGACCCAAGATCCTGCCACTGCATTCCAGCCTGGGTGACAAAGTGAAACCCTGTCTCAAAAAAAAAAAAAAAAAAAAAAAATGGCTGTAAAAAGTCATCTTCTAGTGACAGCTCATAATAAGCAGTTGCATACATATATCAGCTAATTGTAGTTAATTCAACATGAAGATACTTTTGTTCATGTGACAATAAAAAATAGTTTAACTTTTTAACTTTAACCTCTCCCTCTACTCTAGCCTGTAAATAGCTACGTCTTTTAAAATACTTTTTTATAATCTGACTTCGTATTTATTTGTTAATATGTCTACATTCCTCAATAGAAGAAGCTCTTTAAGGAAATTTCAATGTTACTCCTTATTGCAGGATTTTTAGCACACAGCTGTTCAATAAATGCTTTTAGCACAAATAAATAAAATGCTGATTTGTCATACTATGTGAGCTTGATTCTTTAGGACAGGGGCTTATATTTAGTTTAGCCTGACAGACCAAAGTGCTTAAAACATGACAGTTTACAGTCATGAAATACCATGCCTATGTTCACAATGGACTATGAATTTACACACTCTATTGTACAAGCATGTAAAAAGAACTTTACAAGCATGTAAAAATGGGCCTCCTCTCTGGCCAAAGTTTATTACCTTTGTCTTTGATTCCTGCCACCTTAGAAAGGAGCTAACCCATGTTTACGATTACACCAGTTGGAAGAAATATGGGGGCCTGCATTTTATTCAGTGCCCTGCCACCTTGGTTTCTGGGTGACCCACCATGGTTTGCTTTTCAAAGCCTTCTGTGAGGAGTAAGCAAATAGCAGCATTTGTCATGCAACTTAAATGAGCATGCAGTAATCAATAAGAGCAATCAATAAGAATGCTAAAATAAATAAATGAATGAATAAATAGATAAAAAGTAAACTCTGCAATCACAGTGTGATGCTACCATAATGAATAAGCATTATCACGTATCACCCCTGTCTGCTATCATCAGCAGCTTTCAAAACTAATTGTCATATTGAACAAAGGGCACTAGATTTCATAAGGCAGTCAGTGCTATTTCTCTGCATTTTTTTCCCTTTAGTAACAATTGACAGTAAGAGCCTAGCCTTGGGGAATCAACAGAAGTGACCCATGACTTGCAGTTTGGTAGGTTCCAGCTAACCATCGGATCACTTCCACAATCCCCACAGACTGCTGTCCATCTCCAGCTCAGCCAGCCATTGTGGTTACGCTTGGTGGTGAAGACAGACAAGAAAAAGGTTTCATGGAGAGCTAGAGGCAAGACCCAAAGCTAGACTCTCATTAAGATTTTTTTCCTTGTCAAAATAGAAATCGTTTCATTGCTTTTTCTTTCTTATTATGTGTACATATGCACCATGAAACAATTTCAGAAAACAGAATGCTATAAGAAAGAAGGCAGAAATTATGCATAGCCCCACCACCCACTGTGTTAACTATCCTTTTGGACTTTAGAACATATTGCACACTCATATTACAGAGCACAACAGAAAGAAAAGTGGAATGCAAGTAAAAAATATCTCCTTTTTCCTTACAGTTAAAAAAATCAACCAAACAAAAATCTTATGGAAAAATGAAATCAAAACAGGAACAAAATCTAACCAGAATGACAAGTATCACCAGCAATCTAGGAAATACACAGAACAGAAAAAGCTTTCAAAGGAGAGAGAAAAGACAGTGATCAAATCAGGCTGTCTCAAAAAATGATGGCACTGAAAAGCGTGTCAGAGGCAAGAGCTCTGAGAAAGAACAAAGAGAGATACAGAGAAAACGGAGTGAGTAGGCAGCAGAAAGAAAGAGGAGAGAAAAGACAGAGCACAAGGGGGGAAGCAGGCGGGGTGGCAAAAGGTTTTTGTCATAAGGAGAAACCAATATAATGAGAATGGAGATGCCCCCATATTTCATCCTCAAAACCGCCTGTAGAACCTTGGGGACTGCCAAATTCCTTTTGAAACAATTTTCATTGAACACCAAAACATCTTTTGATGGTACAAATGAAGGAAAAAGACTTCAAGTTATATCCAATATCCCTAACTCCCAAAAGGTAAGTCACTCAACATTGTAAGAGAATATAAAAGTAGGTTGGGCGTGGTGGCTCACATCTGTAATCCCAGCACTCTTGGGAAGTCGACGTGGGGGGATCACTTAAGCCCAGAAGTTCAAGACCAGCCTAGGCAACATCTCTACAAAAAAATTTTAAAATTTGCTGGGCATGGTGGCACACGCCTATATTTCCAGCTATTTGGATGGCTAAGGAGGGAGGATCCCTTGAGCCCAGGAGGTCAAGGCTGCAGTGAGCCGTGACTGTGCCACTGCATTCCAGCCTGGGCAACAGAGTGAGATTCTGTCTCAAAAAAAAAAAAAAGAAAAAAAGAAAAAAAAGGCAATAAAGGCAACTTAGCTCCATATTTCAGTCAGAATTTTTCAGTGTATAAAATAAAAATTTTTTGCCCAAACAAGTTGAAAACTTACGTGCACACAAAAACCTGCACACAGATATTTATAGCAACTCTATCCATAACTGACAAAACTTGGAAACAACCAAGATGTCCTTCAGTAGATGAATGGATAAATAAACTGTGGTACAATTCAGACAATGGAATATTATTCAGCACTAAAAACAAATGAGCTATCAAGACACGAAACGTCATGGAAGAACTTTAAATGGGTGTAATAAGTAAGAACTTTAAAGGAGTGTAATATTACTAAGTAATAGAATCTAGTCTGAAAAGGATTCATACTGTATGATTCCAAGTATATGACATTCTAGAAAAGGCAAAACAATGGGATAGTAAAAAGATCTTTGGTTGTCGGGGATTATGGGGGAGAGAGGGATGAACAGACAGAGCAGAGGAGACATTTATGACAGTGAAACTACTCTGCATTATAATGGTGGATACATGTCCTTATACATTTGTATAAACCCATCGAATGTACAACATCAAGAGTGATGTCTAATGTAAGTTGTGGACTCTGGGGGATAATGATGTGTCAGTGCAGGTTCATCAGTTGCTACAAACGTACCACTCTTGTTGGGGGGATGTTAATAATGCAGAAGACAGTGTATGCGGGGGCAGGGGTGTATTAAGTCTTCAAAACTTCAGACTTCACAAATAAAAAACAAATAAAGCATTTTAAAAGGGAATCGACTTCTCGTTCTATTCCCATGTTCCATTTCATTTGTAGCTCTTTCTATATAGAGGAGAACCAGCATGAAAGAGATTTCTGGTAAAAATTCATTTTATAGGATATTTTGTGTATATGTGTGCATGTGTATGAGAGAGACAGAGGAACTGAGAGCTAGAAAGAAAGAATGATAATTTGTGATAGATTTGCATCTATGAAATGAAGAGCTACAAAATTCAGGTGGATTTGTTTTGAATTTTATTTTTTTAATCAAAATTCAATTTTCAGCTACCTTTGATTTAAAAATAAAATAAAAGTTATCAAATTTTAATTCTGGAGCTCTTCACCCACTTTAGGGCAGAGGAGATAAAGCATCTGAGACTGTTGGAAGTGAGCTGGCTTCCCAAACTTAACTAGTTAGTGGCAAAGTTGAGGCAAGCATACCCAGTGTTCACCTGCTTTTGTTTCTGGGGTTCTCTAAGCAGCAGCAGCCACAGGTGACCCAGAACCTGCTCTTAGCAGCCCTAAGGAAAGTAAGGGCCCTTCTAAAATAGGTGTTTGAAATAGCTGTTCTCAGCAAGAGAAGGGTGGCTGCCAGGGCTGTGATGCTCATCTCTGCATCACAGAAATGTGTCTGTCCTCTCCCTTAAACTCTCAGCTAAAATAATACTTTCCTAAAAAGGTCTTTGAGTTCAGGGTAGAGGGCATCATGCTTCATTCTACCAAGTGGCTTTACAAGATTTCTATAAGCAGGAGGCTCAGAAAACATTACTTTGTAAGTACGAAATCAGCTTCAGGCAGAACCAAGTGACAAGAAGACTTTTTAGTACTGTCTTCAAGTGCTTATGAAATTGACATTTTCATCAAAAAGTATTTGTTAAGGACCTGAGAACTCTGAGAACCTGAGATACACTGAGAACTCTGCACAGAGATATGAAAAAACAGCCTTGAGGGGCTTCCAATATTGCCAATCCCATTGGCCAGCCAGAACTATACATAAAAGGTAAGAAGCAGCCAAACCAGCCTGTACAAGTGCAAGATACAGGGCAAGAAAAATAAATGCTTGAGGAATTCATAGGAGGGAGGGATAAATGGGGCTGTCAGAGAGAGTTGCATGGAAAAAGTCAACTCCTAAGCTATGCCTTAAATGATTTATATGACAAGAGTAGAAAAGGAATGGCATTTCAACTGGGAAACAGGGTCAGCAAATATGCAAAGCTCAGAATGTGTATCTGGAGATAATGAGCAGACCAGTTTGGTTGGGCTAGAGAACATCTGTAGGGACTAGTTGGCAACAAACTTAGAAAAATTGCTGGACAAAATTCTTTGAAGGACAACAATGCCAGATAAAAGAAACTAAAGGCAATGAAGAACCATTAAAGTTTTGTGGGTAGGTGAATGGAATGTCAAAGTGATTTAGGAAGATTAATCTGGTGGAAGTACAAAATGCAGATTGAAGGGCAAAAGATGGAAAGCAGTGAGAATAGATGGAGACTATTTTTATAGTCTAGACATGAGACAATGAGAGCCTAGAGATAGAAATAAAGCATATAAACAAAGAATATTTTGAAGTAAGTGACTGTGGACTTGGTAACTCAATTAAATTTCAGTTAGGAAAGATGAGTCAGATTTAAACAGACTGAATTTCACATAGAAAATGCCTAAAGGCCAACCTAGCTTTAGAGACCAATGTTTAGAAGTGATATCAAAGATGGAGACAAGATGTAGCAGTGATGGTTGACTTACGGAAGTGAATGAGTCCTCTTGGGGAGAGAATGGTTCATTTATACTGAACATATATTAATAAAAGGAATGGTAGAAAAGTAAAGACCAGTATCATGGCTTTTTGGAAGCATAGTAGCAAGTGACTGAATCTGCCAATTTCCACCTGTATTTACTTGAACTGTCTGTGTTCTGAGGCTTCCTAATGATCCAAGACTGACGACAGTGGCCAAGAGTCATTCACAGTTGAGCTCATAGTCTATCACTCTGTAAGTGAAACCTGAGCAGTTGGAAACCCTGGTGACTTGGCCAATGTCTTCCAGTGCTCAAGAGTCTTAAAACTCTCTTCTGAAGAATGTGTTGAACACATATTGAAGTCCCCTATACTGTTTTCAATATGATGTATGTGATGATTTCTCTAAATGAGGGAAAAAGAAAAGTCTGGATGATTATCTAAATGTGCAATAAAATGTCAGTGGAGGAAAAATGATACTAGCTGGAATTATTCTCAATATTATAATATAGATATAAAATAATTCCTAATAATAATAGTAAATACTAGAACCATATGCCATGCCCAGGCTAAGAGATTTATAAATTTCTAGTTTAATTCTAAAAAAGTAGATACTAGTTTATACATGAGAAAACTGAAGCACAGAGAGTTTACACTTGACCTAGATCATACAGATAGGAAATGGCGGACCGTTATCTACTATAATCTATGACAAGAAACCAACATCTACTCCATTCATTGTCATCAATCAATCAAACCTCTAACTTGAGAATTCAGTATAACAATTCTATTGTTAAAAACAAAACACAGATGAGTCAAGTACATACATACATACACACACACACAAACACACACACAAATATATATGCGAAGATTAGTAGGAGAGGAAGGACTAATTGTTATTTTTAACTAAAATATGACACAATCCAAGAAACCTTTTTATAAAGCTACTCTTAGTAAGGACTCATACTTCCAGTTCATTTAACAAAAAGGCATTATAAAGTTAAGGTTCTTCATAGGACTGATGGTTACATTTCAAAACTCATATGAGATGGACATCGGCATCACTAATGTCTCCACATATACAATTTCTAGCAAAACATAGCCCATTTACGAGAAGTGCAGAAATGTTGTTAAACTTAATTAGATCTAATTGTCACACTTTCATTAGCTATTAGCATTATGTAAAGATAAACTAATGCATAATGAGTTCTTTCATTGTCACATAATTATAATTTTAATGATTACATTATGACCATTATAATACAGTGCATATTTTCAATTTTCCCATTAGTGGGCAATTATTTATAAGGTTTTCTATTACAATCTGTCCATAGAGACCAAGTTATTAATGCCTCCATTTTCCTATAATGATGACCACAGTGTTAAAATCAATATGATGGCCACAGGGAGAACGGCAAAACAACGTGGAAAGAACAACAAAACTACAACCATGAAGTAGGCTCATTCAGCACATGCCTGAGGAAACTTTAAGATGGAGAAAAATAACATATTAATATTCTTCCAAGAAGTTCTAGTTTACAAGGTTTTCTCAAGTATAATTTTTCTCATTTTTTGTGACCTTAAGTCCCCAACTCTTTCCTAAGACAGTTTCCATGATATAAAATATTCAAAAGCCTAGCCTTTGAAAAATGTCTTAAAGAGTTTTCACCATTCAGAGAATTAGATTAAAATCCCACAAAGTCATTTCTGGGAAGTTTTTTGAATTGTTCAATTTCAGGGTTGTATGTCAGGAAGTAAGATGCTGATGAACTGTATGATTCATCCTCAAAGATGATGAAGAGTGGGAGAAATTTATTATAACAAAGGAAAAGGGCAGTGTGATTGGATAGTGATTATGGCAACAAGGGGCTGCGTGTAGGTCCTGAAAATAATAACAATAATAATAGTAACAACATCTAATAGAGGATTTGCTTTTGTCCACTAACTCTGAGAATAAACAGATCTCCTCACTATTCTTTGTGTGAACACTGAGACTATTTGGTGGACTTAGAGAGATGTCCAGAATTATTCAAAGACATTTAGGAATGTGGCTTACTATACACACCTGGCCTTAGTTGGTTGCATTAAGTGGTTCTGAAGTCTCACGTGGAGACAAGACAGGCCCTTCGGGGCTTTTTGTAGCCCTGTGAAACTATGTATTTGTCTCCCCCAACTGCAATGGGGTTGTCTCAGTTATCTCTGAATTCCTGGCAACTTACACTGTAAAAATTTTGTGGCAGAAATTAATGAACTAGTTAGATTTAAGCCCAAAAGTTCAAAATAGCTCATATCATCCAACTTGATGGTAAAACTAACCTGATTTTAATATTGACCAGTGTCCCTCCCCGAGAAAAACTGTTGGTCCAGGTTCTCAATAGATATGTACTCATATAGTTTGGAGATATGACTAATTTTTTGTTTTTTCCATGGAGGAGAATCAAGAATCCTTGCACTTATTGTGTCATAGGTTCTCCAGGGATAGGAATGTGTAAGACACACTTGGGGAACTCTTTAAATGCAGAGCCATTCTCAGAAGTTCTGAATCCACAGGGCTGAGAGGCTATCTTTCTAGCAGAACCCTCCAGAAGATTCTGAAGCAGATGGTCCCCAGAGCACATTTGAGAAATACTGAACCTGGTGCTCAACTCAGTGATGGTGGTCCTTGTGAGCCAGTAAACATTACACTAGCCTAGGATTCAGAAGACCACCCGAATGAAGTTTCACCACAAGAGGTGGGACCTTGAGAAAGTCACTCGATTAGCCCTGGTCTTAGGTTTCCTTACCCATTAAATAAGTGTGTTGTGCTCACTTCTGAGTTTCCCTGCTGAGATCTCTGTACCACTAAGGAGACCATGAAATTGGCAATGGAGATTCTTGAGCTATGTATGAAATTCCAAAAAGCCAAACAGTAACCATTTGTTTACCCAATACAAAATCTTCTTTGAAACATCTACTTTTTTGGATTAAATTATATCACCTCAGTGTTCCCCTGGTTATCAGAATCTCTCATGAAAGTTAAACATTCAGGTGCCACATAACGACGTTTCAGTCAGAGATGATCCGCATATATGACTATGGTTTCAGAGGATTATAAATAGAGCTGAAAAATTCCTATAGCCTACTGATGTCATAACTGTCATAGCATCACAGTACAACGCATTACTCGTGTGTTTGTGGTGATGCTGGTTTAGGTAAACCTACTGCACATTCAGCCATATAAAAGTATAACACATACAATTATGTACAGTACATAATACTTGACAATGATAATAAACAACTATGTTACTGGGCTTATGTATTTACTGTACTTTTCATCATTATTTTATTTATTTATTTATTTTTATTATACTTTAAGTTCTAGGGTACATGTGCACAATGTGCAGGTTGGTTACATATGTATACATGTGCCATGTTGGTGCGCTGCACCCATTAACTAGTCATTTACATTAGGTATATCTCCTAATGCTATCACTCCCCGCTCTCCCCTCCCCACATTAGGCCCCAGTGTGTGATGTTCCCCTTCCTGTGTCCAAGTGATCTCATTGTTCAATTCCCACCTATGAGTGAGAACATGTGGTGTTTTGTTTTCTGTTCTTGTGATAGTTTGCTGAGAATGATGGTTTCCAGCTGCATCCATGTCCCTACAAAGGACACAAACTCATCTTTTATATGGTTGCATAGTATTTCATGGTGTATATGTGCCACATTTTCCTAATCCAGTTTGTCACTGATGGACATTTGGGTTGATTCCAAGTCTTTGCTATTGTGAATAGTGTCGCAATAAACATATGTGTGCATGTGTCATTATAGCAGCATGATTTATAATCCTTTGGGTATATACCCAGCAATGGGATGGCTGGGTCAAATGGTATTTCTAGTTCTAGATCCTTGAGGAATTGCCACACTGTTTTCCACAATGGCTGAACTAGTTTACAGTCCCACCAACAGTGTAAAAGTGTTCCTGTTTCTCCACATCCTCTCCAGCACCTGTTGTTTCCTGATTTTTTAAATTGCCATTCTAACTGGTGTGAGATGGTATCTTATTGTGGTTTTGATTTACATTTCTCTGATGGTGAGTGATGACGAGCATTTTTTCATGTGTCCGTTGGCTGTATGAATGTCTTCTTTTGAGAAATGTCTGTTCATATCCTTTGCCCACTTTTGGATGGGGTTGTTTGTTTTTTTCTTGTAAATTTGATTGAGTTCTTTGTAGGTTCTGGATATTAGCCCTTTGTCAGATGAGTAGATTGCAAAAATTTTCTCCTGTTCTGTAGGTTGCCTGTTCACTCTGATGGTAGTTTCTTTTGCTGTGCAGAAGCTCTTTAGTTTAATTAGATCTCATTTGTCAATTTTGGCTTTTGTTGCCATTGCTTTTGGTGTTTTAGACATGAAGTCCTTGCCCATGCTTATGTCCTGAATGGTATTACCTAGGTTTTCTTCTAGGGTTTTTATGGTTTTAGGTCTAACATTTAAGTCTCTAATCCATCTTGAATTAATTTTCAAATAAGGAGTAAGGAAAGGATCCAGTTTCAGCTTTCTACTTATGGCTAGCCAATTTTCCCAGCACCATTTATTAAATAGGGAATCCTTTCCCCATTTCTTGTTTTTGTAAGGTTTGTCAAAGATCAGATGGCTGTAGATGTGTGGTATTATTTCTGAGGGCTCTGTTCTGTTCCATTGGTCTATATCTCTGTTTTGGTACCAGTACCATGCTGTTTTGGTTACTGTAGCCTTGTAGTATAGTTTGAAGTCAGGTAGCATGATGCCTCCAGCTTTGTTCTTTTGACTTAGGATTGTCTTGGCAATGTGGGGTCTTTTTTGTTTCCATATGAACTTTAAAGCAGTTTTTTCCAATTCTGTGAAGAAAGTCATTGGTAGCTTGATGGGGATGGCATTGAATCTATAAATTACCTTGGGCAGTATGGCCATTTTTACAATATTGATTCTTCCTATCCATGAGCATGGTATGTTCTTCCATATGGTTGTGTCCTCTTTTATTTCACTGAGCAGTGGTTTGTAGTTCTCCTTGAAGAGGTCCTTTACATCCCTTGGAAGTTGGATTCCTAGGTATTTTATTTTCTTTGAAGCTATTGTGAATGGGAGTTCAGTCATGATTTGGCTCTCTGTTTGTCTGTTACTGGTATATAAGAATGCCTGTGTTTTTTGCACATTGATTTTGTATCCTGAGACTTTGCTGAAGTTGCTTATCAGCTTAAGGAGATTCTGGGCTGAGATGATGGGGTTTTCTAAATATACAATCATGTCATCTGCAGACAGGGACAGTTTGACTTCTTCTTTTCCTAACTGAATACCCTTGATTTCTTCCACTTGCCTAATTGCCCTAGCCAGAACTTCCAACACTATGTTGAATAGGAGTGGTGAGGGAGGGCATCCCTGTCTTGTGCCAGTTTTCAAAGGGAATGCTTCCAGTTTTTGCCCATTCAGTATGATATTGGCTGTGGGTTTGTCATAAATAGTTCTTATTATTTTGAGATACGTTCCATCAATACCGAATTTACTGAGAGTTTTTAGCATGAAGGGCTATCGAATTTTGTCAAAGGTCTTTTCTGATCTATTGAGATAATCATGTGGTTTTTGTCTTTGGTTGTGTTTATACGCTGGATTACGTTTATTGATTTGTGTATGTTGAACCAGCCTTGCATCCCAGGGAGGAAGCCCACTTCATCATGGCAGATAAGCTTTTGGATGTGCTGCTGGATCCAGTTTGCCAGTATTTTATTGAGGATTTTTGCATCAATGCTGATCAGGGATATTGGTCTAAAATTCTGTTTTTGTTGTGTCTCTGCCAGGCTTTGGTAACAGGATGATGTTAGCATCATAAAATGAGTCAGGGAGGATTCCCTCTTTTTCTGTTGATTGGAATAGTTTCAGAAGGAATGGTACTAGTTCCTCCTTGTATCTCTGGTAGCATTTGGCTGTGAATCTGTTTGGTCCTGGACTTTTTTTTTGGTTGGTAGGCTATTAATTATTGCCTCAATTTCAGAGCCTGTATTGGTCTATTCAGGGATTCAATTTCTTCCTGGTTTAGTCTTGGGAGAGTGTAAGTGTCAAGGAAATTATCCATTTCTTCTAGGTTTTCTAGTTTATTTGCGTAGAGGTGTTTATAGTATTCTCTGATGGTAGTTTGTATTTCTGTGGGGTTGGTGGTGACATCCCCTTTATCATTTTTTATTGCGTCTATTTGATTCTTCTCTCTTTTCTTCTTTAATAGTCTTGCTAGCGGTCTATCAATTTTGTTGATCTTTTCAAAAAACCAGCTCCTGGATTCATTGATTTTTTGGAGGGGTTTTTGTGTCTCTATCTCCTTGAGTTCTGCTCTGATCTTAGTTATTTCTTGCCTTCTGCTAGCTTTTGAGTGTGTTTGCTCTTGCTTCTCTAGTTCTTTTAATTGTGATGTTAGGGTGTCAATTTTAGATCTTTCCTGCTTTCTCTTGTGGGCATTTAGTGCTATAAATTTCCCTCTACACTCTGCTTGAAATGTGTCCCAGAGATTCTGGTATGTTGTATCTTTGTTCTCATTGGTTTCAAAGAACATCTTTACTTCTGCCTTCATTTTGTTATGTACCCAGTAGTCATTCAGGAGAAGGTTGTTCAGTTTCCATGTAGTTGAGCGGTTTTGATTGAGTTTCTTAGTCTTGAGTTCTAGTTTAATTGCACTGTTGTCTGAGAGACAGTTTGTTATAATTTCTATTCTTTTACCTTTGCTGAAGAGTGCTTTACTTCCAACTATATGGTCAATTTTGGAATAAGTGTGATGTGGTTTGGAGAAGAATGTATATTCTGTTGATTTGGGGTGGAGAGTTCTGTAGATGTCTATTAGGTCCGCTTAGTGCAGAGTTGAGTTCAATTCCTGGATATCCTTGTTAACTTTCTGTCTCATTGTTCTGTCTAATGTTGACAGTGGGGTGTTAAAGTCTCCTGTTATTACTGTATGGGAGTCTAAGTCTCTTTGTAAGTCTCTAAGGACTTGCTTTATGAATCTGGGTGCTCCTGTATTGAGTGCATATATATTTAGGATAGTTAGCTCTTCCTGATGAATTGATCCCTTTACCATTACGTAATGGCCTTCTTTGTCTCTTTTGATCTTTGATGGCTTAAAGTCTGTTTTATCAGAGACTAGGATTGCGACTCCTGCTTTTTGTTGTTTTCCATTTGCTTGGTAGATCTTCCTCCTTGTTTTCCTTGCTTGGTCGATTGCTTTATGTTGAGCAATCTACAGTCTTTATGTTGAGAGACACATGCATGTGTCTCTGCATGTGAGATGGGTCTCCTGAATACAGCAAACTGATGGGTCTTCACTCTTTATCCAATTTGCCTGTCTGTGTCTCTTAATTAGACCATTTAGTCCATTTACATTTAAGGTTAATATTGTTATATGTGAACTTGATCCTGTCATTATGATATTAGCTGGTTATTTTGCTCATTAGTTGATGCAGTTTCTTCCTAGCATCAATGGACTTTACATTTTGGTATGTTTTTGCAATGGCTGGTACCGGTTGTTCCTTTCCATGCTTAGTGCTTCCTTCAGGAGCTCTTGTAGGGCAGGCCTGGTGGTGACAAAATCTCTAAGCATTTGCTTATCTGTAAAGGATTTTATTTCTCCTTCGCTTATGAAACTTAGTTTGGCTGGATATGAAATTCTGGGTTGAAATTTCTTTTCTTTAAGAATGTTGAATATTGGCCCCCACTCTCTTCTGGCTTGTAGAGTTTCTGCCGACAGATCTGCTGTTAGTCTGATGGGTTTCCCTTTGTGGGTAACCTGACCTCTCTCTCTGGCTGCCCTTAAGATTTTTTCCTTCATTTCAACTTTGGTGAATCTGACAATGATGTGTCTTGGAGTTGCTCTTCTCGAGGAGTATCTTTGTGGCGTTCTCTGTATTTCCTGAATTTGAATGTTGGCCTGCCTTACTAGGTTGGGGAAGTTCTCCTGGATGATATCCTGCAGAGTGTTTTCCAAATTGGTTCCATTTTCTCCGTCACTTTCAGGCACCCCAATCAGACGTAGATTTGGTCTTTTCACATAATCCCATATTTCTTGGAGGCTTTGTTCATTTCTTTTTACTCTTTTTTCTCTATACTTCTCTTCTCGCTTCATTTCATTCATTTGATCTTCAATCACTGTTACTCTTTCTTCTAGTTGATCGAGTTGGTTACTGAAGCTTGTGCATTTGTCATGTAGTTCTCGTGTCATGGTTTTCATCTCTATCAGTTCTTTTAAAGTCTTCTCTTCATTGATTATTCTAGTTATCCATTCATCCATTCTTTTTTCAAGGTTTTTAGTTTATTTGCGCTGGTTACATAGTTCCTCCTTTAACTCTGAGAAGTCTGATCGCCCAAAGCCTTCTTTTCTCAACTCGTTAAAGTCATTCTCCGTTCGGCTTTGTTCTGTTGCTGGTGATGAGCTGCGTTCCTTTGGAGGGGGAGATGCAGTCTGATTTTTTGAATTTCCAGCTTTTCTGCACTGCTTTTTCCCCATCTTTGTGGTTTTACGTGCCTTTGGTCTTCGATGATGGTGATGTACTGATGGGGTTTTGGTGTAGGTGTCCTTCCTGTTTGTTAGTTTTCCTTCTAACAGTCAAGACCCTCAGCTGTAGGTCTGTTGGAGTTTGCTTGAGGTCCACTCCAGACCCTGTTTGCTTGGGTATCAGCTGTGGAGGCTGCAGAAGATAGAATATTGTTGAACAGTGAGTGTTGCTGTCTGATTCTTGCTCTGGAAGCTTAGACTCAGGGGTGTACCCAGCGGTGTGAGGTGTGAGGTGTTGGTCTGCACCTAGTGGGGGATGTCTTCCAGTTAGGCTACTCAGGGATCAGGGACCCACTTGAGCAGGCAGTCTGTCTGTTCTCAGATCTCAACCTCCATGTTGGGAGAACCACTGCTCTCTTCAAAGCTGTCAGACAGGGACTTTTATATCTGCAGAGGTTTCTGCTGCTTTTTGTTTAGCTATGCCCTGTCCCCAGAGGTGGAGTCTACAGATGCAGGCAGGCCTTCTAGAGCGGTGGTGGGCTCCACCCAATTGGAGCTTCCAGGCGGCTTTGTTTGCCTACTTAAGCCTCAGCAATGGGGAGCACCCCTCCCCCAGCCTCGCTGTCACCTTGCAGTTAGATCTCAGACTGCTGTGCTAGCAATGAAGGAGGCTCTGTGGGCATGGGACCCTCCAGGCCAGGTGTGGGATATAATCTCCTGGTGTGCCGTTTGCTAAGACCCTTGGGAAAGTGCTGTATTAGGGTGGGAGTTACCAGATTTTCCAGGTGTTGTGTCTCCATTTCCCTTGGCTAGGAAAAGGAATTCCCTTCCCCCTTGCACTTCCCAGGTGAGGTGATGCCTTGCCTGCTTCAGCTCTCGCTGGTTGGGCTGCACCCGTGGACCAGCATGGACTGTCAGATACGCCCCAGTGAGAGGAACCGGGTACCTCAGTTGAAAATGCAGAAATTACCCATCTTCTGTGTTGCTCACACTGGGAGCTGGAGGCTGGAGCTGTTCCTATTCAACCATCTTGGGTGCCCCCACCTCAGGCTCCTTCATCATTATTTTAGAGTGATGTGTGTGTGTGTGTGTGTGTGTATATATATATATATATTTCTGTAAATATATATGAGTGATATATATATATATATATATATATATATATATATATATATATATCTGTAAAACAGCTGCAGGCAGGTCTTTCAGGCAGTATTCTAGAAGAAGGCATTGCTATCATAGGAGATGACATTTCCATACACATTATTGTCTCTGAAGATTTCCAGCAGGACAAGATATGAAAGTGGAAGACAGTGATAATGGTGATGCTGACCCTGTGTAAGCCTAGGATAAAGAACTAACAATACCCGATAGCCTCATGTTACCCACTCAACAACTGGGTAGCGTCACCTATGTGTGTCAGATGCTATTTGAGGGGGCAGAGAGGTAAACAACAAGTTACGCCCTCATGGTGCTTACAGTCTAATAACGAAGACAGACAATAGTAAACACATATCAGGCCATAACAAGTAACATAAAGGAAAATAGAGTTTGAGAAGCAGAAAAGGGATAGTTGGGGGTGGGAGAGTGTTGTCAAAAAAGGGCTGTCTTATAAGGTGACATTTGAATCAAGACCTAAAGAAAATAGGGCAAAAGTCATGTAGATTTCTGGAGGGACTCCAGAAATCCTGAGTTATAGAGTATATGCTTTTCCAAAGAGGAAGATGATTCATCGTCTATATTATCATAAACTTTACTTAAGCTAACATATTTATGAGCTCATGTTCTGGGCAGACTCCAGGATTATAGACAAAGCACAAGGTCTTGATTTCTTAACAGGGTTGTGGGGAACACAGTGAAATCTCTAGTCCATTGATTATCTGACACTGAGGTAAAGCCTGGATTTTGTCACAATACTTATTTTTGCTGCCTCAAGAACACCTCAAGTTCACTTTCTATCCTTGTAGTCAAGATATTTTTAGTTCACTTTGCAATTTGGTCTCTCTTGGCAGGGTTTCTCAGTTACTTTCATTTCTTCTCTACTGACATCCTGATGAGCATGGTTTATAAATATTAAAAATAAGGAGGTGAGACCAGATGCAAAGAACCTGCCAAAAAAATGCCAGAAGTTCTGATAAGTTCCCAGTAAAATTAGAGAATGTGTTTCAGGTATCAGTGGATTCCCCACATCTAGAACAATGACACCTAGTTAGCACCCTGGGGATATGTGCTCAAGGAATGTTTGTAAAAGACTGCATTTCTGTGCTGCCTATCTCAAACCAAAATAAAAGCTCTGCCTAAATAGAAGAGCTTGGTGTGACTGTACGTGGGTGAGGGCGTATGGTTGTATGTTAGTAAACAGGATGTTTTCTATCTTTTATGAGAAACGCAGCAGCTGCTAGCTATGCTCCTAATAGGGGAAGCTGCTACTTTAGAATCCTTGAAAGCCCCTATTTGCATAGGCACTATACAGAAGGCAGACATTAGAAATGAAAACAGTATCCGATCACCAAATCTCACTGGCACTGAAAAGTTCCGCCTCTAGTTTGTGATTTTTGAAATGTGGATGTGCTGACAACAAAATTAACTTCTCCAAAGAGCTGAGAACTCTCATCATCCCTCTCACTATAATTTACATGACTTGACAAAATTAAACTGTTATTTTCATCGGGGTGATCTGCAAAATCATAAAATGATGTGTATTTTTGGGAATGTCTAATTAACTCTCCTTAGTTCCACTGAGGTTTCAGCTACGAATATAAGCATTGCAAATATCATGGAGGTGTTCACATCTAGCTTTAGCAATCACAAAGAGACTCAAAGGACTCAAAAGAAAAATCTCTTTAGAAATCAGACAAGGATGAGAATTCAAATCAAATGGTGAACCTATGGGGTAAAATCAGGTATACACTGATTTGCCAAAACTTGCCTTGCATCAAATAGCAAGAAATACTTTAATAGGTGAAGCCAATATTAATAATCAAAACAGCAGAATTACAGACCTATACACAGAAGTCCATCTCTAGTGACAGTTTTAATCACAAACATTAAAATCGACCAAGCTGTTTGTCACAAAAGTTTGCTTTAACTTTTATATAATATAATCAGCAACTGAAGCAAGAGCCACATTTCCTCAACAATTGCCAGCACCTTGTGTCATACTTATAAATAATGGGCTACTCCTATTGAGCACCATCTGCTTAATAGAGAAAAATGTTCATCTTAATTAGGAAACTCTTCTTATTATTTAATATTTATTGAACACCCACAATGTGCTTGGCAGCAAAAGCACCAGAAACACGATCTTTGCCCACCAAGAATCCACCTGCTAAGGAAATATGATGAACCAGTTATATAGTAATTGCTGTTTTTTAACACATTTTATGTATCTCTTTCCAGATGACAGAACTGCCAATGGTTCACTTTTGGAAGGGTCTTCTCGCCTAATTAAGGTGGGATGGCGAGCTGTCAGATGAGTAATGAGTGAAGTAAAGATAAAGAGAAAATAAAGAGCAAATTAATTACAATCACTATGAAGCAAAAGTGAAATTTGCTCAATGGAGTAAAATTTAATGTACTCCTAAATAAAACCAACTGTGTTTGCTATGAACTCACAGGTTAAGACTAGAAGACATATCAGAAATATAGAACATGTCATGAAAAAGTCACCTTGGAACAGCAACCATTCTTTGTTTTGCATTTACCTTCACAGCTTCTGTGCCTCCACAATGATACAGCTGATACAGTGTAGGACACTCATCTCATTACAAGGATATTAGCACCTTGGTTAGTAAAGATTTAATGGTCAAAAATCTACTATCAACTAGAAAAGTTAAGATAGATTGACAATCCTTCCCAGAAGCTCCCAACTATATCCCCTTCTCTCTCTACTACCCTCCAATCAACAAAAGTTCAAGATAATTTCATAAGTTTAATATTAAAACTGTGTAGAGAAGTATTTTAGCAGAGAACAAACAACCTATTCACATCAGAAGAATGTTACTACATGCCTGTAATAGTGCCTTTGCATGAGTTATCTAGTAATAACTTTAGTTGTCCTTTTAGTGACGATTATAAAGAAAAAGAAAATATGTTTTTGCTCCAATTGTTGAATATCTCAGATAAAACTTTTTTCCAGGTTCTAAATTTTAACCAGTTCTCTGCTCTGCATGGTTTCCATGTTTCTCTAAAGGGTTGCCCATCCATTTTGCCAGTAGAGCTTAATAAATGTTTCTGTTCTTTTTCAATGCTTTTCATTAAATCATATGCTTCCTTCATTCCACCTTCTTCATAAAAAAGCATACAATAAATGAAAAAGAATGCTTGACTTTGGTCATAATATTCCTTTCTTTTGTCCTCAGGTTTCACCGTTTCTCATAAACCAGCAATGCCAATACCAGGGCTAGAAACTCCAGGGAAATGGCCCTAGTTATCCATTTCTAACCCGGTAAGTTAGAGGATTGAATGTTATTTGTGATCTTCAATTTA
Source organism: Macaca nemestrina (assembly GCF_043159975.1). Classification (NCBI taxonomy): domain Eukaryota; kingdom Metazoa; phylum Chordata; class Mammalia; order Primates; family Cercopithecidae; genus Macaca; species Macaca nemestrina. The sequence continues at coordinate 157,144,553 of NC_092125.1, forward strand.
TAGATATACTTCCTAGATAAATACTTCACCCAGATAACATAGGCAAAAAAGAAATTACATATTACTGGAGGTAATTCTGTGATGATGGCAGTTGTCAAACGGTGCTAATCTGAACTACATGGCAGAAGGAAAATGACTAGCTCATACATTGTCAGGGTAATAAATACCTAATGAGCAAAATTGTAAAGCAAATAGTAGGTTGAACATACACCCAAATGTTGATTCTTGACTCAAAAGTCAGAGACCAGAATGATTTGTCTCTCTGTCTAGAATGATGGAGCATCACTCCCTTATAAGCTAATGAGCAGCACCATCTGGTATAATTACAGAGGAGCAAGATCTTAAGAAAGTGAAGAATAAAATGACAGAGCTGCAGTAGGACTTTCACAGGAGGTTAAAAAACTCTTCACCATGAAAAATATCATAACAAAAATAACTGTAGATGTTTGTGCAACAATATGCCAACAGAATAAAGATTATAGGACCAAATGTTCAAAATAATTGAATGTGACTTGATATCTTAGAATTCTCTACCATGGTGGTTCTTAAAGTGTGATCCCAGGACCAGCAGTAACAGTACCTGGAATTGCATTAGAAATGCAAACTCCTGGGCCTCAATCCCAGAACACCAACTCAGAAAGTCCAGGAATGAGCCCAGCAATCTGTGTTTTAATCAGCACCCTGTGTAATTCTCATGCAAGCTCACGTTTCAGAACTGCTGTTCTACTAATCCAAATAAGAATGAGAGATTTTTGCTGTTTCTCCCAGACACCAAAGAAATCAGAAATCAATTCTGTTTAAACAACTGGTCCACGTGCTGAAGAATAAAAATCAGTCAGACCAGTTCCTTGAGTGAAATGATGATCTCTTGGATAAGACAGCTCTAATACTAGCACCTTTTTATAAATCAACAGCAGAAAAAACAGCCTTAAACTTATAACTTAATTGCACTGTTTTTGAGTGGATGTATTTTTTTCTTTAAGCGATTAAAGACCTCCATGATAACTTTTTGCAAGTTTGGCTGAATCCTTTATTTAATTGTTTTTCTACCTCTAGGTCATTTATTTAGCAAATATTGAGTGTCTACTACACAACATATATTCTTCTAGGTGCTTGAGCTATATTAGTGAACAAAACAATGATCCTTGACCTTAGAGAACTTATATCCCAGTAGGAGAAATACACAGAAAACATTAAAAATTAAAATAAGTAAGTACATTATATAGAATGTTAGAAGGTAATGCTATGAGAGAAAAAAGCAAAATAGAACAAAGTAAAGAAAATTGGGAATGCTGGGTATGTGAGGTAAGGATTTCAATTTTGAATGCTATCATGGTAGACTCATCAGAAGTGATTGGGAGTCACTGTAAACATGTGTTTTTATTCTAAGGAAAATGGAGGACTATTGCAGGATTTTGAGCAGGAGAGTGACATGATCTGAATATGCCAGAAATGCTTTCATTAATTTTCCTCTTAGTCTATATACAAATTTATTCTTCATTTATGCAGTTGGTTGAAAGACACCACTACCAATTTTTTCTTTTCTTTATGTTCATCATGAAGGCATTAAAAAGCAAGGCAATTTATTTTCTTTGTTACCAAAGAAGAAAATATTTTCTGGAGGGCAATTTAAAGATAAAGTTTGGTAGAGAAGCTCAGGTTGTTTTATGAGAGTTTTCAGTTCTCCTTTACTTGGGTATTTTGTTTTCTGGCTTCTGTGGTGGTGCTTATATTTGCCTCCTGAAGCCCAAGACTATAACTTTGACTTTGGGTACTAGGGTTTGCTTTCTCACGAGGCAAGTGACAGCTAACAGCATTGGGAGTGAAGCCTTGGAATTTGCCTCACAACTGAAGTGAAACTAAAATGGAAACCTGTGTTTGAAGAATGGCTCTGCCAGTTACTTATTAAAAACCCAGCGCCCAACCACAAAAACCCTAGAGAAGGTAATAGATTTGCCAGCCTTTGGGTAAAATAAAGCAAGAGGTGGTCTCCCTAAATAGAACTGTAGAAACTTTTCTATGAAAATTCAATCCTAGAACTTGCCTCTTTGGCATTGCTGTGACCCTTCTATGCTGAAAAAAAGTGTTTTGAAATTCACTAGTATTTCAACAAACAGCAAAGGGACTTTTAAGTTTAAAAAATATATTAAGTGTTATTTCTTTTATTCATCCATTTATTTATTCATTCGCCCATTAAATGTTTACTCAATACCTATTAAAGTCAAGCATTATGTCAAGGTGCTTGGAAAAATAAGGCTGGTGTTCCCTCAAATAGTTTATGTACCACTTGAAGAGATTAAACATAAATAGCAATAATCCATGGTAGAAAGTGATTATTTCTATAAAAAGGAAGTCTATAACCCTATGGTTTTCAGGGGAAGTATGAATTCTGTAGGGATATTACAAAAGGCTTCATGAAAAGGTAACATTTGACTTGTTCATAAAGTATGGCCTGCATGTGTGTGTATGGTGATGGGGGAAAGTGCAATATAGGCAGAGGGAACTAGCTCTGCCAAAACATAGAGGTAGGACTAGATAAGTAGTCATGTATGTGTGAGGTAAAGAAGACCTAAACGAGCACTGGTAGTGACAATAATAGAACAAAGAAAAGGAATTATTGCTGAAGTCAATTCAAGGACACTTGAAACATCTGTGGGCCCTTTAACCGAAAGACAGAGAGTGAAAATAATACATTCTTTTGGTACTGTATTTTATGGCAAACCACCGCTATGCTAGGTCTAAGAATAAAATGGAGATGGGCGTAGTCCCTGTCCTTAGGAAATGTGTTGTTCAGTGAAAGAAATGAACAAACATAATTCAGATACACAAGTCTCTAGCTGAATTCTTAAGGACTTCTCTGAGCCCCATTATTAATTTGCTGAGGAAAAGGGCAGGATCACAAAGTTAGTATCCAACGGATTAGGATCCAAGCAGATTACCAAGCTATTTGGGAAAGAGATATTCTTGACTTATGTATTTATTTGGTTCAAGAAACAATGAATGTCTTTTACTTTGTTAATAGCACAACTCAAAGTGCCATCTGCGGATGAACAGGATTGGCCAGGCCTGGAAACTTGTTAGAAATGAAAATTCTCAGGCCCTGCCTCAAATCATGTGGGTCAGCAGGTGGCTTGATGTACATTGAAGTTTGAAAAGCACTGTACTGATCTAGAGGACTTACTCTTCACTAAGAAAAGGAGCTAAGGGGTTTTTCTCTGTCCGCTCGGGGCACCCCTCCCTCTGTCTCTGTATGGGGAGCTTTTTCCTTCTTTCTTGCCTATTAAACTTTCTGCTCCTTGAAACTAAAAAAAAAAAGAAAAAAGAAAAAAAGAAAACAAAAAAACAAGAACAAAAGAAGGCAAGAAAAAGAGCTAAGTAGAGGAGTCTACATAGGTCAGTAATACCATATCTAATAAGAAGTCTGTTTACAGAGAAGCAAAAATTCAATTCAGCAAACATCTGTAGAGCTCTTATAACATCCCCGACACAGTGAAAGGTATTTTGAAATATTTGCCCAAGCAATTAAAAATTTAGTAGTACAGATGGGTGTAGTATAGGATGAAAATTCTCAAAACAACCAACTCTGTCTTAGGAAGAGTCAAGCATCCAAGAATAGAGAAAAAACAGAGATTGCTGCTGGCTCATATGTTTTAAAGACAAGAATGTAACTATCCCTAATTGTCTTAATTTTGAACTAAACTTGGAGAATGAGGCATAGTTCAAAAAAATATCTAAGGAGAGGAGAAATAATTGTAAGAGGGAAGTAAGTCAACTGCAGAGATAGATCCCATGATACATAAATAAATACACCCTTTAAAGCCCGTATAAAATTTAAAAGTCTGGATATATTTTAAAGAAGCTTCTCATTTAAGGCCTACTTTTGCCTTTGAGTTTCACACCCTTTGGGGGGTTTAAAAGCCACTACATCGAGAGAACTGTTGAGCATACCTGTCTACTGGGATTTTTTTTCTATATAGTATAATTTGTCTGAGCATCTGGCCTTCTGTCAAGTCACCCTCTGGCCCAGAGAACTTTATTTCACTCAGTAGATTGCTTGCAAGTCTTGATTTCCACAACCACGGATGTTCTGCACAGCTTTTTGCTTTAAAACATGATCACTGAACTTGAGATGTTGTTCCTGTTTTAATCCTAAATTGTCTTGTCAAATATATCAGAGTTTCATCCAGTGTATTCGTATATGTGTGTGAGTGTGCACACATGGGTGTTTTTAAACACATGAAAGGTTTGTACTGATATCTTTATAAATTACAAATGCCCCCCTACCTCCCATTATTAAAATAGATCGTTCCTTTTTTTTTTTGAATTTTTAATTTCCAGCACACATGTATTACAGAGGAGGCCTAATGTAGGTCACTGAATGCCATCATAAATAATGGTAAAAGTGAAATTCCCCTGTTTCATAATGCTTGTTAGCATGAAAACACAACCCTGGATGCAGTATTACGCTTTTTTACTAAGGAGTCCGACGGATCTGCCCATGATTGCTGCATGAACTTTTTGTTTCTGCCAAATTCACCAGCTGGGGTGGGGACATTAATTCATTTTAACAGAGGTTTGTCAGCGTTGCTCCCAAAAAAGGTGCTGAGATAATTATATTTGCAAAGACCATCTTCAAAATGAAAAACAAAACAAAAAAAGAGAAAATACTGTTTTTAATACTGTTTTTCAAATAAGATTGTTATACTTTGCCTATGTTCTCTTGGTCAAAGTTTTCCTGGGGTTAGCAGGTATGTATTCTGAGTTAGGAACAACCAGACATCTTTGTTTGTGGAATCTAGGTATGGCATTTCTTTGGGCAAACTATGCACATTTCTGTACCCCATGGCTGACTCTAAGATAAAGCTAGCATAGTTGTTTTATTTTGGTTTTGGTTTTTGCCCTCCACCTTCCTGCTACACTGTGTGTGTGAAGGCAGCTTCCTTTTGTGTTGACAGAGGGACCTATAAGAGGATTTCCAAATTTTCAAGGAAGAAGACTTGAAACACCTTTCCACTCTAGATATTACTAAAGGTTTGCAAACCTGAGGGATGAGAGCCAATTTCATCTCTATACTTGACCACACAATGACACAAGAAACTTTCAAAATGGCCAAACTGAAATAGCAAAACCTGGGCTGCCCTTAAAACCCTTGCTAGCTTATAAAACTGTCACCCCCAAAGATAGCGAGGAATGACATATCGCTGATTTCTTTTTCCCTCCTTAAGGTTGAGTGGGAATGGATGGAGCAGGCTGGCAAAGATGAGCCAGGTAGAGATCTTGATACTGTATCTACAAATCAGTGTCCCATTTTGTGTTTTTAGAAATTGATTTTGTGCATTCTGTTTCCTAAACAGTCTTTAAAAATGACTCCCTTTCTTTTCATCCTCTTCGCCTGAGGCAGGAACATCTTGAAACATTGATTCTATTTGCTGCTAGCTTTCATTAATTTCATCCATCCCTGAAGGTGGAGCCACATTGGCACCAGCTAATTAAGACCTATTTAGGGCAGCTCAGAATCCTTTATCAGCCCAGAATTAGCTTTGCTCTTTTAATGGGGACTATCGCTTTCTCAATTATTACTTAATTAAATAATGTGCCTATATTTGCAAGCATATTTCTAAAGTGAAATCCAAGCTGCCATTGCCCACCTACCCACAGGAAAGCAAAATAGCTCACATTGGCTCTCAACTGCTTCTCTAGAAAGTTAACATTCCTTTTGCATATGTGTGTGCCAGGAACATGATCACATTCTTCAATGTTAAGTGTGGCACAATGTGCCGCTGTCAGCCCTACAGCATTTCTATAATATTTCAGTCTTAAGATGTATTAATGCAAATGTGTAAATGTCAGTAGGCTAGTATTATTTATGCATACCAATCATTCAAGGGGAAGAGGTATTTTGGTCCAGATTGTTTTGAATATAAAACCATTAATTTCAAAGATTTCTGGAAGAAATGAAAGTTCTGTAGAATTCACAATACTTGTTTTCCAGAAGTATATTTGGTAGGTGACAATCTAAAAGTGACCACTAACTAATGAACCTAGAATTAAAAAAGAAAAAATAAAGAAAAAGAAAAAAAAACTGGGTCCCAGAAGATATAGACAGAAAGGGAAAGCAGCCTTCTCTTTCTGCTCTCTTAGCCTTTCCCACAAGGTCACCCGGTCTAATTGACAAGCCAAATAATTTTAGACAGTAACTTAAAAAAAGGCAAATTAAATTCCATTTGCTTCAAAAAAGGTATTCCAATATGCTTGTGAGTTGGCCTAAACTTATTCTAAGACATTTGAATGATATACATATTTCTTCTACTGCTTCATGTTTCCTCAATGAGGAATTCCTTAAGACAAAAAATACAATGCTGGCTGGGCGTGGTGGCTCACACCTGTAATCCCAACACTTTGGAAGCCCTAGGCAGGTGGATCACGAGGTCAGGAGTTCGGGACTAGCCTGGCCAATATGGTGAAACTCTATCTCTACTAAAAATACAAAAATTAACCAGGCATGGTGGTGCATGCCTGTAGTCCCAGGTACTCAGGAGGTTGAGGCAGAGGAATCGCTTGAACCTGGGAGGCAGAGGTTGCAGTGAGCAGAGACCACACCACTGCACTCCAGCCTGGGTGACAGAGTGAGACTCCATCTCAAAAAAAAAAACAAAACAAAACTCCACAATACTTGGAAAAGTGAAAACATGCCCACCTTAAATGGAAAGGCTATATATTTATTTAAAGTATTTTTACAATTTTAAGAAGCAAGCTGAGAAGCAAAGTTTTCTTTGAGGAACTCCATGTAATCATTTTCCTATCATGAATCACTTTAACTACTAGTGACATATTTTTTTAATTCTATAAATTATATATAATAATGATGACATTGTCTCTATGTTAAAAACTTGATAATGAAAATAAGTACTTGCTAAAAAGTTCTAATAAGTACAGGCAAATCAAACAAAATAGCTTTACAATTAAAGCAAAATTAAATGGACACCCCTTATTCTCCATTTCCTCATGCCTGCAGTGATGTATACCACTGAATTCACTCCTATTTACTTAGGAAAAAAATGCCAAAAACTTTTTTGGAGACTATAACCAACATATACTTTGTGAGCACAGATCCACACAAATGCTTGCCATTCAAATGTTCTTTGATGCAAAATATCCTTAAAGTGTTTACCATAATTATATTGCTTGTTGTGCTGTTATTCTTACTCTAAGATTAGTGTGTGTGTGTGTGTGTGTGTGTGTGTGTGTCTGTGTGTGTGTATGTGTTGTGGAATAAAGCAGATGAATAAGTACATTGAAATCTCTGAGACCTGTGATTGTCAGCATGGTAAAAAGAAGGAACAGATGTAGAATAGAGGATGTAAACTTAAAACCTATTAGCCCTGGATTTGAATTGAAAGTTTCGGTTTGAACTCATAATGATTTTATCTTTAAACAATATACACAGTATATATTGTTTATATGCTAGCTCTGTCTACTGTAAAGCCCAAGAAACAAAGACCAACCCAGTAGCAATGAGCAGCCATGGTGCTAATATTACGCTCTCTTAACTACTAAAAGAAACTGACGTTCTTTGGAGAAATGTCTGAATGCAGGTCTGCCTCGGAATACGTACAACAAAAGCCTGAAACATCCCATAATACTAGGAAACAAAGAAGCTATCAAAGGCTACTAAGTCATGTCAAAAGGACTCAAAGCCAATTTGAAGAGGTTCCCATAGGCCAAAATAGGACAATCTGAGCATAAGGGTATAATTTTAATAAATTTTAATAAATTAAAATACTTCAAGTATGTTTAAGTCTGTAAGTTAATATGTAAATATCAATAATACTGGTCACCTATAGAGAATGCGAGGAAACTAGTACATTAAAACTGGTAAAGAAAGAGGAGAAGAGTATTGGTTTCTATCTCCTAGTAACCAAATGAATAAGAGGGTAAATTACTCTTAATAAAGTATATCAGCTAATGAATAAAAAGGATATGATGAAATAGCACCATTGTGCAATCCTAATAAATTATTTTATCTGGCAAATAATCATTAATGGTATCTAACATAAAAAATAGAAAATTAGAGAGTATTTCTCCTGAGAGAAGAACCACCTAATGGTTATGGCAAAAAAAAAAAAAAAAAAACCTGATCCCAACCAAGCCTCAATACACAAATATCAGTGTAGAAGAAAAAGAAAAAACATGGGAATGTGATTAACAAATCTAGATTGTGGAAAACTCTATACAACTAATGCCTAGGTTTCTTCAACAACAGATAGAGAAGGAGACAGAATAGAGAAGGAGAGACAGGGAAGTAGCTATACAGGTTAGGAGAAATATAAGACACATATCAATCAATTAGTATGTATGAACCTTATGCTAATCCTAATTAAAACAAACTATGAAAAATATACCAATGAGACAATTGAGAAATTTGAAAACTAAATATATAATGATATTATGGCAGAATTGTTGATTTTTATGTAGAGGAATGGTATTGTGTTAATTTTAAGAATCTTTATCTTTTAGAGATATACACCAAAATATTTATAAATAAAATTATATGATATCTGAGATTTGTTTCAACATAATCTTTGGTGAGAGAGAAAGTGTGTAGGCGTATAGATGAAACCATACTGGTCATGGATTTATAATTATTCAAGCTAAGTGGTGGTTATACAGAGGCTCATTATACCACTAGTGTCTCTACTTTATAAGTTTGACATTTTCCTTCATGAAAAGTTGAATAATATATTCTAGTTTGGAATTTGACAATGAATATCAGATTGCCATGGGAAATTCTTAGACAAGAAAAGTCTTTAACATAGGTGTCATTAGGATATAGACTGGGAACAGCAGCTTCTGAGGTCATTTTGGTCAACATTTTGTTATCCAACCAGGCTCTACTTAAATCACCCGTTCTGTCCATTTCTAAAACACTAGCATAGTTGTCTTCTCTTGTCTGGTTGGAGTACTCAGTGAAGTAACCAGACAGAAATAGACTCAGTGAGAAACATAAGAATGCACCATAAACTGAAACCATATTTCGGTTTCTTCAACTCTCATTTTGGTAACTCTACCAATCGAATGACACCCAGCAAATTAACTTTATCAACTGAGTAAAATTACCAGTAATTTTCCTACTATACAGCTTTCTTCATCATGGCCAGTAAGAAAATGATCTCCCAAAGCTATTCTCTCCCATTTTTTACAATTTACAAATATTGATGGTGTTGTCTCCATGAAAGCTCATGACAAAAGTCAATGTGAAATAAACACATAAAAACATGAACCAACAGCATGCAAAGCTCTTCTCTGATACCCCTCCCCCCACCACCAAATGACTCTAGGACTTATAGTTATGTCTGGGTGATATCTTGAGGGTTAACTCTAACGAAAAGCCAAATACATCTCATTAATTGCAATGCTCTGGGCTGATGAGAGACAAGAAATTTCCAAAGCCCTTTGTGAATACGCTTCATATTTATATAGAATAGTGTGACATATGACCATATTTCTTTGAAGTGCCATACCTATTCCTTTCATCTCTACTGCCTGTCATTTTGGACAGTTTATGCTACATTGACTCAAATCTCACCTTTGGGATTCTTCTTACTAAGTCATATAGTTGGAGGAACTAGTATTTCATGGCTATTTCTGTCTTGTATTTCATATGAAGCTGTGTATTTTTGGCGCTCAGAAGTACAAAATGTTAAATTCAGATCAACCCACATTACCAAAGGAGAGTTGATCCACCTAAGATTTTTAAATAATCATCAGCATTCAAATGACATCCAGAGATATCAGAAACTGCACCCCCCTAAGCACATATCTCAATACAGTTAAAAGCTTAGATTTGATAATATTGTATAGTGAAATACATATACTTTGAATAAATTGGAATGCTAATATTGGAACTATAGCAGATGCTCAATTTAACCATGATATTGCACAAATAAGCAAAATTCACAGATAATTTAAAACTTTAGCTATTGGTTTCAATATCTTCCTTTAGCAGTTCTTTATTAGTGCTAGATATAAGAATCAAGATTGATTTGTAATTCCTGTTTTCTCTATTTTGTAGTTATCTTTCTAAAAAGGAAGAAAAAATGGCACACAATCCAATTACAGGAGAGATGAGGGAGCTGGAAATGGAGCAAACAGAGGACATAGGACAAGGAAGGGGAGGGGAAAGAATGAAGCAATCAGGCTTCAAGGGAACAAAGTGGAAAGTGTAGTTTACACAATGCTACACAAAAAATATGGATGTAATAAAAAATGCAAATTGGTTTTTGAATAATTGAATGAATGGTATTTATAACTCATTTATTTCAAAGAATTCCACTGCTAATGATTTTAAGTGACATATAATTTCAATATGGTATTCTGCTAAACAAGTCAGACACCAAGTTATGATGTTCAGGATCACAGTGCCTATTTGCATGCAAAAAGCTACACGATCTTATTGGAGAATCAATAGCCTGTTCTGTTTGTGGTCTCAGGTAAAATTTTGGCAAAATTCCCAGAGGAGTTTAGACTAATGCATAATCCTAAAGTTCCTTACCATTACTAGGTTTTGAAACAGAAATGTTTAGGCTTCCTCTTTCAGCTGAAATCCAACTTAATCAATAGGAAATGGAACAAAATAAGAAAAAATCAAAAGATACCTCGGGGAAGTATCCAATATTTCTTGGAGACTCAAACCAATCAGAATGGAAAGAACAGGAGGTAGCATAGGTGGAATACATGAGACCTCAGGCTGGCTTATCAAGTAATCATAATAGTCAGAACATATAACAATCGGCTTAAAAAATAACTGTTTATTTTACATCTTGCAAAAGGAATCAGCAAAGATATAGCATAAAAGATAATAAAAGACAAAAAAGCTGCTTCAGAGAAGACTCACCTGTCTTTTCCAGTTTCCTTCTTAAAAACTCCATCACAGTAACTCATGCGCTTCTCTGTGGTCACATATATTTGAGCATTCGGATAGATATCAACTGTCTTTTTCAACATGTTGTAAACGATGCCATTGCCATCTTTCCTCATATTGCGGAAAGGGCCCCAAATAACATAAATAGTAGCATTCGCTTCCTTGAAAAAATAATCAGGGTTTTTTAGCAAAAGAGGAACGCTGGTATGGGACACAACTCGAATCATGGTCATGTGGCCAACATCTTCTTCATACCCCTTGGTGGGGGCATTGTTCATTCTCCAAATGCAGGAGGATCGATCTATCTCATTTCCTACCTTCTGGCCAACCATCTGACCTGAGTTTGACACTATGGCACAAAGGTCACAGTCCAGTTGCAAAGGCTGAAAAATAGAGAAAGAAGGTATGTAAATTAATAAATTCCACTTAGTGAAACAAGTTCCTCTGGGAAAACAAAAGTTCAGATATTGTATAATTACCAAATATGGATGTATCTCTAAAGTGCCTACAAATACCAAACCTACAGCCTCTGCCACAGATTATCAAGTTAACAGCATGCTTCCATTCAAAAAGAAAACGTATACTGTCAAAAAATAATTTTAATTCCTATAATCCCCATGGGCTGATTTAAAATTATAGGCAAAAATAGTTATTTGTTTTCCACTCTAAATGATAAATATTTTTATTCAGAACTGCAATTTCAGGTGAAATAAGAAAATATGAAAAGATTTGATCTTTGTAATAAGGTTGGTGGCTATAAAAGAAATGCAAAAGAAACATATCCAGGGATCAATTATGTATTTTGCTTGTATGCATGAATGGTTATGAGCAATTAATAAAAATATGAAGAGTTCAGCAAGCAATGAGGTTACAAAAGAGATTTTTGGAACCAGTAACTACTTAAGATAAGTCCCAGGCTAGCAGAAATATTACAGAGACCCTTTAGAGATTCCCTCAAGTCATCATGTTAATTGACTTGTGTGTTTATGTTTATCCTAGATGGATAAGGAAAGGCTTCCTTTTAGATGAGAAGGTATATACAAAGGCAGTCTCTAGAGCTAGTCTAAGTCCCTTACTCCCTTTTTATTTAACCACGGAGATAACAGAGACTCGTAGAAGTTAAGCATCAGCTTTCAGGACTTGGAGATGATAAAACTGCAGTGTTAGATTCAAATCTAGATCCTCTAACTCTAAGCCCACTGCCCTTTCCATTATTGCTTGCTTTCAGTTGTCCTAAAACAACCAAATAAATTGCTTTTGCTGCTTCTTTCCCACATAGTCACCCTTTCTTTTAAAACAGTAATAAAGAAGCAATGTGCTTTGTTGATATACATCTTTCTCATCTCCCTTCTATGAGATTCCACATTTTGTATCTGACATTCGATCTTGAATTTTTATTGTGCCTGTTGGTGAGTAGCCTCTCTCAACTGGGTACTGTCCTTGTTTTATGTATTGTGTTGGATTATGTCTGTCAACTAGACAGTAAACTATGTCAGAACAATGTCTATCTTCTTCATTTTAACCTCATTCCCCCATTAGTCCCTGAAATACATTAAAGGCTCAATTGGTTAAGTGAGGAAGTGAAAGCAATTGAATTAAAATAATTACATTGAGAGATAAGCTACTGCATAAAAATCAACCAGTTAGTCATCATACAGCTGTAACATCATTGTTCCTATCCATGGTAGGCACTCACAGCAGTCACAGAGCACCTACGATGTTTCAGGTACAGTTCCAGGGGTTAGAGTTCAGCAGTGAAAACTATAAACAAAAATTCCTGTTCTCATAGAGCTTATATTCAAGTTGGGCACAGGAGAAAGGCAATAAATAAATATCATACCATGTAATATGTTAAATTTGGCTAAGTACTAAATAGAGAAAATTAAAGCAGGAAAGGACGTTAGGAGGTATGTGTGTGCAAGTGTGTGTGTGTGTGTGTGTGTGTGTGTGACAGAGAGAGAGAGAGAGAGAGAGAGAGAGAGAGTTGGTGGAGTAATCAGAAAAAGACCTTGCTGAGAAAATAATATTTGAGGAAAGACTTGAATGAAGTGAAAGAGTTGGTCATGAGCATATTTAGGAAAAAAGCATTCCTGCAGAGAAAATGCAAAAACCAATGCAAATACCCTGAGGTAGGAAAGGAATACTAGGAAGAGCAATGTAGCCTGGCAGAGCCAGTGGGGAGAGCCAAGTAGGTACTGAGGCCAGACAGATAGCAGGTTAGAAATCACTTAGGGCCTTTCACTTTGTGTGAGATGAAGCGCCATTGAAGGGCTCTGGACAGAGGAATGACTGAACTGAGCTGTAACAGCTTTGGCAGCTGTGTGGAAAGTTGATAAAATGGAGGCCAGGGTGGAAGCGGGGGATTAGGCTGCTGCTACAATCCCAGCAAGAGAGGATAGTGATGTGGGCCACACTGAGTAGCAAAGGAGATGGAGAGAAGCTGCTTATGTTCTGGAAATATTCTGAAGATACAGCCTATTGAATTGACCATAGATTGAAGGTGGGATGTAAGAGAAAGACAGGAGTCATGGACAGTTAGCTCCAGGTTTTCAGCCTAAGCAACTGGAAGGCTGAAATGTCCTTCAACTGAGAAGGAAAGAAGCCTTTAGGAGAGCAGGATCTGGGAGGAAGATTAGGAGCTCATTTTCAGACCATTTAGATTTGAGGTGCCTGAACACAGACTCTTAAGTCAAATGTTATAACAAGCTACTCAAACTGCTTCAAGAACTTTTTCCCCCTAATTAGTAAAGTAATATGGAAAACTCAAAACACTAAAAATAAAAAGGATAAAATGATAAAAAAAAAAAACTCTCCATATTCTCATCATTCAATAACACTACACCTATTTTTGTCATTTTTTTCCTTTCTACAGATATTATTTTAGACAGGTTGAGAAATGCCCTTTATATAATTTGGCCACTTTGGTTTCTTACTTAATGAGAAACCATTAATCGAAAATCATCAACCTTTCCCATGTCAGCCCTTAGAGATAGTTTTAATGCCTGCTCAAGATTCCATTATATGGATATACCATATGTACCAATTTGTCTACTGCTGGGCATTTAGCTATTATCTGTTTTTTTCTACTATAAAAAAGTGCTTTGATAAACATCCTTGTGCTTCCTCCTGCATTTTGGATGCTAACAGTTATTACATTAACTTAAATTAGTTTCTTTTATTTCATTTTTATTTGTACTGCTATAAAATGTGCTAGACTGACAAAGGCGTCTGTTTATTTGAAATGTCAAAGATAAAACTTTTGAAAAAAACTTGACTTGCAGAATGCACAAAGGCCCATTTATGAGTTGTCTTAAAACTCTGCTATTAAAAGGACTATTTATCACCCCTGTCACAGTAAGGTTTCTCAACTAATATGAGTAGCAGGTGGTCCAGGCATCAGATGAGAATAAGTCCATACAAAGTGAGTGAGTGTATTGGGACACTTGGAAAAGAGAGTTTTATAGATTAGTGCCATAGCGAAGACTTCACCAATGACCAAAATGGAGGCACAAGGAGGTGTGCTTTGGGGTCAGGCATTGATTTAAGACCCTTCCTCATCCTCTTAGGAGCCTACGTTCTTTTACACAATAGAGAAGAACATAATATTCTTCTTGCCAGACGATTTGCAGCAGAGCCTGACATCCATTACTCTTAGCTGAGTCCTCCAATTCACTTAGAGTCATGCACATCAATGCCTGATTTAAATTGTGTGTGTCATATGGCATACTCCAACTTATCACCAAGATGCATATGGTGCGGGGGGTTACATTCCATTTACTATTCTAAGTTGCTTCATTGTATAATAAAAGCATGGTTGGGGTACAGCCTCCACGAATTTAAACAATCAAAAAGAAGAAAAAGAAAAAGCCTTGGATATGTTCGAATCTATAAAATGCAGTAAGTTACACTGAATTTCCTATTCATTATAATGAATTAGCCAGTTTTGCTGTAACAAGGCTTAATTTAACTAATAAGAATCAGCATACTGGTCTCACTTGACAATTGTAACCTCTAAAAGTGATCAATTAAGACATCACAATCTGTTTCATGACAACATATTGGGATGCCACAGCTGTGCAGATTATGAGGTCAGCAGCTAACTAACAACTTGAGGGCAAACATTGGGAACAACAGCCTTTTGTTTATGTGACAAATATGTCGTTGGGCAGAATATTATGAATGCAACGGTTTTGAGGGTAGATGGTGATCTATAAAATTGCCACTTTGTTTTTTTGTTTAACTATTCACTTGACCCTACTGTCACCATGGCCATCATCTTAAGAGACGTTTATACTTCTTGGTCTATACTTCTGGGTAATAGTTTTGCCTAGCCATCTGCCTTCCTGAATAAGGTACCAGGAGACATGGATGAACATGATAATTGCTCTATTTTACCACTTACTTGCAGGAACCATTTTCTAAGTATGACAAGAGTGTGGGGGCCAGATGAAGGAAACATTCCTAATCACAATCAGGAGCTTCAGGTAGCACAAAAAGTTTGCTTGCAAAGCCCAAGGGTCTCATTTATATATCTGAAGGCACCTTCAAACTACAGTATGCTATAATAAAAATAAAGAAATACCTAGGCACAAATGGACAATTTGACCCAAAATCTGCTCTTATCTAGTTATCTCAGTTTTTTTTTATTAACTTTATTGCTACGTCTTTTGATCTCAACTTTCTTTGTTAAAGTGTACTGTTATTTCTTGAACTCATTTATATTACCGGATTTGGGGGCTTTGCTTGGAAATTTATTCCATATGTCTTCACTTACTCAGTTCTGCTTCAGTAAGCAGTTATTCTTTCTTTCTAGACTGAGGCCCTGGATTTTCCAAGACCTTTGTTAAGATTTATCTGGTTCCACTTTATTAAGCCACATCTAAATTTTGAATTCTCCCTTTATAGTTGAATTGTATCTATTTTTTGCTTTTTTCATTAAAAACAAACTTGTCTTCTTCATCTTGTCTCTTGTGCACTCAAAACATCTTTGAAAATATCTTGTATATTCAAAATACTTTCACTGGGCTTCAGCTGTGTCTATAAACTGAGAGCAACACAAATATTCAGCCAATCCTGTCTGGGTCCCTGTGTCCTTGTTAAAAAAAGTCCACACATGTCAAACACTTCCTTTTATTTAAGGTCTAAAATATTGATTTTTCTTTTATGGTAACAGCACTATATTTGTTTTGGCTAATTTCTTCCTCTGCAAAAGTATACTAACTCTATACCAGCACATTTGGTTTCAAAACTATCAGCTTGGGAGGAGTTAAGAATTTGGTGATATCTATTGAACAACCACATAGTTTTTAATTTAGCACCTATTCTGTGCAAAGCATTGTGAAGAGTAAAATAATTTTAAAATTCTAATCAGTGTGAACTTAATCTCAGTACACAGCACTAAGCTGTGTGGGGGAGTTTCATGATCAACTAGACTCAATTCGTATGCTGTTTTAGAAGCCTAAGGGATGGCTTTGTAAAACAAGTCATTTCTCTGCTAAAATGAATCATGACATTTTGCCACCTTACAGGAAAATATGACTTCATTATTGGCTGGGGCACAGGTAGAGGGTGAGAGAAAGAGGAAGGGAAGAAACAGTACCAGAGAGACCTACAAGTATAGCGTAGTAGATTTTTTGATATACACATGATTGAATGCCTATTACAGGTCAGTCCTCTTTCTCAGTACTTTATTACATTATTCCACATAATTTTCATGGTAGATTTTTCAAGCTACCTTATTTTATTTTCCATTACTGAGTTGAGGAAGTTGAGATAAACGTGATGTCCAAAGGACATTAGATATCTTTCAGGTTAAAAAGAAGAGCATATGTTATCTTTCAGAAAATGCACTCACAGCAGCATTAGGAAATGTGGAATATCAAAGAAACAATTATTACTGATTTTCACTATTCTTAATATACATATATGCAAACACCTCAAATCTTGTTCACTATTATATTTAAATTATTTTAATTAAATCATAGATTAATGCTTTAAACATGCTTATAATCAATAATCTCACCAAAATTATTTGCATGTGAGCATAAATAAACTTTCCTTTTTGGCAATAGGGCTAGCATGACATAAAAAATTATTGAAAATGTTTTTCTTGATATTTTCAGCTTGAAATATGGCTGAAATTTCAGTCTAAGAGAAACTAATCATGACCAATTTTATTAGTTTTTAAATGGTCCTTCACATCTGCTTACTCAATTTGCTTTTCAAACTGTTTCTTTCACAACAGCAGTGAAAGATTCTCAAGCAATAAATAATTACCATCCATGTCGGGGAAAAAAGACCATGGCAGATGATACTATTTTCTAAAGTGGTCTCCAGGACTAAAGGGAATAATACCTCCCCACTGCCCAAAAGCTTCCTTCAGAAATTCACTTTAGAAACTCACACTGGCCATTTGCAAGCCCTTGGAAATCCGTGTTCTTTGAAGACTGTCAAGAGGTCTCTAACACGTGAATGACTCTTCTCTTCTATGAGGATCCAGGACAACGGCTGGCTGGGGTACTATGTTCACACGATGGGTCTTTTTATACCATGCCTGTTTTTATTTTTATTTTATTATAAGCATGAGTATTTGAGAGGCATGCAAATGAATTCTGCTTTTAAAAATACTGAAGAATTTAAGTACAGAGGAATTAATTCCCTGTGAAGGTCCTATGTTCTCTGACACTGTAGAGTGGGGGCAAAGTGTAGATATTCTTAACTCTTTCTAAGAGTCTCTAGCATTTTTATAATTACTCAGCCTTATTTCCTCATTTGTAAACAATATATTTTATTGATATAGATTCCGGAAATCAATTTACCATGATATGCTTAACCAATTCTTTCCTGGTTAAGAGAGAAAGTGAGTGAGAGTGAGAGAAGGGGGTGGGGGAGAGAGAGAGAGAGAGAGAGAGAGGGCCAAAACTGACAGGTTATTCACCCTGACTGGCAAGTTTCACCTCTCGTTGACTCAGAGTCACTTTTCTCTTTAAATTAGTACACATACAGTAAAAGAACCCTTATGTTCCTCTGTTCTAAATTCACACCCCCCCACACACACATGCACGTGCACACACACACACCTGTTACCTTCACTTAGCTGATGTGATTGCTCACTCTCCTAGGCCAGTTTCATCCTTACCAACCACCCTGGGAAAACTATCCCTCTCTCTTCTTCGGATATGAACCTGACAAATTGCCCTATCCTTTCTGAATGATATATTGGGACAACTGCCAAGCACTTTACATTTTAATCAGTAAGAAAAATGTAATATTTAACCTTTACTTTCTTCTCTCTGAATAAGCTTATAGACAATAGAATAGATAATTAAAATTTGTGAAATAAAACTTGCAAAACAGTGGTTTCCACAGCAAAAAGGAACAGCCATGTACGAAAGGTCACCTGTCAACTAGTTCTAGTTATTAAATCTCTGCATTTACCACTAAGGTGGCTCCATGGAAAACGAAGGTCAAGACATTAAATTATGAAACAGTCAGGATTAGAAAAGGTCACCCAAAATTCAAGTAAAATTTAACCAAACCTGCTAATTCTATACCCTCAAAGCAAGTAGAAACAGCCAGATTTGAAACACAACATTGGATAGCTCTAATCTATCTTTCTACTGTAGCCCCATCTAGAAAATGAATTTCTATTGGATATCTTGAAGTCTAAAATAAAACTTGTTTATCTCAAGTAAAAACAAGAACTTCAATGAGTATTTCTAAATGAAAATCATTTCAACTGAACCAGCATAAATTATTAAAAACACTGTTTTACACTACTCTAATAGTTCCTTTCATTTCAACCATAAGGAGCCATTTTAAAAATTGGAGATGGGACACTCCTGACACCTTAAATACTTTACAGAACAATTAGCAACTCACCACTCACTAATTTACTACTTTAATGTTGAAACAAAAAAGATCTTTGCTTTTCATTATCCAATTTGAATGAATTTGAACAAAGCAGGTTGAACAAAGCTCCAGAGACACACTCTTCAGTTTGCTGTCATTTATTCCTCTGCTCTTCCTGAATGTCTTTAGAGTTTTAGTTTTAGAGTCTTCAACATGTATAATGACGCCATTGGGGAATAGATTTTGCCTTTATTCTCCTTGATGTTCTTTTTGAGGTCTTTTAAGTGAAAGGTACAAAAGAGGCATTAACAATCTGGCATTGTTTTTATTGCTTGACAAAGAAAAAAATGTATTTTAATTTTTCCCGTGTTTCAGGAATGATTAAGCAAGCTGTTTTCATCTACACTGAGTCACTTTCAGCAGACCTCTAACTGCGAGCAAAGAATTGTGAAGACTGTTCTAGAGAGAAATCAACACAGTGCAGCCAAGCTCACCTGTAAATGTACTTCCTTGCCCCTCCACAAACCAGCACCTTCCAGTTAATGCAGCTTTCTAAAGCAATGTGTATAAATCACACAGCACATAAAAAGACAGATTTGATAACTGACAGTTTAGCTCTGACTCTCTGTGGATATGGGATGTGGCATTTACCTTGGTTCCTACCTGGTGACATTAAATCTAAGCATAAAACTTAATATGGGGGTGCATAAAAATGTTAATGTCAAGAAATAATCCTACAACAGGCAACATAAAGCTATGTTTCTCAGTTGCCATATATAACGTGCTCCCTTTATTTGGAAGTTCCTCTAGGGAATGGATCTGCATAAACATGTAGATGTGCCAGAGGAACACAACTTGTTTTCTCCAGACTGAGAGGTAAAAACCACGTTTTCTCCAACCAAGAAAGAATTTTCTAATATGGATGTGAATTATGGTAATAATTCATATTCCATTATTACTATTAGGTCACAGTAAAACTTGGATAATTTTATGGCCAACTTACCTCTAGATTTTTTTCTTCTTTCAGGAGGATGATCTCCTCAGGACCTGCTGCTAAAATGCCATACAGGAATGTCACGTAAAGAAGGTAAGAAAACTGATTCTTGCTATATGGTATTAGTGTAATAGAATGTCACTCAACTAGGAATATAGTTTTCAACTGACTATACATTACAATGACCAGGAGAACTTTTAAAAATGGCAATGGCTCGAGTCCACCCCTGACCAAATAAGACACACAATTTTTGAAGATGGCACCTGCACATAATACTTTTTTTAAAGTTCCACATATGATTCCAACAGATGCCTAGGTTTGAGAAACTTTCTCCTAGAAGAATTAAAAACAATTAAGAGAGGAGACAATAATGTTTGATCAAAGGGATGAAAACAAAACAATACATTTGAATCCCTGGTGAAGATGCTGGGGTAGGAAATCCTTCCAGGTATCCTTCAAATACCACCAGATTGGCAAGAAGCACTTACACACGAAGTCAGCCCTAGAAGTCAGACATTTTGAAGAGCAAATGGAGAGGATACTGGAAGTCTGCATGTAGTGCCAAGCATGAGAACTTCTATTTCCTACAGAGTTATTGTTAATTATACAGCATTAGAGGCTTTATCAATGCTCTGGCTAGAATTTTCTTTGGAGATAAGGAAAATCATACTACCTAATAAACTCTCTTAATTTTCATGTGTGATTCCTGCCAGCATATAAAGCTAGTGGTAAACGAACAGTCATTGCCATTCACTCGATACAGATTTTTTTTTTTTTTCTTTCTGGGCTGGAGTATACTTTAAGAGTTTATAGTTTGAGAGGAGGAGGTTGGTAGAGATGGAGTGCTTGAAAATACAAGAGAAGGAGCACTGATGGAGTGAGAATACATGGGAAATAAGACTGAAAAATGTAAGCATATAGTTGGATTGATACCCTTTGGAAGGGCAGAAATACATCTTTCTTGGAAACAGGAAGAATGAATCAAGAATGAGAGAAGAAACAGGTTACTTTATAAGAAAGGACTCAACTAGATTCACTCTAGGTTCTCGTATATTTCCAAAAGGAAGCAAGTGTTAATTGATGAGAGATAGGGTACTTAGAGGTACAGTTAACAGACTTCAAAATAGGATGAACTTTTGAGAAAGAGAATACTTTGAGCAAGAGAGTTGAGAATAAAAATGACTGCAAATGATGTTTCAGCTAGAATTTACAAACTATAGATATGCGATGAACCTACTGTAAGGTATGTATTCTGCCTCCATAATATTCAGGAGCACAGAGGCAAGAATGAAGAAAGTCACTAGTCAGGAGATTATTCAGTACAGCGCACAGTGTACTGAAAGCTGAACGTTGGAAGCTGAGAAATAGTCATGGGCACTAGCAACCTGGATTCCACACTGAAAGTGGAAGAAAATGGTGGCAAAATGAGTGAATGGAAAAGATAGGGAAGCATGACTGTCTTAGTGGGGTTATGTACATTCCTTGGAGACAAGGAGAGATATATTTACATTGTATATTCTAAGACTAGGCTTATTTTAGGAATAAGGAGAAGAATGTGGCTTGCATAAACTTTGAGTTAAAGGTCTGTGATTGCAACTGGGATAGGCTCCAGGAAAGCTGTACTGTAAGATGTGCCTCATAGTTTCAAGAGGAAAACCCAAAGTACAGAAGATATTCAACTTCATTATTGTTAAAAAGTACCATCATGAGAAGTTTGACTTCAATAATGTTAACTTTCAAAATTCAGAGCGCCCTTCTATGGAAGATTACTTAGCTGGGAAAAAAATATAAAAATTCATCTCTAAACCATCAAAGACTTAACAAGATAGTAAGAAATTACCAGCCCGGAGAAGACCAGAGCTCACTAACAGTAAAGTCTGCTTTTGCCCTAGGGGCATTAGTGATTCTGGAAGGAATAGGTGAGCTCTGTTTCTGGAAGCATGTTGGGCCTAGAAGAATAGAAATCAGAATCCAGAGCCCAAGGGTAAACAAACATTCACTTTGAACTAGGATTACTAGATGTATTGTAAGATTAAGTCTGAACTGGAAATAAACCAGTCTTATAAAATCCATCAACCTATTTTATGTCAATTTGTTGTGTCTGATAACCTCAGTTTTGAAAATTTTATTGTGTGTTCCTGAACTTCTATTGACTTTACACACCTAGAACAACCAAAGAAAAATCTTCTCTGGAGGAAGATAATATCATCCTAGGTCTCAAATCATTGTTACAAATAAAGTTTTAAGCATAATGCCCAAAACACAATTAAAAACTTCAGATATAAAAAGAAACAAACCACCATTAAAGAAAACCAACAAAAATACATAAAAGCTCCACAAATGGAATTACAGGATGTAGACTAAAACAATCATGTTTACAATGTTCAAGGAGATAGGATCAAGTGAAAAATTTGGCAGAGAATTGAAAACTATAAAAAGTGACGGAGCAGATGTGTAAAATAGTTACTTAGAAGTTTGAGAATTGATAAATATAATACATGAAATAAAGAACTCAAATGAATTTAACAGCAAATTAGATAAAGCTAAAGAAAGAATTAATGTAAGAGAAAATAGAAGCAAGTACTCAGAATGAAACATGAGATTTTAAACACTAAGGTAAGAGACTCAATACAATGAGAAGGACTACTATACATTTATTTGAAGTCTCAGAGGGAGAGAAGAGATAAAATGGATAAAGGCAAGTCAGTGAAAATTTTTCAGAATTTATGAGAATTCAGTAATCCAAAAGGCTCAATTACTCTCAAATAAAATAAATCCACACGTAAACATATTATAGTAAATCTTCATCAAACAAAAACAAAGAAGAAATTTTATAATTAAAATTATAAAATAGCACACAACTTGAGAGGAGGTATAAAGTTAGAAGTGTTTTAAGTATCTTCCATTGTCATGCGAAGAGGGTAAATGTACTAAAAATAACATTACACTTTCTTTTCTTTTTTTGATGGAGTTTCACTCTTGTCACCCAGGCTGGAGTGCAGTGGCTCACTGCACCTCCACCTCAGCTCACTGCAACCTCCGCCTCCCAGGTTCAAGAGATTCTCCTGCCTCAGACTCCTGAGTAGCTGAGTAGCTGGGATTACAGGTGCCCACTACCACGCCCAGCTAATTTTTCTATTTTTGGTAGAGACGAGGTTTCACCACGTTGGCCAGGCTGGTCTCAAACTCCTGACCTCAGGTGATCTGCTTGCCTCAGCCTCCCGAAGTGCTGGCATTTCAGGTGTGAGCCACTGCACCTGGCCTAACGTTACACTTTCTAAGAGAGCAGCAGTTTTCAAACTTTTGGTCCCCAATCTCACTTGTATTCTTAACAATCATTGTTATTTTCCTGAAGTGACAGGCCCACTTCATTCATTTTTGAGAAAATGTTTGCCAAATGCCAAAATCTGAATATTCATAGTTTGTCTGTTGGCTGTTCTTTCAAGTAAAATTGGTGTTCAGAAACTTACAACTCTTTGCAATTCTTCACAATAAAGTTGGGGAGAAAAATAAATTAATGTAATTTGAAATATTAACAGTAAAATCAAATGATCATCTCAAAAGTAAAATCATTTATCTCAATAGATGCAGCAAAAGAATTTGAGAAAATTCAATGTTGACTAATAATTTAAAACTGTTATTTAAGGAAAATAACAAGGAACTTCCTTAGTCTGATAAAATGTTTTTACAAAACAAAAATTCTGTAACAGACATTGTACTTAATACTTAACGTTAAATTTTTGGAAGCTATCCCTTCGAAATGAGGAATAAAACAATAATTTCCACTATCACCATTGCTATTTAATATTATACTGAGGTCATGAAAAAATAAAAAAAGTTTGAAGATTGAAGAAGAAACAAAAATATAATTATTTACAGATTATATCATGGTATTAACAATTCATATATAATTTGTTATAGTTTTTATTAGAGTTAGCAGGATTGCTAGATACAAATCAGAATACAAATACGTTGTATTTCAATATAGCAACAATAAAAATTTAAGAAAGGATACCATTTGTTACTGCCTCAAAATATTAAATACCTAGGAATAAGTCTAATAAATGATGGGCAAGACCTCTGTGGAGAAAATAACCCCTTTTTACTGAGAAATATTAAAAAGGATCTACATGCACATGGAATAGAAAATTCAATGGTGTAAAGAGGTAAGTTCTCCTCAAATGAATCTATAGATTCAAGATAATCTCAATCAAAATCCCCAAATACCACAATATTTCTTCCATGGAACTCTATAAGTTGATCCCAACATTTTTATAGAAATGCAAAGGGCCAAGAAAGCTAATGCCCTTGGTGAACAGGAACAAGATGGTGTGGACACAGGGGCAGTCACATAGACCCATGCAACATAATAAAGACCCCAAGTATTTGTGATGAAAGTGCCAAACAGAGTACTGGGTGGAGGAAATTAGACATTTTTAAAAACACTGAATAACCTCATGGGAAAAAAAAGTAAATCTAGACCCTACCTATACACAAATTTCAGTTCCAGGTGAATTGAAAATGTGTATCTGAAATACAATAGAGTAATGCTTTAAGATGAAAGTGCAGGAGAAACTTTTCATACCATCAGGTAGGAAACATTTTTATTAAACAAAATAGAAAAGCACTCACAGTAAAAGAAAAGATTGATAAAATGAATTATACTATCCTTTGAAAGACATTAAGAATGAAAGGCAGGCTATGGAGAGGGAGAACATAATCATAGAAAGGGTTAATATACAAAATATATAACAAATTCCCATACATAGATAATAAAAGTCAGCCAAAACAATAAAAAATTGGCATAAGATGCAATAGAGTAAAGCATATAGTAAAAGATTTGATTTATATAACACTCTAAGCAAGCTAAAAGTAGGATATTTTCTTAACACGGTAAAGAACATCATTTTGAAACCAAAACCCCCAAACACCACAATTAACAGTACTCTACCAGAACAACACCGATGTATTGTTTTATAAGATGTTAGTAAATGTTCTTCAAAAACAGTGTTCTATGACAAATATATCGGGAAAAGTCACATACTTTCTCCATCTCTAGGAGATCGTCAATGCATATTAAACAGTAAAGGTTGTAAAAGCCCATTCACTAAAGAGATCTGTCTCATTTTTGTTAATTCAGAGTTCTAGAAAATTATTTAAGACTCTTATTTTTGTAGGAAATCAATTAACATCTCATGGAATAATGGTTTGGAACATAATCTAGAAACTCTTAACTAGACAGATTCTTACTAGGACTGGAACCAAAATAAGAATGTCCACTAATATTTATTTTATGTTGTTCTGGAAGCTCTACTCCATGTAATTACAGAAACCCAGAGGCAGGGTAAAGGGAAGTATTAATACTGAAATAAAGAAGAAAAAAAATCATTATTTACAGATGATACAGTAGTTCTCCTTGCAAACACATCAACCAGAGAAAAACTATTAGAACTAATAGGAAAATTAAAAATGGTAACCAGCTATAACATGGATATAGAAAATCACCAACAGTATATCAGCAAAAACAAAATAAAACGAAACAAAAGAAAACAAAAAGCAGACCACAGTAGAAGAAATCTAATGTGCAATAGTAACCAAAATGCAAATACATGGGAAAAAACAGAGTAAGAGATATGCAAATGCTCTAAGAAAAATGAGCACCTTGGCTGGGCATGGTGGCTCACGCCTGTAATCCCAGCACTTTGGGAGGCCAAGGCGGGCAGATTACCTGAGGTTACGAATTTGAGACCAACCTAGCCAAAATGATGAAACACCATCTCTACTAAAAAAAAAAAATACAACAATTAGCTGGGCGTGGTGGTGGGCGCCTGTAATCCCAGTTACTCAGGAGGCTGAGGAGGAGAACCGCTGGAACCGAGGAGGTGGAGGTTGCAGTGACCTGAGATTGCCATTGCACTCCAGCCTGGGCAACAAGTGTGAAACTCCAACACAGAAAAAAAAAAAAAAAAAAAAAAGAGCGTCTTATAGGAGAATGAGCTGCAAAAAGTCTGTCAGTCTGGATATTTAACTATAAGTGGTTTTTCAGGAAAAATTTTAATTTCTACACCAAGACTAGCTGCGTGCTGAAGTTTATTTCAGGTCTAAGATCTTGTGATCTTTAGTATTGGAGAGCTAAACCCTTTGAGTTATAGCAATCAGCTATTAAGATTTAAATATAATATTTATATTTGCTTTGGAGTCATTCATTCCTTTACTGCTTTGGTAATTATAGTTTGAAATCCCTTTCTTGTTTGAATAATTATTTTTAAACTACTTTAAATCTTCTTCTAGATATTATGGGCTATTGACCCAGTAAATGAGATTACTGAGCCCACAGTATTTTTACTGCTTTAATGAAGTGCCATTCTAAAATGCTTCGTCCCTATGACTATGTAAAGCATAGTAATTAGCGAACTGAAAATTACCATCCTTCTAGTATGCAAGGCTGCAGAAACCAGGCAAACTAAAGAAACTACTCAGACTTTAGAAGATTAAGATTAAACCAAAATGCTATATTGAATACAATGGTACCTACCAGACAGTTTTAGGCCAGATTTCAGACTTAGGGAACTTTCTTAGTATCTTCCCCAACATATTTGGGAGAAAATACTAAGAAAAGACTATAGACTATCTATGGGATCATTTTGATAAAGAGCAATAGTGGCTTCAAAAAAGCAAATGTCAACAAATTTAGTTTCAAAGACCTAATTGGCTTTTATTAGCAATTCATAAATTGAGCAACATCCCATCTACGAAATAGAAAAGTGCTCCAATGAGCTAAGCAGACAGAGGTGGGCTTTCACAGCAGGGAAAAAGGCTGTAGAAAGAAGAAACAAGGAATAACATGTGGATTGGTTATTTATTTATTTATTTCCCTTGAGACAGGGTCTCCCTCTGTTGCCCAAGTTGGAGTGCAGTGGTCCCATCTCAGCTCACTGCAGCCTCTACCTCCTGGGCTCAAGTGATCCTTCCACCTTAGCCTCCCAAGTAGCTGAAACTACAGGTGCATGCCACCATGCCTGGATAATTTTTATATTTTTTGTAGAGACAAGGTTTTGCCATGTTGCCCAGGCTGTGTCTCGAACTCCTGGACTCATGCAATCCTCCCACCTTGGCCTTCCAAAATGCTAGAACTACAGGCATGAGCCACCATGCCTGGCCACATTGGTCATTTCAAAGTTACTTTCCTTATAAGGTTAAAGCAGAGGGGACTTTTTTTCTTTTTTAAGTATTTTTGTTAATACATAATATCTGTGCATAGTTATGGGATCCATGTGACATTTTGTTGCATGCATAGAACGTGGAATGATCAAGTTAGTATTTAAGGTACCCATCACCTTGAGTATTTATCATTTCTATGTGTTGGGAACATTTCATGTCCTCTTTTCTAGTCATTTTGTAAAATACAATACCTTATTTTTAACTATATTCACCCTACTCTGCTATCAAATATTAGAACTTATTCCCTCTAACTGTATATTAGTACCCATTAACCAGCCTCTCTTCATCCCACACCCTTCCAAAACTCTGGTAACTATCATTCTATTCTCTACTTCCATGACAGAAACTTTTTAGCACCCACCTATGGGTAGGAACATGTGCTATTTGTCATTCTATGGCTGGCTTATTTCACTTAACAGAATGACCCCCAGTTCCATTCATGTTGCTGCAAATGACAGGATCTCATTCTTTTTTAAGGCTGAATAATATTCCTCTGTGTGTGTGTGTGTGTGTGTGTGTGTGTGTGTGTGTGTGTACGCATGCGCGTAACATTTTCTTTATCCATTCAGTCACTGGTGACACTTATATTGAATCCATATCATTGCTATTGTGCATTGTGGTGCAATAAACATAGGATGCAGGTATCCTTTCGATATACTGATCTGCTTTCTTTTTGAGAAGTACCCAGTAGTGGGATTGCTGGATCATATGGCAGTTCTATGTATAGTTTTTGAAAAAATCTCCATACCCTTTCCATAATGACTATACTAATTTGCATTTCTACCAACAGTGTAGAAGAGCTCAGGTTGACGGGGCACCTTTGGATTTGGTGCTGTGAAACTCCTGTTTTTGAAACTGGCTAGTTTCTAAGTTCAGTTCGATTACATGGCACTTAGCATGAGAGAATCCATTCTGGTTAGGTCTGGTATGTTGGGGCCTAGTGAAGGACCTCAGTCCAAAAGGATGACCTCCTATAAATTGTTTGGAACTCGAATTTATGACCTGCATGGCATAATTTTGATAGAGCAGTAGTGGCATGTCTTAAGCACTGAATATTGTAGCAACCTCACACTTTAAAGATGAAAAAAGAGGCCTTTAAATCAAACCAGATCAATTGCCATAAAATGCTAATGCAAAGGCAATCCAAAATGTAAACAAAACTTTTTTTGTTTCATTTCACAAAACAGGTTTACTGACAGACAACAACACTCATAAAGAGAAAATAAAAGAGAAATTCTGAGCCTTGGAGTCTTGTCCTTGAGTCATGCTGAAACAAGGGTCATCATCACAGCCCCCCTGCCTCACACCCGGGTTCCTATCTGTAGCCACATATCTGAAATACAGAGCCTATTTAGCAAGCTAATGAATTATGAATGGATATATTATGGAGAAACCTGACCAAAAAAGTAAATAAATAACGATTTAGTATCATATCTAAACAAACAAGTGCTTGTTGATACATACCTATTACCTATAA
This sequence comes from Macaca nemestrina, assembly GCF_043159975.1. Classification (NCBI taxonomy): domain Eukaryota; kingdom Metazoa; phylum Chordata; class Mammalia; order Primates; family Cercopithecidae; genus Macaca; species Macaca nemestrina. Next base: position 157,173,017 of record NC_092125.1, read on the forward strand.
TAACTATTTATCACTAATTTTCAAGTGTACAGTTTTAGGCTTGAAAAAGTATAGGTAACACCTCAAGACCTGGGACTTATTTCAGCTAAATATTTATTTCTTGTTACAGAGGATAAGAAGTTTATCATACAGTGGCCATATCTTTTCTATATCTTTTTGGTATCCAAGGCATATAATTTTGCATAAACCATATTTTCAATATGGATTAAACAATAAAGACATAATTTAAAATACAGGCTATTAGTACTAGGACTTTGAAAGTTTAATATGAAAGAGATATGTAATTGTATAATTTCAATTACAATCTTCAACATTTCATCATATTTCACTTTCATCTCATCTCAAAGACTTAAGGTGTTTTAAGACTATTATAAAAGAACCAGTTTCTAGCATGATGCTAGAATAAAAGGGAGCATTGGCTCTGTCATCAGATTTGTGTTCAATTACCACTCTGCTACTTTCTGGCTATATGCTTCTGCATAGATTTCTCAACTTCTGGAATCTGTTTCTTAAATTCTGCAACCCATTTATTAGTTATCCAAGAGCAGCCTTTCTATCTACCCCATGGTAACTTGAGGTAAAATTCAATACTGCTACTCATACTCCACAAGAGGAAAGCCACCCCATAGAGCATCAGTGGACAATATAAACTTTGTTTAAGATGCTCTATGGATATGGAAGAAGAACCTCCCCTCTTGAATCTTTATTTCTTCCAAGCCACATACCCTAGACTCTTTGTTTCTCTCCATTTCTTAGTATAGTAATTTATCTCTTCTCATTTCTTCACTCTTGTATTCTCACAATCATCACTCTTTCAGTGCACTAAAGACTCTCTTGTTACCAGGATCCACACTTCTTAGGAGCCAGTAGAGGTTTATCAAAGACAAATCATGTGATTAAATAAGGAAAAGCACATTTACACACATTTTATAAGGGGAAATAAGGCCTTTCTATTGCTTGTATTGTATCACAGAAGGATTCCCTTCAGGACTTATAGAATCATTCTGTTTGCTATTTTTCTTAGAAGATGCTAGTAATAAAGTTAAATGTGTTTCAGTACACATCATATACTTGATACCTTCATTTCTTTTTCATGTGAGACTGTTGGTAGAAAAATGCTACTTAGAAAAATATCAGGAGGTAAAATGTCAAATGCAGCTTAAGGATACACAGAACTAAGGCTTCTATGTAGGTTGGATAATGAATGAAGAGTATGAATTGTAAATAAAATCATTCCTCTAACTCATGATGAGAATGATTTCTCAGATCTAAGTTCTCCCACTGCCCCACAGAAACAACCTACCATAAGAATCATGATCTTTTCTTAAGACTTTCTAAAGACTACATTAAAACTTCAAAAGACAGTCAAGGCCTCAAAGATTCCACTAACCTGTCTTCTCTGAGTGACAATAAGACAGTTCCAAATCATTGCATAAACATAGCATTGGGTTTTGCTTCTTAGAAATAAAGAATAGTTTACTTTAAAACATTTGAAAAAGAAAATTAACTTCACAATAGATTTCCTGGCTGGGTGTTAGGAAGACTGTTCTAAAAATACAAAGTGTTATTTGTAGTTCTTTTTGGAAAATTGGTATGGGTTTGTGGATATTATGGATAACCAGATGGCAGTGAAGTGTATAATGTATGCAAAGGGGAATGGATCCAGGTTGATATTTTTCCCTGGAAAACTTTCTAATACTTTCACATTAATAATGGGCCATTATGTAGAAATTGAAGCAGCTAGGGCTAAACACCAAGGGCTTTGTAGTGATACTTTGAATGTGTTCTTGCAATTATCCAGTTGCAAATTAAATGCAGTGTAGCCTACAACTTCCCAAGATGAGTTTTGACTTTTATTTTTGGCCAGTCGACCCTTGCTCTGGTTTTTTACTGCAACATTAGGTCAATCAAGAAAAATATCCTGCATTAATTAGATGACATTGCCACCAAACCCTGAGTTCCATCTCTCAGGCTGGAAGTCTAACCTCTAATTTACTCCAGTCCCAGGCTGATTAATCCCATTATTTAATGAAGTCTCTCTTGGTTGTCTGTCTATCAAATTATTTGTATTCATGGAGGGAAAGTGATAAGCCAAAATGCTAATTATCCATTTTTCTAAAATAAAAGATCCATGCTAAGAATAACAATGAGTTATTAAAATAGCACTTTTCATCTGACATAATACATCTTAACAAGCTCTTTAAATCCAGGGATTTCCATTGCTGGACATCTTATCTAATACAAAGGAAGATGTTTACTTTCTATCTATTCATACTTTGCTAGCATTGGGCATCAGCTTTTGAATTTGAATGCTGTTGGAAATAATGTAATAGGTTGTTGGGAAATCTAATCTTTAGAAACTGAATTTTTAAAAAATCTCTCTACTTAATGTACTGATTTATATCATCATTTGTCTAAGCACCTGGATCTAAAAAAAAAAAAAAAAAAATCAGCTCTCACCAGGAAGCAATTTTGTCCCCTAGGGAACATTTGGCAATGTCTAGAGACATTTTTCAATTGTTACAATTGGGGGATACTACTGTCATCTAGTGAGTGGAAGCCAAGAAGCTTCTAAAGATCCTGCAAAGAACAGCACAGCCCACTACCCACAACGAAGAATTATCCTACTCAAACTGTCAGTAGTGCAAAGGTTGAGAAACTAAGGTCTAAAAGAAATAAAGAAATTCTAATAAGTAATTAGGTACAGGTCTAATGAAAATAAGCTACATAAGTGCCATGAATTTAATCTTTTCTGTGTTCCAAGTTTCATTTTTCCACAAGTGTCTACCTCCTTAGAATAATACTAATTGTACTAAATGTAGGTCAAGCTCTAATTTCATATGCTCCCACATTTATATCTCAGTTTTGTGTTTGATGAAGTAGAAAATTTTCTCTGATGAAAACTAGATGGAGGAAAATACGTACTGGTAGAGAAACAGAAATAAAAATCTAGGGTAAGTAGGAAGAAGAGGTAGGGATAGTTGAAAGTAGAGTCAATTCCAATGTTATGTGCTATAGGCAAAGAAAAGGAAGGGAAGGGAAGGGAAGGGGAAGGGGAAAGGGAAGCGGGAGGAAGGAAGGAAGGAAAGAAGGAAGGAAGGAAGGAAGGAAGGAAGGAAGGAAGGAAGGAAGGAAGGAAGGAAGGAAGGAAGGAAGGACGGACATTCCTAAAGGCTTACAATTTGTTTCTAAAGAACCTTCAATTATGCAAATGTTCTCTTAGCTGGCTAATTCACCTTCCACTGACTTCTCCAGCTTTACCTGCCCACATAATCCACATTTAGTCATGTACAACCACTCAACTGGGATGATCTCCATACATCCACAACACACACTCACATTAGAAGCTTTTCACACACAGGAACTGCCTCAGTGCAAAAGCTGAAATGACTATCATCATAATAACAACTATATTGATCATTTAAAAGATTAATAAGCATTCTGGCCAGGCACGGTGGCTCATGCCTGTAATCCCAGCCCTTTGGGAGGCGGAGATGGGCGGATCACGAGGTCAGGAGATCGAGACCATGCTGGCTAACACGGTGAAACCCCATCTCTACTAAAAATACAATAAAATTAGCCGGGTGCGGTGGCGGGTGCCTGTAGTGCCAGCTACTCGGGAGGCTGAGGCAGGAGAATGGCATGAACCTGGGAGGCAGAGCTTGCAGTGAGCTGAGATCGTGCCACTGCACTCCAGCCTGGGCAACAGAGCAAGACTCTGTCTCAAAACATAAAGAATATATATATATATATATATATATATATATATATATATATATGCATTTTGATAACTGGAGGTAAAATGATTTGAGGAGCATAAATAATGTGCCATTTTGTTTTACATACGAAGTTATAGCATTACATTTCCCATGTAAAGACCTAAAACATTTCTAACCACAAAACAACTTATAGGTTCAGCCTCTTCTTGTCCTAGAGGACACATGCAAGAGAAAACAGTTTATTTTCTAGACAGGTTTCTGTTTTCTTGGCACACAAACTCCTGGCAGGCACTAGAGAGCTGTGAGGTACACAATGGTTTGGGGTTGGCAAGCTCTGAGCATGTCAGTTCCCAGCAGCCATGCTCCTCTGAGTCCTGCCAAAGCCACCAAGTAACACTTAGTCTTTGGAGCCAAAAGCCCTTGGGAGCAAACCATCTTCTGGCAAAAGCTGAATATATGCTGCATTAGCTAAAAGGCTGATTACCAGCAGCAGAGTTTTTAGTAAGGTAAATTGTAGCTAAGTTTTGGAATTTGAAGGATACTGTGTCACAGGAGTTTGGTAGTTAATAACTTCTCAGTAATGTAGACATCAGAGATGGGCAACTAATCTGTATTAGTTAACACCAAAGCCCATCTCATTGGCTCAGAATAAATTCAGTAAATTCCTTTTGAAAGTAAACTTGGAGGTTAAAGATGATAACAGCTGTAGACAATAGTAGAAGGAATCAAAACATTTATTTATATGGAGCAACTTATCCAAAATTCATGCATACCCAATTAAGAAATATTTGCTAGACTATAAAATGGCTTCACCAAAACAAAACAAAATTCATAAAAACTTCCATAAAACCAACATAAATAATAAATCGTTTATATAACTAAATGAGCATAGGGAAATCCATCAAAACCCGTTAAAACAATAAGTATACAGATAACTGACTTTGTGTGTAAGAGCTGGATTAAAGGTCAGTATGATATAATGATAGGTGGTACTACATCCATGAAAGAAAGCAAATACGTAGCTGCCTTAAATTCCTGGCTATTATGAAAAATTAAGTCATACACATTCTTAGTAAATGGTACCAAAAAAGTTAAGGCTAAGTGTGTAAACTCTGCAAAAGCATAATAATAAATCATGCAGAAAACAAATATATTAGGATGTGTGGCACTTAGCCCTATTTTGTGTTACTTTCTCAAAATATGATTTTTTTTTCACTTTTTATTTGACGGATAAATTGTGTCCAACACAAAAACATTCCAAAAGTAAATAATTAAAATGCCATTGATGTATGTTATATTTTCTTCAGAGAGAACCTTTTTAAAGAGGATGAGTTAAAAATGATCTTAAAGGTCAAATGTAATGAAGTATGTCTAAACACAGTTATCAATTAAAAACATATTTGTGGTAATTAGCATTCAAAATAAATGTGCAGATTTTAAGCTCTGGAATCCACATCTCATATTCTCACAAGGCATATCAACCCATAAAAGTAAATGAATCAAAACACTAATCACACAAAGCAAGACACTGCTCTCTGGCATTCCTTGGTAGAAGAAACGTGGAGGAAACTGCTTCGTTACTTGTGTTAACCCCCAAATCAACAAGGCTTCTGTTGCATGTTGAATAAACTTCAAAACTCTTCACATGGCTCCGTGCCCTGGACTCTGGCCATTTCAGTCATGGTCAGCCCCTACACTTAATTTCTTTACATTTCTTAACCATGCCATGTTCTTGCCTCAGCCTCAGGACTGAGACTATTCTGTCTTTTTCCTGAAATTATTTGTCTTCTGCTCATCCTCCCATTTTGCAGATACCTTTTCCTCATTCAGGACCTAGCTCAGAGCTCAGCTTCTGGAAGCCTTTTCCTGAACACTCAACCAAGCTCAGGCTAAATCCTCCCCTTTCATCCCTTTTACAGAATGCAGGTTGCAGTGAGCCAAGATCGTGGCATTGCACTCCAGCCTGGGTTACAGAGGGAGACTCTGTCTCAAAAAAAAAAAAGGAAATATACCAACTAACAACCACACCAACCTTAGGAGGAAGGTTTATATTACCATCATATAGATGAATGTACAAAATTCAAATAATTTCTCAAGGATCAGAGAGCAATGTCAGCATGCACATCCATGACTAGCTGACTACAGAGCCTGTTGTGTTTGCCACTGCACTAAACAAGCTCCTTGGACCTGCAGAATTATACAGAGGAGAAATGTGACCACGTTAAAAGGATGGGCAGAAAAAACATTCAGAATGTAAGATAAACCACAGAGCTAGAGAACAAACGGGGCCTATTTCCTTGCAATCAGTTCACTGAAGCTTCAAGTACAATGCCAGTGGATATTACGAAGGTGGCTAAAGGCAGGACAGTGGTGGGAAAGGGAGTCTGGAAAAAAATAGATAGCAAATAAATAAAGAGCTTAGTCCTTTCCATAGTAACAACGATACCTCTGACCGCAACATTGCCGGTGCTGTCAGAACCTTACAGAAAGGAGGCAGACCCTGTTTTTCAAAAGAGTAATAATGAAAAAATAAAGTCCTGTGGTGCTTTTCCTCTATCGGCTCTGCTTATAAATTCATAGCACAGCATGGAAGTTATTAAAATCCCATATGTGAGAACCACACACAGCACAAAGAGATATGAATTGGCGTTCCATGGAGATAATGCTATCTAATGGGCAAAACAAGTAGTAGGGTTTCATTTTTATTCTGAGTACATTTGAAAAGGGCTCAGCGTCCAACTACTGTGCATGGATAGCTGACCGTCCAAAGACTATTTCTCACCCCCTTCCTTCTTATGGATTAATAAGTGGGATGTAAAAAGTAGGGTTGTTATCTGCCCACATCTGGGTATTCCCATGATTTTTTTTTTTTTTTAACTTGCAACTGTTTGAAATATAGTGGATTAAAAGCTTCTCAGTCTGCCTTGACACAGAAGAGAAGCAGAGCAAATCTCCCCCTGCACCCTCTTATGGCATCAGACAGGCCAAGGAGTCAGAAGAAACTTATGATGTCTGCTCCAGAGTCCACCAGAGATTCACCTTGAAACCCAAAGCAGGCCAATTTACTACTTTGTTTTGTCAGCTTTGTTTGTTAATTTTTTTTTTTTTTTTTTTTTGGTCATAGAAGGCTGGCCTAGCTGAATAGCCTATCAGGGGAAATCAAATACAAGTAATAGTAGCAAATTTTATTTTATATGACCTGGCAAGAATAGAATGCAGTATCTCAGATCAAAAAACCAATTTTAAGAATATCCTATGACCTCAGTCAACAGAACACCCTACCTATAACTAAAATTTCCTAAATAACTTAGTGCTATAATTTAATTATTATTAAGACAAAATAATTATTTTTCATTTATTTACATTCAAAATCCAGTCCTCTGCCGGGCGCGGTGGCTCACGCCTGTAATCCCAACACTTTGGGAGGTCGAGGCGGGCGGATCACGAGGTCAGGAGATCAAGACCATCCTGGTTAACATGGTGAAACCCTGTTTCTACTAAAAATATATATTTTTTAAAAAAAAAGAAAAAGAAAAAATTAGCCGGGCGTGGTGGCCAGCACCTGTAGTCCCAGCTACTCAGGAGGCGGAGGCAGGAGAATGGCATGAACTCCAGAGGCAGAGCTTGCAGTGAGCCGAGATCGCGCCACTGCACTCCAGCCTGGGCGACAGAGCGAGACTCCGTCTCAAAAAAAAAAAAAAAAAAAGGAAAAGAAAAGAAAAGAAAAAAAAAAAAATCCCGTCTTCAAAAGCAGGTAAATTTGTGGACTTAAATACTTGGGCCAAGGGAGAGGCAGCAAACTCTACTGAGGAACTAGTACGTTTAAAATCCAACTAGAACACAAAGTAATTCTACAGCCTTCTCAAGCTGCCAACACCAGAATCAAACCAAAAAGCATCTAAACAGAATCTAAGCTAAAAATCCGATCCATATAGCAAAAGATAACAAAGATATGACATTAAAATATAAAAAAATTTGGAGTTGGGACATCATCCCTTCATTTGCCAAATATGTAAGGAGCACTTACTATGTGCCAGGCACTGTACTGTCCCCTGAGGAATTCTGCAGGAAGATAGAAAAAGTCCTTGTCCTCAGGGAGCTTGCATTTAGTGCCGAGACAGAAGGTAAAAGAATACCTCCCACAGCCCTAGAGTCACCATTGTTAAGGAAAATTAAAGGGTTTGGTTATTGACTTAAAGATTTCTCAAGAAAACTGAATCCCCAATATAAAATTTATTGCTGAGTCTCTCCTGGTAGCTTGAAATGAGAAGCAACAATCTTGGGAACCGTGAGATAATCTTCTTCATTAAGTTAGGCAGAGAACTGGAAAAAGCCCACTACAGAGCAAGAAGAATGCAGTAAGATGAAAGGCCATGCTGGAGAGAGGTTAAGGGTAAAATGAGTCGCAATGTGGGTGAGTGAGGATGTCAGGCCCTAAAAGAAAACTTCTATATTAAACTTCTTAGAACTCTTAGAAACCTCTACTGGTCTATGTCAGTCATCTATCATATCTGAAAAGATAAGACTTTCTTTTGCTGGTAATTTGGATAATACTCCTCTTTCAGAAATCTTCTGCACAGAGGTGAAGAATAATCTCTTGCTGGTCATCAGGACATAAGCACATAGATAGAGCCGGAATTAATAAAAATCTCGAGGCTGGAACTAGGGAATGTTGGGTTCTAGGTTTAACTCTAACACCCATAGTTAGGAGATCGCTAGGCAAATCACTTTATCTCTCTATGTTATTATCTCAAATGCCACCTGCAGATAATAGCCCCTACCCTGTCCAAGCTCTCAGGGTTGTCAGAAAAATAAAAACAAAAGGGATTTTAAAATAAGGAAGGAGCACATTTGAAAACCTTGCAGCTTCACAATTCAGTTCAGCCTGGCTTGAGCCTCTTGGCTGAGAGAAATAAAAATAGAAACCACAATAATAGCAATTGCTATAATTTACTGAATGCTTAATACATGTACTAGACACATTTTTCATTTAGTTCTTACAACAATTCTGTGGGGTTCCTATGATTATTAGCCACACATTAGAAAGGAGTAAGCTAAGGGCCTGAGAAGTTAAGGGTCTTGTGAAAATTTACATATCTAGTGAATCAAACTCATAGCCATCTAACTTCTACAAGTTAAGCCACTAAGCCTTCCTGGTTCTTAGCCATCTCTCAAGATTCACTCCAGTTCAGGTCAGTATGATTCAATTCAATTCAATCCATAGACTTTTTTTCAATATATAGGCTTTCAGAGTCCAGGTTGCTTACATATCTGTAGATGACACACACATAACCTTGCTAGAAGTTCCTAATTTGAATAAAGAACATGAATAAAGATCATAGTGAAAGTAAGGTGACGATGCAGACAAGAGACCAATGCTCCAGCGTCTTGGCATTTACCATTTGGTTTCCTATCAGAACACTAGGCTACTTATGGCAAACTCAGGATCATAAAGTGACTCTCAGGGTCATAAATTCCTGCCAGAGCTGAGAAAGCAAATTCTTCCCATCTTATTCATAACACTTACACTAATTTATGCAGCTCTACTTAAGGTCCTAGTTCATAAGCCAAACTTGTCATCAATGTAAGCTCATCCTCACCCACAGAGAGAAAACAGAGTCAGTTTCCAAAATATATTCTCTTCTAGCTGTCCAGAAGCCCATCTTCCTGATTGCTTAGTATAGTTCTAGGTATTCGAGGGATTTAAAACAAATATAAAGAATGATCCAATCCTCCAAGGTAATTATAGTAGCAATCACACACATTTATGGAGTGCTTACTTTTATGCCAGATACTGTTGTAACTAATTATATTGATTCATTTAATTCTCAAAACAGCTCGCTGACATAGATATTGCTATTACTTCTATTTTACAGTGAAGAAACTGAGATGCAGAGAGTTTAAGTGACTTGCCCAAATGTTAGAACTAGGATTTAACCTCAGTCTATCTCCAGAGTTGTGTCCTTAACCACTACATCGTACTACCCTACAAGTAATCTAGATGGAAAGAAATCAGATTTGAGACAATTAAATGATACTATAAGTGGGTTTATCTAGTTCCATAATAAATAACAGATAAGAATGTTAATAGAGTTTAAAAGTTCAAAGGTAAGTTTTTTGGAGGAAAGAAGACTCATGACTGATGACTGATATGGAATTTGAACCCCTCAAATTTCCTTCTGTTTGTAATGTTTGCCCATCTTTCTTTACCCAAGATAAAAAATCTGCATTTTTTATCTTGAGATATTTGGGGTTTTTTAAAAACATATGTTAATGAAGTATAACAAGTACACAAGGAAAACAGAACACTATTCCAACTTGTATCACTATCACTTAATTTTACCCATTTAGGCTTGTATAAATGAAATATTATGGCATGCATTCTCTGCGTCTGGCTTTGTTTGCTTACCATTATATCTACATGTTGTGCATACCACTAGCTCATTCACTATTTCATTATATGAATATATGATGCATCATTTTGATATATAATTTTTTCATTCCACTATTGACGAGCACAGGGTTATTTTTGGTTTGCATGAACATGGTTGTATACTTCCTTTCATGCCAAATATACCCATGAATGTGAGGTATCTAGGAATGGAATTACTGGTCATAGCATTATGTGTATGTTCTCATTATCTTTTTGTTATTAATTTATGGTTTATTTACACTCCGATCAGAGGAAATATTCTGTGTGTTCAACTCATTGAACTTCTTAAAGACTTGCATTATTGAGCAGTATGTAATTAATTTTGTTAAATGTGTTATGTTGATTTGAAAATAATGTATTCTGTAGCTTTTGGATATAGAGTTCTATATGTCATTTAGGTCAAATGTGTTAATTGTGTTATTTAAAACTGTTATATTTTTACTCATATTTTTGTCAGCTAATGCTAGTAGTTAAAGAGGGAAAGGTGTATTAAAACCGCCAACTATGATTGTCAGATTATCTGCTTGTCTTCTTAGTTTCATCAGTTTTTGCTTTAAATATTTTGTGTTACTAAATACATATATTTTCAGATTATTAAATATTCCTGTCAAATTGCCCATTTTGTCACTATGTCATGGCATCTTTCATTTTTAACATGACTTCCTTCCTTAAAATCTGTAATGCCTAATATCAGTACAGCTATATTAGCTTCTTTATGATTGGTGTTTGCATAGTATATCTTCTTCCATTATTTTATTTTTAACCTTTCTGTGCCCTGATATTTAAGAGTATGTCTCTTTAGGTAGCCAAAAATTATTTTTTATATAGTTAAGTAATATGTCATTTAATGAGAATATTTAGGCCATTTATATTTAATGTAAATACAGACATATTTGAATTTAAATCTACCACATTCACAGTTGTTCTCTATTTCATTTGTTCTTTAGTCCTATATTTTTCTCCTAGCTTTTAAAAAATTTATCAAGTACTTAAGAAAATTTCATATTTGTTACCTATTAGTTAGTCACATCTAAATTCTTTTGTTATCTTCCTTTTAGTGATCATCCTAAACTTGCATTATTAATTCTTGACTTACTAGAATATAATATAATATATGCCTTCACAAATTCTGAAACATTGCAAGAGCCTTACAACATTTTAATAATTTACCCTGCTCCTGCATTTGGGCTATTAATGCAAAGTATTTTCATTTCACTAGACATTATTACCTGTTTTGCACTATATTTATCTGTATGTTCCTTTATATTAAACCTTTCTCTTACTCTTCATTGCTTCTTTCATTTCTGTACTTCCATCTAGGATCATGTTCTTTTACCTGAACAGCTTCTTTTAATATTTTAGTGTGGGGGCCAAATGCAGTGACTAATGCCTGAAGTCTCAGCACTTTGGGAGGCTGAGTTCAGAGAATTGTTTTGAGTCCATCAAGACCAGCCTGGGCAACATAGAGAGACCCTGCCTCTACAAAAAAATAATAATAATAATAATTAGCCAGGCATAGTGGCATGCAATAGTAATCCTAGCTACTTAGGAGTCTGAAGTGGAAGGATCACTGGAGTCCAGGAATTCAAGGCTGCAATGAGCTTTGGTCATGCCACTGCACTCTAGACTGGGTGACACAGCAAGACTCTGTCTCTACAACTTTTTTAAAAAGAAATAAATAGACAAATAATATTTTAATGTGCGTTTGCTATTTACAAATTATCTGCTTTTGTTTATCCACAAATATTTTAATTTTATTGTTATTTTGAAAGATATTTTCACTTGATATAGAATTAAGTAGGTGGTTATTTCCTTTCACTACTTTGAAGATGCCATTTCAACGACTTCTGGATTCTAGACCATTTCCATTGAAAAGGCAGCAGCTTCAGAAACTATAGTTCCTTTGAAGGTTGGTGTTTTATTTGTTTTGTTTTCTGAGAGACTTTAAGATTTTCTTTACTTCTTAGGTTTTCAGCAGTTTCATTCTAATGTAGCTAGGTATGTTTTTATTTGTAGTTATGCTGCTTAGGGTCCACGGAGCCTCTTGAAGTTGTGTGTTGAGGCTTTATAAGTTTTGAAAAATTCTTAGTCAATAGAGATTCACATGTTACTTCTGCCCTATTCTTTCTCTCCCCAATTTCTGGGACTCCAACATACTTATGTTATACCAATGTTTCTTGAACTAGTTGTGATGAATGTTTTTCTGTTTATTTATAATCCCTTACAGTCTAATTTTGTCATAATATACACTATTAAAACGTTGTGGCAAAATCAATTGCTATAAACATGTATGAACACTCTATCTTGTCAGGGACCAGCACCAGAAGTGGTCTCAGGATCATACTTTGAGAAGCACTATTTTTCACTGGGTGTCTGCTATGCTCTTTTCTTTATCTTTCACCTTTTTAATCTTGATGCTTTGATCTGTTATTTTTATAAACATTTTTAGCTTTACTAATCAACTCTTCTACTATGCATAATCTGCTATTAAACACATTTCTTACATTCTTAAGTTTTTCACTTCTAGGATTTCCCCTGTATTCTTGTCTATAGATTCCAGTTGTGAAATAATCAATTTTATATCTATTTTCTTAAACATATTAGTCATAGTTGTATTGAAATCTGTCTGATAATCCCAATATATCAATAACCTACAGTTTGTTTTCACTAAGAAATTCATTTATCTGGTTACATTTCCTGATAATGCCTCGTAATTTTCCATTGACTACCTTACATGATAAGTAAAATAATTATTTAGACCCTGAAATCCTGCAGAGAGGATTCCACTTTTTTCTGGAAGACAGAACATACACAGATTATCTTGATCCAGTAGAGAGTGGTCTATGTTCAGTTTGCCCATACTATTAGAATCTAGCTCTTCAGAGTCTCAATTGAGAATCTGCCATGTTTATCAATATCCTTCTTGCTTGGGAAGCTCTGAACTACAATTTCTGTCTCTTCAGTTCTGTGGGATTGCTTACATTTCTGCTTAGATCTTTGGCCTTTTAAACTTCTGCATTCTTCTTGGTTTCTCAGTATCTCACTGCTCGTGTGGTGTAGAAATCTGCAAATTCCTCAGGGAAAGTCATGTGCAGAATTCTGGCTCAGATCTCTGTGGTTCCTTCTCTCCAGGATCTTGGTACCTCATATTGTGACTGTCTTATTATTCCTGAACATTAATTTTTGTCTACCAATCCCACTGCAATTCCTGTAAGATCTAGGCCACTATGCCTCTTCTAAGTATTGCATATGCATCACAGGAAACAACCCACAGAAGTCCCATTCACCTCAATGCATTTTCTTCTTTGAGCATTATTGATCTCTCAAATGCTAGCCCCTTTTGGTGTACTCTGATTCCCACAAACAGTAATTTACTCAGCTTCTTGGTGGGAGGATTAGCCTGAGAGCAGCTACTTCATCATGACTACAAAGTCTGTGCTCTTGTGAGGATCACATGATGTATAAAAATAGCAGACATCACTAAATAATAGTAAATAGTCAATAAATGTTTACTAATATTATTATTGCTACCTATTAGCTAGATTTTATCAGGGGCTTCTTTAAGTGTCATATTCCAAGGAGTCCTCACTCCAGACTCCAAATTCCAAGTGTTGTCTATATCAACACTTGCCCCTGGCACAGCAAGGGTGGTAATATTGCCTTTTGGTTAGATGGCTGTATTTGCTAGATTTTCCTGGTTCCCTATAATCTCTTACCACCACAATAACAGTTCTCTAAGGAAGTGTTTTGTTTTCTTTTTCTTTTTCTTTCTTTTTTTTTTTTTTTTTTTTCCTAGCAGCCTAAACTATTTTCTAACAGTATCTTGTGCAGATCCCCAACAAATGAATCCCGAACTGCCTGTTTGGTTTACTCCATCAAATCTTCTCTACAATAGATAGTTAATTAGATAGATAAACAGATGGTAGACAACACTTCTGAGTTACACACTCTTGGAGCCAATCAGCTCTGAGGAATGCATTTTAAAAACTACTACCATAGTGACAATTTCTGGACACTGCATCTCTTGAAATAGTCCTTAAACATTCATGCCAAAAATAATTTGGGAAACATTGATTACCCAGTACTTTATTCTATTTAGGTCTCTTTATAGAAAGGTTCAGCATGGCTAAAACAAATTTCTGGTGATTTTTACATATCATTCCATTCCTTTGGAGCTCACTAGAACTCAAGTTATCACTCTATTTTCTCCATAATGTGCTAAATACATGTAACACCCCAAACACTATGCTTCTTTGTCATCCAGGTCATCTGATGTTTTTCTGTTATTATCTTTGTGAGACTCATCCACATGTCATTCTTTCTCATTTCATCCATTTCAGGCTACACAGTGTTCCATAACATATACAATATATTTATCTCTTCTACTGTTGATGGACATTTATTATTATATCCAAATATGGCTATTGTGAATAAAGCTGCTATAAACATTTATGTACATGATGTTCAGTGGTCATATGTTCTCACTGTGCCTGGGTATACACCTAGAAATAGCACTGCTATGATGTAGGATATGCATATGTTCAATTCTAACAATAGCAGTAAATAGTCTACCATAGGGTTTGCACTAATTACGCTCACACCGGCATTGTCATGCAGTTCAATTCCTGCACATCTTTGACAACACTTGATTTGGTCAGTCATTTTTTGTTTAGTTATTCTGGTAGGATTTTTAACTCATTGTGGTTTTAATTTGCACTACCCTGATAAGTGATGAGGTTAAGTACCCTTTTACTTATTCATTGGTCATCTCACAATCCTCTTTTGAAAGTCCCTTTGCACATTTGCTGCTCATTTTAAGAATATTTCCTAAGAGTTCCCGTCTGCCTTTCTCCTCTCAGGATCTTCTCCCCAATATCCTCTCATTTATTTTTCTTAATGTAGACTGATATGACCTAGCTGCCATACATTTTTCCTTATTTATTTGCTTCTTGCATGATTCAGATTCTCTCCAACAAAGGAGTGCTTTGTCAGAACCAATTAGGCCATCAGGTAACCTCCACATCCTTCCCCTTCCTCCTCCTCTGCTGCTACTCTCTACTGTCCTCCTGTTTCTGCCTCACCAAAAGCCTAGGAAGCTTCTCTTCAGAAATTTCTTGTGTGCTCTGTGAGGCTTGTTTGTTTGTTTAATTCTTTTTCATGACTCCACCACTCCCCTCTGCCATGTGGGGCACCTGGCACAGATTGATTTTCGCAGATGGGCTAGGAGAGAAAGGACCCACAGGAGGCCACTCTCAGGTCTCAGATGCCAAATTTGACCACTTTCTGGGAGAGGCCTGTTTTTCTGGGAGATGAGCCACACATTACAAACAGAAAGAGCTGCCTCCCAGCTCTCCTAATCTTCCTCCAGTGCAGGCTCAGTTCTCAGTAACCCCAAACCAAAAGCCATTGTCAGATTCTCTCTTTCTCCACCATGGAAAACTACTTGGCCAGAGTTTGACAGGCACAGATGGTACCACCAGCTGCAAGTGTTCTCAGTTCTTGTTGACTCTAAACTGCCCTTAGTATTAATATTTTTTTGCAGTTTGTTCAGTAGAATGGGAGATAAGGCTAAAAGTCTAACCTGGGACTAAAATTCATGGTGGGAGATTTAGGCGAATTTGCTGAGAGTGGATGGGGTTAGGGATATTGGCAAGATGCAGGGAGAAAAAGCCTTGAAAAGAAAATATATAGTCAAAATGAAGTAGAAATAAATTGTTAAACAAAAGATTAGGACCCATAAAAGGAAGAGAAACAAGGAGATAAAAAACATTCTTGGCCGGGCGCGGTGGCTCACGCCTGTAATCCCAGCACTTTTAGGAGGCCGAGGTGGGTGGATCACGAGGTCAGGAGATGGAGAACATCCTGGCTAACACGGTGAAACCCCGTCTCTACAAAAATACAAAAAATGGGCATGGTGGCAGGAGCCTGTAATCCCAGCTCCTGGGGAGGTTGAGACAGGAGAATCGCTTGCCGCTAGGGTGGCAGAGGTTGCAGTGAGCCGAGATCGCGCCACTGCACTCCAGTCTGGCGACAGAGCGAGACTCCATCTCAAAAGAAAACATTATTAGGTCTGATGATAATTTTTCCGCTGATTTGAAATGGAGCCAGAGCTCTACACCATAAACGTTGGGAATGAGGGAAATTTAAAATGAATAAATAAAAAGACCATCTTAAGGAATTGCTCTCTACATGGTTGCAATAGCCTAAGATGACCATTCTGCGTGTGTCAAGTGACATCAGCCCACGATGATCCTTTGTACAAAAACACTAAAAAAAGAAAATTTTTAATTTTTTTTTGAGACAGAGTTTCATTCTTGTTGCCCAGGCTGGAGTACAGTGGCATGATCTCGGCTCACTGCAACCTCTGCCTCCCGGGTTCAAGCGATTCTGCTGTCTCAGTCTCCTGAGTAGCTGGGATTACAGGCGCATGCCACCACGTCCAGCTAATTTTTGTATTTTTATTAGAGACGGCATTTCTTTATATTGGTCAGGCTGGTTTTGAACTCCTGACCTCAGGTGATCTACCCACCTTGACCTCCCAACATGCTGGAATTACAGGTGTGAGCCACCACGCCCAGCCTAAAAAAAGCAACTTTTAGAATCATTTATATACATTCTGGGGCCTGTATAAAAAAAAGTAAACATCACCCATTCTCTGCAAAAAATTCTATCCAAAGATCTATCAACAAGGATGCCTAGAAAGATGGGAAAAATTATATTTCTTACTACTAGGGACAATGTTATCAATTCTGAGAACTTTTTCTCATCCTCCCAAAGTAAGAGTCTAAAAATCCATATCCAACCTTTTTTTCACTGTTTGTACTCCATATTCAAACTGCTGCTTCATACACCAAATACCAGGGCCATCAGTCTAAGGTAGGGACATGAGCCAAGAGGCCTGGAGTAAGCTCTTTTTACTTCAAGCATAGTGATATGCTGAAATCTATCCTTAGTGGAAAGAAACGGAAAAGAGGGTTTCATCCAGTGAGGGAAGTATCAAAGGGTCTATAAACATGTCTGGGGCACTAGCTTCTCATTCTGAGGAATGGCACCATATCATTGTAACCTGCAACACCTGGGACCCCAGTAGACACTCAAGAAAAAGTTTAGTTATATGATTGCAATTATTTGAGTTTGTCTATGTGTCAGACATACATACATACATGTTAAGAATCTTCACAACAATTCTACGAGGTAGGTTCCATTATTAACTTCCTTTCATATTTGAGACCTAGAGAGTTTAAGAAATGAAATGAGGTCCCCCAGGTGGTAAGCAGCAGGTCATAAGAAAACAAGGCCTGGATACTCAATGATATAGTTTGGCTCTATGTCCCCACTCAAATATCATTTTGAATTATAATTCCAAGGGTTGGAGGGGGTCCTGGTGGGAGGTGATTTAACTATTGGAGGCGAACTTCCCCCTTGCTGTTCTCATGGTACAGTTCTCACAAGATTTGGTTATTTCAAAGTATGTAGCACTTCCCCCTTCTCTCTCTCTCTCTCTCCCTCTCTCTCTCTCTCTCTCTCTCTCTCTCTCTCTCTCTCTCTGCCATTGAAAGTATGTAGCACTTCCCCCTTCTCTCTCTCTCTCTCTCTGCCATGTGAAGATGTGCTTCCTTCCCCTTTGCCCTTCCACCACAATTGTAAGTTTCCTGAGGTCTCCCAGCCATGCTTCCTGTACGGCCTGTGGAACCATTAGTCAATTAAACCTTCTTTCTTCATAAATTACCCAGTCTCAGGTAGTTCTTTACAACAATGTGAGAACAAACTTACATACTCAACAACATGGTTTTCTCTGCCCCAGGCTTCTAATGTCCTGGACAGCCCCCAGTTTTCAATTTCTCAGTCATGCCCTAAAAGTTTTGGTTTAATCCTTTCTTCTTATTCAAGATTTCTTTGCATGACTTCTGAAGTGCTTTGGTTTTCACTTCTTTTCTTGTCTATAATCTCTCTGTACCGAGGTGAGTTTTATTTGTTTTAAGTAGGTATACATGAAGGAGTGTTTTGGTTTGCTAGTTTTATTTATTTTTAAATTTAACTTGTAGGTAAGACAAAGTAGCCCAAAAGGTAAAAAAGGAGTATAATTCACATAGACATTACTGCTTTATATATGTATATTATAATACCTAGAGTAACCACTAAGAGAACTATTCAAAATGATAGATTCAAAATCACTGTAAATATGTAAATATGAAATCCAGAAAATGTTTAAGTAACCCTGAGGAAGATAAGACAAACAGAAACATGAGAAATGCTAGAAACAAAGAGAAAATAATTAAATAGCAAATTTAAGCCCTAGCATATCAATAATTACTTCACATGTAAATGGTGTAAATACACTAATTAAAAATCAGATTTGTGGATTGCACAGTGGATAAAAACAAGAATCCAACAATATGCCCTTCATAAGAATTGATACACCCAACAACTTGGATAACTCTCAAGGGAATTATGCTGAATATAAAAATCCTATCTCAAAAGGTTACATACTACATGATTCCATTTATACAACATTCTTAAAATGGCAACATTATGGCTTTGGAGAACAGATTAGTGGTTGCCAGGAATAAGGAGGGGAGAGAAGGAGGGAGCTGGCTGTGGCCGTAAAGGGATATTCCAATTGTGATAGAACTGTTCTATATCTTGACTGCGGTATTGGTTACACTAACCTACACATGTGATAAAATTGTATAGCTTTAAACATGCACACACATGCAAAAATACAAATGCATGTAAAATTGGCGAAATATGAATAAGGTCAGTGGATTATATTAATGTCATCTTTCTAGTTGTGACATTAAACTCCTCACGTAAGATGTTATCATTAGAGAAAACTGGATGAAAGGCATATGGGATCTCTTTGTATTATTTCTTACAACTGCATGTGAATCTATAATTATCTCAAAATAAAATGTTTTCTTTTGTTTAAAAAAAAAAGGTTTAGGGGAGAAGGAGGAAATATATACTAAAAAGTAAGCCTTGCATCTACCTAGTCTTCCAATTTCTCCATTCCCTTCACTAGGGGTAACCACTGTAGTAGTTTCATACATGTCCTTCCACAGTTAGTCTATAGTCTCTTCATATATAAATATGCATGAATGCACTCACACATTTGGATTTATATTTTTTCCACAAGTTTTAACACTACACACTTTCCCCTACCTTGCTTTACCAACTTATATTTGAGCTTTGAGTAGTGACAGAGCTCCTTGTTTTAATAGCTGCATAATATTCCATTTTATGAATAAATCCTGATTTATTGAATCAATCTTTTCTTCTCAGAAAAATATGATCAAACAAAAAATAGACATTTGATTTATTTCCAAATATTTCCTATTATAAGCAATGCTCCAGGATGAGCCTGTGATCACTGAAATTGACTTTTTTTCTAACCGAGTCAGCCTCTCCCCAACCATTTACCTTTGAAAATCAACCATTGGTCCTGGGCTTCTAGTCATTTCACACTGTTCCATGCTCTGAACTTGGGAAATGACAAGTAGATGCTTTTTTATCTTTGTAATTAGAGCCTTGGCTTTGCATCACTTGGCTTCTCCTTGTTATTTTACTGTGTTTGGTGGCTTGTAACTTTTACTTAGCAAAAATAAACCTATTTCTAATTCCTTCAGACATTTTTCTCCTGTCTAGGAACATTTTTTGTTTCATTTTTTTCTCAATACCTAGAACACCTTTTCTTCTTTATTCACTTCCTTCCTATCTCTTTTATAATTTGTCCTCCTTGAATGAGGAAATAATTTTTCTTACAACCCCATTTTGACAATCAACTCAATCCAAAGTATAATTTCCCAGTCTCCTTCTGTACAATGGAAGTAACGTATTTTAATATGCCTTGCATGTATGTAAACTCTGATAAATAACATGGGGTATATGCTAATGGGATGCAGGCACTTACATTTTGACATTATATGATATCTCTCCCTTTTCATGTACCACCTCCTTTGGAATTTGGAACCTCTTGAAATTTGCAAGTTTTTGGAATTTGCAACCTCTTGAAACAGGTATTTAAAACAGAACAGCAGGTATAGCTCAATGAATGTTGTTATAAAAAACAAGAAAAAGAAAAGATGACCACATCCAAATGCCCATTGCAGAAAACCACAACAAAAACACTTTTTAGTTATTTCTAAATTTTGTTTTCATTACCAAAATAATAGCTCAGCTCTTGCAATGGTGTATTAGCTCATTTCTGCCAAAGAATCAACAAAGAAAAATGTTGATTGAATTTAATATGTTTCTGGGTGAATGTGTGTCAATATTGATGTAAAATTAAGGTACAGTAGGTAAATAATGTGTATGATGATAGAGCCACAGCTGTTTTAAAACTGTCTCCATGTAATTTTTAAATGCATGTCTCCAGTGTCTGCTAAGTACTCAATACAGATTTGTTAGTAAATTTGAATGAATAAATGAGAAAGCTTGCTCTTGCAAATAGGTTCTTCTTAAATAATCTATGTTATGTTCAGGTCATTAGACATGTCAGATGTCTGTTTCATTAGTGCGGCATGTACCTGTGATTATAAAAGTTTAATAAAAATTAGGCGATGCAGCTTATCTTTGGTTTTTCCTCTTCCGGTAAACATCCAATAGCCCTTGCAATATTCCATCATGTACAAGCTCTGCCTTATCCCTAACCATTATTACTCTATGGGGCAGGACTATTTTAGTGTCTGATCTATTCCATCAGGTGAAGCAAACAAATTAGACAGAGTACAACAGCTGCTTGATATAGGATGTCCTCGTTTTTGTTCCTCTTTTTAATACACCCAAGCATCACATTTATTTTTTCAACAGCTGCTGCACATCGAGCAGACTTCTTAATTAGCTAATGTTTGCAAGGCCTTTTGAAGATAAAAAGCCCTATATAAGTGCTAAGTGTTATTATTACCTTGACAAAAGAGTTCTCTTTTACCTTGGCTCACTGCAAAATGTGTGAGCTTTCCTTCTCTCTAACTAGCAGTAGTCAAAGTACAACCTGCATAAACCACAGGAGAAAGAAGTTAGAAATTCAGCTGTGGCCCCTGAACAGAGGCAATTGGGCACTCTGGAATGTTCCCTCCTATTTTAATGTACTCTTCACCAGGCACCAAAAGAAAAGAATGGTGGGGATGGGAAGGGGTTAGAAAACACATTTTCAGTCTTTAGAATGCCTTGGGAGAATGGAAATATTTACAGCTTGCTCTTTCTTAAAAGAACTTTTTTTTTTTTAATGTGAAACCTAACATCTGTTTTTCTTAGCTTGATTTTAGAAAACAAAGCAAGCATTTAGCTATCACAGATTGCATCCTTGCAAATAGGTATCTATGATCTAGAGACAAAAATGACGTACCTGAACCAAATTTATGTGTAAGTAACCTTACCCCCTTTCTCATTACCAGGAGGGAGGATACTAAAAAAAGAAATATATTAAAATATAAAGGAAAAGACCAAGAAAGCCTCCACAGCTCAGTGCTCATACCTGACACCTCACACACTCACCTTTGCTTACTAAAAACATTACCCTTCAAGGTGTAGAAGACAAAGCTTCTGTCCTAGGGAATCTTCCAGTTTTAGCACTAGTAAAACAACAACTATAACAATAACAATGACAATAATAACTACCCTTGGCACCTATTTACCAGGTCCCAGGCTATTTGCATGTGCCTTACATATATTAACTTGTTTACTTCCCACAAGGACTTGAAAGTTTTTGTTATCTCCATCTTACAGATGAGAAAACAGGCCCAGCAAGCTCAAGTGACATGCCCCCGGTCATTAAGTCAGCACTAGAGGCATAATTTGAACCCAAGTTTGCTGGGTTATCAACCTGAACCCCTTAAACAAATGATGCCACTTCTAAGCCATAATCATTAGAGCCATGACAGTGGTACAAGTAAGTGTGGCGTCATTCCTGTTACCATCTGTTATTACAGAAAGGCAGAAGCCAGGCACAGTGGCTCATGCCTATAATCCCAGCACTTTGGGAGGCTGAAGCAGGAGGATCGCTTGAGCCCAGGACTTGGAGACCAGCCTGGGCAACATAGCAAAACCCTATCTCTACAAAAAGTAAAATAAAAACAAAAAAATTAAAAAATATTTTAAATATTAAAGGAGGAGGCAAGAAGAGAGTCAAGGAGCATGTCTGGCTGGTCTGATCAGGGAAGTCATTGCAAATTGAATTCTATCCCTTTTGTGAGGAGAAAGGTTTGCTCCATCCAGCAAAGTGTGGAAGTAGCACTCTATGATCACCATTTGATACTACCCCCATTTCAGAATGTATTCAATGGATAGGAGTGATGATAATAGGAGAAGATGAAGTCAAAGAACAAATAAATGGCCATGCCATGGAAATGAATGCTAGTCTTCAGTGCTAATTTAAATTAGGTATTTTCATCATGATTTTTTTTAAGTAAATAAATTACTTAAATTTAATTAAAATAGATGATGTTATTACCAGTTTTTCCTATTGACACTGAAGTTTTAATTCTGGGTATATGGAAAGATAGGACAGTGGTGGCCTTAACTGAGAGGAAAAGGAATTTAGAGGAAAAAGAATTAAGAATGGGGGAAATGATAAAATATACTAAAAGACACAAAATTGGAATTTTTTTTCATGAAAACCCCCAAACTGTTTTTGGCTATTGTGAATAATACTGCAATACAATGTGTGTGTGTGTGTGTGTGTGTGTGTGTGTGTGTATAATAAAATATTACATTGTACCCCATAAATACATACATTATTATTTTTCAATCAAAAATAAAAATTTACATTAAAAAACTGAAATGATGAGGCAAGGACTACACATGCAATTTCAGTACAGTCTGCCCAGGCAGAGCTCTTAATCAGTCTGTTTCTCCCATCATTTGAAAGCTGCTGTCTCTGCTTCCTGGTGCCAAAGTACACTTATGGAACAAGGACACACTCAACAGTCTCACATGCCAAAATAAAAAACACTTGTTTTGTGTGTCCTCCCCAAATAAGGCTAGAAGTAGAAAATGCTATCTGTTATTACACAGCTCTAGGGCTGCAAGTTAAATGTTTGCGAAGGTAGAAATCCATGCTCCAGATGAACCTGGAAGAAATCTCAAAGAATTGGGAGAATTTGTAGCTCCTTAACCAAAAGCAGGAGTAGGGGAAGTGAGAAGCTTACGCTTTGTGACTAATATATTAGATACATTACTCAAGAACGACATCCTTGTGAACCCTGTAATCATCACCAAGAAACCGAGGTTGTTGACCTACAAAATGTAGATCCAAGACTAAATCTGCATTTCATACAAGATTCCTTCCAGGCTCTAGCAAACTGGGATGATCACATTGCTGCTTTGAAAACCACAACAGGAAGCATAAAATATTATCATTCAAAAGTTATAATATAGGGGAGACAGAGAGGTTCAGATACGAGAGAATCTCGGACTCACCACTGCCAACAGGTGACATCAAAATCCTCCATAATCTGACCCAACCACTCTTTCCAAATAGATCTTCTTCCATTATTATCTTTCTGGCCTCTAGGCTTCCTCTAAACTGAACCAATAGCTTTTCTGTCTCCTACATATCCTGTATTTCCCACTTCCACTTGTTAATTCCAGTTGTCACTTTTTTCTAGGATGCCTTTCCACTACAACTCTCCGTTTTCAAATACTTCCCCTTATTCAATGTCATGTGTCACTTCCTCGGGGAAGCCTTTCACTCAGGCAGAGTATAAATAGCACATCTGCTTCATTTTTCTCATGAAAACAACTTTGGCCCCTATATGATGATTCCATTAAAAGAATGTATTTTGGTGATAGCCTTCTTGGCCTGGAATTTCCTTGACAGTGAGACCCATATCTGCTTCATCTTAGATCCTTTCTGGCACTCAATCCAGTGCTTTAAAAGTAGAAAATGCTAAATAAATATTTAATAAAAATTCTGGCAACATTTCTCACATTTATTATAATTTATTGTCAAGTGTTGTTCTAGGTGCTGGGGATACACCACGAACAAAATAGACTGGAATTTCTGACTTAATGGAATTTACATTCTAAAGTGTGAGGCAGACAATAAATGAAATTTAAAAGTTGTGTCAAATAGTAAAAGATGACAAGGGCAAAGATAAAAATGAAGCAGAGAAGCAATATAAAAAGGGTCAAGATGGTTAGAATTATAGATAGGATTGGGTGGGTGGGTGGGTGGATGGATGGATGGATGGATGGATGGACGTGTTAATGGGTAGACTGATGGGTACATGGGTAGGTGAATAGATTCATTACATAGAAAAAAAATTGGCTTTACTAGTGGGAAAATAAACTCCTAACACATTTTCTAATCTGCATATAAATTAGTTTCTCTATATAAAACATTTTCTAGTCTCTATATAAATCAGTTTCTAGGGCCCAAAAAGCGATGGTTCATCTTACGCACAATAATCTTAGAGAAATCGGGGAGAAAAAATCTGATTCTTCAGTTTATCGCCATATTGACTTTCAGGTGCTCCTGTACAAGTCACTTTTGGTGACCTTACAAAAATATGTTAATGCCTATGAGTTTAGGAAGAAACCATTTCTTTAGGTTAGAAAGAGCATGTTTTAGTCTGGGGATATGTCTATGAAGGAAATGATCCTTTCAAATAAGAATTAACCATTGAAGATAAAAACATGGAAGGAAAAGGAAGGTTTTTAAATTGAAAGATGGATGAGTTATTTGTTTACGCTAATTCTGTCAAGTCTGGAATGAAGATAATTTTCACAAAGCAACAGGGATGTAATATCTTCAAACCCATAGTCGGCAGTTCCTGTATCACACTGAGTTCAGCAGAGTTCATTAAACTTAGTGCTACTAATTTACTAATTTTTATTTGCAACATGGAATAGGGAGAATCCTCGTATGTGGAAATGAAGTGGCTTCCTAGTGCAAAGCTCAACGGGGTGGCCACATTTTTCATGGTTGGTTCCTGCTGCGGTCCTGCTGCTTTATCACTGAGAAAAACAGCAAGAGGCTTTATATTTTCTACATTATTTTACAAATTGATTTCAATTTAAGGAAAAACATTTATTTGTGGCTAAAACTCCACTGCAGACTCAGTGAAAAAACACTTAGTGAATAAGAACATCCTTTTAGTGTTCCAAGCTAGCTCTTTGAATAGAGAAAGCAGCATAGCCATTCAAGGGCATTTTTATTCCCTCATGATTTTCAAGGCTCAGAATATCTTGAATTTGGAATTTTCTACTTACTATAGAGCTAGCATTGCCTAATATCTAAAGTGGTCTCTGAATATTTCCCCTCAGGTCTCAGTCTGTACTGTAAGTTATGCACTGTTATGTGTTTTTTATCCCTCCTCTGTTCCCAGTTTCTGAGATTCTGAGAGAGAAGTGGATAGAATGAAGACTGTATATTCTTTGGGGGTAGGAGAAAGGAAGAGGCTGAGACTCAGCTATCACAGCACCAGCAGCATGCGTTTAGTGCATTGACTCAGAACCAGAGTGTGAGTTCTATTCCTAGCTCCATCATTACTAGCTGTGTGACTTTAGGCAATGTAACTAACATCTCTGTGCTTCAGCTTCTTCTTTGGTGAAATAAAGATAATGCAATAGAATCGCCACAAGGGTCAATTAAGTTACTACTGGTAAATCACTTACAGATGGTGAATACCTGGCACATAGTGAGCTACATATAAACATTTGTTATTACTAGTTGTTCTACCTGCAAGTGGAAGAGGTAAAAAGAGTAGTCAAGGTCCCAGCTTGCTCTGGCTAGGATTCAAAGTGATATCTGAACATGTTGAAAAATTAGTGAACAGACTCTTTGAAGTGTGAGCCTAAGAGGCACAGAGGAGCCTCCTGGGAAGTAATTCCTACCAAGAACTGAGCTCAACATTTTAGACCCAGTAACAAAGCATTAGTCTTAGTGGAGGGAAGTTATTCTGGTTACATCGGATTCTGACTCCAGGTTAATCTAATGCACTTCTCTGGGCTCTAGGAAGATAATAAGATATATCAAAAAGGTAAGTGACATTTCCCTAAAAATTTTGTTAAACATTGGAGTGCAGACAGCATTGTGCTAGCAGTACTTCTAAAAAGAGTGGAAGACACTGATGGGGACAGAGAGGTGTTATCCTCCACCTGGAGACAGCAGAGCAGCGGGTGTGGGCCAAGATGTTAGTGGACACAGACGGCCCAAATGGCATTCTCCACTTAGCTAAATGAAGCTAGAACTATTGATTTCCACAGCCCTCTGAAAACCACCGGAGCTGAGATATAGTTAAACCTTTGCTTTGTTACAATGTGATAACATGGTGACATGGCTCATAAACTGTAAGACCATAAATAATTTCACCTGCTAGACTTACGATCCTAACAAAGTAAGGAAGAGGTAAGTAATTTCATTCATTAAGCATTAAACAAATATGTATTTAGTCTTTTATATGTCCCAGGCATTGTGTGTTATGTGCCAGGGATTCAGCAGGGAGAAAGGGAAGCAGATTTCTACCCTTATGAAGCTCATACTCTGAAGTGCAGAGAGCAAGTCTCCAGACAACTAGAAATCAGTCAGTACTCTGGAGAGGAAGGGACACACCATCAGATTTGGGCATCAGTGAGGTATCTTCCCTCAAAAAATGACCTCTGCTATTAGCTGAAGAATTACTAAAATCTAGCTAGGCAGAGAGATGAAGGAAGAATGTTTCATGCAACAGAAACAGCATATGCTAGGATCCAGATACCACACCTTAAAGGACTGTTGCGAGCAGGGATCAGCAAACTATGGCCTGTGGACCACTGCATGTTTCTGCAAATTCAGTTTGATTGAAACACGGCCATGTTCATTCATTTGACTATTGCCTATAGATGGTTTTGTGCTGGTTTTCTCTACGATGGCAGAGTTGGTTAGTTGTCACAGAGACTGTAAGGTACATAAAACCTAGAATATTTGCCAGTTGGTCTTTACAGAAAAAAAAAATGCCCACCCTGGGCTAGAGCACAGAGGCAGTTGGCAAAGTGATGAGCATTCTCTCCATCCTTCAGCATTATGCAGGTGCTGGAGTGGGCAGTAGTATAAAGCAAAGTAGTGAGTCCACAGGTCCGCTTTTCTGTGCACTTTGCAATTCAGACTCATAGTGATAGCCCCTGTGGCACTATGAAAAGAAGAGATGCTTTTGTAGCATGTTTTTACATTTGTGCTTCATGGAGCCCTTTATAGAATACATTTTTTTTTTATCTGAGGTACTGGGGGGCACTAACTCACTGCATGCTGCTGAGACCAAGACCTTTGTTTCTAGATAGTAGCCTCAAATTTCCAGCAACACACGGAATACACATACCATCTGACAAGCCACATTAGAAACCCTCTTAAGACAAAATGCTGAAGGGAGGTGGCACACTCCATCTGGCCACATTATCAGTGCTTGATTGCAATCACAGCTGACATTCATCCAGTTCAGAGAGCTATCTATAATATATAAGCTGAGAACTTTTACTTTGTTGGTTTTATAATAAAAATAAAAGTTTCACTGAACTTTTGCTCAAAATTTAGTACAATGCTTCAACTTGGAACCTTCTCCCCTACCCTCCTGTAAACCTATCATTCATTGTTCTTAGTTATGTTTATTTCCTCTGCCCACAAGGATCCAGATAAATATCCCTACTTCCTGTTCCCCTAGTGCCCTGTGCTTACCACACAGTATTGTTTCTTTTCTTGCCATCGGCCCCATTCCTGTAAGATCCTTGAGGGCAAAGCTGAATCCTTCACCATTACAGGTTCATGCCTGAGACATTTTAGGGTCCTCAGTACATATTTACTTAATGTAAATATGAAAAGGAAAAACTAATGACTGAATTTATACTGTGGAATGAAAATTTCATATACAGTTTACTATATAGCTAACAAGCATAATTACATGAATAATGAGCCATATGTTTTTGGTATTAACTCCTATTTTCTTCACACCAAGGGATTAGCCTGATGTTGCTCAGAGAATGCTCTTTTTTCTGTAGTCTATGTCTTGCTCTGCCTTTCTTTGTCCAGATTTTGCAGCCTCACTGATTTTCTGCCTTGGAGTTCCACACTGTCATCTTCTGACACTGATATGGCTAGAGTGGTCACTTCCTTATGTCAGAATTTTTAATACTTACAACAAAGACTTCTTAGTCTCTCTTTTATATAAACTTTGGTTCATAGTTTATAGAATAGAGATTTAATTAACTGTATTTCTACAGAGGTTGTTTACTCAAATTTGCCCTGCAAAGTGCTGGCTTTCAAATCGTATGCCTAGCAGTGGTGCGATTCAGCTGGTGTTATAATCTTCTGTTTTCAGTACTTGTGTGTGTATTTTTTGCCAGACCAGGGACATGTGGGGCAGTTTCTACACAGCAGAAAATGTGACTTCTTCATTGATTTCAAGTTATGATATTAAGAACACCTTGATATTTGCTGAATGTGAACTTTCTGTTTAATCGTTTTATATCCATGATCATATAGAAGAGGTCAAGCCAAATAGAAAAGGACTTAGAACTTTGTGAAATAAGATGTTCTAAATAAGAGAAAGATCATGGTACATTTCAGTCAGTAGCCTTATATTTATTCTTATTCTTGTTATTCAATTCTTGATGTTTTTTCAAAAAATCAGAAGTCAAATTGAATTGACTAGGCACATTTTTTGCACTTAGAATCTACTTTAAAGTTTATAACCGGATAAATAGTATGTGCTTCATTTTTAAAGCTAAGTTAAGAGGCAGGAGAAAGGGTAGAATTTTGTAGGAGTCAGTTAGATCAGGTTTCTAAAAGATCATAGGCTTGAATTCAGAGTTTCTAACTGTCTTGAAAGTAAAACAAGGGTACAGTGGAGAAATTTAAGCTGGGTCGAAAATGGAATATTTCATGCACAGATTGATTAATAAAGAAACAAGGTATAGGGGCAAGAAATTCTGAAACAGATTATGAAGCAAGTCAGAGAATAAGAATTCAAGAACTCAGTCTTTAAAAAAAGGAAATCATCTAAAGTAAACAAAGAAAAGAGAAGGACTCTGTCTGAAGTAGCAAGGTAATAGCTTTTCCTGATGCTGACAGTTCCATATCTTCACACCTAACACATATGAATTGCCAGGGATTCTGAATAATGTAGGAACTGTAGGGAGAAGGAGGAGATTGAAGAGTGAGTGAAAGTGAAAGATTGTGTTTATTGATGTATACATCAATACAGTTGACACAAGAACTATAACCATGAGTTAAACTAATGAACCTAATCTTCAGAAAATTAGAGACAGGGTAAATGGCTTTGTTTATCCATTTTCAGAATGTTGAAAAATTGAAAGGCCATGCTTGTCATTATTGTAAAAGAATTCTATGACTCATTTTTACACATACACTCAAAGCCCTTGTGAATTCATCTCAGAAAAAATCTTAATGTTGTGGGAAAACCATTGATGTTCATTGGTAAAGATCTCTGTACCAGAAACTTAGATCATGGAATTATTTAAAACAACACAGAAAATTCTACTCATTATAGTGTTAAAACAAAAGTAATAGCTTTACCTTTAATAAAGGTGGAAAAGAAGTTAAATCTAAAATATTATTTTATTTTAGATTCAGGAAGTAAATGTGCAGGTTTGTTACACGGATATATTGCATAATATTGGAGTTTGGGTTTCTTGTGTACCCACCATTCAAATAGTGAACACTGTACCCAATAGGCTGTTTTTCCACCCTCACACCCAATCAATTTCCACCTTTTAGAGTCCCGAGTGTCTATTATTTCCTTCTATATGTCCATGGGTACCCATTGTTTAACTCCCACTTATGAGGAAGAACATGCAGCATTTGATTTTCAGTTTCTGAGGTATTTCACTTAGGAAAATGGCCTCCAGCTCCATCCATGTTACTGCACAGTACATGATTTCATTTTTTTTCAATGGTTGCATAGTATTCCATGGTATATATGTACCACATTTTCTTTATCCAATCCACTATTGATGAACACTTTGGTTGATTTCATGACTTTGCTACTGTGAATGGTACTGTGACAAATATATGAATGCAGGTGTTTTTTTTTTTTTTAATATAATGATTTGTTTCCTTTGGCTGTATACCCAATAGTGGGATTGCTGGGTCAAATGGTATTGCTGTTTTTAGTTCTTTGAGAAGCCTCCAAATTGCTTTCCACAGTGCCTGAACTAAGTTGCATTCCCACCAATAGTGTATAAGCATACCTTTTTATTTACGTCCACCAACATTTGTTATTTTCTGACTTTTAATAGTCATTCTGACTGGTATGAAATGATATTTCATTGTGGTTTTAGTTTGCACTTCTCTCATAATTAGTGATATTGAACATTTTTTTCACATGTTTCTTGGCCACTTGTATGTCTTCTTCGGAGAAACGTCTATTCATGTCTTTTGCCTGCTTTTTAATAAGGTTTTATTTTTTTCTTGTTGAGTTCCTTATAGATTCTAGTAAGTGTCGAAAATATTGAATTTTGAAGAATTATTTTTTATTTTATTTTACTTTATTTTATTTTATTTTATTTTATTTTGTTTGGGTGGAGTCTCGCTGTGTCACCCAGGCTGGAGTGCAGTGCCATCATCTCGGCTCACTGCAACCTCCACCTCCTAGGTTCAAGCGACTCTTCTAACTCAGCCTCTCAAGTAGCTGGGATTACAGGCACCTGACACCACATCCTGCTAACTTTTGTATTTTTTAAAGTAGAGATGGGGTTTTTGCCATGTTGGCCAGGCTAGTCTCGAACTCCTGACTTCAGGTGATCCACCCACCTCAGCCTCCCAAAGTGCTGGGATTATAGGCATGAGCCACCATGCCTGACCAAGAGTTACTTTTTAAAAGGTATGAGTATGTTTTAGTAATTCTCTTCATTCAAAGCCTCCTTGGTCCTTCAGGAGATAAAGAGTCATTCACTTTCATTGCCTATTCACCAATCTGCCAAACAAATCTAATATCTGTTTTCAGAGTTTTATATGTTCCTTGTACTGACTTTCATAATATTATTCTGTCTAAAAATATTTGGTACCAGATTTTATCAGAGAATAACAATCTGCAATAAGAAGCTGAGGTGCTTTGAGTCTGTATTTCCAATAAATCTCATGTTGAATTGTAATCCCTAATGTAGGAGGTGGGGCCGGGTGGGAGGTGACTGAATCATGGGGGGAGGTTTATCATGAATAGTTTAACGCCATCCCCCTTGTCATTTTTTTGGCAATGAGTGAGTTCTAAGGAGATCTGGTTGTTTAAAAGTGTGTAGCACCTCTCCCCTCTCTCTCTTCTTCCTGCTTTAGCCATGTGAAGTGCCAACTCCCCCTTTTTGTTTTCCACCATGATTGTAATGTTCCTGAGGCCTCCCCAGAAGCAGAGCAGATGCCAGCATCATGCTTCCTGTATAGCCTGTAGAACTGTGGATCAATTAAACCTATTTTCTTTATAAATTACCCAGTCTTGGGTATTTCTTTGTAGTAGTACAAGAACTGACTAATACAGAAAATTAATACCGAGTGGGGCATTGCTATGAAGATACCTGAAAATGAAACAACTTTAGAACAGGGTAATGGGTAGAGATTGGAACAGTTTGGAGAGCTCAGAAGAAGAAAGGAAGATGAGGGAAAGCTCGGAACTTCTGACAGACTTGTTGAATGGTTTCAACCAAAGTGCTCATAGTGATGTGAACAATGAAGTCCAGGCCGAGAAGGTCTCAGATGGAAATGAGGAACTTATTGAGAACTGGAGTAAATGTCATTTTTGCAATGCCTTGGCAAAGAACCTGGCTGCATTGTACCCCTGCTATAGGGACCTGGGGAACTTAGAACATAAGAGTGATGATTTAGAGGATCTAGTGGGAGAAATTTCTAAACAGCAAAGTGTATGATATGTGGCCTGGCTGTTAATAATAACAAACTATGCCCATATGTGTGAGCAAAGAAATTACCTAAAACTGGAACTTATATTTAAAAGGGAAGCACAGCAGAAAATTTGGAAAATTTTCAGCCTGGCCATGTGGTAGAAAAGAAAAGCCTGGATGTCTAGGAAGAAGCCTGTTGCAGTTGCAGATCCCTCATAGAAAACATTTGCTAGGGCAATGTGGAGGAGAGATGTGGAGTTGGAGCCCATGTACAGAGTCCCCACTGGGGCACTGCCTAGAGTAGCTGTGAGAAGAGAACCACAATCCTCCAGACCCCAGAATGGCAGATCCACTGACAGCTTGCACCCCGCACCTGGAAAAGCTGCAGGAACTCAGTGCCAGCCCAAGAGAGCAGCCGTGGGGGCTGAACCCTGCAAATTCACATGGACAGAGCTGTCCAAGTCCTTGGTGGCTCACCCCTTGCATCAGTGTGCCCCAGATGTGAGACATGGAGTCAAAGGAGATCACTTTGAAGCTTTAAAATTTAATGACTGCCCTGTTGGGTTTAGGACTTGCATGGGGCCTGTAGCCCTTTTGTTTTGGCCAATTTCTCCCTTTTGTAATGGGAGTATTTACCCAATGCCTATATCCCCATTGTATCTTGGAAGTAAGTAACTTGTTTTTGATTTCACAGGCTCATAGGCAGAAGGTATGAGCCTTGTCTCAGATGAGACTTTGGACTTTGGACTGTTGAGTTAATGCTGAAATGAGTTAAGACTTTGGGGGACTGTTGAGAAAGGATGGTTGTATTTTTCAATGTGAAAAGGACATGAGATTTGGGGGGCCAGGGGTAGAATGATATGGTTTAGATCTATGTCCCTACCAATCTCATGTTGAACTGTAATCCCTAATATTGCAGATGGGGTCTGGTGGGAGGTAATTGGACCATGGGAGCAGTTTCTCCTGAATAGTTTAACACCATCCCTCTTGGTATTGTCTTGGTGATAACAAGTGAGTTGTCATGAGATCTGGTTGTTTAAACACGTGTAGCACTTCCCCCTCTCTCTCTTCTTCCTGCTCTGGCCATGTGACGAGCTGGCTCCCCCTTTTTTGCCTTCCATCATTATTGTAAAGTTCCTAAGGCCTTCTCAGA
The DNA here is from genome assembly GCF_043159975.1 of Macaca nemestrina. Lineage (NCBI taxonomy): Eukaryota > Metazoa > Chordata > Mammalia > Primates > Cercopithecidae > Macaca > Macaca nemestrina. The sequence goes on from NC_092125.1 coordinate 157,206,138, forward strand.
AGCAGAGTAGATGCCAGTGTCATGCTTCCTGTACAGCCTGTGGAACCCAGAGCCAATTAAACCTCTTTTCTTTATAAATTACCCAGTTTCAGGTATCTTTCTTTCTTTCTTTTTTTTTTTTTAATACAGAGTCTCACTCTGTTGCCCAGGCTACAGTGCAATGGCAGGATCTCAGCACACTGCAACCTCCACCTCCTGGGTTCACGTTATTCTCCTGCTTCAGCCTCCCAAGTAGCTGGGATATTACAGTCATGTGCCACCATGCCAGGCTAATTTTTGTATTTTTAGTAGAGATGGGGTTTCACCAAGTTGGCCAGGCTGGTCTCAAACCCCTGACCTCAGGTGATCCACCTGCCTCAGCCTCCCAAAGTGCCTGGATTACAGGCATAAGCCACCATGCCCGGCCCTCAGGTATTTCTTTATAGCAGTGTGAGAATGTACTCATACAGAAGCCTTAAGTGACAAAGAGTTTTAAGTTTTCAAATGTATAAAAATATTCTTCCTTCATTTTAATACAGAGAGAATATAAAATGGAACTGATATAGAAACTTTATATTTTCAAATACACTTAGTTAAAAAAGAAATTCACAATAGTCAAGAGGTGGAAGCAACCCACATGTTTATAGGCAGATGAATGGTTAAACAAAATGTGGTGTATGCATACAATGGAATATTAAACAGGAAACAGGAAGGAAATCAAGTCACATGCTACAACATGAATGATCCTTAAGAACATTATATAAAATGAAATAAGCCAGTCACCAAAAAAACAAGTACTGCATGGTTCCACTTACATGAAGCATCTAAAGTAGTCAATTTCATGGAAATAGAAAGGAGAATGGTAGTTACCAAGAGAGAAATGAGGGGACAGGGGAGTGGGGAGTTGTTTAATGTGTATAGAGTTTTAGTTCTGCAAGATGAAAAAACTTCTGAAGATCTGTTTTATAACAATGCAAATATACTTAATACTACTGAACTATACACTTAAGAATGGTTAAGATGATAAATTTATGTTAATTTTTTATAACAATTAAGAAAAAAGCAAAACCTAAGGTATGTTTCTGACTCATTTAAATTTAATTCATCACTCATTTGGAGAGAAATCAGAGGTCCATGAAACCCTGGCCTTCACTCCTTTAATTAGCCTCTAGCTCTTTCTTCTTAAACACAAAATCTTCTATTTCGACAGGATTAAATGAACAGGAATACATGAAAGGAAAGGTTTAAATTTTCCTTGAAATTGAGACTCTGACTCCCAGAAGGCCAATGAGGTTCTAAACTTGAAATGTGCACTTGACAATCACTATTAATAACTAAGATATACCTCCAGACAAATTCCCAAGCCTACTTATTATGTATGAACATGAGCAATTATGCCTTTGCACAACACATACACAATATACTGCAGAGCATGCAATCAAATTAATGCATAATATAATCTAGCATGGATAATTGAGAACTGGAATATTGATTAGCTACCAGAACTATTTTCTCTCAACACATTGTATTTTTATTATTAAGCAAGAAAATAGACTTGCATATTTAGTATTAATATGTTGCATAACATAGTTATGGTAGAAAACATTTGAAATTGGGGCCTAAACTTTTTCATTCTCAAAAGAGCAGCAGTTATTAACTGGTTAGGAATACAGCTTAGTGTTAGGCTCCATATGCTGACAAAATTAACAAAGCTTGGTTTTTGCTGTGAGAAACCTTACCATAATATGAGGACCATCACCAGGCCTCTATATAACTTGAATGTAAAGAGAACAATATGAGAGCTATAAACAAAGAACCATATGAATGAAAAAAAGAAAGTTAAACAGGCTGAAGTTGTAGACTTATGGCCATTTAGACCTGGCATGAAGTAATCAGAGATAGAAATCTACCTCGCAAGGTTAGGTTTTCTGTTCTATTTTGGGGAGCTATGGTTGATTAAAAACCCTTTCCCATGTAGAATGAAAGTTTATCTTTCTTTAACATACACTTATTCGGATAAATAATACATTAATTCTCCTTTCTAATGTAGAAGGTAGTTCTTATTAACTATTAGTTATTAATTTCTTTCTTTAATCATTCATCAAAGTGACTGTGGAAAAACCAACTGTAGCTTAACTGGCATTTGGATATGAGAATCTGGAAGACTGAAGAGAAGTCTTAGCTAAAAATGTATGTTTGGGAGTCATCAAATCAATAAATGGGATTTAAAATTCTCCGTCATTTCTCAAGCCATTCTTCTCTCCACTCTGCAAGTTTAATCATTCACCTATTTTCATTGATTCTACTTGCAAATTAGTTCTCTAATCTTGCCCACAGTCACTCTCATCTCTTATATTAGTAGCTTCAAATTGTCTCACCGTATTCAGTTTTACCTACTTCCAAAACATTCTCTATACTGCAGCCAGAATTATCATTACTATGTCAGTTTTCTAGGGCTGCTGTAACAAAGTAGTAGAAACTGAGTGGCTTAAATAACTGCATTCTATTGTCTCCCAGTTCTGGAGTATACAGTTTGAGATCAATGTGTTGGCAGAACCGTGCTACCTCTGAAGGTACCAGGGAAGAATCTATTCCAGGCCTCTCTGCTAACTTCTGGTAGTTCCGTGATCTGCAGAAACATAACCCCAATCTTCACATAGCATTCTTCCTGTGTGAATTTCTATCTTTCCACATGATATTTTTAAAAATAAGGACACAAGTCTTATTGGTTTAGGGGCTCACTCTGCTACAGTATGACCTCATCTTACTAATCTTACTCATCTTAGTACATCTTACATCTGCAATAACCTAATTTCCAAATAGGTTCACATCCTCAGGTAACGGGGTTGATACTTCAACATAAAAATTATGGAGGGACATAATTTAACTACTGTATTTTTTAAATGTTAATATGATTCTGTCATTTCCTCTTAAAATGGTTCCCCACTGTCTTCAGGATAATGTCCAAAACGTCTTAACATGGTTTACTAAGTGCTTCATATGCTGGTCCTTAGGTCCTCTCTTGTTTCATGTCTTGTAGCTCTCCTTCTCCCACCCCACTCCTAGAAATACTCAGCAATAAATGTAAAATTACAATTACAATATGTATTTTAATAACCTGATGCCAGCACAGACTCTAATAGTGGATTTGGTCTATTCAGGAAGATCAGAAGGTGCTTCTTCAAGGGAATGATGATTGATCTGAGAGGTAAAAGATCTAAATAGGTGGAAACAGAAGAGAAGAACATCCCAGACAGAAGACGCAGTTTGTCCTCTATGTTTGAAGGATGAACCAAAGGAAGATAAGAGTAAAGTGGTATGAGATGAAGTTGGAGTGGCAGGGAGGTCCAGATGAAGCACAGACGGAGTTTAGGGATGGCACAGAAGAATCTCTGAGACTCTTACCCAGGGAAATAAGGCAATAAAATCCACATTTCAAAAAATCACTGTGGTAACTGTAGAGGAGTGAAGAACAGAGTTGAGGAGGCAAATGTGGATGGGGGAAGCCCTGTTACTGGAGAAGTCTACGTAAGCAAGGGACAATGGTGCCCTGTATGAGGAAATGATCTATCTCTAAGTAGATTTTAGATACATTAGGAAGTAAAAACAAGAGGCTTGGAAATGGATTGTTTAGAAGGAGTAAGGGAGAAGAAGCTGTCAAGGGTGACTTCTAGAATTTTGACTTAGTACGCGGAAGGCTTGCAAAGTCATTCATTAAAATTAGAAAATGTGGAAAATTTTTGTGAGTTCCTATGTACATGTTGGGTCCTCTGAAGCATTTTCAGAGAGATGTTGAGTGGGCAGTTGGAAGTTCTGAGGTCTTGCCTGGGTTGAATGTATGCTTTTGTGAATCTCCACCATGCAGGTTAAAATTGAAGCCACAAGCATCAATAAATCAGAACTGAGAAGAATAGGGCATCCAAGACTGAGCTTAGATTCTAACATTTAAAGATTCGTTAGGGGCAAAAAAGCCAGCAAAAGAGATGGAGAGATTCGAGACATACCATGTGCACTGAGGGGAGAAAATGTTTTTTTAAAAAAAGAAGTGGCGAACACTGATGAATATAGGCAGAAGGTCGGTTAATAAAAATACTGAAAAAGGCATAGTATGTTGGCGGGGAGGTGGGTAGGGGGCTGAATACTGAAAAAAATTTGCCTATTATTACTTTTCTCCTCTCCAAGCTAAACATTCCATGTCTTTGACTAATTAGGTATTTCATGACATTTTACCATTTCTAGGACCTTCATCTGGAGGCACTCCAGTGCAACAATATTTTTGAATTGCCACCGAAAAAACAGGCCATTGGAAATGCCACAGAGCACTTTATTAATCATTCCCTAATCTATGCTGAACACTGTGTGGGCCATGGGGAAAGGATCAAAGAACAGCCGGACCAGATGGCTACCCTCAAAGAGCTTTAGTCTAACAGAAATGTTGAGGCACACACACATATATGGTAAATATAATACCAAGTGCCAGAAAAGAGTTTGATATTAACATTCTAAAGAGGAGGTGATGATTTCTGTCAAGCTTTCATAGAAGAGGAAACATCTCATCTGAGTCCCACTGGATGGATAGAATTCGGACTCTAAAACTGTGGTAGAAGAAGATCTTCCATCCAAAGAAAGACAACAAGGATGGAAATTGGAAGATGTGTGGAAGGATGTGAAGATGAGTGCTAGGAAATAAGGCTGAAAAACTAGCATGGTCTTTTGGAGGCCAAGGCGTGTGGATCACCTGGGGTCAGGAGTTTGAGATCAGCCTGGCCAACATGGTAAAACCCTGTCTCTACTAAAAATACAAAAAAGTAGCTGGGCATGGTGATGTATGCCTGTAATCCCAGATACTTGGGAGGCTGAACTGTGAAAATCACTTGAACTCAGGAGATGGAGGTTGCAGTGAGTTGAGATTGCACCACTGCACTCGACTCTGGGTAACAGATAAGACTCAGTCTCAAAAATGAAAAAAAAGGAAAAAAGAAAAGTAGCATTAAGCTACTTGCTGGAGAGCCATGAATATTAGGCCAAAGACCTTAGACTTTTTTCCTTTGACAGTAAGGATTCACTAAATATTATTCATGATTTTGATTTGAGTCTTACTCTGGCCCCTGGAAGTCTCGTCTTGCGGACCTTGGCTTACCTATTGTGGACATGCCTCTTTGAATCAACTTTAGCACTTTCTCTTAAGCACAATTCCTATGTTTAGATCACAATACAGTTTTGCTGAAAGTGCTGACCTGGGAAGGGAATGGCTCAAAGAGAGGGAGAACAGCTTGGTGGCTATTGTAATAGTTTTTATTGTGTTATGCTAAGGCATAGAGGATCCCTGTGCATCATCTGTGCATCCTAGATATCAGGACTAGGGGATACAGGACACTAGCTGACAGAATTAAAATGCTTTTTTATGTATTCTCTTTGTTTATGATGCCTCTTTATGTTTTAGTTAACTTTCATTATCGTCCCTACCACCTGTTTTAGATCTAACCTTTCCCTGTCCACCCCAGCTCTCACTTGCAGCCTTTCATCCCTTTACTTTTCCTCATAACAACATTAAAAAAATCCAACATACTATAATTTTCTTACCTGTGTTATTTTTGTCTTTCTCCCCTGTTCCTGCACTGACATGTAAATTCTATTAGGCTTTTTTTTCCCCCTTCTGTTCACTGCTGTATCACCAGACCCTAGATCAGCGGTTAGCATGTGGCAAGAAGTCAGTGTTTTAAATAAATTAGTTAATTTGCTTTGGCCTTTATATTTGGATCCCATCAAAAGCATTCAAAATGAATTGCCTGCTTCTTTGAAGATAACAGGCAGCATCATGAGTCCAGTAAACAAAGGCAATGGAGGATGGATTCAAGAAATGTCCAGGAGATACAATCCAAAGAATTTGACAATTCAATAAGTGTTTGGAAAGGGGAGAGAAGAAAATCAAAGATGATTCAAGTTTTCAGAATGAGTGACTAGAGAAAGCAGGAGCTACTGGCAAGAACGGAACCAGAATACTAGCCAAGAAGGAGGTTTGGGACATAATAGTTAATGCAATGTTTTAGAACCTGATCAACACTATAATTGTTATTGCCTATAAAATATCACTTTGCCCCATAATATATTATTTTTAAAAAATGGAGAAACTTGATAAACTTTGCATTCCAAATAGCCTTTTTAAGCCAACAGTGTATACATATGAGACAATACCATCTGGGAAGGTGAAACAGAGACAGGCAGAACAAAGAAACTCTGACTTTGATAGATTAAACCCTTGACTTGATAAATGGTTCATGCAGATCAGCAATGGAAAGGCCTATGTGCCAACACAAAGAGCCAAAAATAATCTTGTAGTTTAAAGGAGTGAATGAATGATACAGCACTCTGAGTCTGGAAAAACCTCAGCTGTGATCATGAAATATGTATTAAAATCTTTGGCTCTATCGGAGACAGATACCTAAAGTTTCCTCTCAGGCTATGGTGGAAGTTATTTTTTTCTGATACACAGCGGGCCAAATTCACATTACAGATGCTGCTTTTTATAATTGTTCCAGCATAAATTGTTTCAACTCAAGCAAAATCCAAAATGCACATTTTCTTGGTTGGTAGAGAAGGTGGCAGTCTATAAAAGGAAATGAGCCAGCAGATTTATCCTCTTTATCACAAAGGGAAGTCACAATGCATATCTCAAAGCAGAAGGGAAAAGATAGTATATCAGAAAAAGAACTGAAAGGAAATACACCAAAATGGAAATTGTCTTTGGTACGAATATACATAATTTCTATTTTATTTCTTTACAATGAACATATATTATTCTCCAATTAGAAAAAGAATAAAATGTTTTCTTTAAAAGAGTGCTCATTGGCCCAAAGCTGCTTAGTAATAAGCTTGCAGGTCATTTTCAAGAAATTCTGACAACATGGCATCTCCACTGAGACAAAAAATTAATCCATCATGGGGGAGTGAATTTTTTACTTCATCCCAAATCATTTTCAGTCTAAGCAAAAAGGAACCTACATGATTGTTCTGGAAACAATCAAAGGATAGGCAATTCTTAAGATCCAGATAAGATGCTAAGTAGAGTCAATTAAATGCACAGATACTTCTTAAATTCTGTTTCAGTCAATAAAGTCAACCTCTGCATCCAAAAATTATTTCAAATAATTTAGCAATTTTTACTCCTTACATTTTCCCCTCTTATTTCAATAAAAGCCTACCAAGACAGTTTAGTTTCATTTTGCTTTGCTTTGTTTTAAGTGGCCACAACAGAAAAGAAAAGCCTCGGAATGGTTAAATAACCAACCTGACAGTTTAATGTAGATAAACGTGGAATCGTCAATACTGAATACATCCCCCCCACCACCAAAACCAACATTCTTAGAAGTTCTGGGGAAATACTGGCAAAGCATAACTAATCATCTTAAAAGAAATAAAAACTTCTCTCCTATATACTCATCTACACAGGCACACACTTCACCAAATTCCATAAAATTTCACATACATAAAACCTGATGGATTACTTCACTTTAAAGCCAACCAACCAACCCATCAGTCAACAAAAACCTCTAAATACAGCAAACCTTCAGAAATTAAGAATTTCACATTCATCATTTGACTCCATGAGAATTAAGCCAAAAATCTATTACATAAAATATACACACAAATACCTACTGTGGACAGGAGCTGTTCTAGGTACTGAGAACACGTGCATTGTGAATGAAGAAACAGGTCCCAATTTTCACGGAACTGACATGATAGCGCTGAGAGGACAACAGAAAAGAAGGAGCTATACCAAAAACTGAGATAACCCTAAGAAGGCTGAATAGGATAGGTGGTACCTAACCAAAGACACAGGACTGTCACAGCCACAGGGCCCAGCCTGGAGCTGGCACAACTGTGCGCCCTGAAACATTGAACTGGGTTGGTCCTCACTGAGATTGCTACGATAGAATCATAGCAGCAGGAGCAATGGCAGCAGCAGCAGCAGAAGCAGCATGACTACTAGAAAGAAAAGGAAAGTGGATGCTTGGGGACCCATGATTTCAGCAGTACCTTTGCAGCCATGGCGCCTGTCATGGTGGGAGTTGCTATCCTGGCATTAGTGGTGTTTGAAAGGGAGCCTGGGAACAAGGTGGACCTGACAGAACTATGCCAGGGAAAGAAGGGTGTGCTGCTCAGAATCCCTGGGGCTTTCACCCCAAATGTCAAAAACCCATCTGCTTGGGTTTGGGGAGTAGGCTGGGGTTCTGAATGTCAAGGGGGGCCAGATCCATGTCTAAGTTCCACTGTCTTTGTGTCTTTGTGACTGGTGAGTGGGGATAGGCCACACTGCAGAAGGCCAAGACCGGCTCATGGGTGGTAGCCCTGGGACCTCTGGGAAGGAGACTGATTTGTTACTAGATGATTCGCTGTTGCCACTCTTTGGGGATGAGAGCTTGAGAGCTTCTTCCTGGTGAAAGAGGATGGTGTGGTGAAGGCCTTGCATGAGCCTGACTATACAGGCCTCACCTGTAGTCTGGTCCCCAGTCCCATCTCACAGCTCTGAGGCCCAGATGCCTTCACTGTTTCCTGTGCCCAGCCCTGGGCAAGGGGCCCCAGTCTAACCTCAACTGGAGTCACTCGGTTGGAACCTAGGCCAAATTTCTGCAATAAACACTCCAGTTCAAAACAAACAAAAAATGATTAAAAAAAAAAAAAAAGCTGGACAGGGCAACTCAATAGTCATTGGTAGAAAGGAGCTGACATTAGTTATGGTACCAGGTTGGAAGCCTCTCTGAGGGGGTAACAACTGAGCTGAGACTGCTCAGACAAGAATGTCCAGCCACAGGAACACGTGGGCCTGAAGAACATCCAGGTAGAGAAAACAGCAAGCAAGCCCATCACAGAAACTGGTTAGGCACGTTAAGGGAATAGAAGGCCAGAGTGGCTGAAGGGGAGATGGGAGCACGGTTCTTTATTGGCCACGATAAAGAGTTCAGTGTTTATTCTGAGTTCAGTGATGAAAGGCCAATAGAGAATTTAAGAAGGGGAGTGGAGCAATTCTACTTGTATTTTTAAGAGATCTCTTTGGAGAACGGATGATGAGGGTGAGGGCTGGGAGATGAGAGTGGAAGCAGGAGACCAGTAGAGAATATAGGTGAGAGCAGATGGTGTCTTGGAGTAGAGTAACAAGGAAAATCAAGAGAAGTGGATAGGTTTGGTGATATAACCAGCTGGCATGATGGCAGATGGAATGTGGAAGAAGGCAGATAGCAAAATGTCTAGAATGCATCTTAGGTTTCTGACTTAAGCAATTGAGTGAATGGCAGTACCATTTACTGGAATGAGAAGGAATGTAGAACAGGTGTGAAGAAAACATTCCATTTTGAGCTCATACCTAATTCTGATAACTATTATACATCCACATGGAAATATCAAGCAGGCAATGGAATATACAAGTCAGAAACTCATGGTACGAGTCAGGGCTGGAGGTATAAAGTTATGCAGAAGGAGTTAAAACAATAGAATTGGATTAGGTCACTCAGGAATAAAATGCAGATAGAGAAGAAAAAGGGCTCAAGCTCTTTAGCACTCCAGCAATTAGAGATCAGCTGGAGGAAAAAAAAAAAAAAAAAAAAGCAAACCAACAAGTTCGAAAATAACCAGTGAGACAGAGGGAAAGCAGGAGGGACAGGCACAGTTCTGAATGCCTCAATGTCTTATTTCATTTAATCCCATGAGCCCAATAATATTCTCAATAAAGAAAGGAGGAAGTAGTCAAGTTGGACAGATGGTATTGAAAAGCAGAGTCAGCCAAAAACATAGAACAATTGTGTTGACAATGTTGACCACTGATGACGTCAACAAGGGTATTTCAGTATTGAAACAATAACTTATTGTTTAAACAAACTATATTTACTTACAAATTACAAAATATCAAATAACTATTAAGGAGAAAAATAAAATGAACTAATCAATGGTGGTATTCAAACAGCAATATAACATTTTTCTCAACCTTGTTTCTCATTATTGTCCCTCTAAGGAGCCTGGTTGAGATAATTTTATCCTACTTACACCCCCTCCCACATGAAATTTGATACTGCAGTTAAATGGGTATCTACAGGTACTATGGCCCTTTGGGTGGCCACAAATCTTTATAGTATCAAAAGCCTTTGGCCCTTCCCCCACCCCAACCTCCTCAACATGAATTTTCACATCCCAGGGGAGGAGACAATATCTGTAATTATAATTATGCATTGTAATTATAGTCTGCTATTGTATTGAGAAGAAAATGTATGTTTCACTCATCATTAGAGTGGCCACATAATTTATTATCCAACTGAAATATTTTGGGGAGGAAAGAGATTACTACTAATAATTACATTGGGATAGAAGGCATATACCAGAATAGTATATTCTGTATACTATTCTGAAGCCAGGCAACTGGGATATATGATTATCCTACTCCTTATAAACTCTGAAAAAATTTCAATTATAAGAATAAAATTGGCAATATTTTAATTCTAAAGTGGAAAAATAAATTCAACAGCTAGACTGTCAGAAAAATGAACAAAATGGGCAAAGATGGAGAATCTAACAAAGACAAAAAGGAGAAAGCACAAAGCAAATTAGAAGCTACAAAAAAAATGTTATAGTAGTTTTAAAATATATCACAGATCGCCATACAGTCTTTATACTATAAAAGTTGAAAATTTAGATAAAAAGAGAATTTTCTGGGAATGTGCAAGTATTCAAAACTGACTCGGGAAGGAGTTTAAAACAATATAGATAATTATGAAAATGTTTGAAAATGTTATCAATGAAATATTTCCAAAATGATATTTAGGCCCATACATTTCTTTGAAAAAAGTTCTTTGAAATCTTCAAAAAACATATAATGACTATGCTACATAATTTGTTCCCAAGCTGAACAAAAAGATAGAAAGTTATTCATTTTATAAAACCAGCATAAGCCTAATGCCAAACTTGACAAAGCTAATACACAAAAAAGAAAACTGTAGCCCAATCTCTGAATCTCTGAATGTAGACATGCACACTCAAAAGAAATTATAGTAAATTAATCTCTCAGTGAAAGCTGATTAGTATGTAAGATCTGGGACAAAATCTGGCTTACTTCTTAATACTAAGTTACACTCTAAACTTTTGTACTTAGTTTAACACTTTTCTTAGTCACATAAGCAAGGAGTTAGAGAAGATTGTGATGCTGCAAATCCTTAGAATTATAAAAGTGAAAAATGTGTCAGAAAATTGAGATGTGGTGTTGAAAATAATATGATCATATATCAGAATTATAATGCTTAGGAAAGCTTCAGTAACCTAGTATTTGTTTCACCACTGTCAGCCCATATATTAGTGTAAGTACTAAAATGCATTACAGCACTAATATTTCGTGTTTTAGATGAGATAAAATAATACTTCTAATCCATTATTGTAATTTTAATCTATGTCACAGTGTTGGTATAACAGAAGGCTTATCTTGAAGCCAGAAAATGTGTTTATTTTCAACTTGTCTTAGTTTAAAAATCTAAGACATGATTCAGACATTTACCCATCTTGTTGATGATTCTTTTATTAGACTATTAATTGCACTTGAACTGAAGAAATCAGATTCAAACTAATGCTTTTAAAATGTGTCATTCAAAAGACATTTTCATGTTCTTTTTCTTAATATTATTGTCAGTAGTTATTCCTTTAAAAATTAAAGTTTAAATATTTCTTTTTGAATCTGATGCTTAGTAAATCTTGTGAGGGAGATAAAAGCATGATAAAGTTTACCTATTTTAAAACGTGTTTGAAAATTTGGATTTTGTGCCAGGAACAGTGATGTGCGCCTGTCATCTTAGCTACTCAGGAGGCTCAGAAGGAAAGATCACTCAAGCCCAGGAGTTCAAGTCCAGCCTGTGCAACATAGGGAGACCCTGTTGCTTTAAAATAAAATAAAACAAAATAAAATGAAATAAAAATAACATTTTTAAAATTTGGATTTTGAAATGAACTAGGTTTTCTCTTGAAATTTTTATGTTGAAAAAAAACATAAACAGAAATGCTACATGAATAATGCATTCGAGTGAATAATTTCTAATACACAGTCAATTTTCAAATTTTTGTAAGCAACATTATAAAATGAATCCTGTATACCATTTTTCAACTTTTATAATCAAGCTATTTAAAACTTACAAACTTTAAATACATCTATAGAATAGAACACTAGCAACCTTGATAATGAAAAAGGGGAGAAAAGCATAGGGGAGCAAATACCCTCATCTTGCTGGAAAGACAAGAGACACTGCCTCAAGGTAATGGAAAAAGGGAGAGCTAAGTTTGTTATTTAAACCTAGAAAGAGAAACAACAGAAGAACCAAATAGTAACATAATGATCCAACTTTGGGAAGGAGAGGAGCAGATAGAAAGAAGCATGAGCTAAATCCTCCTTTTTTTATAGAGAGGAGTAATAAATAATGTGTGAAGTTGATAATCAAAGAATAGTAAAATAAGAAAATATGGCAGGATGGTTCTATCTTGAAACATTAATCCAGTTGTTTTCTGTGCATTTCCCTCCAAATCTTTTGGGTCATTTTCCTCCTGCCATAGCACCCCCAGTCCTTACCAAGGGGGAAAACAAAAATTCAAAAAGCCAGACTAAGAGACTTTCAGGGTGTTTTTTTCTTGGAGATCCCAGAACATAGAGAAACATATAAGAAAAAGCAAGAAGCAATGAGTGAAAGAAAAGAGAAGAAATCCTGAAGGGATGAAAAGGATATTGGTTTCCACACGGGTCTGGAAAGCAGTGCATGCCAAAGGGAGACATAGAAGATGAACTGTCCTCCAGAGTGGTCTCCTCCACGCCAATTTACTCCCCTGGACGACAGGTCTGGTGTTCAGCAGTCATGGACACTTTTAAGAATCCCACTAGAAAAATGATAAGAGGGAACTCTACCCCTGGCCAAGGTGAATCCAGACTGAACAAGCAGAAAATTTCCCTGTGAGAGTCTAGGCGAGGATGCACACCACTGGTACTTGCATTATTTAATGCTGCATAGGTAAATATCTGAAGAACTGATTTTTTTTTAAATTAAGGCTCTGGAGAATATGATTGGGAGAGAACAGAAGCAGCATGGGGAATTGCTGCTTTTTATTTCAACTCTTTGGCACTATTAGATTCTTTACTATGTACATTTATTACTTTTGTAAAATTTTAAAGAGAAGATTAAAACTAATGGTTTTCATTACTGAATATGTACTATGAGCCAGGCACTCTGCTAGGTGCATTAAATATGTTCTCTCACCTAGTCTTCAAAAAAGTTAAGTATTGTATATATAAATACATAACCAGAGTGGCTGGCACATTGTTAGAAGCGCAACATTGATTTAATGAATGAATTGCTAATGAATGCACAATTCATATATATATATATATAGGCATGCATGCATGAATGAATAGATGTTGTATGAAAAGCTTCAAGAGGTTTTGGAACTGCAATCTTCTCCACCAACCACCTCCCCACATATAAGATCATTCTGTCTGGATTGCATAAAATTGGCATCAGCATTTTCAAAGTTCTTGGTTTTCAGGAAAGAAAAAAAGTTAGAAAATCTATCATACAATAATAATTTCAATTTCTGTAGCCTTGCTCTGTCTTGGAAGTTCTCAGTCTCCAGTGGTTTGGATGATAGGAGGTTCATCCTGGCATGGAAAACCTTAAATTAGAGTGAATAAATGAGGAGTTGGCATAGCACTTCAGAAACCTTGCCAACCTCTGCTCAGCTGCCTTTTCCACATCAATTCTCATGTGCAAAGAAAATCAGAATGTACAAGTTACTGGGAAAGATACTTACACATTTGGAAATATACAAAAATCACAGGTGATCTCTTACACTAAATTAGCCTTTCAGGGTAAATCGACAGGGTCAGAAAGTGTACAAGTCAATAAAACAGACTAGATCAGTCACTACTAAACAATAAGTTATCTCCGTACCATAGTGTAGAAAGTTAGAAAATAAACAGTAGAGGCCATTTTTCAGTTGCATTCTGTGTAGGTTATTTTAATTTGTAGGGCTCTGTAAGAATAAAATACCCTTCGTGGTAAACACTTGCTTTCAGAACTTCTAGTTGGTAGGCTTTTAGGAAAAACAGTTGTCGTATTATACAATTACTACCAGAGTTTGCTGAGGAAGTATTAAAATCAAACATTTACAATAGAATCGCAAAGTTTCATTTTCTTTATTAAGTTCCTAAAATGAAAATCAATCATAAATCATAATAACCAATATGTATTAAACACCATGGACCAGGCACCATGCTAAGCACTTTTATACACATCATGGCATTTACTCCTCAGAATATTCTCTGAGATAAGAGGTATTCATATGGCCTCATTTTGTTGGTAGGTTAAGCAACTTTCCAAGATCATAGAGCTAATAAGTGATAGAGCAAGAGTTTGAACCCAGGAAATTTGACTCCAGAGCCATTGATCTTAAACACCATGTTACACCTTTCTGATATTTAGTATGCAAAAGTACAGCAAAACTTATAAGGAGGCAATATCATCAGGAGTAGCAGCATTGAAACTAGGTATCTGATACGGTTTGCCAAGATTAAATTGCTTAGATACTACCAATTGCTTTATAGGAGAACATCTATATTATATAAGTATTGCATTGTATTCTATTATATATATAAACTTATTCTCATACAAATACATAGGGGAGATGTAGCAAAGATATATTAAAATCATTAATAAAGGAACCAACAAAATAATAAAGTGGATTCAAGGAGAATGCAAGAAACTGAGATAGGTAAATTGGTAAGTAAGTGGGTGGTGGATGGATGAATGGATGGATGGGGAAAAGATTGCTGGAATAACATTTTTAAGTCATATATCCAAAACTGCTTAATAGTCTAAAGAGCAATAAAACCCTAAAATTTTATCCTATACTGTTTTATTCTCTATTGTTAGAAATCATTTGCCTCTCTATCGGACAGTAGTGATTTGCATCTTATTAATTTTCTACATGCTAACATCAACTATGCAGAAGCTAGACTGTAATCAGTGGTAATTTTAAGCCAAACAAAATTACATTGTTTGACAGAGTGAGATGACCCTTAGGACGGCTCATTAGACAATGCTCTGGCATGACAGTGAAAGGATATGCAGTAAGCTTTATGTCCTATTTCCAAATATAGATGTTCATTCTTAAAAGAAAGTAATAATGTATTAACAGATACAATTTTAACTAAAACTTTCTCTACATCTAGGTACTAAGTAAACTTCATAATAATTATAATAATAGTAATTTATTTAGTGTTTATTGAATCTTTATATGAGCCAGGGACTATGCTAAGAACAGTGTATATATTCTCTTATTTAATTTTTAAGTCTACTCTAAGGGTAGGCATTATTCCCATTTATCCAACCCCATTTCATGTAGAAGGAACTGGGTGCTCAGGAACATTATGTAACTTGGCCAAGGTCTCAAAACTAAGTAACGGCACAGTAGGAATTAGAAGCCACATCTACCTCGCAAAACTTATGTCCTTAACCACCACACACCATACCCCACTGCCTCTGTAGCTCTGCAGTGCAGCCAAAGTAAATCAGACAGGTCAAGCTTTAGCCGTGTGCATTTCTACGCCCCTTGCCTTATAAGTCTACGTTTTGTTTTACACAATTACATCTTTCTTATAGTCCTGTCTTGCTTTACACAATTACATCTTCATTGACCTTGACTGAGCACAGAAAGGCATCTCCTGAAATGCCAACCTATCCTTTGGGACAGGTGTCCTAACAGTGTGGAAATCTGTTGGGGAATCCTCTAGCACAGTGGTTTAAAGCATGGGCCTTGGACATGGGCATAGCTCTGTTGGAAGCCTGGCTTCACCACCTCCTGTATGCAACCTTGGAAAATTTACTTATCTGGTGTGAGCTTATTTTTGTCCCCTCTACAAGGGAAGGAAAAACAGTATCCACCTTCGAGGGGTAAGTTCCGACTATGTATGAATCAAGAAGAAAGCTGACATAGTCCCTGTACTCATAATTTGGAGGCAAAAGACAAACAATTGACGTAAAATAATATGATACCCCTGGTGGTGATAAGTAATATAGAGACAATTAAAGCAAAGTAAGGGAGTAGCTAGCAGAAGGAAGACATGGTAGTGGGGGTTCACATTTTATACGGGGTGGCCATGGGAGACTTTTGCTTAAGAAGCAAAGGAAGAAGGCACAGGATGTAAGGGAGAGGGTCAGGAGGACATCTAAGACAAGACTCTTCCAGGCAAAACAATAGCTGGTGCAAAGGCCCTGAGGAAGGACAATTGGTTTAATCAAAAATAGCAAGGAGACCAGTGTGTGTGGAATGGAGGGAGCAAGAGAGGGAGTGGGAGGGACATACTGTCTGATCTGGGGCTGAGGAATGGATCCTACTTGGAGGAAAGGGTGGGGAGCAGATCCCCATCCTTTTACTCAGAGTAACATGAAAGGTGACTGAAGAATTTTGAGCGTAGAATGACAAAATTTGCCTTCAACCAAAAGGATCATGTGGAGGAGAAAACATATGCAAAGCTCTTAGCATATTGTTTACTAAACTTTGTTGTGTTATTTTTATCATTAGAAACACTATTTCAAGGTAGAGCTGCTATACTGTGGTAGGGTTTTGATAGACCTTGCTGTGAACATCTTTTCAGTGGGTAAAAGCTATGCCAACATCTAACAGGCTGTTTACCCACTGCTTCTCTTCTCCCTTGTTCTTTTATTCATTGTCTTATCTCCTGTCTTCTCTTCTCTTGCCCCTTCCTCTCTACTCTGTGCTCTCCCTGTGCCTCTGTCTTCTCTTCTCCAGCCTTTATTTCTCTTTTCTTCCTTACTATTCCATTGTTCTGTTTTCTATGAATAAAAGGAATTCAAAAAGACTTTTTTTGAAGTTAGTCAACAGCTTTAAAGTGGGAAAAGTAAAGAGGCAAATGATGACAGTGTCTCCTCATCACTGTCTGGGGGAGAAGGAGCCTGATTCCACAAGCAGGGTAATGGTGTATCTGCTTTCTGCACCCACACATGGTAAGGAGCTGGTCTCATGGAGACAGAGAGGCAATCAGCTAGGGGATCGACATGAATTGGTTACAGATTAATCAGATGTCCCTTGTAAGCCAGAACCAAGGACCTGAGAGTCTGGGAAGACAGACAGGCAGGACTTGATGGGGCATGAGGAAATGATAGAGCTAGCTGCAGTGGGTGCAGAGGAAGGCTGGGCAAAGGCACTGAGAGAGACTTGGTGGGGGCCACCAACAGGGCAGTAGAGAAACATTAGACATCACCTTCTCCTACCTCATAACGTTTCACAGCTCCCACCTCACTGAGTGTGCTTAGGAAAAAAGAGACAGGTAAGTACCCAAGAATGATATTTACTTGGCCTTTACTAGACACCAGCATGGAACTCATTTTAGTGTATATTTTTCTCATTCAAATCTAACAACTTTGGAAAGTATAGCATATTCTTCCAGACCTGGCAGTTTTCAAAATTCTGTATCTCCCTCTCCAGGGGCAAAAAGAAATAGCTTAGTATAGCAGGAATCATATTCATTGAGTATCTACTATGTGCCAGTTACTCTTCTAAGCAGTAGAAACGTCATCATGAACAAAATGGATAAAACCAGTTCCTTATAGAGCTTACATTCTAGTGGTGGAGACAGACATTAAACCAGACAAATTAGTAAATGAAAAAGTATGTCAGATATTTATAATACCCAGGGAGAAAAAAACAATGCAGGAGAAAAGAAGATGAAATGTGGTCAGGAGAGTGGGGCAGCAGGAAAGATCTCTTTAGAAGCATAAGAGTGAAAGTGTTTCTTTAGATCATGTGACTCGGTAAATCAAAATCTTCTTTTGTAAACACAGGCTTTCATGTCTTCCCAGAAGAGCCAGAGTAAAAATTGTTTCTGTTCCTGACCTATAACAATATACTTGGCTTCCTCTCATCATTCAGGTCTCAGATTAAATCTTAGCAAGGCCGTCCCCGGATACTCACCCTTTACCTGTCAGTCATAACCCTAGCAGAATACCATGTATGTTTCTTTCATAACACTTTTGACAATTTGTAACTCAATTGCATATTTGTTCATTTGCATATTTGTCTATGCCACCATTTATACTGTGAATTCCAGGAGCCCAGAATAGGGCCTTGTCCCAAACTTGCCCCTTGTCCAATCCTTAGCTCAATGCCTGACATCTAGTGGATACCACAACTCTTTGATGAATACATGAATAAATATTCCACTTGAAGCAATTCTCATTGGTTGCCATAATTTCTCTGTTAAATATAATAATAATAATATTTTTTATAATTCTTTTTCACTAGCATGTTTATCATATAATGGAAGGGAATCCAGCTATTCTGTGGCATTAACATGCTATCAAGTCTTTATGAAAATAAAAGACAAAGAATATCAAAGCACTTCGAAGCTAGAAGGACTTGTTTTGTCTTCACTTTACCTTTGTACTCTGTAGGGTTTTGCTTCAGATGTTGAGGAGAAGAAAGAAGTAGCGATAGAGGAATTTCTTCTGACCTTGGGGACAGAGGAAGCTGCCTACACATCAGCATTTGACAGACCATGGTTCCAAAGGGTTTTTCTAGTTGTTCATCCTGGCAGCATGCCCGGTTTATTTCTGCCTTAGACTACTTTTCCCAGCTTTCTAGGATACAGACTCAGCTCCCACAGAACTCAGAGTGTACACTGATCTGACGGTCTTTTAATTTTCATTTCTCCTGATAGGGAGCTACCTATCTTGCCAAGCCTTCCTTTATTTTCCTCTTCTATTCCCTCCAGACTTCAGAGACAACTGATATAAAAGTTCAGGTTATATAAAAGATGTTTTGTTACTGAAAGAGTTGTTAAAGATGTGCATTTTCCTTTTGTTACTATGAGTCTTAAAAAACAAAGTTTACTCACGCAGACAATAACAGGTACACATTAATATTTCAGTTCTGCAAAATGTAGGTATTTGTTTTATCAAAAAAATGGAGAACAACTAGAAGAAAACCTAATAAATACTCTGCTAGACATTGGCCTAGGCAAGTAAGTTATGATGAAGATCCCCAAAGCAAATGCAACAAAATTAAAAATAGACAAATGGGACTGAATTAAATGGACGGGCTTCTGCACAGCAAAAGAAACGATCAACAGAGTAAACAGACAACCTACAAAATGGGAGAAAATATTTACATCTTTGCATCTGACAAAGGGCTAATATCCAGAATCTATAAGAAACTTAAACAAATCAGCAAGAAAAAAAAACCACAAATAACTCATTAAAAAGTGGGTAGAGAAACTGAACAGATACTTCTCAAAACAAGACATACAAGTAGCCAACAAATATATGAAAAGAACCTCAACATTTCTAATCATCAGAGAGATGCAAATCAAAACTACAATGAGACACCATCTCATACCAATCAGAATGGCTACTATTAAAAAATAAAAAAAAATAGATGTTAGTGAGGTTGCAGAGAAAAGGGAAAGCTTATACACTGTTGGTGGGAATGCAAATTAGTTCAGCCACTGTGAATCGGCAACCTACAGAATGGGAGAAAATTTCTGCAATCTATCCATCTGACAAAGGGCTAACATCCAGAATCTACAAGAAACTTAAATTTTCAAGAAAAAAAAATCAAAAAATGGGCAAAGGTTATGAACAGACACTTCTCAAAAGAAGACATTTAAGCAGCCAACAAAAATACAAAAAAAAAAAAAAAAAAGCTCATCATCAGTGGTCATTAGAGAAATGCAAATCAAAATCGCAATGAGACACCATATCATACCAGTCAGAATGGCAATCATTAAAAAGTCAGGAAACAACAGATGCTGGAGAGGATGTGGAGAAATACACTGTTGGTGGGAGTGTAAATTAGTTCAACCATTGTGGAAGACAGTGTGGTGATTCCTCAAGAATCTAGAACCAGAAATACCATTTTACTCAGTAATCCCATTACTTGGTATATAACCAAAGGATTATAAATCATTCTACTATAAAGACACATACACACGTATGTTTACTGCAGGACTTTCCACAATAGCAAAGACTTGGAACCAACCCAAATGCCCATCAATGATAGACTGGATAAAGAAAATGTGGTACATACACACCATGGAATACTATGCAGCCATTTAAAAGGATGAGTTCATGTCCTTTGCAGGGACATGGATAAAGCTGGAAACCATCATTCTCAGCAAACTCACATGGGAACCGAAAACCAAACACCACATGTTCTCACTCATAAGTGGGAGTTGAACAATGAGAACACATGGACACAGGGAGGGGAACATCACACACTGGGGCCTGTTAGGGAGTTGGGGGATAGGGGAGGGATATCATTAGGAGAAACACCTAATGTAGGTGACGGGTTGATGGGTGCAGCAAGCTACCATAGCACTTGTATACCTATGTAACAAACCTGTACGTTCTGCACATGTATCCCAGAACTTAAAGTATAATTAAAAGAAAGAAAAAAAGAAAAAAAGAAAGAAAGGAAAAAAAAAAAGAAAAGAAAAGAGAAAAGAAAAGAAAAGAAAAGAAAAAGAAGAAGAAAAGAGAAAGAAAAGCAGTTTGGAGATTTCTGAAACAACTGAAAGTGGAATACCATTCAGCCGGCAATCCTATTACTGAGTGTATACCCAGAGACACCTGCACTAGTATGTTCATCACAGCACTGTTCACAAAGACATGGAATCCACCCAGGTGCCCATCAACAGTGGATTAGACAAAGAAAATGTGTCACATACACACCATGAAATACCATGCAGCCATTTCAAAAAATGAAATTAGGTCATTTGTAACAATATGGATGAAGCTAGAGGTCATTATTCTAAGTGAATTAATACAGAAATGGAAAACTAAATACTGCATATTCTCACTTACAAGCGGGAGCTGAATACTGGGTCCACGCACACACAAAGATAGGGACATGAGACACCGCAGACTCTGTCAACAACCAAAACAGAGGAGGGAGGAAGGGGGCAAGGCTTGAAAAATTACCTAGGGTTCTGTATTCATCACTTGGGCAACAGGATCATTAGAAGCCCAAATCTCAGTGTCACGTAATGTATCCATATAATAAAACTCTACCTGTACCATTTAAATCTAAAATTAAAGATAAAGTTTTTTAAAAGTAAGCAGAATCAGCCGAAAGAAACTCATTGAGGAAAAACAATCCAACCTGATAAACCAATTAATACACAAAATACCTTTCAGTTACAAATGGATTCTTCAGCATAAAGAAGGATGAAATACACACACATTATCTGTGGCCTTGCCTTGGTCATTTTAAGATTAGAAATACGAAATGGGCTGAGAAAGCTCCTTAAACCTAAGGTGTTAATGGGCCAGCTCTAGATTCTGAGACATGTCTGGATGCCGCATACTCAGCCTTCTCTAATCCCCACCCTGGCTTCCAGGGGAAGTCCTACTCTCAAACACAAAGATGAGCAACATTTTAGTATTTTAATTTTCTCAGCCTTTTGTAAAAACTAGACCATTTCACCACCTGTCTTGGAAAAAGAAGTATATGGATTATATTTCAAATATTTCTTTTTTTTCGAGACGGAGTCTCGCTCAGTCGCCCAGGCTGGAGTGCAGTGGCGTGATCTCGGCTCACTGCAAGCTCTGCCTCCCGGGTTCAAGCCATTCTCCTGCCTCAGCCTCCCAACTAGCTGGGATTACAGGCGTCCGACACCACGCCCGGCTAATTTTTTGCAGTTTTAGTAGAGAGGACGTTTCACCGTGTTAGCCAGGATGGTCTCGATCTCCTGACTTCGTGATCCACCCGCCTCGGCCTCCCAAAGTGCTGGGATTACAGGCGTGAGCCACCGCGCCCACCCATATTTCAAATATTTCAATTTCATCCTTCGGCAGATTAGTTGCTGGCAAGGCTGGGTATCAGAGGCTATCCTAACTGCTTCTCTCTGGGCCCTGGCAGGGCAGGAGTTGAGGTCTTTGAATTCCTTGATGATCTCTCTCTTTGTATGCCCCTAGGACAGACAAGCTGACTGCTCTGGGTCCCCTTTGGCACTGTGGGAGCACCCTTCTGGACCACAGGGTTTAAGGACTACAACAGCAATGATGTCCCCACCCCTTGAAGCTTTGCCACTATGAAGGACACACATAGAATCATCATTAGCTCCATGTTGGGAAAATACTCCTATCTCTAGGCCTCTGTGCATAATTTCCATGGCCCGAGGCCAATAGCTGCTTCCCCTTCACTTTTATATATACAAAAAATAAAAGTCACCCTACACATCCCTTGGCAGCTCCCAAAATGCACTCTGAGGGGCCATGGCAATGATGAATAAATACTTGCATAATGTTTTGAAATTCACCAGGGGGTTTCATGTATGTTACCCAAAATTCTCATGCCAACCTTGTGAGGCAATTATTATCATTATCAACACTGGTTCCCTTGTTCTTTGAATCTCGGAATCAAGCTCCTAGCTCAGGGGATGTATTCTTGCAGTTTCCTCTACTAAAAATACTCTTCGTTTGAATATCTGCATGGCTCTCCCACTTCCTTGAGGTTTTTGCTAAATATCACCTTATCACAGTACCTGCTCTGAATGCTTTGTAAGAAATAGATGTGGACTCCAGTTGCCTTACCTTGCTTCATTTGCATTCATAACATTTATCACTGTAGATTTCTGTATTTTTTGGAAGTTTATTATCAGTCTCCTGTCACTAGATTAGAGGAGTTACTCGGTCTCTGTTGTCCACTGCTCTCTCCCAAGTGCCTAGAATAGTGGACACATAGTAGGCACGCAAAAAATGATTGTTGAGTGAATGAAGGAACAAATAAATGACCAACACCTATTTTACAGTGGATGAAGCCCTATTTTATAGTGCGACATTCAAGAGGAAAAATGCCTTCCTTAATGCACAGGTTTCCCATTGCTGCTGTAATAGATTACCACAAACATCTTTTATCTTACAGTTATGGAGATCATGAGTATAAGATGAGTCTTTGGGGGTTAAAATCAAAGTATCAGCAGGAGTGTGTTCCATTTGAATGCTCTAGGGAAGAATCTGACTCTTTGTCTTTTCCAGTTTCTAGGAACTTCTCACATGCCTGACTCATGGCGCCTTACTTCAGCTTCACTCCATCTTCAAGATCAGCTGCACTGCATCTTTAAATCTCTGAATCTGACTCCCCTGCCTTCATCTTCAACTTACAAGGACCCCCTCAGAAAATCCAGGGGAATCTTCCCTTCTCAAGATCCTTGACTAAATCACATCTGCAAGCACCCTTCGCCATGAAAGGTCACAGCTTCCAGGAATTAGGATGTGAGCATCTTTGAGGGCCATTACACTGCCTAACACTCTCAAGGTCACTCAGTAAATAGTAGAGCTGTGACTGTAGCAAAGTTTATGCCTTCCAACCCACGGCTGGTTCATCAGAATGTAGGGAAAGGAAAGTTGGGGATGACCTTCCTGACAGGATGGTGACCAATGACAGTGCTAGACCTCTTCAGATAAGTGGCAGTGGCTGGAGAGCTTTTCCAGCCTCTCCTACTATACGCTCATCTTGACTCCATCCCAGGTGGATGTCTTGGAAGATAATCCTACATAACCAGATGTGATGTCCCCACCTTATTTTCTTTATTTGTCAAAATACAGACAGAATATGGACTTGACCCCATTTCTTTGAGTCAGAATCACAAATAGGAATGCTCTAGAGTAGGGCTTCTCAACCTCAGAACTATGGATACTTTGAGCTAAATAATTCTTCATTGGGGTGGGGGTGGGGGCCATCTTTTGCTTTGTAGGATACTTAGCATCAGCATTATTCTTGGCCTCTACCCACTTGTTGCGCATCCTCCCTGCCCAGTTATGATAACCAAAATGTCTCCAGACATCTATAAATATCCCATGGGTGCAAAATCAGCCCAGTTAACGTGTATTGCTATAGAGGAAGCAGAACTACTTATGCTACATGTTACAGCCCCAGGGCCGGGGGCCAGGGACATCAAGCCTCTGGAGGATCAAGTGTCCAGGAATCTAGAATTATAGGAGTCTTTCTCTTTATCTACATTTATGTGCTCGTCATTTATAACACAGGATTCTGGCTGAAATACATTTGGCAGCATCGAGCATAAAGTGCTTCCCCATCCTGCTGGCAAAACATAATTAACCAAATGACAATGGCTTCCATATACACATTGATTCCTGTAATTTCAAGTCTCCATTACTAAATAAATCAACAGCAGAATTATATTTATCAGCAAAAACCTCCTCTCCTGGCAGACTTTTTGTTAAATATATTAATCCTAGAAGAGTAATACTTTCCCTATGCTTTGCAAAGCAGTCCACCCATAAAAATGTTAATAGCCACAACATCATTTTCAGTATGCTGCTCCTCCATTAGCATACTGTGCAGTTCCCCCACGCAGGGCAGCTGTTGGCTTTCTAATGGTAAGGTTCAAGATAGAGGTAGGTGCTCCACGGAGGGCCATGTGGCTCAAGCACTGCCAGCAGAAAGCCCTGGAGTGCTTGTGTGACTGTTAACGCCTTGCCTGAGTATATACCACCTCACGCAGTCCTTTGGAAATGTCAGTCTGGGCCAGGAAGGACAGGAAGGTTAGTATCACCACCGACCCAGTGCTAGAGGTAGATCCCAATCACATAGGACCAATTTAGGCTACAAAAGTACCTAGGAAGTATCACAACCCTCAAGTGTCTCACAAGCCCCTAAGATTCTCCCCAGGCTCATGAGTGTTGTTTAGGGCAGGACTTCTCAAATATGCAAATAAACCTTCTTGGGATCTTGTTAAAATACAGATCTTGATTCCATAGGTCTGGGCTGGGCCAGGGGATTCCCCATTTCTAAGTAGCCCCCAGGTGATGGTGATCCCCAGGCCACAATTTAGACATCAAGTATTGCCAACCAGCTTTTAGACCTTGACCCTTTAGGAGTTAAAAGAAAAAGTCCTCCTTCCAAGAAGAAGACACCCCTGAATGAAGAACACTGGGACACTGGGACACCTCACACACACAGAAGTTTGTTTGCTGCCTCAGTTACCCTGGATTCCAACCTCAGTGGGAAGGGTAATTTCCTGACTATTTCTGTGCCACTGTAATCGCACAGTAACTCCTGCGGTTTGCTAGCACGCACATCTGGCAGCCCTCTTGCCTCTGGGCCAGCAGGCTCTAGACTCTAGAGTCCTGCAGAGCCTGGGCGAGCATCCAGTTGCTGACACAGCAGCCAGAGAGTGCTTGGGGAATGCAGGAATGATGTTTCCTCCTCCAAGGGGCGGGGCTCAGCCAGGCTTCTGCTTAAGCAACAGGAGGCGGCAGATCTGGGAGAAATGAGAGAGTCTGGAGATCAGAGGTGGGCCTCTGTGCCTAAGGGACCCACCATCCCTCCTGCCAGGAGCAGATTTGAATAATTGGGGCTGAGTGGCAAATGCAGATGCCCTCTTTGGCCTGTGAAGTCAGCCCTGCTTGTCTTCACTCTGGCAGCGCATTAGGTCATCTGGAGGAAGTCCTGGCTACTTGCAAATGCAGCTGTTGTTCACAAATATACCACAGACCCAATGAGGAGGGGGAGCAACTAATGAATCCCTTTAGGATGGCAGGCAATGTGGATTTCTGATTAGATTCAGATGAGATTCCTGAACAGACTCTCACAATGCCTTGCCCTTTGCCCTTGACCAAGTCCCTTCCTTTCCCTGGCCTCATATACTTCTCATCAAACAAGTGGGGGATAAAAGGAGTTCCTGTCCACAGAGGTGCTGGGTAGAGCAGCATTGAGCCAGGGAAGAAAAAACCTGAGATGTCTTCACAGCCTTCAACACTCATCAGCTGTTTTAATGTGGACCAGTCATTTAAACTTTTAGTGACTTAGTTTCCTCACCTATATAATGAGGTTAATAGCACAATGATTATCTCATGAATTTCTAACGAAGATTGAATAAGAATATGACTGTGTTGTGAACTGCCCAATGTGCTCAGGTTCCATCAATGCCACCGAATCGAATGGAAATACTGAACCTTGTTTATTTCACAAAAATACATTACTGTTTGGAATTAGAGACCTCGATACCACTGTCTTGGGATTCACTTATTCATTAAATTTAAGGGTATTCCATGACAATCATTAGGGGAAAGCCAGAAATATTCTGTGCCCTGAAAATCTATACAATACTAAGACACATGTTTTGGGTCAAAGTTAAATTATTCCAACGAATAATTGAAATAACGCCAAAAAATTCAAGATCACTGAGCTCTAACTTGCTTTCCTCATGTAAATGCAATCTCCCCTGTGTTCTCCTTGGTACACTAATGGCACTCTGAGGAAATCCACAGTGAGAAATCATAGCTTCTTCCCAGCCCTCTCAGCCTGCCATGCATTTTAATCTTGGCTCCTGTCAGAAAGGCTTTGAGAGTATGACCCTGCCCTCCAGACTCACTTATTATCCTTCTCAGCAATAGGAGTCCTTATTAAAATCCATGCACTTTGTTCAGCTGTGGCACTGCTAGCTGAGCCCAAATTGGAAAAATTGAAAATAGCAAGCAAGAAGAGGAAAACAATTTTACATGGCTCCTTCTGGATCAATAAAATTAATAATATTTGTCAGAAATAAGTCATTCCAGCATAGTTAGAAATATGTGGTCAGTCAACCTAGCCTGGTGCAATATTTTTTATCATAAGAGATATTCATTTGCTTAACAAACATTATTTGAGCATCTATTATGTGATGAGCAATGTTTGGTAATTGGAAAACATAATTGGAAAAGGAGATACTAAAAGCCTCAATTAATTACAACAAGTCCTTGAATGACATCGTTTTATTTAACAGCATTTCATTATAATGTTTATGAAGACAAAAATCAATTTCCTGCCAGGGCCAATGTCTGTGTGGAGTTTGCACGTTCTCCCCATGTCTGTGTGGGTTTTCTCTGGAACTCCAGTTTCTTCCCACATCTCAAAGCTGTGCATGTGAGGTTCACCGGTGTGTCTAAATGGTCCCAGTCTGAGTGTGTGTGTGTCTGTGTGTGTGTGTGTTCCCTGTGATGAGATGGCATCCTGTCCCAGGCTGGTTACTACCTTGGACCCTGAGCAGCTGGGATAGCCATCCTCAGGGCTGAACTGGAATAAATGGGTTGGAAAATGAATGAATGAATAAATATAAATTATTGTAAAATAAAACTTTGTAAAGTACACAATAATCATACAATTTCATGACAATAACCTGCTAGGTATGAAAGAACTCGGCAAGCCTGCCCTATTTGTGATTGTTTATGAACTGCATGGTAAGAGGAATTGCTTCTTATAATTTTCACTTTGCAAACTTTTATTCCCTGATTTAACTTACCACCACAACTGCTGCCACTCACTTATTCATCAAAAATTGGGTAAATGATTCCTTTACTTATTTCATTCATCTTTTTAAAGTATGTATACAGCTCATATTTATCTCAGGGTTTACTATTAGAAGAGCTTTTGGTCTTTATTTAAAAGTTTGGTGATTGTTTTTGTGACCAGACTCTCAGGTGATCCTAATGCATACCCAGGAGTTATGCATATTCTTAGTATTGTTCCAGCTCTTTCAAAGTGCAAATGCAAACTCTTGAAACTGACCTCACACCTACTGAATTGGAAACCCTGGTTCTGGAGCCCATCAATTGGTGTTTTACCTAATCTTTCAGTTTAATCTGATGCATATTAAAATTTAAAAATTGCTTTTCTAAATTATACTTTCTTGGGTTTCAGCTGTGCTAACAGGAGTAGTCTGTTCAGGAAAGATTGGGAAGAATCACTAACTTATTACCTGCCAACTGTGAGATTACCAACATGATGACCACTCCAAAACAAACACCAGTGAAGATGCTCAGAAAGGCGTATTGGTAAATCTCACTTCTGTGACTGCTCATTTCACTTCATTTGTCCAACATCACTTTATTTGTACTTCTAACATGGTATATTTTGTTGGGCGTATATATCTTCTACTTTCTCTCAGACATTATGCATGTAGTATGCATTTAATAACGTGGAAAGATGGCTATATCCAAACAAAAGGTCTATTTGTCATTGGATTATTCTACGCTGTTGCGATTTCCACAAAAGCAAAAGGTAAATGGAGAAGTCTCAGGGAAGGATAATTAACATAATCATGGAGATACAATCATATTACTTTGAGTTCAAACTAGAGATAGATAGTTACACAGCAAGTTTAGAATGTTATAAGTGGTGTAAAATAGATAAACATGGATTTTTGTTTGGCCAATGCCAAAACACTATCAAGTGATAACAATGCAGACAAGTTTGAAAGAATATATTTTTACAATAAGTAAAAGTAAAAACAGCCTTATCCAGTGAATAATAAATACATGTAATTCTACCAGGTGGAATCACCTTTGAAGGCAAGAGGTGGTATCTTATTAAATTTATTCATCAAGAGGCAGTAATGCTTAATGGTTACACCTTCAGACTTTAGATTAGATTGCTTATGGTTCTTCCATCTAAGAGCAATATGATCTTGGAAAATTAATTAATCTCTCTGTGTCTCAGGATTCTCATCTATAAAATGGGAAAATAGTACCTACCATATAGCATTATTGCGAGAAACAAATGAGTCCATATATGTAAAATGCCAGTAATCACTTGATAAACACTAGCTACCGTAATCAGTGTTATATCTTCTTTGTACCTCCCACTGCATCTGGCCCAACATTCAAATATTTATTGACCAAAATTGAAAGATTTTCTAAAGTCTCATTAATTTTATAGTGTTTATAGAAAGAAGTGAAAGGAAACATGGACAAGCAAGGACTGCCAGATTCAATGAAGAGTGAGGCAAAAGATAATTTTTTCATTGACTTTGATTAATAGAAAAATTTTAACTGATGATGAATATCAAATGAATAATGATGAATATAAAAGCCATATTGGCAATTATAAGAAGTTAATATTTGCACTGAATTACAGAAATAAAAATAGAATCTTAAGATTAGAAAAGATATTGCCAAGCATCTCTTCCAAACCAATATGAGAATATATATGATAGCATCCTTATGAGTCTTGATACAAATACTTCCTGTCATAGAGACCTCACTAGTTGAAAAGATAGCACATTCCATTTTTGAACAGTGTTAATGCCCAGAAAGTTATTACTTACACTGAGCTTAAATCTTCCTTTGAATCTTCCCATCACTGGTCCTAATTCCTGTGATTTTTTATGCAATGCAAATCTTGCTGAGCATTCTCACCCATTAAACTTACCATAATTGAGGAGAACCACATCTCTGTACAAATCTGATCTCATTTTCTCTGGGGGTTGAAATAAATACTTTATTGAACTTTACATAATTTAAAATATTTTTGGATGTGCTTCTTCCTGCATGGAGACACCACTAATGGCAGGCAGGGAATGGAAGAAGAGACTTGAGATGCAAAGAGGGTCCAGTCTTTAGGGGCCTATGGTTATATAGGAGGAGCTCTGCACATAAGCGATGGCAATAAATTGCTATAGGTGCTCTGGTTGAATCAGGTACAAGCTACACTAGGAACCTGAGCACACCAACAAGAAGAAGACAATCAGAAAAGACTTAGAAGGTGAGGAGTTTACCAGGTAATTGAGGGGAGAATCTGGCACTTGAAAATTCAGAAATATATTAAATATAAAGTATACTGTATAATTTAGAATTAAAAATGATTCAAAATGGGCAAAGCATGAGAACTGTGGGTACAGGGCGCAGTAAGAGATGGACCTGAGAGGTGGGCAGATATCAGAATCTGTAGAATGAATGGTTGTAAGGACTACACATGAATTGATTCATAACTCAGGCTCTAACTTATCTACCTACTACCTCAGGGGATGCCATTAGTCCTGAAACACTTAGAATAACCTACACATGGAGAAAACCTAACTCATCATGGCCTATTTCTTTCCAAGGAAGTGGTATTGACTTTGTCTTACAGTAGACAACTTAAGAGCTTAGTGAAGTTAGGTACCTTATCTCAATCTGAACACTATGAGATGAACATAGGAAAATCAACCTCACAATTTGCAGAATCCTAATTTTTCTAAACATTTCTGTGTCCCTTTCACGAATTAGAGGATGAGAAAAATGAGATGATGAAAAAAGAAAGTACGTGGCATCTCACAATTTCAGTGACTAGAAACTAATAGGATACAGACTCCAGTTGTTGGCAGATTAGTGATGAAACTCCCAGAAGAACATTCTAGCAGGTTCAGCTCCCACAAGACATCTGAGCCATATGCCTTGTTTTCCCTGGGGGGACTGCTACTGTCATTAACTCTGGTAAGCCCCATTAAAAACACTAAGTTGATGAAAGATGCCCTGCCCACAGAACTAACTCTGGGTAAGGAGAATTGTGAGCACAAAGAAATTTATAACACTAATGACTTTAACAAATCTGAGCTGATTAACAGGATGCCACAAACTGAAATCCTTGTGTTCCAATCAATCTTTCCAGAAACTTCACAAATGCACACTTGAGGGAGAAAAATTCATGAGATATTTTAGGCAGATCTCTACATAGAAAGAGAGGAATAATCAAAAAAGACACAATACACTGGCAAGTAGGGTAATTATTGCTAGCAATTCTTGAGCTACTACTCTTTTCGCAAATAAATGCCTACATTTACATTAAGGGGGAGCAAAGGTTCTATTCAATCATTATTTAGATGGTTGAAGGATTAAGGAAGCATTTGGATGCTTGCACATTCACTAAGTGACTGTAAATAGGAATACATCTGTATATATTCCTCTGGGCATTTGTTTGCCCGATTAATTTTTCATTAAAGACAGCATAAGCTTCTCCTCATAAACCATAGAAAGCATCCACTTCCTTCTCAGTCTTTTTTTTTTCCCGTTACTCATTAACAAATAATCTTTCTTAAGACATCAAACTATGCCGGTTGTTCATCTCCCCCTAGTGGTCGGGGGACACCACTGCATATCTGAGTGACAACATTCATTGGCCATCTTACCAGGACTGCATTCAAAAGAAATGGCAGTAGTCTTACATCATTATCACATCATCATCACAGGTAGGCTAGATATTGTCTATTGGTACCCAGTATTCATTTTTACCTTCCTCTATGCTCTTCTGCCATCTTACACAGCAGAGGCTGGCAATCTAACACCTACATTTCCCAGACATTCTTGCCTCTGTGGTCTTGTATACCACAGGCAGAAGCCTGTGGAATGCACTCTGAAGATTTGAAATACAAGAGGATCAATATTGTATCAATATTGTATCAATATTCCTGTAGCAATTATGTCTAAAGGGTGGCCTCTGTCAATTTTGAGATTGTGCAGCATTTTCACTGACTAGACACCAGATTTTGGATATGGAAAGACTGACACTTCCAGCAGCATCCTGTAGTTATCTGACCTTGAATAAGTTACTTAACTTCCCTGTCCCTTAGATTATTCATTTGTAAATGGTGGGATAATAATGGTATCTATTACACAGAGTTGCTTTGAAGACTAAGTGAATATCTGGCAAGAAGATGTTAGCTATTACTGCTGCTGCATATAAACCACTTAGAAGAATGCCTGGCACAGAAGATGTGCTCCAGAAGGGTTGGCTAAGATAATGATAATTTGAGACCAGCAGGATATAGCTAGCACAGGAAGACATTTGATGTCAGAAGACAGAGGACAGCTGTGTGCCACTTGACAAATTACTTGGCCGGGCATGGGCTCACGCCTGTAATCCCAACACTTTGGGAGGCTGAGGTAGGCGGATCATGAGGTCAGAAGTTTGAGACCAGCCTCACCAACATGGTAAACCCCGTCTCTACTAAAAATACAAAAATTAGCTGGGCATGGTGTGCACCTGTAATCCCAGCTACTCAGGAGGCTGAGGCAGGTGAATCACTTGAACCTAGGAGACAGAGGTTGCAGTGAGCTGAGATCATGCCACTGCACTCCAGCCTGGATGACAGAGTGAGGCTGTGTCTCAAAAAAAAAAAAAAAAAAAAAAAAGAAAAAGAAAAAAGAAAGAAAAAAAAAACTTACTTAACCCTCCTGTGTTTATTTGTTTAATGTTCTCCATTGTTGGAGAATATAGGCTGGGCGTGGTGGCTTACGATTGTAATCCCAACACTTTGGGAGGTTGAGGCAGGCGAATTACCTGAGGTCAGGAGTTTCAGACCAGCCTGGCCAACGTGGTGAAATCCCATCTCCAATGAAAATACAAAAATAGCCGGGCATGGTGGTGCATGCCTGTAATTCCAGCTACTTGGGAGGCTGAGGCATGAGAATCGCTTCAACCTGGGAGATGCAGGTTGCAGTGAGCAGAGATAGCGCCACTGTACTCCAGCCTGAATGACAGAGCATGACTCCATTCCACAAAAAGAGAGAGAATGAAAATGGAGAATAGAATCAAGGCCACAAGATTATTTATTAAATGAAATGATGTGTCAACAAACTTTATAAAAACCTAAAGAATGACCCATGTGTTTATAATTATTAGTTATCATTAAAGTGTTAAAAGGACTCATGAGAGACAGCCATGACTGCTAAGGAGGTGAAACAGGCAAACCACCACGGAGGAAATGGCCTTTGGATGGGATTTTAAAAAATAGGTAGACTTTTCTACATGTAAATATGGCACTAAGAAGCTTGCCAGTTTGAGCTAAGGCATGAAAGTTAGACATTGAATGTCCAATATATAATATATTACTATTTTTCAAACATCTTTTTCTGGCAGTTATACCACATAAGCTTTGAGAAAACAGTTAAGAGAAGGAATTCTAAGTAGAATCTCCTAATTGGCTTTCTGCATAGTTAACATCACTTACAGAGAAAAATGGTTATGGGGGCAAGATGCATTGAAAAGAGGAGGCTCATGGGCATGATTATGTAGCCTGCAAAATTTAGGAGGCATTCTTCTATGTTAAAAGCACAAAAGAAAAAAGAAAGCTTCCTACCAGCAGAGAAATGTCAAGGTGGCTCAGGTGGTGAATATTATTCTGTTGCCATGATGATTCCTGTGTTTTTGCCTGCCTAAAAATTTCTGACACAAGCACACCACTTACTGAAGAGATGAATGCCCTCATGTTAGGTGACTCCACTCTCAACCTCTAGGTAGGATTAACAACAGGCTGAGAGTTGGTTATTTCATGAAAAGGAGAATTATAATGATCATGCTGGTTTGGAGAAGCAAATAAGCAAATTGACCACAGACTTGTGCCCTAAAAAAATAAAAAATAAATTCTGGAGATGATGAGGGCAATTGGAGTCAGTTCATATTCTTGTGGCTCCCAGGGATATCAAAGGCAAATCTGCTTCTTTGAAGTAGGTGTTCGAGAAAGAAACACAAGGGCTATTTGGCACATAGCTCAGCACCTAAAACTTTACCTCATTTTTATCCTCAGTAGATTTCTGACAATGTCAGTTTCCACCTACTTCAAAATCGAGAGCATATATTACCATATCCCCTAGTTCTTTAATTTGGGAAAATCAACATTTTCACTCTGAAAGGCTGTACTGAATACATCGTGTCCAAAAGCTCATATTATTTCAATAGCACAAGGTTAAAAAAGCTCAGTATGAGCAGGTATGAAACATACTTACCAACCACACTGCTTTTAAAATGGGGCTTGAGTAACTCATAAAAGAGCACTATTTTGAAAAATGTAGGTAGAGAAACATGAGGTCAATTCATCAGCAAGATGGCAAAAATGGTGGTGTTGTGGCTGTTATTCCTATCAGCAACATAGAGTAAAAAGTCAGGCTTCACTTTTGTACTTGGTCCAGATGTGGATTGCAGCAAGATAATCAGCTTAACAGCAGCTCATGCCAGAAAGTAAAAATCTCAGCTCCTCTACTTCTCATTCGTGAAGTTCCCGAATTCAACAAAAACAATCAAGATTAAATCACACATGAGAGTTATAGGCAGGTGAAACCTGAGCAAAGGAAGTAAGGCCAATCTGAAGAATAATGTGTTAGCATATTGGATGCCCTTTCTGTGTACTTGAGTATATGACTAAAACCTGGGGCTTCAGAGCCAGAGTCAAATCTCAGTCCTGCCACTTTGAGCATGTGTGACTTTGGGTGAGTTGTATTACCTATCCTAGCCTCAATTGCTCATCTTTTATATGGGATAATAATTTTGTATAACCCAAAGAATGTTTATGAGAAATATTCAAATTCAACAATTCATTAAAAGAATTATACATTGTGATGGTTTATTTTATGTGTCAACTTGACTGGATCATAGTACCCAAATATTTGGTCAAACATAATTCTGGGCCAGGCACCGGGGTTCATGCCTGTAATCCCAACACTTTGAGAGGCCGAGGAGTGCAGATCACTTGAGGTCAGGAGTTTGAGACCAGCGTGGCCAACATGGTGAAACCCTGTTTCTACTAAAAACACAAACGTTAGCCAGGCATGGTGGCAGGTGCCTGTAATCCCAGCTACTCAGGTGGCTGAGGCAGGAGAATTGCTTTAACCCAGGAGGTGGAGGTTGGAGTGAGCTGAGATTGCCCCACTGCACTCCCACCCGGGCAACACAATGAGGCTGTGTCTCAAACTGGGATGCTCTGTGAAGATATTTTGTAGATGAGATTAATATTTATGTCAGTAGACTCTGAGTAAATCAGATTATCCTTCATAAACTGGATAGGCCTTGTACAATCAGTTGAAGGCTTTAGTAGAACAAAGACTGGTGTCCCTGAGCAAAAAGGAATTCTGTCAGCAGATAGCCTTTGGAGTCAAACTGCAAATCTTTCCGAGTCTCCAGCCTACTGGTCTATCCCCACAGTCTCAGGAGGCGATTCTTTAAAATATCCCTTTCTCAATATCTCTCTCTCTGTACACACAGACACACAAACATGCACACATATGCATATATACATACACATCCTGTTGGTCCTTTTTCTCTAGAGAACCATGATTAATATGAAAAAAAAGGAAACTAATTGGCAATGGTGGTTCAAAATAAGAAAATACAGCCTTGAGAAGTTCCAAGAGAAAAATCATCCAGTCATTTCAATTGATGCCAGGAAGTCATTTGATAAAAACTCAACACACACAGGCATTATTTTAGAAAAATAATTTTAGAAACATTTGAATTCTTCCTTAATATGGTAAATAAAACTAGGTCAGGTCAGCTTTATACTAAGTAAGCAAATATTAGAAGTACTGTCTTTAAAAATCTTACAGTATTGTTTACTCTTGTTTGATAAGCTCTAGTCAATGCAATCAGTATTGAAAAGAAACGAGAAAAAGATTATTTAAAAACACTGAGATTGCATCCCTAAGCAATGCAAAAAAAAAAAAAAAAAACTTCCAGAACTTAATTAGAAGAGTTCAGTATAGCAACCAAATGCAGAAAAAATACATAAAATTAATAGTATTTTTGCATGCCAAAATAGTACACATATCATTTTAAGAGCTTGCACTCAAGATAAGAAAAATACAAAATATCCATGAATAACAGTTTAGCAAATATTTTTTGAGCTTCTACTAGATACCACAGGAAGTCTACTTGAAATGTACATTCATGGTCTTTTTAGCAAATTACTTAACAATTACTTGTGTAGATAAGATCTTCTTAGTAGAAAAAGCAATTGTTATAATAGTGTCTGTTTTCAAGTTAACATTTAATTCAATTCCCATAAATATTCCACCAGAATGGTGAATGAAATTATTTTTGACAAATAGTCCCTCTCTCTACTCTCACCTTCATAGGAGGAGTATACTTCCCACTCCATTGATGTTGGACTTGCCCATGTAACTTGACTTGACCTCATGGTGGGTGAAGTGCACTTTACTCCCCCTTCATTTTGGGCATCCCTTTGATCAATGGGATGTTAACAGATGTGAGGTCACCAGAAGCTTGCAATGTACTTTCAAGATTGAACCTAGTCTTTTGTGCTTTTTCCACCATGAGAAGAATATGCCCCAGGTGGCCCAATGGTCATTGGTGAAGAGAGACACATGAAACAGACCAGGGCCCAACTTGCAGCTTTGGAACTAGGCACAGCTGATCTCAGCTTGGATGGCAACTGGTTCACAAAAATATGGGCAAGAATAAACAATTGTTTAAGCCACTGAGTTTGGGTGATTTGTTACACAGCAATATTATGAAAATAGTTGTCTGACACACCCAAGATTTCCCACTCTACTTAATAAAATGATGCTGAAATTCATATAGAGGTGAATTTATTAAAGATATTCTGAAAAAAAGATGAGCAAAAAGAAGTAGTTCTAATACTACAAGCAACAATTATATAAAAATAGCATTTACCAAATAATGTTGATCAATGAAACAAAAAAAAGAGCACAAAAAGAACAAATATATAAATATATATATATATATATATTTGTGTGTATGTATACCAATGGTAGCAATAATATAACAATAATAGTAATAATAATTGTAATAATCATTATTTGTGACAATCACTAGATTGTCAGAGCTCACAGAACAGTATTTCCAGCATGTCCTGTGGGCTCTGGGAAAGATACCTGAAAGATAGCTATGTTTCTTCAATCCAATAAATATCATTAAACACTATTGGAAAGAAATAGTTATTGGCAGAATACAACACCACCCAAGCCACCAAAAAGTTGTCTACTTTCTACCTTTTCTTCCTAAGAATATCACAAATAATTTACCTTGCAAAAAACTTGGGTTGCATTGCAATAGAAAAAACTGTTATAGTGTGTAAGTATAGATGAAAGACATTAGAAAGCTACACTGACTTGCACAGCTGTTCTTGGGGAATCTTTGAAGAACTTGTACTTCTTAAAGAGTACAGGAATTATTTCTAGAATACTCACTATTTTCCCTGACAAAATATTTATTGTATTAAACACAGAATATTAAAACAGTGATGTATTCACAATGCATGTATCTTATACATCCCTGCCCTACGAAGCTAGACTAATATATTTCAAAATTTTTTCAATTCACTTTCTCCTATGGTCTTCTCCATCTCAGTCAATGACAATTCCAACCTTCCAGATGCACAGGTCAAAAACCTAAATACCTTTTTAAAACCTTATATTTTGGAATAGTTTCAGATTTATTTAAAAATTGAGTATAGTTACCATATAGCCCACACCCGGTTTCTCCATTATCAACATCTCGTATACTATAATACATTTGTTACAATCAATTATTATTAACTCAAGTCCATACTTTATTCATACTTAGTTTTGATCTAATGTCTTTTTTCTGTTCAGGAGCCGATCCAGGATTCCACATTGCATTTAGTTGTCATGTTTCCTTAGGACACTCTTGGCTGTGGGGGTTTCTCAGACTCTCCTCGTTTTTGATAACCTTCACAGTTTAGAGGAGTTGTCTTCAGGTGTTCTGTAGAATGGCCCTCAATATTTATTTGTCTGATATTTATCTCATGATTAAACAGGCTTACAGGATTTGGGGAAGACAGCCTCAGTGGTAAAGTGTCAGTTTCATCACATCATACCAAGGGCACATACTACCAACACCATTTGTCACTATTGATGTTAACCTTGATCACTTAGCTGAGATAGTGTTTGCCAGCCTTTCCACCATAGTTACTATTTATTCTCCTTTCCATATTGTGGTCCTATTAAAGGGAGTCACTAGGAGAAACCCACATTTAAGGAATGGGAGAATATTCACTTTTTAAAGTATACCAGACAATATATTTATCTAGATATTTTAAGTCCTATTTTTTAAATGATAGTGAAAGTTCTAGAGTGTTTCACAGATATACATTGCTTAAAAAATACTTCTTCAGCCAAGCATGGTGGCTCACACCTGTAATTCCAGCACTTTGGGAGGCCGAGGCGGGCGGATCAGATTCAAGAGTTCAAGATCACCTTGGGCAACATGGTGAAACTGTCTTTACTAAAACACAAAAAGTAAGCCGGGCATAGCAGTGCACACCTTTGTCCCCAACTACTCAGGAGACTGAGGCACGAGAATTACTTGAGCCTGGGAGGTGGAGGTCGCAGTCAGCCAAGATCACGCCACTGCACTCCAGCTTGGGCTACAGAATGAGACTCCATCTCCAAAAATAAAAAAAATTCTAGTAATAAATACAATATACACTCATTGTAGAAAATTTGAAAAACATGTTTTTTAAAAAAATTCTAAACTTTACAACCCAGATATAGACCATCATGTTAAAATTTTGAAGTATTATCTCCAAACTTTCTTTCTATGCCTACATTTGAAGAGTTAAAATAATATTTTACATGTTATTCTACCTTCCTTATTAGCATTTAATATTACAAAAAAGTTTATTTATTCCTAGGCAAAAAGTGTTTTCTTTTTCATAATTTCAGCGCCTAGCACAATGTGTTACACGTAGTAAATTCAACAAATGGGATCCCATGAACTTACTGACTTCATGAATTGGCAGACACTCTGTGAAACCATTTAAAGGAATTTGTTGACTAGGATAATCTTAGGTTCTTGTTTCGCCACACAGGACAATAAAAGACACTAGCATAGAATCAATACTTTGGGGTCTTGAAAAATTAGTTAAATCAGTAAATAGTATGTACTCCATAAAAGCTAAAAGAGAAAATGGCACATAAAATATTTAACACAGTGACTGTCATTTAACCTAACCACTGAGGTATTACAATTTTATTTATTTATTTCTAGTCATTATCTTCAATTCTTTTTCAGAGATATTTTATTTTTGCTAGAACTTTGCTTCCCACATATTTTATTCATTCTTAATCATTTTTATAGTCTGTGTTTGACACAGGCCCACAATTGCTTATCCAAAATCATTTGAATCAGGTATACTTTGGGATTTGTAAATGTTCATATTTGAAGAAGCCAACAGAGCAAATACACAAATACACATATTATGAAACACCACAGCAGGGTATAGCTAAACACACTGTAATCAAACAGTAATATTTTTGTAGCAAAACATGACTAATTACAATAAATAGGCTGTTTCCTTGTCCATTCTATAATTCTTTTTTTTAAAATTTATTTATTATTATTATACTTTAAGTTGTAGGGTACATGTGCATAACATGCAGGTTTGTTACATATGTATACTTGTGCCATGTTGGTGTGCTGCACCCATCAACTCGTCATTTACATCAGGTATAACTCCCAATGCAATCCCTCCCCCTTCCCCCCTCCCCATGATAGGCCCCTGTGTGTGATGTTCCCCTTCCTGAGTCCACGTGATCTCATTGTTCAGTTCCCACCTATGAGTGAGAACATGCGGTGTTTGGTTTTCTGTTCTTGTGATAGTTTGCTAAGAATGATGGTTTCCAGCTGCATCCATGTCCCTACAAAGGACACAAACTCATCCTTTTTGATGGCTGCATAGTATTCCATGGTGTATATGTGCCACATTTTCTTAATCCAATCTGTCACTGATGGACATTTGGGTTGATTCCAAGTCTTTGCTATTGTGAATAGTGCTGCAATAAACATACGTGTGCATGTGTCTTTATAGCAGCATAATTTATAATCCTTTGGGTATATACCCAGTAATGGGATGGCTGGGTCATATGGTACATCTAGTTCTAGATCCTTGAGGAATCGCCATACTGTTTTCCATAATGGTTGAACTAGTTTACAATCCCACCAACAGTGTAAAAGCGTTCCTATTTCTCCACATCCTCTCCAGCACCTGTTGTTTCCTGACTTTTTAATGATCGCCATTCTAAATGGTGCATTTTAAGAATATCTTGTGTCTAGATTGTGTGAATACTCTCTAGAGGAGTTTTTAATGCCCCAGCCCTGACTGGTCATTAAATGGAGATCAGTCTTTGATAGATTTGTCAGTTTGCAGGGTTCCTAGAAAATGTAAGAAGTAAAATTCAAACTGTAAGACCACTAGGGTACAAGTCTAGCATCACGAATTTCCACGGATAATTTTCTTGTTACCCAAAGACCAAATGAATTTCCAGGGATAATTTTTTTGTTACCCGAAGACCAAATATATAAATAAGCTTTTTTTTTTTCTTCTGTTTGATTTTTTACATGTGTGTGTGTTTGTGTTTCCTAGTGTATCCTTTTGCTAGAGTAGAGCTTCTAAAGGCCCAGCTGTGGGTGGGTATGTGTGAGAGTAGGTCTCACTTTTTGCCTTTTCTGGGCCCAGGCCTCACTTTCTGACCAGTAGGGCCAATGCTACCCAATCCCCTCAGTTACTGATTTGATGAACCCCACGGAAGCCACACCTGCAGATTTCATGCTTACTTCTCTTTCCATTCCTTCTCAGCTTCTGATAAGTGAAGATTTTCCTCCATTCTATCAAGGCCAGCTGGGCATTAAATAATGCATCCAGTTTTATCTAGCATGTCATGGTGTTACAACAGGAGGGCTGTCATGTTATCTTAGTCCATGTATTGCCAGACCAAAACTCTTGGTTTCATTTTCCTTTCAAATCAATAATCTAGGTTGGGCATGGTGGCTCATGTAGTCCCAGCACTTTCGGAGACCCAGGCAGGCAGATCACCTGAGGTCAAGAGTCTGAGACCAGCCTAACCAACATGGTGAAATCCCATCTCTACTAAAAATACAAAAATTAGCTGGGTGTGGTGGCAGGTGCCTGTAATCCCAGCTACTCTGGAGGCTGAGGCAGGAGAATCGCTTGAGCCCAGGAGGCGGAGGTTGCAGTGAGCCAAGATCACACCACTGAACTCCAGCCTAAGTGACAGAGCGAGACTCCATCTCAATAAATAAACAAATAAATAATCTATTAAATACTTGGCAAATGCCTATTAGGCAAATGCCTATTAGATGACTCAGTTAACCAGATATACCATTTCCTAAACTTGGGGCAGTTGGGGGGGTGGTAGATAACATTTGATATAAAAGCATATAGTTATTTTTGAATGGCTCTCTTTCTTTTGTGAATAAGCCTTTGTAAGGCTACTCTGAAAAATGAGAACTCATAATTTGATACTATCTACTTAGTGATAAATTACCTTTTAGACATTGAATATAACTGTTTAATTGAAATTACTTGAATGTTCACTATTCTTAAGAACAGTGAAATGAATCTCTTGTGTAAGATGGTTACTCAGCCATCATCATTACAGGCTGCAATGCAAACACCTTCTAGGTGGTATTGTTCCAGGACACTCCTAACTTGGGTCCATGTTGTTTTCTTCTTTGGTGAACCCCAATTTTAACACTTCTTTAAATTACAGTTCATTGCTGATCCTTAGCACAATGTCTGGAACAGAATAAGCACTTGTTAAAATATTTGGTGATTGACTAACATTTACGGTTAATACTAATTGCCATTTGATGAAAGCTTTTTGCGCTGGTCACTCTGCCAGGCCATCAGCTTGAGAAGAGCTATAGAAAAACTCTCTCCATCAGGACATGAGTTCTATCATCTTTTTCAACCCTCAAATCAAGGTATTTGTGACAGATACACTGTTTTGTTTTCCTTTGCTTGTCACAAATGAGGTAATTTGATATTTGAATTTCTAATAGGCCCCTTTCAAGTGTGTTAACAAGATAGTTGGCAAATGGGGTCTTTTCTACCTACCTGGGGAACTAATTACTACATGAAAACCTATGATAATAATGGATTTTTCATCAATCAAAAATGTGATTTGTAAAGTGAAAATCAATCTAGTTTGACTACTGATGCCTCACAGCAATAGAGAAAGTTTCAACTAACAATTATAATAAAACTACATGATTTATCAGTTGAGTATGACTAGCAATTCAGGTAGCAATCAGTCTTGTCCAGCCATTTTCTGGAATTATAACCTTGGGAAATTGACCTTCATTTTTCTACCACAAAAGGATAAGCTAGTTTACTAAGCAATATGTTCCTAAGCAGAAAGACAGACAGCGTTCACCCCTTGCAGACACCTGAACTGACTAATGGATGTGACTTGTGTTTGGCCCCTCAGCAGGTTTGAGACTGCAGATTTGGAAAGACCACTTCTCTCCTCCTTCAGGTGGCACCTTGTTTAAAGATGAGTTACTGAACATTTGGTGGTGGTGGCTGTAAAATAACTACAATATATCAGCTAGGACTTTTTTGGTTGCAAGTGACAAAAACAGTTCAAACCAATAATAGTAAAAAGCAGACAAATATATTGGCTTATACACCCAAACCACGGGGGCTGGGAGGGGAGGTTGCCTTCAAGAATTGAGCTTGGAACCTGAAGTGTTGTCTGGGTCTTTACATTAGCCTTGCAACTTGTTTCCGCTTCTCTCAGTGTCTTTGTCTCATTCTCTCCTGGGAACACGGCTACTGACATCCAGAGAATCACATCCCAACAGCTTTACCACCAGAGAAAAGGGGGCCTTTCCTGCCAGTGTTCCCCAGAAAAACAATAACATTTGAGAAGGCTTCAGAATGGCTTACCTTGGGCCATGTGCCCACCTCTCAACCAATCACTTGATTGACCAATCACTAGCCTGACTTTTCTGCTCATTCTTGTGGTCAAAATAAAGGGCCACCTTTTCTAATAAAGGGAAAGTGGAGAGTAGACAACCACAAGAGGCACAATATATACCTACCTAATTATATATATATATATAATGGTGTGTGTGTGTGTATACCATTTTACACCATTTACACACCATTTTACATACCATTTTAATGTGTAACATAGTATATTGTATATATTCTATGTATGTTTGTATTTAAGCAGCTGGAACTTGATCTGTGAACATGTGTGCATGTGTATGTTGCATGCATGCATACAAGTATGTATTTTCCATATATTTGTACATACTGATTCATAACTATGAATGGATATATATATTGCATGTATGTATTACTCCTATGTCTACATAGGAGTGTAGTCTTTCCATAATCCCACTCACATTTTTAGATAATTACCCAATGAATGCCTTTTCTATCTTCTTCTGTACTCCAGAGTAAGTTAGTTCCAGCCAGATTGCCCTATGTATTCCCTGTACATGTGCCTGATTTCCTTCTCTGGAAGTCAGAGGATCACAGAGGCCTGGGCACTACTTCAGGGGCCTCTTGGAAATGCTGAGTTGTGTCCATGTCAGGGGTACACAGAGGGAAGCATTGTTAGAAGTGACCCCCTACATAGTATGCAGGGCAGTAGGACCAAGGTAATAGCACTCCAAGACTAGGTAACGAGCCAAACAAAAAGAAGAGCCATATGATTAGGACTAAAGGTATTGAATCCAGAGAAAGGTATGAAATGGATCCACCAAGTGTAAGGCAATGATGATTACCAGCATAGACATTAGGGTTTTACTGTAGCTTTCCATGTAGTGTCCTTGGCCTACTGGAAGTTGCAGGGGCTGAAGGAAAATGCACAATACATATTCTGAACCTTTGCTTTTTTACCCAACTCTACTTTCTCTTCTTCCTCTGTCCCATCCAAATCCTTCTCCAAAGCACGTCTCCCACAAAAACTTCCTGAAATTATTCCAACCCACAGTGGCATCTGTCCTCCTCATTTGGCACTCAATCATAGATTGTCTTGAGACGTGGTCATTGATTGAGAGTTGCTATTTCACCACCAGACTGAGAAACATAGTCATCTCTTCTCCACTCAAAAAATACATCCTTTCATACTTGGGAAAAATGATAAGTTATCCTTAAAATGACAAATCCAATATGGACATGTCAAATTCATTTGGGAGTAAGAGCATGGCACAGATATGGTGGTAGGGGTGGGGCTGTC
This sequence comes from Macaca nemestrina, assembly GCF_043159975.1. NCBI lineage: Eukaryota > Metazoa > Chordata > Mammalia > Primates > Cercopithecidae > Macaca > Macaca nemestrina. Next base: position 157,249,733 of record NC_092125.1, read on the forward strand.
AGAACAAAGGATGAAATCAATGAGGAGGGTGGTAAAAAGTCACAACGTTTTGATTTATTATATATTAATTTAGCTGTTTCCTTTTCTATAACAATTTAATAGTCAAATTTTATTTTGCTTTACGATTACATAAATGGGAATGTTCGGATTTTAATTAACAATTAAACTGATCAGTTTAAAACTTTTGGAACATACATTTGCATATAATTGCTCTCAGTATACTTATGTAAAACCCAAAGCCTCTATTACCAAATATAGAAAACCTATTCATGTCAGCTTTAGTTACATGTGTACATTTATTTAAATGTGTGGAGTGTGTGCTTTTATCGCCAAGAAAGTCAGCTCTCTTCCTTAATTGTTACTATAACCATAATTTGGGAAATTCTATTGCAACATCAATATGTTATGCACATCTTTAATTAGGCTAGTGCGGCCTGTCTGTCACAGCAACTGATCTAAATATTCCTATTTAGTCTACTCGAGGTTTTAAAACGTTCTCATTTTTTAAAGAGGCATACTTCAGCCTCATTAAATTGTCGAGTAAGTCAGTAAGCAGCCCTGCACTTGCTTCCTGTGTTGTGGAAATCTTGTACCTCTCCACTTGGCACATTTCAGGCACCCAGGGAAAGGGCACTCTTCCCCAAATACCAGAAATCCTCTGTAGCCCCAGCATCTTAAGGGGAAGATCCTATCAGATCTGAGGAAGACATCTGTCACCCTCACTGATTACCAGAAAGATCTGGCCTTGGCATCCTATTGATCACCCGAGCTGGATCCTTTCATCTAGCAGTAACTGCAAATAAACTGCAGGTTGCTTGCTCTGAGCAACGTCTTCACACCAGGTCACACAACAAAAAAGACAACACAATGACAGAGTCCATGATAGGCAACTACAAATAGAACCTAGCCTGAAGTTCATTTTCTCCTTTTTCCCAAAAATCTGCCATGATCTCAACAAGAGAAAGCAAGATTACCTTGAACCAAGCCCTAGACTACCTTAGTCCTTTATACTTTCTCTGTCTGCTACAATTAATAATTTAAAATAAATAGTATTTATGTCAAGGAGAAAATAGGGTTTTAGGGTATTGTCAAGCATGAATATGTTTCTAATTTTTTTCTGGAAAAACACATGGGTGACATATGCTTTTTACCATATCCAAAGTCAGTTGATAATACAGTAATTCTGCCATAATGCTATAGTTGGAATCTTCATACTGTCATTTTTAAAATGGAGAATTGCATTATAGACACAGTAATGATACAGCAGGGAGGTGAGGGCAGGGTCTGTTGCAAAATCTAAATCACTCTGATCCAAGCTTTGGTTTGACATCATGGTTGCTATCAGCTTAAACATGTGTTGATGAGGAATTTGGGGCTCTGTGACCAGCGAAGACTTTCAGAATTTCAGCACTCACCCAGTTAGTTGGCACTCAGTTTTCCTTCCTGCTTCTCAAGACTTCCCCTCCCCCATAGAAAAGAACCTTAGTTTGCACTGGTTGAAAGTGAAGGGGAGACTGGGTAAAGAGTTAAAGCCAATCACCAACTCTGTTATATTTAGATCATCATTATTACAGTGGGAGGAATATTTTGATCTTTCTATTTAACTCCTTTATAATAGTCATCACAGTTTTCACTTGTTCCTTTTTATGGGTCTATATCAGGGAAAAAAATAAACAACTTGACATGTAAGCAAAACCACATCTCTCCTGTGTTCCTTTTACTTTTAATTTTTGTATTTCCCCTGGGAACAGATGATTTAAAAAAAAAAAAAAAAAAAAAAACCAGATCAATTGATAAAATGAAGCAGAGCTTAAACTGGGTATAATTTACTATATGTGGGACCTTCCGGACAGGCTGTCATAGCTTCACAAACCACCTATATTTTCAGTTGTGCCAATCCAAAGGGACCAGAATCATCTATTTTTAAAAGATAACTAAAGAATCAGATTTTGCTCCTAAGCAACCCTACACTCCACAGTGTCCACTAGATGTTTAACCTAATTCTGCTGCCTCCCGCTCCACTTTTCTTTAGACAGTAGTGAAGAGACGTTCTTTCTTGTACTCATTTTAGCTCATAAAATCTATGTCTAGTTACAGCAAATTCTGGCCAAGCTGGAACATCAGTCAATAAAACCATCATCAATAGTCATTGTTTGCAGATGCTCTAGGTCTGGAAATCACTGCTGGCGTGCCTGCATATTTAAAAAAAAATACTAAGAAGTTTAGTAATTTCCAGAAAGCATATGCATTTAAGGGGAAAGAAACTTCTGAGAAAACTTTAAGGCCCAAGATCTTGAAATAAGTGGATCAGCTTGGTGATCACCTGACTCAGTTCAGCTAAACCTATTGACCTTCTCAGGATTAGAATAGAATGAATAGGGACATAGTGTGTGATAATCTCTGAAGCATGGTTTTGTGGTCACTATTTAAGCTATTTGCCCTAGAACATTGAACTCACCACCTATCTTTTCAGCTATATTACTTTGGCTCTTGAAAGCTTTATCAAACTGTGTCTCTTATTTAATGGAACATTTCTGCAACAGATTGCACCTGAGGACATTATGGTGCGAACAAACGCACAATCATTTGGGAGTAAGAGCATGGCACAGACATGGTGGTAGGGGTGGGACTGTCAGAACAAAGGATGAAATCAATGAGAAGGGTGGTAAAAAGTCACAAAATTTTAATTTCTTCCCAATTTAGCCTAGAACTACTTGAAAATCTGTCATTCTCTTTGAGTGTTCTAATATTTTCAACTTTCATGCAAAATTTTCTGCCCCAGCACCTACATTCATGTTGCAATATGGGGTCTATCATGCATAGATCAGAACTAGAGAAATAAGTTGCCTATGTGTCTGTTAGTCTTTATATAAAATCAAATTGCTTATTTCAAATATTCCTAGTTTGCTTTAGATAGCTTAATATCCCATTGCTTCTTTTTAGTTATTTCCTGCTGCTGAATTAGGTGAATTGCCTTATATGATTTCTTACCCATGGTAAATGGTAAATAAACATCCTTCCTGGGATCAGAATATATTTTTAATTTTTTAATAAAATAGACATACAAGTCCAAAAAGTATAAATTTATACTTAATAAATGGACCGTAAACATCTGTGTAACCTCCGACAGGATCAAGAAATAGTATATTGCTAAATCCCCAGAAACCCATTCTGATCACAAACTGCCCACTCCTCTCAGAGGTAACTGCTAGACCCCCTTTCATGATAATAATTTCCTTGCTTTTTTTTCCCTTTTTTTAGTTTACCGCTGTATATGTCCCTAAGCAACATAATTTAGTTTCGTCTCTTCTTGTGACCCATAAATGGAATCATATTGTGTACTTTGCTTTATCTTCCATGTGGTCACATATATTTGCAGTTTCTTCATCGTCATTGTTGTATGGTATTCCAGTGTATACAGCACGACTTTAACTCATTCTCCTACTCATCAATATTTAAGTATATTCTAGGTTCTGGCTACTAGGAAAAATGCTGCTACATGTTCTGTCCATGCCTTCCGGCGCACGGGTTCATGAGCACCTCTAGTGTAGATATCCACAGCTAGAAATGCTTGGGCATGCAGTATGTAAATCTTCAACTTTGCTCAATACAACAGTGGAGATGTTTTTTTCCAAAGTGGGTATTACAATTTTTACTCCCACTACACGTATACAATAGTATCTGTTGTTCCACATCCTCACCAACACTTGGTATTGTCAGACTTCTTAATTTTTTGCCAATCTGGCATTTTGTGTGTATTAGTATCTCCTTGTGATTTTTAAATTTCTTTCTCACTGTGGTTTTAATTTGTAAAACCATGATTACTAATGAGATTGAGAACCCCTACATGTGTTTATTCCCCCAAGTCCAGGATCTTTAAAATGTACATATAAATTCTGGTCCTCTGGATTTTGATAATTTGATATTATTCATACTGAACACTTCATGCCATACTGGAACATACAGAGAAAGCAAAAGAAATTCATTCATTGAATAGCAATTTGAAGCTGGGAACCTCATATACTTTGACCTATTTTATCCTCAAAATAATTTTGCTAGGCTAGTGTTGTTATTCTTATTTTGCAAATAAGGAAATTGAGGCTCTGAGGTTAAGGAAGTTACCCAAAAGCAAATGTACTGCTTAAGTTCGTTAAGTGTTAGAACTGACTCTCAAACCAGGCCTGTATGCTTCCAAAGCCCAAATTCTTTCCAGTAACTTCCTAAGAAATAACCTTTGCAAGAGCAAAATAATATTCAATATTCTTTTGTAAAATCACTGCATTAAAAACTACATCAAAATAATTTCAAAGATAGTCCAGTTAATAGAACTAATTAAATAACTGCATCTATAGGTCAGTTTTTCCTTTCACACTCCAAAATCAAATTCATTAATATTTAAACAAATGAAAGAGTCTTTGATATTTGACAGGATTTCCCATATGAGAATACTTCGTGAGACATTTTAGTCACATGTTTCATTTTCAGCCTGTGACAGGCACTTGTGAATTGATTAACACCATACAGTAGGTTATAGAACACTAAATGACAGCCAGAAATAAAAGTAACAAAAGACGAGAGTGAGACAAACTCTCCTCAAAGAGATACATTTTTATATAGGTAATCAATTTATTAGGACACTCAACAAATTCAAGCAATAGGCACTTTAAAAAATTAATTTAAAACCAATTAAAGGATAAACATCAAAGATCCTAAGAATGTATGTGTTATTAATGGTGCTTTTTTCAACTATAAAATTCTAATAAAAGTCTGTAAATCCTGCAGATACAGAAACAATTTTTGAAGAATCAAATTAACCAGAAGCAATGACACAGATATGAGATTGCCTACAAAAGGGGGTAGACCAAGCTTAGCATCCTTCCAGAATGCTAAGAATAACTCTCAGGACAGGAGTAGCATTCCGTGCATGACTCTACCCTCTACTATCTTTACAAAATGACCTTTCAATGGGATCTGATCCAAGACTCTCTCTGGTGATGTAGACACACTGGTAGCTTGTATCTTTGTTACCAACAATTTCAAACAGGCTTGGACTTTGTGTCTATGAATATTAAACTCGCATTCATCCAACTCCATAGAAATGAATAGTGAAAACAATTTTATTAAGCACTTCTATACATGTCACATATTTTATGAGGTTCAATTTTTATTTTACTTTATGAGACAAATGCTTGCTTGCAAAAGTGCTAGCATAGTGTGCACTTTCTAGTTGTCAATATACCTCCATCCTCTCCTGTACTACCAATTGGCTACAAAGATTTAAAAGTTCAGTGATTATAGGATTTACATGATTTTAACCCCTTTAAATTTGAAAACTCTTTAAATCCCATTATCTCTGCAGCCACTGCAAATTTTAAAATCAGCTTGGCCTTTTCTAGGTCCAGGTCTAAGGATTTCAGAGTTTTAAGGAGTATAAATGCATTTTTGAAGTTCTATAAAGAGCTCTCCCCAACCGGTTGACCTACAGGAAATCAAGCTAGCCAGTTCTCTAGCTGGTAACTGCTGATCAGAGTTTCTAAATGGAGAGATATGTACGTTATGCCACAAACCACCAGGAAAACAAGTAATTGCTTCCTTGCCTCCATATGAAACCAGTGAATCAGAAGATTTAATGTAGGAGGGGTGGCAGATTTAGACATGTGTCAGTAAATGTCTAATAATAATAAAACAGAAGATGTTGTAAGGGACCCAAGCAAGCTCTCCGGGGCAGAGAGAGTAAGTTCAGTGAGTTGGAAGCCCTCTGGTTCCTAAAGAAAAGCCGTTACCATGGATACTCTCCAACTGCTAGGTAACCCTCTGAGATCTTACCTCTTGTGTCTTCACATTTATGTATCCATAGTGAGTTCGAAGGGGCCGCCTGTATGTGTAGGAGAATGGTATCCACTTTGTACCAGGTTGTCCAAAGCAGTTTAGTAGCAAAGGGAAATTCACTTCATTTACAAGACGCACGACCAGCAGGAAAAGGAACGCTGCTATGAAGCTCACAGCAATCACAGACTTTCTCTACAAAACATTTAAAAAAAAACAAAAAGAAGAATGAATGACTTTCAACCAAAGGCAGTCACAGAAGGAGGTTCCTTTATTCCTCTCTTTTTCTTTCACAGGGGTTGAACAATTCTGTCATTCAGCATATTTTACCTGGAAATGGAAAATAATTATTTGGTGACCAAATTGTCCTAGTGTGTTGGGCTGCTGAGAGAAAGCAGAGCTGCTTTCTTGAACTTTTCCATTGCATCTCCACCCTTCCTTATATCACTATATTCCTTATAAACTCCTATTCAGTTTGCAAAACCCAAATCAGAAATTTCCAACTACAGGAAATCTTTTCTAGTTGCTCAATCCCCTCCTCACCACCATGCTTTGACCCCCAACCTACCCACTCTAACAGAGGTAGAGTCCCATCACTGCCATACTTTAAAGACATTTCTACTGTACTTTTTCACTGTGTAATTATTTATGTGATTTTCCTACATGGATTTGTGAGTTCTTAGAGAACTGGAATGTACTGTGTCTTCTTGATCTCCGTATCCCAGGCTCTTAATATGGTACCTTACATACTACAGGCATTCAAAGAACATTTGAGTGAAACAAATGAATGAATAAATAAATGAATGAATGGATGTTCATATTCTTGTAGACACAATATCATTATCACTCATTCTTCTGTTTCTGTATCTAGCACACTCTATGAGTAGGAAACTCTGCCTGTGCTATAGGATGTGCAAAAGTAAGATTCAAAAAACTAACAAGAGGGGGGAAAAATTATGCCAAGAGCAGAACATTCCTCTACACACGCTGCCATGGAAAAAAAGCAGGAACAACTGCCTCTGATTGACACGGGAGAAAGCAAAGATGTCTTTGAAATTGAGCTTGATAAAATGCCTGTGTTTTAACTGATAGACGTGTGTGAACAGAGCTTTCCAGATAGAGGAAACAGCAAGGAGACGAGAATACATAGAGTTACTCATAGGCATACAGTAGTTTGTCCTACTGGAGCACAAAGAAGGAGTAAAAGCTAGAAACACAAATGATAACTTCATGCTGAATTGCCTCAGATATCAAGCTAATACATTTATACTGAGTTTGCTAGGTGATGGAAAGCCAAAATAAATTTTTTTTGTTTGCTTATTTGTTTTGTTAAAGGGGATAGTTGGCCACATAAATGTCTTTCTCTGAGAAGTGCCTGTTCATATCGTTCACCCACTTTTTGATGAGGCTATTTGTTTTTTTTCTTGCAAATTTGTTTAAGTTCTTTGTAGATTCTGGATATTAGCACTTCATCCAATGGATAAATTGCAAAAACTTTCTCCCATTCTGTAGGTTGCCTGTTCACTCTGATAATAGTTTCCTTTTCTGTGCAGAAGCTCTTTAGTTTAATTAGATCCCATTTGTCTATTTTGGCTTTCGTTGCCATTGCTTTTGGTGTTTTAGTCATGAAGTCTTTGCCCATGCCTATGTCCTGAATGGTATTGCCTAGTTTTCTTCTAGGGTGTTTATGGTTTTAGGACTTACGTTTAAGTCTTCAATCCATGTTGAGTAAATTTTTGTATAAGGTGTAAGTAAGGAAGGGGTCCAGTTTCAGTTTTCTGCATATGGGTAGCCAGTTTTCCCAACACTATTTGTTAAATAGCGAATCCTTTCCCCATTGCTTGTTTTTGTCAGGTTTGTCAAAGATCAGATGTTTGTAGATGTGTGGCATTATTTCTGAGGCCTCTGTTCCGTTCCATTGGTCTATATCTCTGTTTTGGCCGAAGCCAACAAACGTATGAAAAAAAGCTCATCATTACTGGTCATTAGAGAAGTACAAATCAAAACTACAATGAGATACCATCTCACACCAGTCAGAATGGCGATCATTAAAAAGTCATGAAACAACAGATGCTGGAGAGGACACGGAGAAATAGGAATGCTTTTACACTGTTGGTGGGAGTGTAAATTAGTTCAACCATTGTGGAAGACAGTGTGGTGGTTCCTCAAGAATCTAGACCCAGAAATACCATTTGAACCAGCAATACCAAATACCCAGCATTACTGGGTATACAATCAAAGGATTATAAATCATTCTACTATAAAGACACATGCACACGTACGTTTATTGCAGCACCATTCACAATAGCGAAGACTTGGAACCAACCCAAATGCCCATCAATGATAGACTGGATAAAAAAAACATGTGGCACATATACACCATGGAATACTATGCAGCCATAAAAAAGGAAGATTTCATGTCCTTTGCAGGGACATGGATGAAGCTGGAAACCATCATTCTCAGCAAACTAACACAGGAATGGAAAACCAAACACATGTTCTCACTCATAAATGGGAGTTGAACACCGAGAACACATGGACACAGGAAGGGGAACATCACATACCAGGGCCTGTTGGGGGCTGGAGGGCTAGGGGAGGTATAGCATTAGGAGAAATACCTAATGTAAGTGATGAGTTGATGGGTGCAGCAAACCACTATGGCATGTGTATACCTATGTAACAAACCTGCACGTTCTGTACATGTATCCCAGAACTGAAAATATAATTTAAAAAAAGAAAAGAAGAAGAAAGTTATGAATTATAATGAAACATCAGTGTTTAAGATGCTTTGGAGAAGGGAGAGACTATAGGTAGGTAGTGACTAGTTAGGAGGCTATCCCAATTGCCTAGGAGAGACGTAATGAAGGATGGAAACTAGGGCAGAAGCAGAAGAAGTAACAAGGTGGATAAAGATGTGAGAAACTTGATTTAGGTGGGAGAAACAGAACTTGGGCTACTGACAGGACAGAAGTGGCTGATGGAAAATTCAGAGATGCCTGAGATTTGGGGTCCATGTGACTGCAATATTATGGGTCATATCAGGAGAAACCAGAGTTGTCAGAGCAGGAACTGATTTAAGATAGTAAAAAGATAAAGCCCTTGGCTTTGTAGTTTTCAGCGACTGTCAAGGAGTCAGGTGGAAGGTCAAGTCTAGAGTAAGAAGGAGCACAGCTGAAGCCATGAAGTGCAGGGTAAAGACACAATAAAATATTCTTTCATATAGTTGGGCTAGGCCCCCTGATTCTTCTTCAAACTTAAGGAAAGCCACATAACTGTCTGACAAAGACCAAAATGTTTATTGTTTTTGCATTTTCAGCTTACCACTACCTGGTGGAATTAGTTCTTTTTGCTCTTACCAGACTCTCCCAGGGAAGTCAAGAAACCTGAAGGCAGTTCCTGTATCCTCCCAGGGCCAGGGTCACAGCCTCTGTATGGGCAGTGGAATCAGCCCCCAGGAGTCAGCGATACCCAAAGACAGTCTTGCTTCTTGCTCACCTCCCATAATTTGGAAAAGCCCCAGCCTTCTGTCTCACCAACCTTATTTTCCAATCACCTGAAAGTCCCTTGAGCTCTGCCTCCTCAACACCCCTTATCTCACCACTAACTACCACAGCCTTACCTCATTTAACCTTCTAATCATGAAAAACTGTTTTAATTTGCTCCTCTGTGGAATCATTATGTCCACAACATTGCAATGTGTCAAGGTAACAGTTTAATGAAGTGATGGATCTTACAAGTTTAAAGGGACATAGACCAGAACAGATGGCTAAATAAAAGCAAAGAGGCCAGTCACCCATTAAGTAAACAGGTAAGAACCTTTTTCTTAATCGTCATTTGGTAGCTTGTTGCAAAATAGCAGCTTGCTTTGAAGGAGACCCAGATGGGATTTGTGCTTTTGTTTATTCAGAGCCCAGCACGGCTCTCTGGTTCTCTCGGTTGCTGCATTGCATTGCATTGCATGACTTGGAGTTTGGGGACAAAGATGTGGACAGCCTTTATGAATCCACTGTTGTGTGCAGCAACACATACATAATGCATACATGAGAGAAAAATAAATCAACCATTTTGAGAGAAATTTCAAAACAGGATGAAATAGCAGTTGTAAAAGTCTGCTCTCTGGCAATCCATGTCTGCCTCTCATGTTCTATCAAAGGGAACCAAGTAATGAGCACAGAAAGGGTGAAGAGAGCAACCAGAGAGCAGAAGCCAGACACCGACTCCTCTGTGTACCACTGGGAGTGGTATTCTGCAGTGGACAGAGGTTCCTTCTGCAGCTCAGGACCCCAGCTCAATTTCTGTTACATTGCCTGGGTTTGATTCTTTGCCCTTCTTCTTGTATAGCATGAAAGTGTTCTCATAGTGCTAGTATGAAACCACTCTGAAATTCCACTAGAAAAGGCATACCTTCAAGTACACTGTGTGCTCCAGATGACAAGTACAACAGAATACAATGCACACTTGCCTTCTTCTAGTAGTCACTTCCACCAGATCGTGACCTCAAGCTTCAGCAACTACAATGAAAACCATGGATGAGACAGAAGCCTACACATCGCTGAATGCAATGAGAATGTGTGTGTGTGGTAGGGATGTGGGAGGTGGGGAAGTGAACAAAGTACTAATATGCATGATATCCATGCATGTATTACATGTATATCATGCAATACGTACTAAAGAATTTACATATTCAAGCCACAATTGCTCATTGAGTCCATACTCTGTGTAGAGTGAAAAAAACAAAATAAAACCATAAAAGACACACCATGCTTCCAAAGAGTCACAACTTAGTGCAGCTGGCCAGTAAATAGAACACTATAATACCAGGCACCAAATGATGCTAATGGGGGATGCACAGGGTGCTATGGGAGGCCAGAGGAAGGGTGGGTATAGGAGGAACAGTTCAGGCAATGTTTGTCTGGGGTGGTGATATTCCAATAGAGTCCTGAGGACTGCAGGGGCCTCACCAAGAGAAGACGTGAAGGGCATTCCAGGCAGAGGGATTAACAGTTTGAAAGGCCATTAATTTGGTCAGTAACCTACAAGTCATTTGGTCAGAAGAATACATAGACTCTAAGTTGTAGGAGATGATGCTAGACAGAGTTAAAATAATGAAACAAAAGATAATAAGCCAAATAAATGAAGTTGGATGCAATCAACTGTCCTATCTACCCTACATTGGGATAATGAAAGGATAAATGTATATGAAAGTGCAATGTTTTGTAATTCTAAAATATTCTCCACTTTCCAAACAAGTAAAAATGTATCAATCACATCATTTTATCTGAATTACCATTTAACACACCACAATGCCTTGTTTCAAGTTGTTTGACTTATTCCATCAATAAATGTATTCCATCTATGGCTTGTTCTAGTAACTGTTTTGAGTCCATCAACACTTAGCAAATTAGAAGACTCTACCTGTTTACACATGTCTTCCACATCTAATGATTTATTTATGGAAGTGATTGCTGCTGCCTATATTGAAGTAGTCAGAACATCTTTTAGATTCAACAACCACCAATTAGATTAAACAACACTAAGTACATGTCAGTTTATAATGTATAACACTCGGCTCAACAAATTTTACATACTGCAAAAAAAACGGCATGTATGCAATATAAACAGTCATTCCCCTAAGATCAGAAGCATAAATATTAAGTGATACAATGGGTGGAAAATGCAGAACACAGTTCCAGGCACATAATGAGCACTCGAGAAACAAGCTATAATGATGTAACTACTGATTGTCACAGCCTCAGTGAACATTAGCCAGTGTTGAGCACTGGTCAGACCATATGAAATGCATAAGAACTAGAGATTTTTTTTTCTTAAATATTCTAAGCAGCTGCAAACCCTTGAACTGTTCAGCATAACTTATCCATACAAGTTCTGAGAAAATGTCACTGTGCCCAAATAGATCTGATGAATTGCTTTAGGGAAAGCTTTCTCCTTCTTTGTTCTTCATTTTGGGCAAGTCTGAAGGGGCCTTTAACAGCTGAGACATTTAGAATTTAATCCCCTCTGTGCTGCAAAAATATGCATAAAAAATGTGGCATTCTAGTTGCTTGCTCTTTAGAGTGGGAATATCATTTATCAGACTTCATAACAGAAATACCTATTCCAAAATAAAATCCACAGAGAATCCATTATTTTGGGAGAGAACACAAGTGCAAAGATCTGGAACTAGCAAATTTGCAATCTACATTAATATGTATATGTTTTTATTCTTTCTACTGTAGAAGTAGTCTTTAACCACAAAATAAAATCTTTAACTTTTAATCCAGTCTATCGCCAGATTTTTTGTTTGTTTGTTTTCTTTTTCCTAAATTATAACCAATGGTATAAAGTTGCGTTTTTTATTTAAATAATATTGTTTAATGACCAAGTAGTCACTAGTGTGAAAAGGCATATGCTTTTGTTCACATGCTGTCATTTATTCAAAAATAAATATTAAGGACAATGTCAACTGTATTATGTGTATCAGTGCTCAGTCACTTCACACATTGATGAGTCCCTACCCATTGCTTCTTTGTGATTTTATCAAATGCTAATTCTTCTCCCATATAAAAAGTTGTGTCATCAATATGTTATAGTTCTATTTTACGCCACTGACCAAGTTCCAAATCTAATTCTCTCTGAATGCAATAAAGCTTATTTCCATTTGCACAAAGATGAAGTAGCAAAGCACAGAGTATATAAATAAAACCTTCATTCATTTTATTTCATCATTGAATCCAAAATCTGGGTGTATCCTTCTTGTTAAACTATAGTGAACTCTAGGAAAAACCCCACTAATTTGTTAGGGGTATGGGTAAGTAAAGAAAGCCAGAGGCTCCCATGTTCTCATAATCAGAACTAACCCTTTGGATTAAATTTATACGTGTCTATCTGTCCAGCCACACTGAGAGACTTTGCTTTCTGGGCTTTTCATTCTATGTACTCGATATCTGTCTTCAGTTCTACCTTGTGAAAATCGTTGCTTTCTTTCTTCTCTATAAAGGGAGATATACTGAATCAATATGCTAAAGAGACCGAATGAGATAAACTTGTTTTTCATGATTTTACAAAATGAAACAAACTCAGTGAATATAGCCACGATTATTTCTATGTTATGTTGTAGCAGTTTAAAAATCCAGTCAGGCCAGGAAAAACCTAAATCTACTCCCTGAATAAAATAAGAAAATGTGCAGACATGTTAAAAACTCAGTTTTTTTTTTTACTATAATTTAAGAATAGGTGTTAGAAAGTTCAATGTAACCTCTTACTATGTCATCTGATACATTCATAATGCTCATGTTAACTTCAAATTCTCGATAATGTCTGCAGCCAAAAATAAAAATTAAAAAAATTAAAAAAAAAATTAAAAAAAAAATTTAAAAACTCCTTTGGAAAAAAGTTCCTCAGGAAATGTTGGTACCTATAATTTTTCTCTAGGACTGGCTTTTTGCACAGAAGAATTTATTACAGTGATACTCATGAAAACTCTATTGCCTTGATTTTTGTTTGTTGGATTTATAATTCTTACTGGACTATAACCATGTCTGAAGGTGACATACTGATATGTGCTCTAAATTCTTAAAGTGGATTACCATGTTGAAGGCAACCTATCACTTTCACACTTTTTTTAAACTACCAACATTTTGTTGTTTAGTTGCGTCTTTGTTGAATAAAAGGGTCATTGGGTTGCGGAGCTGAAAGAGGAAGACATACCCATTCCATCAGGTTGGTTCATACAAACTGCCTACAATAAGAGTCTATACAATTGACTGACAAAGGGTACCTAGTGTTCTCTAGCAGAAATGGAAAAATAATTGCTTTATTTTCCCTGAGTGCTAACCAAGTGTACCCTGTAGTTGTCTTTTTAATACTGGGAATAAAGCCAGAGTTGGGCAAAATGAATTACATTTGTCCACAAATTGCTGATTTCAAAGTAAATGTAATTATCATGCTTCACATCAGCCTCTTAATTTTCCATATGAATTAGGTATTTTGTTTATTGACAAACTGCATTACAAAATCTACCTAAGGCTGGTACCAGTTTTTAAAATTTCTGAACCAGTTATATGAGAATGTTCCCATTGGTATGAATAACAATTAACAACTTAGTTAATTCACACACTAAAACATGGGCTCTCGAGGCAGAATATCAGAATTCAAGTCATCTTTACCATTTTCTTGATCTATGACTTTGGGCAAGCCACTTCACCTCACTATGCTTCTATTTCTTTGTCTGGAAAATTGAGATTTTATAAAGAATTCTGTAACTGATAACACTCATTAAACTTTATGCTCTGTTAAGACTATGATGATTATTCATGCATTTACACTCTATCTGGACTATATTCTCCTAACTAAGAGAAAACACGCCAATCTGAAAGTAATAATTGCTGGTTTTTATACTGATAATTTATATCTGCTAGTGATACCTGATGAAGTAGTCCATGCTTGCTCTTGGTATTGTCTTTCCTGAAAGAGTCTTTACTACTTCCCAAACATTGGCCACACCACCTCCAGACTAAGCTTTCCAAAATCAAACCTGATCCTGTCTATCCTACATTTAGATCCCTTTGGACTCTACAGTGTAAGTACAGACCCTTGGTATGAGATACAATCATAATCACATCTCTTCTTGCCTCTCTAGTTCCACTCCTTCTGCCCTATTCAAAGCCTCCTCTCAACGTATTTCTTTTACCGTATCACATATTCTTCATGAGGCTCCTGGATTCTGTCATGTTGTTCATTATCCCAAAGTGATCTTCTTTGAAATTCACATTACTACTCTTTTCTCAATGATATCAATTATTCTAGTACCCGCTATGTTGCCTAAGGCTGCCCTTCTTAAGACCAGATATGGACTTGACCCATCAGGACTTTCCATCATTTTATTACCCTTAAGTTACTTGTTTTTCCATCAAATTCTACTACTGATGAGAAGGAGCGTTCTCCAATCCACCTCTTGCCCTCACTCAGATCGCACCCCCTGTGCCCTCGGCATTCTGTTGAGGAAAGGGAGGTGCTAACTAACCAGGAACAATGAAGGTAATCAGAACAGGTGCTTTTGTTTAATTCTCAGCTACTTTATAGGCTTCGTTGGTTGTATGTGACTTCTGCGAACCTCTGCTTGTCGTTTTTTCACTCCAAATGAGATGAGTTTGTCTCTTAGAATCCATTCTTACCTCCAAGGTGTTCAGGACACAGAAGCAGAGCATAAGTGTAAATTCTGGTGGTCCTGGTGTCACTAGGCCAGAGCCTTCCCGACAATGATGAAAATGACTATGATGATAATGACATCAGCTAGAACCTCTTATTTTTCTGTGAATCTACATGACCTTACATTAAATAGCATTTATCCTCACACCTCACATGCATCTCTCTGTAAAAAGTGAAGTAAGAAGGGAAGTCTCCTCTCCCATCTCTCCCTTTCCTGTCCTCCATGTTTCAAGCTGGACTTCTCAACCTTCTCCAAAGCCCCTTTGCTACCCAGTTACTGTGACCTTTTTCATGCTGCACCTCCTGGCCCTCTTGCTGTATTCTACCACCTCCATCTCTGCAAGTGCCAATATAACTCAGCTCAAAGAGTGTTTCCCCCATAAAGCCTTTATTCCTCCTTGGCTTCTAGTTCATGGATAAGGGTGGGGTGGGATGGGGTGGATGGAGAAAGAAGATGGGGAAAAGAGGGAAGAAGGAGAGTGGAGGGAGAAAGGAAGGGAGGGAGGGAGAGAAAGGCTCCCCCTTAATTTTCTCTTTGAAAATTTCTTGAGGACATGGAGAAAATCTGAGAAATATCTCTCATAACGCAGTATCAAGCAAAATGTCTTTAACTTAGAAAATATTCAGTAAATATTTGTGGAAGACATGAAAGAATGAAAGAGAGAAAAAAGGAAGAATAGAGGCATTAAATGATTTTTTTTCTAAATATAAGTCCTAAATTATTTCAAAAGTTTCACATTCAGATTATTATAAAAATGTTTTCCCATAAAAGAAAAAAGGCAATTTTTTTTTCTTTTTTTTTCTTAATTCATCTCACTTTAAGATTTCTGTGTAGATTTGAGGTGAATGTGGTGGGAAGAAGACGGAGAGGGTTAGGGTGTGAAATATAAAGAGAAGTGAGAAAAATTTAAACATTTGTTAAACTGGACTTTTTACTAGGAAATTGCTTTGAAGTTCCTGATAGAACTTGTAAATCTGAATGGTGATAAACTAGTAAACCTGCTTGGAGCAACATTTTTTATATGGCACATAATGAAAAGGCTTACAAGAATCCATATTTTTTAGATAATCAACTCTTGTCTGAGATTGACAGCACTTAGAGCTAGAATCCCATATCATGGAATGAGAAATAGATAACAAAAGAGTATCCTATTCTTCTGATAAGGACAATAGCCTATATTTTTAGTGGAAGGGACTTGCAACAGCTCACCATGTACTCAGCAAGTATCAGGCATTATGCCAAGTACTTCACAAAGCTAAAAGTGGATTCTCACCAGGGGTGTACCTGTAGACTCAGGTGGTCAAGTTACACTAATAAGGCAAGAGAATAGGGTCTGGAGGCAAGGAACCTAAGGCCGTTTCACACTGACTTCCTAGGACTAAATTGAAATAAAAACCCTAACTTTCCACAGCTAGGTAACAAAAGGACCAGAGACTACTCCCTTTGCAAAACCGCACCTTTTCTAGGTGGCAGATGGAAAATGGAAAGTATCTCTGATTGCTTTTTGCAACCAATCAGATGCTTGCATAGGAGTGTGACCTATGAAACTTCACTTCAGCCTTTGATTAATTGCTGTCTGCAACCAATCCGACTGATTGTGGGCCAAGTCTTCGTTTGCATAGAAGTGCAACTTTGTAACGTCACTTTAGCCTCTGATTGGTTGCAGAAAGCTTGCATAGGACTGTGACCTTTGTAACCCAGCCTCTGATTGGTTGCTTTCTGCAACCAGTCGGAGTGGTTGCAGACCACCACTGCATTTACATGAGGTGAACACCAAGTGGCCAATGGGAAACCTCTGGGGGTATTTAGACCTGAGAACCTTCTGCATCCAGGCCCTTGAGCCCCTTACACTCTGGCCACTCCCACCCTACAGAGTGTACTTTCATTTTCAATAAGTCTCTGCTTTTGTGACTTCATTCTTTCCTTGCTTTGTTTGTGTGTTTTGTGCAATTCTTTGTTCAAAACGCCCATAACCTGGACACCCTCCACCGGTAACACCAAGTGAGACAATATGTGCAACCCTGGGCACACAGTATATGTTTTCTTACCTAAAATTGGGGAAAATAAGTGTACCTATCTAATATAATTATTGAAGGTTTAAATGAGTTATCACATATAAAAAGCCCTTAGAGCACTGCCTGGCAAAAGGGAAGTACTAAGTAAATGTTAGCTTTTATTGTTACAGTGGTTCATCAGCTATAAGAGACCATCAATTGTTAGTCACACTGTTACTCTAAATAGAATAAGAAAGAAAAATAAGATGGGGAGTCTAATAAGAGACCTCTGCAAAAAGCTGAAACACCAAACAGCGATTCCCTTTTAGCACTAGAGTATGCCAGAAAGAAAGCTTCCATTCAGAAAGGCACAGCAAGAAGAGAAAGAGGAAAAATAATCTTCCCTGAGAACTTGAACCACAAGCAGATACTCATGCAGGTTTCTGATACAAGTTCATACTGACAGTGTGGGGGGGAAAAAAAAACACCTCAGCAAATAATTTTAAATGGTCTCATGTTGGTAGTGCCCGCAGGTGATCATGTGAAATAAGGCCAATCCTATGTGGACAAATTTAACTTTGTTGCAGGCTGATAGTGACTGCAAGGAAGTACTGAGTACAAGTATTCTTAGGTATGTGAAAATGTGGGAAAACATTTTAAAAATCAAAGAAATATGGTGGTATCATTGTTGTCGCTGCTGTGGTCACCACCACCATCATCATCCTTGGGAACAAAGAATCAGAAATGGTGCCTGGACTATTTTAAATGCATATCCCTCATCCCACACCCTTAAGGAGGCATAACCAGAAGTACATAAAGAAAGGATGATTAACAGTCCTAGAGCTTCCCAACACATCAGAATTTACCAATGCAAAATACCTTTCTGAGTTTTTTCTTCTTGTCAAGATTGCACCTGTGAAAAAAAAACAACGCTTCTTTTTTTGAACTTGGTTTACATTATGTTGCTCATGCAGGCATATCCTACCCTCTTCCCATACATAGATATCAATTGTGGTACCTCCTAGCATCTCTGTAAGGAATATACATCGTCCTCTTACAGGTCAAAGTTGAACCTCGGTAGAGCGACACATGCATATTAAACAGTCTTTCATTGAAACACAAGTAGAGTTTTGCTAGAGCACAGGTCTCATGGTGATAATAAATAGTATTGTGCCAAGAACACTTGAATTTCTAAGTAGGACAGTTTTCCTATCAATTCTGAACTTAATATTGCATTGACAGTCATTTGAATCACTAAAACAATACAAAGCATATTCATGTATTACATATAGTCTCCCTTGCTAGAACAGCAAAGGCAGAAACATCTCCACTATTAGGCAGGAACCTAGATGTAAAATGCACAAGGTCTGTTATCAAAGAGCCTTTGCTTTTTTTCTTTTTATCATCACCAGATTACTCTGTGCCACATTTCCAACAGTATTAGCAATCCCAGTCTGGATGTCCCAGAAGCAACTCAAGTTCAATAGTCCAAATCCAAACTAATGATCTCTGCCTCTCTGATCCACTCTTCCTTACCTATACTGTTCCTCTGAGTTGCTGCCACTAAAGTTACTTTGGAGCCCCAAGAATTAAAATCTTAGCTCTACTTAATAGCTGAATGACCTCAGACATCTTAATTTTCTTTTTCTCTGATTCCTCATCTGTAAAACCAAAGGGTCATTATGAAAATGAAATACTTAGATAGCACAGAAAAGGTCTAGCTTAGTGCTCATTACATAGCAGACAATCAATGATCGTCAATTTCCTTTTTTTCTCCACATATCAGATTGTCTACATAAGCTATTCTTTCTTCATGCAATGTCTTCTTTCCTTTCCTTCCTCTTTCTCTCTCAGGAAAGAGAGAGAAAGATCCTTCAAGATCAAATTCAAATGTTGTCTCCTCTGTGAAACTGTCCTGCCCCTCCAAAAAGATTCAGAGCACTTTGTTCTGACTGAAGCACACTTCATATCCTGTAGCAATCATGTGATTACCAAGCACCCGTCATCATTCAACCAAATTCAGCAAATACATACCACATCATATCCCACCGTCTCCCCAAGCAGACATTGCTAATCAATCATAGCACTATTTCCGCCTGAATCAGGATGCAATTTCAGAATCCTCTCAACATAATGTTGCAGGTGGTTGTGATACTAATCAGTTTACCACTTAGCACTAAACAGGGAGCAGCTTAAGGACAGAGGCTATATCTAGATAAGTGTACAAGCTGTCTGACCACAAGTCAGATTGTTAACCTCTCTAGGTTTCAGTTTCCTCATCTGTACATCCATTTTTTAGTGATCTCTGCTGGCTCCTGGGTTTAATGACTCTATGATGATAACCGAGGGACCTTGATTGTCTAGAGCTGGTATCACTAGAAAAGGGGTTTGCAGCACAGCTTTGCACATGGCTCCCACTCTGGCCCACATCCATTTCTTATCACAGAGTTAGGCATGCCTTTAGACACTTGAAAATTGGAGCCACTGTCTACATAATTGAAATAGAAATAGGGTGAGAATTTCTGATCTTTCAACTTGGCAGATAGCAACTGCCACTTACCAAAGCCTACCTGATTGCAGCTATTTTGCACCTGCTGAGAAAAAGTTTGCAGCAAAAGAGATTATTTCCTTTTTTAACCCTTGGCTGAGAACTCACCTCCATATTTTTTCACCCAGTTTTGCAGAATAGATCAGGTTCAGTCTCCCAATATGTAGATGGACCCTGATAGGTTAATGCACATGGTCGAACATCTTCCACTAAGCCAAGGCACTCACAATGGGAATTTTAAATGTCCACTGAGCTAGTTTGTTGAAACCTAGCATCTTATCAGAAATGGTGCTACACAAAGCAAAGAGAGCCTGAGAATTTTTATGCTATGCATATTTCTTAAAATAAAGGGAAAAATCTGTTTCATATCTTATATATGACTGCATAATGAAACTTTCTCTGGAGATTATTTGTTGATTCCATAAGCAAAATATTCAGATTTATTCAGTAAGCACTATTGTGAAAAAAAAAAAAAAAATATATATATATATATAAAGCTAGTCCCCAGGGAAGAATTACCAATACATAGTTGTGGAGAAACAGAGGCCATTTCTCCAAATTTTGAAAACAGATTCAATTGGTGGGAGGTAACTTTGTGCTGGATCTTAATATGCTAACTAAAACTTCTGCTCTGGTGCCCAAGACACTCAATGTATCCCAGCTTTGGGAAGAATTTCTCTTTTGCAGAATTAGGTCCCAATGACTGAACTTCTACAACCCCTGACAGGCTTTACCCACCATACCTTAAACCACACATATACATCCCCTTTTTAAAGTTGCAGTGACTTGCTAGACTGTGTGCTCTTGAAAACCAGAAGCTGTATCTGTGTTGTTCACTAATGCTTCCCCGCTGGCAAGACCAGCCAAGCCAGAAGCCTTGTGCACACAAACTAGAAAATACACAAGAATCTGGGTATTTTGTAGACCCAATCAAGAGCTTCCCAGTTCATCTGTTTCAACCACAGATCTATTGGCCTAGTGCAGCAAGAAGAGAAAGGCCACCTCCACACCCTCATGTCTCCTTCAGCACCAAACCACCAATTCACAAGATGATACTTCCAGAACACATAATTTACATTCACTTAAAAACAGCATTTGCTGAATTTGCTAGGTAATTTTTCAAAACCTGAAGCTGGCCCTATATTCTTAGCATATTTTGACATTTTTATGCATTTTATTTTTAGGTGGTATTCTACAAATCCGGCTTTGCTCTTGATTTTCACAAAGCCTTTTCTTCCTGAGTAAAATAGGTGAGCAGTTCAGCAACACAGGACAGCTTTTATCTGCAAAAAAATCTGCCTTTCAGCAGAGCAGACAGTACAAGCAAAACGGAGGCAAACACATGCAATATATTTCCTATATATGGATTGTGATTCTTTTTTCCCATGGGATGTACAAGTGGCAAGATAGTTTATTCCCATGTGGTGCTGATAGCGGGTCCTGAATATTTCTGAATATATCAGTTTTATTGCCTTTTATACTGAATTACTGTGAAAGAAAAAAATACTTTTGTGAAAATTCAAAATCAAAATACATTAGGGACTTTTAGAATCCACCTCTAGGACATAAAGAAAAGCTTAAGAAAACAAATACTTCTGCTAAGGGATACCAGACACCACTCCCACTGGGACAGGGCCCCTTCACAGAAAGGGAGACATTGCCAAATATTTATGCTGATGTTCGGGAAAAACTGCAGGTGTACCATCCGGGTTTAGTTACTCTGAGCCCTGTGCCTGCTGCTTTAGAACTTACCATGTACATAATGGACAAAATTTGCCCGAGGGTGCTTTGGCCTATAATATTTCAGTACTGCATGCTGCTTCTGGGATTTGGTTTATGATACTTTCTAATGGTAGATTTCACTAGAAGTCTCACCTCTCCTTTGTCCATCAATCATAAGGATTCTTGTTCAGTATATATCATGTGTTGGTTTTTTGGGTAAGTTTTTAAGATAGATCTTCTCCTCTTTCTACACAATTAAGAATTCCACCAACTAAGATATGTTATTTAAATCTCTTTAATTGCCAGCTTGTCATTTCCTACTTAGGTGAGAGGCAGTTGTCTGTATGGCAAGATAAAGTCCAAGTGTCTTAGCATGTTATAAAAGCCCCTTCATAATCTGGCCTCTGACTATTCACCCAGCCTCATCTCTCAGCCTCCCAAACTTATACCCTATACTTTATCCATGGTCAGCTTTTTATGGTTCTTGATAAATTCCATACTTTTCAATTGCTACATATATTAGTATAGTTTTTTTTTCTGTACACAACTTAAGTTTTAGGGAAAAAAAAATCTGTCTTCAACCCTAAAATCTTTACTTCTCTGATACTTCTCCTAGCTATTCTTCTGTCTCTTCAGGAAGCTAGTCTCTTGATTCTTGAGGAATAGACAGATAGATAGAGAAGATAGTTTAGATATGTAGATAAAAACAAATAGATACAGTATAAATTATATATATAATATAATATATATTTTATATATTTATGTATTATATATTTTATATATATAATATATATTTTATATATTTATGTATTATATATTTTATATATTTATATATTATATATTTTGTATATATAATATAATTTGTGTGTGTATATATATACATGATAAAATTGCAGTACCATTAATTGAGCATCTACTATGTTTCTGAAATTATACTAGGTCTCTTACACACATCGCCTCTGATCTTTACAACTACAATGCATGTAAATACCTTTATCCCCCACTTCATAGTTGAGACAACTGTTCATTAAAAAGATGAATGATTTGCTCAAATTAACAGATAGTAACTGGTGATGTCAAGATTCAAACCAGGCTCGCCTAAAAAGCTAATGATCTTTCCATCATACAAGGATATCTTATTCTATACTTATGTCATGTGTCCTTATAGATCCTAAATAAGGATCCTGTATTTATTTAGTCATATTTCTGTCTACCCCAATAAGTTATAATACAATGCCTTGAGGAAAAGGATGACATACCCCTGGCTCTGGAAACTTATTATTTGGCACATATTAGATGTGCAAGAAATGTTGGTGAAACAATACATTCAATGAATGAAATAATCTGCTCCTTTCATTTTCAGGCCAAAAAAAAAAATAGTTATTGCAGTGGATACTGAGATACTTTTAAATTATTGTCAAGAGGCAATATAGTCAAAAGAAAAGATGATTTAGAAACAGGAGAGATGAGATTCTCACCTCCATCTTGGACAAATTAGTTCCTATCTACCTTCTCAACTGCAAAATGGAGAGAAGAGCCCCTTCCCCACAGATTTATGAAGCTTACTTCTGATAAAATCTATAAAAATCCTCCCTTTATAGGCTTTCAAGTTCTATGCAGATGCTGACCGATGCTGATGCTCAACTACACATGATGATTTTCTTCGATGACCATTTAATACAAAATATTATTAATACTTTTGTGACAAGAAAATATGAGGGCTAAAGAGATTTGATGTTTTCCATCAATCAATACACATTTATTGGGCAACTGCACCATACAAGATATATGGTTGAAATTCAATCTCTTCTCCCAAAATAATAAAGTTGATGGCAGCAGAAAGTATAAAGGGGAAAAACTAGAATGTATTTATTATAAAATAATGCAATGCCTTTCTTTCTCATCAGGGTTGAAATTCTACAAGGGCTGGAACTGTGTCTGTTTTGGTTGCCACTATGTCATCCCAGTATAATATCTGATATACAGGTGGCACTCAACACTCATTGGTTGAATACACATTCATGGTTGATTATTTAGCAAAATACCGCTATGGACATTTGTGGTTTCTAAGATAAAGCATCGTCTGGAAATGGACAGTAAAAACAAAGAGAGAACTGAATTTTCTACATGTGAAAAGCAACAGAAATTTGCAGATTGAGAACTGACAAATAGAAGAAGAGAAGGGTTGATGGGAGAAAAGAAGTCCAGGAAAGAGTCAGCAAGCCAGCACCTCAATGGGGTGATCCAAAGACATTTCCTTGGAAAGAAAAGAGAACATCTGAATTTCTACCATTTAGTGGTGAAAGTTCTCAAAGCTACGAAAGAACTCAGAGTTACAGTACTCAAACCATTTCATTGCATAAAAAATGTATTTTCACATAGACACACACTTTCCCCAAGAAGTTTGCTTTGCTTTCCTAGTTTTCATTTTTTTTCCTCCACTTCCTCCTCTCTGGAGACTATTCTAGTGAGGCAACCATGGATGTTAAAGAAACCAGTTTTGACTCAAAGGGAAGTAAACTTTCCCTTTCTGATTCTCTAATCGGGAACATGAGGATAGTAACCTGCCATTTCTCAGAGTGAATGAGGATTGAAAGAAATAAGATGCATAAAAACGTTCAGAACACAGCACCCCCGCATATGCTACTTTGGCATAATTATTTTGAGCTAAAAGCACTTAAAAAATAGGAGGTGCAAGATCACTCCGACCCTCCATCTGTTTCCTAAAAGCAGGAGGTGAAATTCCCATATGGATTTCATGTGAAATATCCCTTCTCTATAGTAGAAAGAAAGCAACATTCTTGTCATCAAGGACAGGAAGGTGAGACTAAGAATTCTGCACTAACCTTCTTAAAATAAGTCTTATCTTCTAGTCTCTCCACATAATTATTTTCTTTTTCACAACTCACTATTCTTTGTCCAGTTCAGTATGTAAGTGTTCAACAATAACTGTGTCTTTGGGTCTTCATTTCCTCATGAACGATCCAGTGCCACCTAAAATTTGTATTAAATAAATTTTTCTCCCATTGATCTGTCTATGTCAATTCAATTCAAGGTGGGGGGAAAAAAGAAAAAAAAGAATAGAGATAAGATTTTCTATCCCCTACATACATTATGCCTCTAGGACATAGTGAGTGCTCAATAAATGTCGATTTTACTCCCTAGTGCCTATTCTCTCTCTAGTCATTCTACATCACTAGGGAAACAATTTGCAAGTACAGAGACTCCACTGAGCAGCAGTAGGAACACACATACACACAGATTCTAACACCCTGCCTTTTACCAAATGCAATAGTACCGAGGTCCAACATTTCCAAACAAAGCATAATTCACTTGGTAGACATTCTGAGAGTTTTCAACTACAAAGGGCCGTGCTAGTAGCACCTTAAAATACAACCTTTGGGTCTCTTTAGTTTGAAAAATCTTCAAGTAGCTCTTTGATATCAAAGAACATACCTATCTTCGGTAGCTTTAAACTATAATTGCTCAGGCTCCCTGGTGGGAAAAAATAAAGTCTCACAGAGAAAAAGAAAAAGAAAACATCTCAATAAAGGCTTCCAGAGGAAAAAAAAATGCTCACTGGTTTGCAAAATTTCTTAACAGAGCACTTCCTCTGCACAGCGTGGAGTGGGGCAGCTGCTCGGAAGAAGAAACAAATTACAACAGGAAGAGTCAGGGAAGTATTACAGTGCTCTACGCTGCTCAGCTGTTAGCAAGTTAAACATGTTTCTTTCCCATCACAAATTATGGAAATTTGAATTATTTTACCTTCTAAAAGTTGAACAAAATGAATAAAATAAATAGAATCTTCCCAGGACCTTTTGCTTTCTTAGAGTGATGGACAAGTGCATTAACTTCACATAAATTATATGCCTAAACACAGCAGCTAACAACATGCTACCACATACCCATCACTCTGCTTCCCTTAAGTGGGTTGAACTTGACCTTCAAAGCCCTTGAAATGCAAAAAAACCTTACTGTTTTCTGACATTTATGAGTGTCTTTTCTGCTTGACTGCCTTTTACCGCCCAGAAATAATAGTGAAAGCATTGTAGACGAAACCTGCTATAAACACTGACAAATAACAGGAAAGGCAGACAGTTTTATTCCGGGTAGGTTAAAGCTAATCTAATCAAATCTAATTCTCTCTCTTTCTGCAAGCCTACCACCATGTTCAATTTATTTTTTGATTAGAAGTGCACTATGATAGTCCTCTTTGGACTGCAGTTAAACAATAGTGAGGTTTACATTTTCCCTACAAACAATTCTGAGAAAACAAAATATTTTAAAGGTTTTTTTTTTAAATAAAAAAAATACTCTCAGACCAAAAAAGAAACTGTTTCCCAGTGCTTTTTGACTCTGAAAATGTATTGATTGTTTCTATTCTAACAAATAATATATACCTAAGAGGAAAGTGTTCTTTGGTCCTGGGTTTCAGAAATTTAACAAAAAGAGCTCTTTGAAAATACTGACTAATGGCAGTAAAGACATGACATTATGTGTATTTAAATACTGAATAGTGGGAACAATGAGACTCGTATCTGAAGAATAGTTAGCAATTCAGTTAGCAAGGTACAAAGAACTATTTTCTTTTCATTGAACAAATGTATAGTCCCTCGTTAAAAAGAGTGCGTTCTTAGTGAGTGCAAAGGAAGTCTACACGCTCCCCAGATGGTTTTGTATAAATTACCAGTTTGCCTTCCTCTGAAAAGTTTTCATTGACCAGTAAAGAATCCTGTTTCTTACACTCTTTAATTATGATATAAAGCGAATGCATATGTATATACCCCTCCCTCACACACATACACACACACTTCTACTTATAATGTACCAGTTCTTTTGCAACATCAGTATAGCCTGTTTTAAAGCTTTATATTTAGAAACAGAAGGAATTTTACTGAAGATCTCAGAACAAGAGAGAAAAAAGGCCACCACTTTGCTTTATCTTCTAATTGACAGTGGTGCATAACCCTCATGTAATAGGAAACCTACCACAATATGTTGGGATTCCAATAAGATGTTTAAATGTTTCTTGCATTGACCTTGTGAATGATAAAAAGACTGGCAGTTATGATAAACAGCAAAGGACCCCTGCCTTTGGTGTCACTTGGACCTTGGTTCTAATATGAGTTTTTCTATTAACCAGTAATGTGGCCATGGGCTCTTTGGGACTCAGTTTCCTCATGTATAATATCAATAGAGAGGACAAGTGGATTTAATATTTTCTAAAGTTACTTCTAATGCCATATGAAAATTTGTATGGGGCTAAAGATCACATAAGGTGATAGATCAATGCCAGCATAGGGAGAGATGAGGACCCTCATGACATCTACCAAAGCATCTGTGTTTTTCTGATGCCAGTTCTGTTGATCAAGTCTGCAAAAGATACAACACCATGGCAACAGTATTATTGGCAAAATCGGCATTTGAAAAACTCTCAGTAAGGTAGAAAGATTGGTTAAACAATATCTTTAAAATTTACCATGGTAAGTAGGATTCAGTTAAAAAGATTAAAAGGAAAACATGACTCCAATAAAAGATGAGTGGAAATGTTTCCTTTATGTTACTTAAGAGAAGAAAAACCTGAGGTTTTTGTTGACCAGGAAGCACAAAATGATTGACATGGCAGCTTAAGAAAATAATTAATTTAGGGAACTAGGGATTAATCTGGTACAGAGAAGACTTGAGGAGTGTTTTGAGGCTTAATCACTCCTCAAGTCACTCCTCAAGAGGGAGTTGATATGTTTATTTTTGTGCAGAAGACAGGACTAGGTCCACCATGTGGAAGTTCAAGGAGATAGATTTTGACTTCATATAAACAATAATTTTGGTTTTATATATCAGAAAGTGTTTTTTGAGCATTTAGCGTGTTCTGTGCATAACTGACATGTGGGGCTATAGAAAAGGGCACAGAATCGCATTCAAGGATCCCAGGGTCTGGTAATAAACATGCTACAGTGAGAGGAATTGAACACCCCAAATGAATAAGTCATCAAGCAAGGCTCACTTATGACTGCTAAAGGGAAATCTTGTATATATTGGATGACTTGTTAAATCTAACCTCTTTTCAACTTTAATTCCAGGCTACTGGTTCTGGGTGTGGCAAGGCACTTCCTTTAAAAATTGCATCCAGTGAGCCAATCTTACTTACTGGTACTTATACACCAAGTCAGAAATTCAGCCACAAAGAGAACTTGAATTTTAAAAAGAGGAGTCATGGTTACCAGATGGTTCATTCTTTCTACAAACATTTCATAAGGACATCCTGCTCACTGCTCTGTGAAGGGCTGCCCTTGTGATATTGAAAGCCCACTGGTGTTTCACAAACATTCCTCGGTGCCCAGGTATATCAGTGTATCATTTCCCACTATACTGAAGCTACCATTTCTAATACAATAATTTTAAATTGGGACTCAGAATGTTTTAACATCTCATGAGATGGAACATCAAGAAGTACATATTTTCAGTGTTGCTGTAATATTAAGTTCCTGAGAAGGTTCATTGCTCATTTCTGGTTTGGGCAATGTTTTATGACAAGCTACAATTAATACAAATCCCAAGAATTATCTTGGAGAGCTCTCAAAATGGTGCTATAAGATTTCCTCAGTGAGGTTGCTAAGTCTTTTGGCCATAAATCTCCCCCAATACCACGGCTTATTCAATTTAAGGCTGCAAGCCCAAGAGAGATTAATGAGATGAGTTGTCCACCAGTCAAGGAAAGAACACAAGATCTATCCTATCTTATTTCATCTTCTGGTTTAATCATTATAAGTGTTATGTAATGTGACATTCACACATTACTGGAGATGTTCAAAGAACAAATTGCACATCACTAATCAGCAGATCATTTTTCATTTTCTTGCAGAATGTAAAATTAATGATGCCCTCCCTTTTTTTATTAAATTCTTAAAAAAACAAGTTATATTAAATAACAAATTGAACATAGGAACAATAAGTATTTTTTTCTTTTGCAATTTCAGTGCTTTTCTCAACACTAACCAATCCCAGCCGTGTTAGAAAAGCGGCTTAAGGAGCTGCTACTTATTTTGTTTCGGTTCGTTAGATCTCTGACAAGCAGCCTGCTCTTTCGGGATCTAAAATGTTCTTTTCCCACTTGATTCTTTCATGTCTGTTATTCCTCTTTAACTTGGTGATTGTAACATACTTGGATGCGATTTCCAATCTGCTAATTGGGTCCTGGGGAGTGTCCCGGCTGGGCTGGGGCAGCGAGGCCACATTGAATTGGCCAGGCCCCATGCTCTCTGCCAGGAGGTGCTCCTGCTCCGGCAGGAACCCCTCTGACATAGGAGCTGCAGGATGCCCCCTCGGCTGGCGTGGCTGATGGAGGTGGGCACCCTGCCTGCAGGCACTGCAGCCTCAATCAGCCCGCCCCTCCAACGTGCTGGGGATTTTAATTAAGAAACCCTTTCGATAGGCCGTTGTAAAATATTGAAGAAGGCCTATCAAAAAGAAGCTCATATTCTCTGAAATTTAAACATTTAGTAGGCCCCAGGAACCACTTTATTTTAAAGTTATGTCGGTCACTTAGAACATCCATCTCTTCCTTTCCTGCTCAAAACAAGCCGGTCTCATAGGTTATTCTTCTCCATCTCCGTTAGTACCTACTTCCTTAATAATTCAAGTGTTACTTCCTCCTGACATTTCTCAGTTGGACCTTTCAAATTTAGCTGCGGTTAGACAACACAGTGCTGCTTTGGCTCAACAGCCCGCTCGGTAAATAGGTCGGGACAGGTATGTGTGGATCCCCTCCTACCCTGTTTTATTCACACACCGCTGTCCACCTCCTGGAAGCTGCCTTCCTTCAGGGACACACAGCAGCTGATCCATCATCTATAGTGCGAAAAGGAGGAAATTTAGGGTCACCCTGGGGATGTTACTGCTAGGAAATCAGTTGCCAAATGCAAATGTCCCTGTATGGGATAATGGTGGGAGGTAGTTATGGTATGAGGGAAGAAAATCCATCAAACCTGGATTTGAAACAAAAAGACCTGGCTTCTGGTCCTGGACATGCTATTCACTGCCTATGTCACCTCTCTGGGCCTCAGGCTCCTTGCTGTAAAGATAATATCTGCCTCAATGAGCAGCTGTAGACAGGTACCCACATACCCAAAGAGGTAGCAATCGCAGCTGTGGTAAAAAATCAACACGGAAACAATATCAGTATTTACCAGAAGGTAAGATGGCTAAATAATAATGAGGTATTTATTCCATGAGTATGCAATCATTGAAAGGAGTGAGGTAGATCTGAATGTTTTATTATGGAACCATCTCCAAGACATATTATGATTTTAGAAAAAGCTTGAAGTAGAAAATTACATATAGTTTGATATCTTTAGTGTTAAAGGATCTACACAGCAATAGTGTACTTTTTAAAGTAGGTTTACCTGAGTGTAAATGAATAGAAACAAGTGTTGGACATACAGAGTGCTAACAAGGGTTAATCCTGTGGAGAGAGCAGGGAACTGGAACCAGATGTGGCTTATGTGGCATTTTTACTTTTATCAGTAATACTTCAATTTCTTATAAAAGAATGCATTTCTTTACTACATGTGTAACTAAAAATTATTTCAAAAGAGAAAGAGTGCTCATGAGATAATGAGTGTGAAACTACTCTGAAAAACAGAAAATGCTGGGTAGATGTGAACTTTTACTATTCACTCTGCCCAGATTACACCACATCTATCCCACCCATTTTCACCTCAGGCAATGCAGGCAAAGCAACTCATTCCCTCCTCCTTCTGTTCCCTCCACAACTAGCTTCAAGAACCCTGTGGAAGGGGGGTTGGGCTTCCATTGGTTCCCTCCCTGTGCACATGACCAAACAGTGAACGTGAAGACATTAAGGCGGAGCCTACATCGGGCCTTAGGTAAAAGCCTGTTGATTAAACCCTCTATTGGCTATGGGCCTCTAAGTACAACATGTAAACCTCTTTTGGGATTCTTTCTATCAATGCTTCATTGGGTCCAACTTGATGGGGTTGGTGCAACCCAGGGTTTCTGGACTACTTTTTTCCCCCTCCACCGATCCCTCTTACCCCTTACCCTGCAAGAAGCCTCGCTAAGCAAATGTTTTTCCTAATGAAACCATTCCTGAATTTAAACTTTTTGCCCCCTTGAGGGTGCTGTCACCCCTGCTGGGAACCCATGATTTAAGCTAACTATTCCATACTATGTGCCAAGTGCTTCTTAAAGCATGGTGCCTGAATTAACATATTTAATCTTTAAAAACATGAAAAATTGGAAGCACAGAAAAGTTAAGTACATACCATAGGTTGCCCAGCAATAAGTGCCAGGGCCGGGATCAGAACCCAGATGGTCTGACTTCCATCTATGCTCATGACCACTGCCCTATGCTATCTCTCAGAGAAAATGTGCCCAAAAATGCTTGAGAAAAACATCTTGCCTCACAGAGAGAGATCAATAGAGTTTATCCCACATGAAACTGTCACCTTTCAGTGGTGTTTGTAGCAAATAGAGGTTGAGATTAAAGGTAACACACCAAAGTGTAAGTAACATAAGGTCCTATAAACATAGGTTTCAGGAACACAAGGAGGAGGAAAGAACAAACCTGCTTTTATTGGAGTTTATGGCACTTAGAGATACAGCTTCTTCTTAGACAAGATGAGAATATACAATGGCATGAGACGTACTTTGAAGGGGGGAGTGTGGTTCTACGTGACACACACAGTAATCAGATTTTTGAGTCCCACACTTTCATATATGAAATGAGCAAAGCACAACGTGTTCATTTTTCTGCTCTCTATAGTGGAGCATGGGTCGGTGGGCATCTTTTCAACCTCTCATCCAGGACTCCCAAAATAGAGCTCTCCCCTCTGACTCTGACCATCACCCGTGTTTTACATTCAGAGTCCTGCTCACATCTCTGCAGATAGCATGTTCTTCTCTCCATTCATCTAAGTGCATTTTTTTTTTAGAATAAAATTGAATCTTATCCCCAAACTCAGACAAGCACACATCCTGCCCCCTTCTCGGAGACACATACCATTCAGTCAGACCTGTTTTCTTCCTCATCTGAGCTTCCACAGCAGTTACTGCTTGCACCACCCATCTGAACTTCTTTGCAATAAGAGTTCACTTGACAACTATGTGTGCCATTCCTTCTCTTATACCACAAGTTCCATGGGTGGTGAGGACTGCTTAGAACTTATACTTCTAGTTGCTTTGTCCAGGGCCCAGCACACAGTGTGATGCCTGCAGGGATGAGGAGACTGGTGTCTGATGTAGTTTGCTGCCTAGAACGTGTCATGTTAAAACATTCATATCAAGGTAGTGGGGGAGACATTGTTTTTTTCACTCTGCAGGAAAAAAATTGGACCCCTGGCCTTACAAACACATCATTACTGGGTATAAGGTTGGAGAAGATACAACAATCATTTCAGCATCAAGCTTCCACTGTGATTTTACCGTGATTTTACCTTTCTCCCAAAGCTTCTAGACAACAGTCATACCTTAGACCCACAGGCTCCAAAGGTAGCCAATTAAAATCTTGGTAAGCAGAAGAGTCTGGCCTCTTAGTCAAATAATGCATCAGTATCTCAAAGATGAGTAGGAGATGTGACCTCCCATGCCACTTCTCAACTGGACAGTGAATTGTAGGTAATAGGCACATGGCTCCCAAGGCAGGCTGATTGCTAAACCCCTTCTGCTGCTTACAAACTCTAGGACCTTGGACAAAGGTACTTAACAACTTTGTACCTCCATTTCTTTATCTGGGAAAACGGGATTAAAGCTGTATTCTCACCCCAAATTAAATGCGGCACACTTAGAAGAGTGTTGCAAACTCTACTATTGTTTGCAAAGGTGCATATAATCAAGAAAGAAGAAACTGGCAGATGCTCTGGATAATGTGAAGAACAAACCCGCCCAATGGACTAACTTTTAACAATGCTCAA
Source organism: Macaca nemestrina (assembly GCF_043159975.1). NCBI lineage: Eukaryota > Metazoa > Chordata > Mammalia > Primates > Cercopithecidae > Macaca > Macaca nemestrina. The sequence goes on from NC_092125.1 coordinate 157,281,965, forward strand.
AGTCTGGGGTATCAATGTGCACATTTCTCACGTGACAGTCATAAAGCAGGCTGGCTTTTATAATGCCTGCGATTTGGGCTAGAGATGACAGAATCATTCTTTAATTAACCTGCTGCTACCAGAGGATCCTATATAAACCACAGTACTCATCTTTTAAACAGATGAGCTTTTCACACCTACTAAAATGAATCCAAAGTAATTGCTGTTATCTTGGGGGTTGGGGAGAGGCTTCAGTTTACTGTGACCAAATAACTCCATTTCTGAGGGGATTTGTGCACCATCCCACACTCAGCTGGTGCCAATAAATGCAACAACAACAAAAAAATGAAAACCTACAACTGACAAAATGCAAACTTAAAAATAACTTCAACTGCCCTTTTTCTCTTAGCTAAACAAATTATCGCAATAACGATGTTGGGCAGCAATTATGACCAAATTCACAAACACACACACGCTATAATCATTTGTGCAAAATGAGAAATCGCTTCACCTAAAAATGCTTTTCATGGCTAAGGACATGTAAACACAGGTTCTCTTCAAGACTGTTTTCCCAAGTACTCACTGACTACTGCTTATCCAACCTTGAATGAAGGGAAGGCTGAGTTAGTTCTAGTTTTAAAACTTCTTTCTTTTTAAAAAAAGTTATTATCGATTTATTCTAACAACCATCTCTGGCAAGATCAGAAGACCAGAATTCAGAGCAGATTGAAGAACATACACCTTTTGGTGTAAATTATTTCGTTTCACTGTGACTTCTTGTAGGACATTTTAAATGGTGTGGGTCTTGTATAGACCATCTCTCTCCAATTTTCCAGAGACAATACAGGTGAAAAGGAACTCTGTGACTTTCAATTAAGTGACAAAGTCTTCAGGCTTCAATTGTCCCACTTTCCTGGTGCACCCACAAAGCAGCTGTCCTAGGTCTAGAGCAAGGGCACTTCCTACCTCAAACCAATATTCACAATTCCCAGCTGGTTCAGCTGAGGCATGGCCAGGAGGGAGGCCAGTGGCTTCATATCAACAAGTGAGGCACTTTGTGAATAAAAGCAGCAAGTCATGGCATCTCATTCCACCCACAAAGGGGAGGAATGTTGCCCAAGGTCGAGAGCAGAGATTGGCATCAAACCTCCCTCTTGAGACTCTCATGTATCCAGGAGCATGGAAAAATAAAGGCCAGGAGGAGGCCTACTCTCTGGCATTTATAGGAGACTGGCGTCTGATGTACTTTGCTGTTCAGAATGTGTCTGTGTTAAAACATCTCTGTGGAGGGAGTCGGGGAGTCATTGTTTTGTTCACTCTGCAGGAAAAAATTGGACCACTGGCCTTACAAACACATCATTACTGGGTATAAGGTTAGAGAAGATACAATAATCATTTCAGCTCCAAGCTTCCACTATGATTTTACACTGTGATTTTACCTTTCTCCCAAAGCTTCTAGACAATAGTCATAGCTTAGGCCCACAGGCTCCAAAGGTAGCCAATTAAAATCCTGGTAAACAGAAGCATCTGCCCTCTTCTCTCTTACTGTTTCCTCTGTGGCTAGAAATAAAGAGTGGATGGAAAGGCCTGTTACTCTTCAGACATATTTGATCCTGGGAGGCTGAAACAAGTAAGACCAAACTGATGACTGCCTCCTTCCAGTAGAATGTTCTCTGTGATATCTCAGCTTATGGCTGTCTGTCTAGTTCTGTATGTCTTTCCTGTCTCTCCATCTGTCTCATTCTCTCTGCCTTCCTGTATGTCAGGATGTTGGTGGGGCGGGTCAGGGAGGGGGAGGTGGTGCAGTGGGGTGTGCCTTCCTTCTTCCTCTTTGTGTGTGTGCGTGTGTCTGTTTTCATCTCCCTCTGTCTCTCTGTCCCTGTTTCTCACTCTGCATGTATCTTCCTGCTTCTGTTTCTCGCTGTTCTGTCTCTGTTCCTCTCTGCCAATCTCTCTGCATCTATCAGGAGGCTGTCATTCTGTGTCTCTCTCATGGTCATTCAATCTGTCAGAACTGCACAATGACTTTTTTGGCCCTAGTCACTTCTGCCCTCATGAGCACCTTCCCCTATAGAAAAAAAAAAAAAATGAAAACATATTTTAGGACTACACTGGCATAAGGCAAGTTTATATAATCCATGCTGAATTCACTAATAAATATTCATTATTTTTATTAGATTCATTTTTTATTGATTTTTAAAAAGATTAAAACATCTTTGTGGAGCCCTAAAACTGTCATGGTCCCAGCACCATACCTATGGTGCCTAATGGGTAAGTCACATTACACACACACACACACACACACACACACACACACACACACACACAAAATCCTCCCGACCAGGGGCCTGGCCTACTGTTGTCTCAGATTAGAAGACTGTAGGTTAGGTCATCTTATCCACTTCTGCTCTAGACTCTGGGGCTCATGTTATTTTTTTCCCACATTCTTTTACTTCTCACAGATTAGGTTGGTAACCCCTGTCTCTTTCTTATATTGGAATGCAAAGATCTAAGCTTCTGGTTAGAGCTTCAGGATGGAAATAAATTAAGAGTGTGTTCTCACAGGCTTTAGTTCTAGGTTAGACACAAGGAATTCTCTATGTGGTCAGTTCTAGTCCACGAAACATCTGCCTCAGGATGCAGCTGAGCTCCAGGAAGGGCTCAGATCTTCCTTTCCTTGCCTCATTTCCTGCCTCTCTTAAGATGACAGCTGGCTAGGTAAAGGCAGCAGGATTGTGTGGCCATCTATCTCCCTATTCAGAAACAACTACCCACACCCCATTGTGACATGACTTACACCCACTATCATTTCTCTGGATGCCTTGGTATCTCATATGTAATCAAGCTTGATTTGTCTGCTTGGGGGACTGAAGGACAATGACATATGGTGTAAAGCAAGTTCAACTCAATTTGATTACCTTTGCTTGTGGAGACTAAGAAACCTTATATGAGAATCCTTAACAATAGTTTGCCTCCAAACCTAATGATCATGCACACTCTTGCCTCAGGAGATTGTTTCAGGTTTGATATTTGACTGTTTAACTCATTTCTATAATAGTCCTAATTAAAAAGTCTCTTGCAAAAAAAAAATCCTCAAGCATTTTGCTATCTCCCTGGGAAATAGAATAAAATAAAATTGATTTTCTTCTTTATCAGCAAAACTTGTAAAGTGAAGGCACAAATCCCAGGAAGCCAGTACATAAAATTTATCTTAATGTTGCTAATTGGACCCCAAAATACCCTTTTTTATTTGTTCAAGTTTTGGAAAACAACTAAATTCCACCTGTTCGTTCATACTTGCCTATCTATTTCTCCAGACCCCAGTAGAATAGAAAATATGTCCAATGTGCACCTCATAAACATTATCTTACTTTTAGAAGAACTATTTGACTGTTTCTGGCTTCAAACTTTCCTTTTTGTCAGTTTTTGCTTACAATGATGTACCTACTCTCCCTATTTTCTTTTATTTGCTAGTGGATTTCCCTCTCTGATCCTTCTGTGTTATCAACATACATTTACCTTCTAATTTCCTTCTGGTGTCAGAGATCTCTGAGCAATTCGCTTTATTTAACACTAGAGGAAAAAAAAATAAACTTATAAATCTAATAGTAGTAATACTTTAAAGCATAAATTTCTGTTCTTTCAACATCCTATGCATTTCTAACTTGGTTCTCCGGCATTTCCATTGGTTTGATCCAATCCCAAGATTCTCATCTTCCAACAAGTCAGGACACAAAATAGATGAATGACAAAGAGATCAGGTTCCCAATAACATAATCATAAAGGTTCCCTTATACATGGTCAAATGATGTCACCAAGTTAGGTTCAACATGTGAAATTTCCAAACAATTTGAATCACAAAATCTGAAGAAAAAAATACCAAGTATGTGAGATATATGATCACACTCATTCACAGAGGTTCACCTTGAGGGGCACAGACAAAACAATAGCAATGAAAACACTAAGGTTGATGCCTGTATTTCTATTTCACTCTCCATCCCACTCCAGAATCACTGAAGAAATAGGAAACTTAGGAAAAACGGAGCATTGTTGCATAGGAAAGTAATCTGATTATTTAAAGTCACGACAAGATGAATAGCATTAACATTTCAAAACAAAACTTAGGCAAGAGATCAAAAGGGGCAAGACGTGGAGAAGCACAGTTTTACCAAACAGGCCAGATTTTCTTTATATTCCTTATTTCCAAGTGATATGGTAGGTCCTGACCCCTCATGCCTTCCTCCAAGTTAATGAGACAAAAAACACAGGTTGGTTCTTGAGGGTCTTGCTCATGTATACATAACACTTACAGTGAGCTCTAGACCAGAGCACCTGAATGTGTTTAAGTTTGTTTAAATATAAAGATTCTATTATAACACAGAAAAAAAGAAAAATCATTATCAATTCAGGTAACAAAGTAGTACATCGAAGCTCAATGTGAGCTTTTTTTTTTTTTTAAAGAAAATGTTTCTTCTTTTAAAGAAAAAAAATGCAAATTTTCAATACTCTGTAACATCAACAAATAATAATATAAAAGCAAACAAACAAACAAAACAAAACTAGTACCTAGCTCAGTGGTCTTACCATTATCCCAGAGCACTCTTGGGTACTGTGGAAGCTCAGAGGTCACTGAGGGATAGGGGCATTCAGGGGAAGGAGGCAACCCATGGAGGAAAGTATCTTTTTTTTTTTTTTTTAATTTTTGAGACAGAGTCTAGCTCTGTCACCCAGGCTGGAGTGCACGGCATGATCTTGATTTCAGCCTACTGCAAACTCCACCTCTGGGGTTCAAGCAATTCTCCTGCCCAGCCTCCCAAGTACCTGGGATTACAGGTGTGTGCCAACATGCCCAACTAATTTTTTTTTCCTTTTAGTAGAGATGGAGTGTCACCATGTTGGCCAGGCTGGTCTGGAACTCCTGACCTCAAATGATCCATGTGCCTTGGCCTCCCAAACTGCTGGGATTACAAGTGTAAGCCACCACATCTGATCGGGGAAGTACACTTCTATGGGTTTTATACAGTGGGTTCTCCATAAGACATTGTTACAAGAATATTTCTAGTACTCTAAAAAATTAGTTTGAACATATAGGCGATTCCTCTAATTTCAGAAAAATCACAATAAAGCTGATCCATGAGAAAGAGTAATTAGTGCCATTTTAAATAACTTTGTTCAGGTGTCACTGCTGCACTATTGATAAAACTAAAACTGGAAATTACCTAAATATCCAATAATCAAGTATTGACGTATACTGAGTATTGCGTTTTAGGCAATATTGATACTAGGTTTTAAATGTGTTGACATGGGGAGATGTTCATAATAAACTTGAAGGATTTAAAACATATCATGAAAGATTAAGTATAGTATAATTGCATTTGTAATGTGTATGTATTTATCACACATATAAAATCATACATAACTCACATAAATACACATACATACATGGATATGAATATGTCTCCCTAAGTCTCTTTTTTCTTCCTCCATTCCCTCTCACCTGAAATTCCTCACAAACACTTAATATAACCAGTCTCTCAAAGTAGGACAAAGGGAAGAAAAAGGACTAAACAGGTGAAACCAGAACCCTTCAGCAAGCAGAAGGAGAAAAAATAAGAAACACATATAATTCTTGTCTCCTCATAAAAGACAACTATAAACTGTTTCTAATCATTTTAGGTGACTTGAGGGCATTGATTTAGAAATTTTAAAAGTCTATTTTTCATGCATCCCACCTTCTCCATTTGTCTTTTCCATGACAAGCTGAAGTAATTTCCACTTCTCTGGTATCGTCAGTTGAGCTAACATGCATAGAAGTGCCCACTACAGCACCCAACGCCTGGTATGACCTCAATAGATGTTTCCTTCCTCCCTTACTGCCAATTTGGTCTAAAAATGTGTTAATGATCTTAAGTAATAATGAATCCAGGCCACATGAATTCACTTTGAAAATTCCTCAATAGGCAGTATAATTGAGTAGCAAAGTGAAGTTTGAGACCTTCCCAAGGACCAGACATTTGAAAATGAGAACAAGATGCTGAATAGGCCCAAGCCACAGCCAGTTTGTAGTCATTATTCTCTGGACCTGGCTCCAGCATTCTGATTAAACAGAAGGGTGCTGTCTGTTGGCCAGGTTTCATTTTCCGACACTCTTCCCAGTGATCTTGGCCCCACTTGAGTCCCCATCTGTGTGCCTTTGAACACTGTGCATGCTCTGTGCAGATGAGGAGTGCAGGCACACTGCTGGACGAGCTACCCACACACTCCCCAGCAGGCTGCAGGCATCTCTGGCCAGCTTCCCTGCTGAAAAGCGCTGGGGCTGCAATCCAATGGCTCTCTCAGGGTGGAACCAAATGAGAATATATTTTATGACATTCATTCACCTCTTTACTACATTAATACAGAAAATGAACTCATAATTAAGTGTGCATTTGTTTAATGTTATTTTTTCCTAAGGCCTTTAAGAGAGAAAATTTGCAAACAAAGAAAAAAATCTATATCGATTTCAAGGCAATATCTCAGGGCAATAATATCTTCAGTTAAAAGGGAAAAATGTTTGAATTAAGGTGTCTGCACAAAAATATCAGTTAGTGGCTCTGCTACTTACTATCCATGAGACTTTAAACAAGTTATTAAACCTCTCTGTGCTTCAGCTTACCAATCTGCAAAATGAGATAGTAATAGTAATTACTCAAAGGGTTATGATGATATTAAAGAGTTAAATGTATGAAGTGCTTAGAACAGTGCATGGCATAAAGTGAGCATAATATAAATGTTTGACTGATAAATAAATGCATAGTTGGGTGGAGGGAAGTAAGGCGATATTCAGTGAGCATCTACTCTATTTTAGGAGATTTCATGTATTATCTCATTTGCCTCTATGATCAATTTGTAAATGAGTATTATTTATTGACCTTATTTTATAGAAAAGGTTCAAGTGGAATAAAGTGACTTGCCCAAGTTTGCATGCTAGTAAATGACTATGGGATTTATAAAGAAGTCTGAGTCCAAATCTTTGTAGCATACTATGCACGTAACATTATTTAATTCTAAATTCTATGCCCATTATTTCATTTAATTCTTACAAGAATCCTTTCTGATAAGTATGTAGCACCAGCCCTTGTCTCTACCCATATAGTGCATTCAACTCAACTCAATCTTCTGTCTCTGGTGGCAGTAACAAGTATGTGTAACAGAAGGTCACAGTGCTCACCCCAGCTGAAACAGGTATGGATTTAGCTTCCCTAGTGGCACATTAGGTATTCATTTACCAAAAATGATAAATGCTGAAAGTACTATGCAAGAAATATAATCTATCTACCCGAACTGGAAAGGACTAGTAGTTAGCTCTAGGAAGAAAAGAGAGACACTGGAGAGTAACAGTCGCCAGAATTTCCGTACTCTATTATCAACATATTTTTGAGAATATACCCGAAATGTACTCAAACAAAAAGTAAGCAGTAACAACTGATGAACTAAAATAAATAGGATTTCTGAAACTGTCTCTAACTTTCCACTGAGGCAATCACTAATTCAGAACATAGCAAAGGGTGGAGTAGAGAAAGGGGCGACTGGAAAAGAGAACAGAATAGGGAGAATGAAGTCAAGCTGAGAAAGAAGCAAGAGAGAAACGGCGAAGGAGAAGTGGAGGGAGAAGGGAAGAACAAATAAGAGAACGAAAACTGAGAAAAGGAGCAAGCACAAAAGAGAAAAGGGCAAGATGAGAGAAAAGGAAGAGAACACAGGAGAGAGAACCAATGTTTAGCAAGCACCCCACTTTCTCCCGAACTCTTTATGATAGGAAAACACACAGAACTCCTCCAGTCGACTAACCTCTATCTGTGCGCTGTTTCTCAAGTTGCTTTTAAAAAGAGGATCTCTACTAAGTTTTGTGAACTTTCTTCCTAATGCTTCATATTTCTTTTCTGAATTCTGAGGAGATTCCAGTAACGCTCCTGAGGTCCAGTGTGCCTGGTACAGGAGTCACAGTTGAGCTCTGGCTCTAAAACCTGAGGAGCCCTCCTGAGGAAGTGGCTACCATGGACGCCACTTCCGCCTCCGGCAGCTGCTGGCAGACATGACTCCAGGCACTGCAGCTCTGAACCAGCTCAAGTGCTGCACTCACTTGATTATGGCCACTACTGCCTCTGACAAGCCATCAAGAATACTAATCATCCTTTCCCACAAAGGCTCCTCTTTCCCGTTTCTTCTGTAACAACATTCCCCCCACCCCCGAAACTCTGGAGGCCTGTTGGCTTGCGCAGGTTGATTGATAACAACTGTGTCTTTCAGCAAACGATTCCACCCCTGAGGATCACAGATGGCGAATGACTTGCGGTAATTTTCTTACCAAAGAACACGGGGCTCAGGCATCTAAGCCATATTCAGCAGAGAATCCTTTCCAGTCAGATCCACAGAGGAGGCTTTTCGCAGCCATAAGCTTTCACTTGAGTTGTTATCAGAGTTTTCCATCACTGACTGTTTAAGAAAATATTAAAATGACTCCACATAAACTGCTGCTCTACAATTTCAGTTCCCCTGCCTGGTTGTGTGTGCCCAAATGCAGTCTAGGGGAAGCATGTTGGTGCTGTCTGCTGTCTCTCTCCTCAGGTGTGCAAAATCTCCCTGGGAGCCAAGGGGCCTCCTCAGTCAGCAATGGTGACAAGAAGAGATGGATAAAGTTGTATCAAATGTCTGCTGACCTTAGTGAGGGGAGACAGAGCCACATAATTGTCTACAGAAAGGATTATCCATTCTGGGCATTGTACTCAAATGCTTAGAAAATTCTGAACATTCGTCTTGCCTGAGGGAAAGTACTACGCAATGAACAGAACCATTTTGGTGTGAAATCCACCTGATTTTAAATCCTGACTTTACCATAAACACATTAGCTCTGTGACTTTGAGCAAATTACTTGACTTTCCTAAACCTTGGTTTCCCTTGTCATGAAAATAGGACAAATAACACCTAACTTGGGATGTTGTGGTGAGGATTAAATAAGATTATGTAGGTGTGGCAGGCAAATTTACTAAAATTACTTTTAAATTGCAACATTTTCTGTTTATTTTTCTTTTCTTCTCCATTCAAGCAGACAGACAAAATCTCTTTCATTCTCTGCATCAGGGATTTGGTTTCCTCAAAAAGTAGAGGTAACCAGATATCAAAGGCTCTTCCTGACTTATGTAAAGACTGAAGTCCATTAAAAAAAGAATGCCTAGCAATAATGAGAGTACATGATACTGAAAGATATCATTTATTTTAGCAACGAAAGACACTGATGATCTAAATAAGTAGATTTGGATAGAAATATAGATAGAAAGACTCAACATTATAATGTTACAAAGATATCAACTCTTCCCCAAAACTATAAATTTAATGAAATTTAATAAAGATATTAAAAATTTCCAAGCCAGTTATAAAATTTCTGTAGAAATGCAAAAGGCCAAGAATGACCAAGACATTCCTGAAGAATAAGGTCTAGGGGTGAGAATGTGGGAGGAGACTTGTGTAACCAGACTTAAAGCTTATTGTAAAGGTATAGAAGCTAGTGGCAGTATGGTACTGACTCAAAGACAACAGAACAAAGGCACACCACAGACAGCCCA